>NC_135888.1:122468348-123068348 GCF_964194155.1 Cetorhinus maximus
TTCCCCTCCTCCTCCTACCTCTTCTCTCCCCTTCCTCCTCCTCTCGTCTCTCCCCACCTCTCTTCACTCCCCCCCATCTACTCTCTTCAGTCCCCCTCCTCTCTTCACTGCCCCTTCCCTCTTCTCTTCCCTCCTCCTCTCTCTTTCCCCCCATCTCCTCTCTTTTCTCCCCCCTCCTCCTCTCTTCACTGCCCCTTCCCTCTTCCCTCCCCTCCTCCTCTCTTCTCTCCCCCTCCTCCTCCCTCTCTCCCGGTAGTGTCTCCACTGCTCACATCCTCACAAACATACTCAAAACCTGACGGCCAATGAGCTGCAGCCTTATTGTCCTGTGTCTCCTCCAATGCTGCCCACACTGCGGGGAGGGGGAGGGGAATCCCGCAAAACTGCCGTCCCGGCAAACTCCAGTCGCGCGCCAAAACCTAAAACATTCGCCCCCACAAGCGCTCGACCTCCGCCGCCATGAATTTTTTACTCTTACCGTGGCTGCTCGTGGCGATTTTAAGAATTCCAGTTCCGCACCTTTCCGCTCCGCCGACAAAATGGCGCCGTTGCTAAGTTGTATTTCTCCAATCCGATCACGTCGTCTATTTGCCCTGGGTGCGAGGTAGCCAATCAGAGCAGCCGTATTTCGCACGTGGCGAGGCGAAGTGACGACGGCGGGGGAGGCTGGGCTTTGGGCGCGTGCGCAGTTACCAAGTCAGAGCTGGTCTGAAAGCACCATCTTGGTGCAGGCGGCAAGAGAGAGAGAAGGAGAGCGATAGGGGGAATTGAAGAATAAATGTGTGTGGGCATTGAATAATAATATGAGGGCATTGAAGAATATGTCCGGGGGGATTGAAGAATAAATATGCGGGCGGGCAGGGGATTAGAGGGAGGCGATGGCATAGTGGTATTGTCGCTGGACAAATAATCCAGATACTCAGGTTAATGCTCTGGGCTCGAATCCCGCCACGGAAGAATTTGAATTCAATAAAAATCTAGAACTAAAAGTCTAAAAACCCATCTGGTTCACTAATGTCCTTTAGCGAAGGAAATCTGTTGTCCTTAGGTAACTCCGGACCCACAGCAATGTGGTTGACTTTTAAGTGCCCTCCGAAATGGCCTAGCAAGCCACTACAAAGTCACAAAAAAAGAATGAAACCGGACGGACCACCCAGTATTGACCCAGGCACCGGAAACCTGCCGACCCTGCAAAGTCCTCCTTACTAACAGCCGGGCGGGCGGTGGCTAGTTCCAAAATTGGGAGAGCAACAGCCTGATATAGTCATCCTCAAGGAATCATACCTTACAGATAACGTCTCAGAGCTGATTCACAGGCTAGTCAAGCAACAGCCTGACCTAGTCATACTCACAAAATTGTACCTTACAGATAATGTCCCAGACATCACCATCCTTGGGTATGTCCTGTCGCACCGGGAGGACAGACCCAGCAGAGGTGGTGGCACGGCGGTAAATAGTCAGGAGGGAGTTGCCTCAACATCGACTCCAGACCCCATGAAGTCTCATGTTATCAGATTAAACATGGGCAAGGAAACCTCCTGCTGATTACCATGTACCGCCCTCCCTCAGCTGATGAACCAGTGCTCTTCCATGTTGAACAGCACTTGGAGGAAGCATTAAGGGTTGCAAGGGCACAGAACGTACTCTGGGTGGGGGACTTAAATGTCCATCACCAAGAGTGGCTCAGTAGCACCACTACTGGCCGAATCCTAAAGGACATAGCTGCTATACTGGATCTGCGGCAGGTGGTGAGGGAACCAACAAGTGGGAAAAACTTACATGACCTCATCCATGACAGTATCAGTAGGAGTGACCACCGCACAGTCCTTATGAAGACAAAGTCACATCTTTACGTTAAGAATAGCCTCGATCGTGCTGTGTGGCACTACCACCATGCTAAATAGGATAGATTTCAAACAGATCTGGCAACTCAAGACCAGGTATCCATGAGGCGCTGTGGGCCATCAACAGCGGCAAAATTATACTCCACCAAAATATGTAAACTCATGGCCTGGCATATCCCCACTCTACCATTATCACCAAGCCAGGGCATCAACCCTGGTTCAATGAAGAGTGCAGGAGGGCATGCCAGGAGTAGCACCAGGCATACCCAAAAATGAAGTATCAACTGGTGAAGCTACAACACAGAATTACTTGCATGTCAAACCACGTAAACAGCACACGACCAACAGAACTAAGCAATCCCACAACCAACAGACCAGATCTAACCTCTGCATTCCTGCCACATCTAGTCATGAATGGTGGTGGACAATTAAACAATTAACTGGAAGAGGAGGCTCCACAAATATCCTCATCTTCAATGATGGGGGAGCCCAGCACATCAGTGCAAAAGATAAGGCTGAAGCATTTGCAACAGTCTTCAACCAGAAGTGCCAAGTGGACGATCCATCTCGGCCTCCTCTGTTGGTCCCCAGCATCACAGATGCCAGTCTCCAGCCAATTCAATCACTCCACAGGATATCAAGAAATGGCTGAAGGCACCTGATACTGCAAAGGCTATGGGCCCTGACAATATTCCGGCAATAGTACTGAAGACTTGTGCTGCTCCACATTGAGGCTACCCGCCACCATGTTGTCTGGCACTACCACCATGCTAAATGGGATAGATTTCGAACAGACCTAGCAACTCAAGACTGGACATCCATGAACTTGGAATAGCCAAGTTATTCCAGTACAACTACAACACTGACATGTACCCGACAATGTGGAAAATTGCCCAGGTGTGTCCTGTCCACAAAAAGCACGACAAATACAACCCGGGAATTACCACCCCATTAGTCTACTCTCGATCATCAGTAAAGTGATGGAAGGGATTATCAACAGTGCTATCAAGCAGCACTTGCTTAGGAATAATCTGCTCACTGGTTGATCCCCTAGCTTGGTGGTAATGGTAGAGTGGGGACATGCCCGGCCATGAATTTACAGATTGTGGTGGAGTACAATTCTGCTGCTGCTGCTGATCCACAGTGCCTCATAGATGTCCAGTCTTGAGTTGCTAGGTCTGTTCGAAATCTATCCCATTTAGCATGGTGGTAGTGCCAGACAACATGATGGAGGGTAGCCTCAATGTGGAGAAGGGTCTTTGTCTCCACAAGGACTGTGCGGTGGTCACTCCCACTGATGCTATCATGGGCAGATGCATCTGTGGCATGCAGATCGATGAGGACGAGATCAAGTATGTTTTTCTCTCTTGTTGGTTCCCTCACCACCTGCCGCAGATCCAGTACAGCAGATACGTCCTTTAGTACTCAGCCAGCTCGGTCAGTAGTAGTGCTACTGAGCCATTCTTGGTGATGGACATTGAAGTCCCCCACCCAGAATGCATACTACACTCTTGCCACCCTTAGTGCTTCCTCCAAATTGTGTTCAACATAGAGGAATACTGATTCATCAGCTGAGTGGGGGGTGGGGTGGGGGGGCGGGGAAGGTACATGGTAATCAGCAGGAGGTTTCCTTGCCCGTGTTTGACTTGATGCCTTGAGACTTTATGGGGTCTGGAGATGATGTTGAGGGCTCACAGGGCAACTCCCTCCCAACTGTGTACCACTGTGTCTCCACCTCTGCTGGGTCTGTCCTGCTGGTGGAATAGGAATTACCCAGAGATGGTGATGGTGGTGTCGATGACATTATCTGTAAAAAAAAATGATTCCATGAGGCTGATTATGTCAGACTGTTGCTTGACTAGTCTGCGAGACAGCTCTCCCAATTTTGGCATTAGATCCCAGGTGTTAGTTAGGAGAGGACTTTGCAGGGTTGATAGGGCTGAGTTTGCCGTTGTTGTTTCTGGTGCCTAACTTGATGCTGAGTGGTCCATTCGGTTTCATTCCCTATGGACTTTGAAATGGCCTATCAAGCCACTCAGTTGTATCAAATGGCGACAGAGGGCAGTTAGGAGTCAACATGGGGTCACATGTAGGCCAGACCAGGTAAGGACTGCAGCTTTCCTTCTGTAAAGGACATTAGTGAACCAGATGGGTTTCTATGACAATCGACAACGGTTTCATGGTCATTGGACTTTTAATTCCAGCTTTTTTATTGTCCCCAGAGCATTACCCTGTGTCTTTGGATTACTGGTCCAGCAACAATATCACTAGCCACTGCCTCCCCAGGACACTAGTCCCAACCCAGTTCAAGTGGAGCCCATTCCAGCAAAATAGCTTACTCTTCCCTGAGTACTGATCCGTGAATCAAAACCCCTTCTTCCCACACCACTCTTTGAACCACACTTTTCATTTTCTAATCCGCTTGACCCTATGCCACTTGACGCATGACTCAGGTAACAATCCAGAGATGATTACCTTTGGTGTTCTGCTTTTTAATTTGGACCTTAACTCCTCACATTCTCTTAACAAAATATCATTCCTGGTTCCATCTGTATCGTTGGTTCCCCTGTAGACCACGACAATTGAATTCTCGCCCTCCAACTTCAAGTTCCTCTCCAGCCGCAAGGGGATGTCCTTAACCCTGGCACCAGGCAGGCAAAAGAACCTTCGGAGCGCCCGGCTGCAGCTGCAGAGGACAGGATCTATCCCCATCTCCTATCGGTACAGCATTCCTTTTTGCTCCCCGCCCCACTTGAATGGCATACTTCACCATGGTGCCATGGCCAATCTGCTCATCCACCTTGCAGACCTTCTCCTCATCCACACAGGTAGCAAGCACCTTGTACCTGTTGGACAAACTCAGGGCTGAGGCTACATCACTACATGCCAATTCCTCTTCCTGTCGCAGTCACACCCTCCTGTCCCTGACCACTGACCAACTCTAAGGTTCTACCTAGCCTAAGGGGTGTGACTGCCTCCTGGAACAGTGACCAGGTAACCACCCAATGTCTGCAACTCAGACTCAGCTCAGCAACTCGAGCCGAAGTTGCCTAAGCTGCAGACACTCACTGCAGTTATGGTTGGCCAGGATTGCAGTGCATTCTACAGATTTCCACATACTGTAGTCACAGCACACCACTAGCCCTGCCATTTCTGTCCAACCTTATTAGTCAATTAGTTAATTTACACTGATGTGTAAATGTGGGGGGAATTCATCATTAAATCTTTTGTGGATAGTGTTTGGGAACAAATGCAGGATATCAGTTTCCCACAACTCATTCGCCAGCCTTAAAGCGAAGTGACAGTGATAGTGGAGGTTTGTGTGTGAACCAGCGGTTTGTCCCTCTGTGGGTGCCCAGAAACATGTGGTGGCTCCAGAGAGGGATGGGGGATTGCTCTTGATTTTTGTTATTTTACCGCAATCTGAAGCTATAAAAAAAAAGTGGCAGAACTTTTTTCCTGATTAATGAAGCAGCTGGTCACAACATTTGCCAGTCACAATCATCAACTCCTCACCCTCCTCACAGCCTGACACTCACCCTAATCGAAGGACTGGTCCTAGCTCCAGCTTTTGGCTCCACTTGTGTTAGCCACAGCTCAGCTGGTAGGACTGTAGCTTCTGAGTCAGGAAATTGTGGCTTTAAGTCATGCTCCAAGACTTGAGCACAAAAATCCAAAGCTGACACACTAGTACAGTGCTGACAAAGGTGTCATATTTCAACGGAGATATAAATTGAGGTGTCATATTTCAACGGAGATATAAATTGAGGTCGTCTCAGGTTGACATGATCCCATGGCACTATTTCGAAGAGCAGCAGGGGAGTTACCCTTGGTGCCCTGATTAATATTTATCACTCATTCTTCATCACAAAAAGATTATCTGGTCATTATCACATTGTTGTTTGTGTGAATTTGCTCTGTGCAAACTGGCTGCCGTGTTTCCTACATTACAGCAGCAATTACAAAGCTCTATATAAATGTAAGTCTTTCTTATTTCTTTCCACTTACAAAAATGCACAAGATCATGAGCAAAACTCAGAAGTCACACCTCTCGCGATGGATTCGTGTACAGAGTTGGCACATCTATTGAAGCTTCATCACAGAAAATCGTGTGATCAAACAGCAGGGGAGTACAGCAATTTGTAGCTCCGCCTGTCTCTCAGGCTTCACTTGTATAGGAAACTTCCTGCACTTCTGTGACTATGGATTCCAGATATTAGTGATCTGCCAAAGTGACTTGTCTTTTTATCCAGTCTATACAGAAATTGGAGAACATTCTTCAATCGTTGTGTATATTAATGTCAGAGAACAGATTTTTAGATACTGAGGGAATCAAGGGATATGGGATAATGCAGGAAAGTTTAGTCGAGGTAGATCAGCCATGATCTTATTGAATAGCTAAGCAAACTTGAGAGACTGAATGGTCTACTGCTATTCCTTATATTCATGGACATCTATCCACAAAAGGCTGCATTTTTAAAAAGCAATATTGAGTATCCAATCATTGATAAGGGCAAGGATATCTGTAACTGAATGATATAGCTCAAACAATTCACACCTGGGGTATCCCATTGCGTCTGTCTAAGCAATGCATATGTATATACTATGATCAGCAAGCAGTAAACAGAATTTCTTAAAAGTACAGACCTGTATTCCTGCCAAGTTTCTAAAATTCCTTCCAGGTCACATTTCCACAGACACCAATAATCTTCCTAACCTAAACTAATGTTGGTAGGTTTTGCAACCATGGGTTAATCGAGGGGAATTACTGTGCAGATTGATCCTGTCCTCAACAACTGCATGTCCAAAAAACATTCACTTTACAGCAATGTAGCCTGATTTTCTTTGCCCCCCTCCCAGTCCATGATCAGTGAAGTGAACTATACCTGTACAATTCCTGTCCTGTCTATGCCCAAAATGATTATCACACACAAATTGAATCTGGACCTCTGTACTGTACTTGCCTCTGTATAAAACAAGCCAGTGCATTCACCCGCTAAACCATTCAGGAAGTTGTGTCTTCCTGAAAAATTAAATTGATGCCAAAGTATTTTAACTTACTCAATGAATAAAAGTAACATCTGGCCGAAGTAGTGATTAAACTTGAAAGTTCCTAATTGCAAGATCAATTTGGCTCTCACATTGCACCAAAGTATTATCCTCAACATTTATATATTAATCCACACTTGCAACAGAATAATAGCCATTCTCAATGAAGACTAAACATTTGACTAGAAATAATCGAATAAATAAAAATGGTGGTGCATTTTCTTTAGCAGTCTTTTATTAAAAACATGGGCATTGTTTAGTTAAATTACAAAAGGTTTAGATATGGCAATGAAAGTAGCTTTCCAAATACAGAATTGCATGGTTCAGACCTGTACCCAGCCTTTCTCTTTTGTATCAATCACTTCTGAAATCTTCATAATTTTCAGGTAATGGCATTACTTTCTGACCAGAGGCAGGTATTAGATACAATATTCCAGCATTTGGAACAATATTCCACGAAAGGGACAAGGAGACATTCTTATTTCCTCTTGGGGATGGAGGTGAGGGAAGAAAGTGGAAAAAAAAACATTAACAGTAGCTGCACATCGTTCAAATCACAATCATCTGACAATTCCAGAAACATGGTTTTGACAACACTAGACATTTAGATTCACATTAGGATAAATTGAAAATCCCTCTTTTATTTGCTCTGCGCTGTCTTTTGGGGAACATAGAGAATAGAAGCAGTAGGAAGTAATTCGGCCCTTCGAGCCTGCTGCGCCATTCAATAGGATCATGGCTGATCCTCCATCTCAACGTCACACTCCCGGTCTCTCCCCATACCCCTTGACACCTTTAGCGTCTAGAAATCTGTCTATTTCTTGATTGGTAAGGGGATCAAAGATTACTGGGAGAAGGCGGGAGAATGGGGTTGAGAAACTTATCAGCCATGATTGAATGGCGGAGCAGACTTGATGGGCCGAATGGCCTAATTTCTGCTCCTATGTCTTATGGTCTTATGGTCTATTTCCTTCTTAATTATATTCAATGACGGCCTCCATAGCCTTCTGTGGTAGAGAATTCCACAGGTTCACTACCCTCTGAGTGAAGAAGTTTGCCTTCATCTCAGTCCTAAGTGGCCTACCCCACATCCTGAGACAGTGAACCCTTGCACTAGACCCCCCCAGCCAGAGGAAATATCATCCCTGCATCCAGCCCTGTCAGAATTTCATACCTTTTAATGAGATCCCCTCTCAATCTTCTGAACATCAGTGAATACAGGCCTAGTCCACCCAATCTCTCCTCATACAACAATCCTGCCACCCCACGAATCAGTCTGGTGAACCTTTGCTGCACTTCCTCTATGGCAAGTATATCCTTTCTTAGGTATGGAGACCAAAACTGCACACAATACTCCAGGTGTGGTCACCTGCAGTAAGACATCCTTGCTCCTGTACTTAAGTCCTCTCACAATGAAGGCCAACATACCATTTGCCTTCTTAACTGCTTGCTGAACCTGCATGCTTGCTTTCAGTGACTGGTGTACAAGGACACCCAGGTCCCTTTGTACATCAAATTTTCCCAATCTATAACATTTAAATAATACTCTGCCATTCTGTTTTTCCTATCGAAGTAGATAACTTCACATTTATCCACATTATACTGCATTTGCCATGTATTTGCCCACTCACTCAACTTGTCCAAGTCCCCTTGAAGCCTCTTAACATCCTCCTCACCACTCTCACCAAGTTTCGTGTCATCAGCAAACTTGGAAATATTACATCTGGTTCCCTCATCCCAATCATTGATATATATTGGGAACAACAGGGGACCAAGCACTGACCCCGAGGTGCCCCACTAGTCACCGCCTGTCACTCCAAAAAAGACCCATGTATTCCTACTCTGTTTCTGTCTGCTAACCAATTCTCAATCCATGCCACTATATTACCCCCAATCCCCTGTACTTTAATTTTGCACACTAGCCTCTTATGTGGGACTTAATCAAAAGCTTTCTAAAAATCCCAATACACCACATCCATGGTTCTCCTTTACCTATTCTTCTAGTTACGTCCTCAAAAAATTCCAGTAGATTTGTCAAACATGATTTCCCTTTCATAATTCCACCTTGACTTTGTCTAACCCCATTGATATTTTCTAAGTGTCCTCGTCCTGCGAGTGGTGCTTATAGGTCCATAGCAGTTCTTAAAACAAACTTTTCAACAAATAAGATGACAATGATGGAATAGATGGTATTGAGGAATATCAATATAACATCACAAAAATATTAGTGCTATTTCTGCACTCTTGCAATTCTGGCCTCTTGGACAATCCCAGTTTTAATCGCTCCACTATTAGCGGTCATGCCTTCAGCTGCCTATGTTCTAAACTCTGTAGTTTTCTCCCTAAAACTCTCCATCTCTCTAGCCTCCTTGAAGACACTGCTCAAAACATTTTGACCAAGTTTTTGTTCACCTGTCCTAATATCTCCTTATATGGCTTAGTGTCAAATTATTTTGATAGCCCTCCTGTGAATCAACTTGTAATGTTTTACTACATTAAAGGCACAGTAAAATGCAAGCAATTGTTGTTTTAGGATCCCAACGTATTTCTACTCCAAAGATTCACAATTTCCATATGGTAGTTTCGCAATCTTAAATGAGGCCGAGACTGGAAGCTCCAACTCCCACTAGTATTCCCATCACCTGCAACACTTTCCATTCATTCACAGACAAAAGACGTAAGCTGAACAGGTAGGTCCACACTTATGAACTTAATCGGCCAGTGCGCTACAGTTACCCTTAAGTGAATTATTTTACACTGAACGTCCTCTACTTATTCCAATATGCAGAAAACTATAATACTGATAGATCATATTATTCAAGAAAAAAATGCAAATGCAAATATCAGAAATATGAATAACGCAGAAGCAAGATAAACTATTAAATAAACAACAACTTTGCAGAAAAGTTGAAACTGTACTTGAAGCCATAGGTACTTAATCATTCACACCTTCCCTGACAACACTGTAGGTGTACCTACACCACAGGGACTGCAGCGATTCAAGAAGGCAGCTCACCACCACCTTCTCAAGGGCAATTAGGGATGGGCAATAAATACCGGCTGAGCCAGTGATGCCCACATCCCATAAATGAATAAAAAAAACATTGGCTGTGTACTCTCACTGAATGTGTGCTTCCATTTTTGTTCCCTGCTCCCCTCAATAAAAACATGCATTTGGTGCTTCACAGCAATGTAATTAGACAAAAACTGACACCGAGCCAAAGAAGACGTAAGGTAGGGAAGAGAAAGATGACTAAAATCTTATTCAAGTTGGCTGATTTCAAGCAGGGTATTAAGAGAGGGGGCTGGAGAGGTTTACGGAGGAATTCCAGGGCTCAGGGTCGAGATGGCTCATGCAATGACTCTCAACGTTGAAGGGATTTCAGAGAGCATAAGGGGCTAAAGCTGAAGGAATGCTGAGTTCCCAAAGGGTTGTAGAGTTTGACAATGTTATAGAGTTAGGAAGGGGTGATGTCATGCAAGGATCTGAACAGAAACGTGAGAATTTTTAATTTGAAATACTGGGAGAATGGGAACCAATGTAGATCAGTGAACATGGAGTGATGGGTGAAGTGGTCTTAGTTCGGGTTAGGGTACACACAGCAGAGTTTTGGATGAGTTGAAGTTTAGGAAGGATTAAGGATGTGAGGACAGCCAGGGGACCATTGGATTGGTCGAGTCTGGGGGTGTGGATGAAGGATCTAGCAGCAAATGGGCTGAGGTGGAAACAAGCAGCTTTGAAGATAAAAGTTTGTGCTTTTGTGGAGGACAGGATGTGGGACCAGAAGCTCACTATGGGTCAAAAAGGATACTGCAGTTGTTAACAATCTGGTTCAATCTGAGACAATAGGTGGGGAGGGAGATGAAATCAGTGGCAAGAACATGAAATCTTTGGCTTGGACTGAAAGATGATGGCTTTGGTCTTTCCAATGTTTAACTGAAGGAACTTGTGACTCACCTAGGACTAGATGTCAGACAACATACAAGCAGTGTAGCGGTCAAGGGAAGTAGTGGAGAGGTAATGCTGAGTGGCATCAGCGTACATGTTAGGACCCCAAGTTTTCAGATGAAGTCACATAAATGAAGAACAGAGATAATGATATAGGAACAAAAGCCATTGCTGGAGATACTCTAGGTTTGGTTGCAGAGGTAAGAGTGGAACCAAATGAGAACAGTTTTACTGAGTGGAACAACAGAGCGGAGGTGTTGGAGGAAATAACATGGTCAACTAAGTTGAAGGCTGCAGAGAGGTTATAGGATAGTGCACCACAGTCATAATCACAGAGGATGTCATTTGTGACTTGGATTAGGGCTGATTCAGTGTGAGAAATCTAATTGTAGAGATTCAAACTTGGAGTTAAGTGAAAGTCTTGGTTAGTGACATTGCAATTAAAGAATTTGAGAAGAAAGGAACATTGAAATGGGGTGGTAATTTTGAGGAGGGGACAATGGCAGCAATTCTGAAAGGTGTCTGGGAAGAGGCAGGTGTGCCTGACAGGATGTTTCCTCTTGTGGGAGAACTAGGGGTCACTGTTTAAAAATAAGGGGTCGCTCATTTAAGACAAAGATGAAAAGAAATTTTCTCTCTCAGAGGGTAGTAAGTCTTTGGAACTCCCTTCCTCAAAAGGCAGCGGAAGCAGAGTCTTTGCATGTTTTCAAGGCAGAGGTAGATAGATGCTCGATGGACAAGGGGGTGAAGGGTTACTGGGGGTAGGCAGGACATTACAGTCAGATCAGCCATGATCTTATTGAATGTCGGAACAGGCTCGAAGAGCCAAAAGGCATACTCCTGCTCCTTGTTTGTGTGTTCATAAGAGAGAAAACCATTTAAAATGTTGACTACAACGGGCCAGGGAGGAAAATTAGATGGAGATAAATTCAAGGGAGCAGGGGATCAGTCACATGGACAAGGTGAGCTCAGAGGGCACAGGATATATAGGAAAGAAAGTAGAGCAAGAGGCTATTACTTCATATTTCTCTGTATTAAACTGCTTCTGTCACCTGACTTCCCATTTCTCCTGTTTATATTGTCCTGAAGTGTTTTACTGCTCTTCTACTTCTGTCACCAGCAAATTTGCATACACTCTATTCCGAGGAATGGCACTGACCCTTGGGATACATCACTTCCCTCCTGCAATCTAAGCATTACAGTTTAATCCCAACCCAATTTTTTCCCTGACATCAACCTACATTCTATCTCAGCTACTATATTTTTCCTATCCTAGAAGCTTGATTTTTTTAAAAACAAGCCTCCCCTGAGATACCTTATTTAATGGCTTCTCAAAATCCAACATCTTATTTACCCAACTTCAAAAAACTAATAAAGTTTCCAAACGTTACTCAACTTAGGCAAATGCATGTTGATTCTCCACGATTATTCCAAGCATTTATAAATGCTCGCTAATTTGACTTTGAATTATGAATTTTAAGAGTTTGTCCATGAGGGTCATTCAACGAACTGATCTACAATTACCAGCTTATTCTTCCTGAACAACAATTTTAGAATAACTTCCAAACACTAGAGCTTATAGCTTAGAATATAAAAAAGTTTGATTTTATCGGAGATCATAATTGATGCAAACTGTCAACCCTCCAATACATTGAGACCTATAGCAGCAAAATGTAGTTAACAAACGAGAAAGGTTGTGTAGTTCACCAACAATCTTTTCGTTTTCTCTTCCCATTTTCTTAAGAATAATATTTTTTTTTTTTTACTCACTTCAGACCATTTCCATCATCCAAAAATAAATATTTGGGACTCATATCATGAAGATTAAGTCTAGGATTCTTTCCTCGCTGAAGGATTTTATCCCATAGGACCACTTGATTCAATGCCTACATTGTAAGTTAACAGAACAAAGATAGAAGAAATTAATAAAAATAGGTGCAGGAAGGAATTTTAAGACTGTACTATACCGTCAAGTAAATATTACTATAAGGCACAGGACAGAGCAATAACGTATCACTGTGCATTACTACAAAAGAATCAGGTTACTGAAAAAATGGAACATCATACTCAAACAAATAATGATTAACGGTAAGAATACATAAACAGCACATCCAAATAGATGAATTTTAGGCAGTCTGCACAGCTTCAATGCATCACATATAGACAAATTCAACTTACATTCTTCTCTGTAGCATATTCCACTGCTAGATACAGGAAAAGCTGCTTAACATTCCAATTGAATACTGGCCCCAGATGTAGATAAATAGTTAAAGGAAATATGGGTTCTGGATAAATTCATTTAATAGAAGTCCTCAACAATAAGTGATAAAATGGCTATTTGCCAAATAAGAATCATATAAAATGACCTCATAATAGCTTCCTTTCTAGGCTGTGCTCTGTTTTTTCTTTTCTTGGGCCTATCAAAACAGCTGCTCAGGTGCACAACAGCAGCCAAGGATGACTGTTTCTGCAATCTGCTCTCAAAGAAGACAGAATAATTAGAAAAATGAGATAACAAAAAAGAAATCAGAGAATTTGAAAAAGCTAATAGAATGTAGTACCTTAGTTCAAATCCAGCCCAAAGTGAGAAGGTGAACCCCACTTCTGTCTGCTGACTTTAAGGGCATTGCATGAAGCCAATTTGGACATCCTAAAAACTGGCCATTATTCAGCATTAAATACCACTAAGTTTGCATTAACAATCCAAACAGAATGGCTGGAGAGTGAAAGGAAAAACATTACACTGGAACACTGAGGGGTGGCCCTCAAGATTGGGCTGAGGCGTGCTATATAGATAGTGTAGGCAGCTTCACTTACATCTAACTGTTATAATGCAGAAACGTTATTTCTGTCAGCGAGTGTTAAATCTATGGAACAGGCTTCATAGGGACATGGTGGAAAAGATCATATTGAATGAATCAATACTATCAAATTCAAATGAGATACACTTCTTTCAGAAAATATTTTGTGATACAGTATGAGTAATATATGACATCTGATAAATATAACATGCTTGGGAAGAACAGGTGACTTTGGATCTAAGATTCCCAAAGATCTCCACAGCCTGGGGTTGTTTCACTTCATAGAAACAAAGTGCACAGCAGAAGGCCATTTGGTCCATTGCACCTGTGCCAAATCTTTGAAAGAGCTATTCAATTAACCCCTTTCCCCTGTTCTTTTGCATTAGTTCTGCAATTTTCTCTTTTTCATGCATATATCTAATTCCTTTGTGATTGTGCTATTGGATCTGCTTCCACCAGTTTTATCAGGTCACTGCACCAGTTTTATTCTAGATCCTAACAACTTAGTGCAGAACAAAATGTCTCCTCATTTCTCCTCTGAATACCTTTGACCATTGTCTTACATGTTCTGGTTGCTGACCCTCCTGTCAGTGGAAACAGTACAATGTTCTTTTTTGGTCTGGCTAGCCTCAAGTATTTTTCTGTTTTCAGATTACATAGCGAATGCTGGGCAGGCAGGTATTGATGCTTCATGCGTTGCAAGTTGTGTGTGGAATTCAAAGGACCTGCTGTTGTTGAAATTTGTAAAATAAATGCCATTATTAAATAATACCATCATTATCTTTGAACCATGTGACTACCGAGGTGGTAGAAGACAACCGAGATGGACCTTTGTCTTTTTTCATTGAGCAATTCCTACATTCCTATACCTAACCTGGGATTCCCAGTCCTCAGCTTGATGAACAGAACTGTGAATCAAGTACGAAAAAGGATATCAACATAAACGCTAAAATTTACAGATCCTAAATCATACTTTCCAGTGTAGTCTTCATATTTTTTTCTGAAATAGAAACAAAACATGTACTCCAAAACACAGGCAACACTCCTTCTCTTCCTCTCCCTGATACTACGCTCTTATTTTCCCTACATTTTAAGCAGATGAAGCTTTACCTTATCATTTCACATACTTGAAGCTATTTTTTTTAATACTGTGAAAAATATACAATTCACAAAATCCTATTTTATGGGTGAAAAAGTTAGTTGATCCCTACTTAGGCGATGTTCCAGTATACACCCATTACAATTTAAATACAGATAAGGCAACAGGAATTTTTTTGAAAAGCAATAAATTATTCAGCCATTTTGCAGAGTTTTCCAGAGTGAAGAGGGTTTAAGATTTCGGCTGGTATTGGACATCTTTGCTTCTGCAGTAAAGAGAAATATAAACAACTTTTGAGAAGTTTGCACCACATACTGGTGCCTGCCACAGAAGCTTTCATACAATAATAGCCGGGTCATTTTCACTGCTGTGAAATACTGCCAGCATAGACAATGTGAATACAAGGCAGCAGTTGGCTGGGAGGGATTGATTAGGCAGTAATTCAATTAATAAGTTAAGATATTATAAATCGAGATAGCAAAGCCCACATAATACCTGGCTTAAACTGACACCTGGTGCTGTAATTCCGGGCCCAACAATCAAATCCATGGGGTGGCATCGCTCATGCATGATGACGTTCACACTGAAAGAGTAACAATTGTGACGTCATTACTGCAGGGATTATCAGGGAATTTTCTGCCACACAGTATGTAAAAGTAATGGGTGTATACTTAAAGCAAATTAATAAGAATGTTACCATTATTTCTGCACATTATTCTAATAGCAAATTGGGGAAAAACAGGAATAAACTATTTGGTACACCCAAACTACCATAAATTTCTTTTTCTGTTCCCATTCATGATCATCCAAAATGACACACAAACTGTCTTATGGCAACCAGTTTTGAAGCAATCTTTTTTCATAATGTTTGAATTATGGACAAATTGAGAAGAATATACTGCAACTAAGAGAATTAAAGGATCAAGTGACAACGAGGATCACAGCCTGTAAATATGAATAGGAAACAAGAATACTGATGAATAAAACATAATACCAAGACATTAATTCATTGAAGGAGGTAGGTTCAGGGGAGATACTTACAAGTATACCCATTGTAGATGGGGAATAAAACTCATTTTTAAACTTCTTACTTTGTACTATTCCCCTGCATCATCAACGGACCAAAGAGGGACGTGTTTGGTTAATATCAACCACAAGCTCCACACCAATTTGCACCAATACCACTTGTGGTATTCGCCACTAACAGGATGCTGCTGTCAAGGCAAAAATATGTTCTGCCTATCACACAAATGAGTAATGTGAATTTCAGTGTCAGTGTGATGCTAGGTATGTAGGCTGTACATTTCAAAGACTAGTGGATTGTATCAAACAGCATGTCCCAGCCGCTGTTTGCAATGGGCAGTGTACAGACTGCACCCAACCAGCTCGTGCTTGCAAAACTCAAAGAGTGTCCAACATTAGATGTGATTCTGCGATTGGATAGCACTTGCTAAATAATTCTTAGTGTGCTAATAATTATGCTGACAACCAATTTAAGATTGTCAGTCGGGCTCGTAATGTGGCACATTTGCGTGTCCTGGAAGCTACATTAATACACAGGGCCCTGTTCTTTGCAGACAGAAAAAACATGTACATACATTGCGCCTATTTCAGCTAACTCATTCCTCAAGGCAATGCCTTTGCCAATCAGGGTCAAGCTGTCTGGTTTAAATTTCAAACGATGCTTGGCAGCTATCTGTCAGTCACCATCAGTGCTGCATTCTCCATGGCAATGCCACTTGCCAACCAATCAGCACTCTCTTCACATACAGTATAAATTGTTGTTTTCCACCTTATACTGGTATTCTTGTGAGTGTCCTGATGAATGCAAGCTAAAAAGCTTAGACCTGTCTCTTTTTTTCAGCAATACCCAAGTTCTGTATTACCAAACAACTAAATGACAAATTAAGGAATGGGATAGTAATAAAAGGAACTGTAGTGCGTTAAGGGATAGACAATAATGGCAGAACAACAGATTGCCAAGTAGTGCCAAGGTATGTGGATGATATGTTTGCTATATTTAAATCCGCAGCTGCATGTAATAATTTCCTTACATGTCTTAATGGGCTCCATCCTGCGCTCAAATTCACCGATGAAATGGAGCAGTCAAATAAACTCCCTTTCCTGACATACTAGTTGAGAAATCTGCCAGGGGGGTTCTTTACCACAGTCTACTGCAAGCCTACTTTCACTGGTCAATATACACATTGGGATTCTAACAGTTCCACACACTATAAGATTGGCCTTATAAGCAATCTTGTAATTAGGGCCCGAGCCATTTGCTCACCATGCAAGCTTGATGCTGAAATAGGGCGCATCCTGCAGAATAACGGCTACCCTGATCAGATAATTTTGCGCTGCATATCTCATGAACGGGCCTAAGGTTATCACTTTCGGCCCTGAAAAGTGCCCAATCTACCTCAGGTTACCCTGGAAGGGCAAGGTACCTCAAAAATTTGAGCAACAGGGGAATTTAGCTGTTTCACGCTGCTACTATGCAGTAGCAACACGAGTGGCATTCACCACTAACAGGAGGCTGCCGTCAAGCCAAAAATACGTTCTACCTATCACACAAATGAGGAATGTGGTATATGAATTTCGGCGCCAGTATGATGCTAGGTATGTAGGCCGTACATCCCAAAGACTGCAAGTCATATCAACCAGTCTGTGCTTGCAAAACTCAAAACACAGTGTCCAACATTAGATGTGACTCCGCGATTGGACAACATTTGCTAAATAACCCTCAGTGTGCTAAGAATTACGCTCACAACCAATTTAAGATTGTCAGTCGGGTTTGCAGTGTGGCACATTTGCGTGTACTATAAGCTATATATATATATTAATACACAGGCCTGGTTCCTTGCAGACAGAAGGAGCATGTACACACATTATGCCTGTTTCAGCTAAACAAAATAAGCGACAGCCATTTGCTGTCAAGATGCCTGGTTCAAATTTCAAATGATGCTTGGTAATTAACTGTCAGTCACCATCAACTGGTGTACTCTCCATGACAATGCCTCTACCAGAGTCCACTTGCCAACCAATTAGCATTCTCTTCTCATACAGTATAAATTTGTTGTCTCCCTTAGGACATTTCGCAAGAATGCAAATCCAAGTGCAAGAGGAAAATCTTTAACAAAAATCTCTTTTTTCCAGCAAGACTGCCAAGAATAATATTAATCTTTATTATAATGAAAAACTAAGATGACATTAAGCAAAACTGATGCAGTGGGGTAGTATTATTAAATAAAAAATCCACACAGTCTGAAGCAATAGGTGAGTATCCTCAACGCCAGCTCAGCTTCAAATCCTATGTTGCTCCAACAGCAAAGCCACCTAGTCAAACATCACTAGCCCAGATTTCCACTGTAGTTAAAACTCTCATTTGCACCTTTTTTACCTCAAAGTTTGATGTTTTTACCCCAACCTACAAAAATCTAACTCATCTAGAGTTCTGCAGGCTCCATCTTTTCCGATGCAATTTCATCCACATGTTTCATCTCTACTGGCTCCCTGCACCTCAGCACAAATTTCAAAATCTTCACACTCTGTCATGGCCTCACTCTACGTTCTATTACACATCCTCTTCTCTTCCAACATTTGGTCACTTGGCACCTCCCCCTTTCTGTTGCTCTACCATGGGTGCCAGAGCCTTCAGGCACCATACCCCTGGACTTTGCATATCATGTCTCAAACCTTCATTACCTTGCCCGAACACTCTTTATTCTCAAAAGGTACCTTCTGTGCTTCAGATCATTTCTCATTTCAACCTTTCCTTCTGCTTAATGTAAACTATCATAAATAAATGTAACTTATTGCTCCAAATTGTATCAAATTAAATATAATTAGAATTAATAAAAAGTTATGTGACCGTTTCTACAATCTGTCCTCAGAATAGTATTATAAATTGTGACATATTTGAAAGCCAGTATGCAATTGTAATTGGGATATTAAAAGAAAGTAACAAACCAATAACATTGTCAAAGTTATAATGGAGACATATTAAAGATAATCAAGAGTTAATATTTATAAGCTATGACCCAGTCTCCACCACCACCACCACCCATTTGCAGATAGGAGAGTATTCCAAGTTATCGGACAAGATAAATTGAAGACACAATAAATAAGAGAAAATAATAAGCTAAATGAGCAACTGCTCAAAGAAGCATTACAGGCCTTTTGGTCTAACTGATCTATGTTAGTATATAGAGGAGGTAGATTTTTTTTTTTAAATCGGGTGTTGAGGGCTATGAGGAGCTGGCACGAAAGAGGAGTTGAGGCCTGGGGCAGATCAGCCATGATCTTATTGAATGACGGGGAAGGCTTGAGGGGCCGAATGGCCTACACCTGCTCCTACTTCTTATGTTCTCCCATCCTACTTCATCTGACTGCCAGATTCTTGTTCCTTTCTCCTTCGTGTACTTACCTAGCTTCCCCTTAAAGGCATCTATTCCACGCACCTCATCTACTTCATGCAAATAGCAAGTTCCACATTCTAACCATTCTTCGGTGTTATTCCTGAGTTCTTTACTGAAATTATATTTATGGCCTCTAGTTTTGGACTCCCCCACAAACAGAACCATCTTCCGCCTAGCCTTAATTTTGGAGACCTACCTGTTTTAGGCCACCCCTCTCAGCCTTCTCTTTCCAGAGAACAAAGCCCCCAGCCTTTCCTGACAACTGCCAATTATTGCATTAGGGATATAACTTAAGAGCCCAAGGCCCAGTTTCCACTGTCGGGGGCAGTCGCACCGAGGAAACGAGGTAATGGTTTGTGGAGAGCTCGCCCTCGGCCCCCGGCCCCCTCCTCCCCCCGCCCCGGTCCACACTCACAGAGAGATGCCGCTCACACTGATGCTGACCGGTACCCGGGACTGCCGGAACACTGTACTCAGGAGCACCAGCACGGTCAGCGCCGCCATCACCATCACCGTGAAGGCGAACAGCGAGTTGAACCGCGAGATCAGGTTGTTCATCTTCCCGGGCGCCCGGCTCCAGGAGCAAGGTGTACAAACAGACCCAGCGCACAAAACACTCCGGTCCAACCGCTGCAACTCGGCATAAAGGTTCCCAGTCCCCTTTTTACCCCCCTCCCACACCTCCCCCTCTCTCTCTCTCTCTCTCTATCTCTGTGCAGCTTTGTCTTGCACCTGCTCTATCTCAAGACTCCCCAACCGCACATCTGCTTTTTAAACCTTCCCCTCAAGACTCAGATTTCCAAATAGAATAAGCTAATGAGTTTCGATAATTCTTTCGAGTTATCAACAGTCACAGATTGCAACTCTGTCGAGTACCATCACAGTTCTTGGTTTCCGGGAGTGGGACACGAACCCACAACCCTCTGATTCAAAGGCGAGGGTGCTATGAACTGAGCCACAGCTGACACCTCCCTAATGAGTTTTGATGATGAAACTCGTTACAACGAAAGGCTAATCCTTATTAGCGTGCTAGCAATCCAGTAGTAGCACTCATTTCTGGTGGGGGAGGGGGGCATTCCCCAAAGTCAACAAAATGAGGTGGGTTCAGCAAAAGCGACAACCTGCAAAAACACTTAAAACATCTCTAGCTGTTATTTCTTCCCCCAGCGGACCGTCATAGGCACAATACTATAGGTTACAAGTGTAAGCAGAAATGAATGACACAAGACATGAGTGAGGCTTAACGTTATCAGGGTCAGAGTATTATTGCTGCAGAATAATCAATGCAGCGAAACGCTCATTTCAGTGACTGAGATACATTCTAACTATAATTCTTGAGACTTCAAAATGTCCCGGGCTACATAATGAACAGAATCAACATTTAATATGTCAAAAAGTAAATTTAAACCCGGCTGTGGAGGAAAATGAAGCAGACAAAACTGCAAATGTTAAGACTTTAAAATTAACAGGATTATGCCAACAGCCCTGAAAAATTGATCAGTTTGAGCTAATTTCATTGCTCACTTGAGCTCAAGAGAACGTCTCTCAATTACTGAGATACCCAATTACAGCATTTAAGCTGATTTCACATCGTTAAAAAATACTTTAGATAAATCTAAAGTTGGCATTCCATTTCATTTCTTTAGAGCTAATCACTATTCAGTAATCTCAGCTAGATGTACACGTGTGATTAATGGCTATGACAAGATTAGGCTCAGCTGTGATGTCTACTTCTTTTCAATGATAATAAACAATCATACTGCTGGTGGAATTGCAGGCCAAATGTGCACCATAAATGTTAGCATGCATCTGCAAGCAGGGAGTGAAACATGATTCCCCCTTTGACTTGTTAAAAAAAAAGCAAAGATTATGTCCACAATTTCAGTATTAAAATGAAAGTACACTTTTTTACCAGCTCTCTCTCTTATTCCATACCCATGTACCCAGTATAGCAAGATATAGCACATGTAACATACAAACGTATATACGAACATAAGAAATAGGAGTAGGCCATTCAGCCCCACGAACCTGTTCTGCTATTCAATAAGATCATAGCTGATCTGTTTATTCAGAATTCCACATTCCCATCAACCCCCAATAACCTTTGATTCCCTTGCCTAACAAGAATCTATCTAACTCCGCCTTAAAAATATTCAATGACCCCACCTCCATTGCCTTCTGAGGCAGAGAGTTCCAAAGTCATTTTGGAACCCTCAGAAAAAAAAAAAATTCCTCATCTCTGTCCTAAAAGGGCGACCCTTGATTTCAAAACAGTGCCCCCTAGTTCTGGACTCACCCACAAGAGGAAACATCCTTTCTACATCAACCTTGTCAATACCGTTCAGGATTTTTTATACTTCAATCAAGTCAACCCTCACTCTTCTGAACTCCAGTGGAAACAGGCCCATTTGGTCTAACCTTTCCTCATCAGACAAGTCCGCTCATTCCAGGTATCAATCTAGCAAACCTCCTCTGAACTGTCTCCAACGCACTTACAACCTTCCTTAAATAAGGAGGCCAAAACTGTACACAATATTCGAGATGTGGTCTCGCCAACCCCCTGTATGACTGAAGCATAACATCCTTACTTTTATATTCAATTCCTCTTGTAATAAAGGATAGCATTCAATTAGCCTTCTTGCCTACTTGCTGTACCTGCATATCAACCTTTTGTGACTCATGCACCTGAACACCTAGATTCCTCTGCATCTCAGTTCTGCAGCCATTCTTTGTTTAAGTGATACCCTGCTTTTTTATTCTTCCTGCCAAAGTAAACAGCTTCACATTTTCCCACATTATACTCCATCTGCCAGATTATTGCCCACTCAACCTATCTATATCTGTCTTGTGTCACCTTAATTGTAAAACTTCATTTTTTTGTCTTTTTACTAATTTTCACTAATAATTTTAACCCACCCCCATTTTGTTCTTTTGCTATCTGGCAAAAGTGGAAACATAATTACAATGATGCATCCTATAGTTCGAAGGGCACTTTATTTGTGATGAGGATTCTGATCGCCCACTACAAAGCCCCCCTCCATAGGAAGCATACGAAACGGATTAAAAAGTTTTTACACTGAAATGCAAACCAGCATTTTTTTTTTAAAAACTAATAGAAGAAACAATTCAGGACACTTGAAAGGCACAGACATCATTCTTGGCCATGGATGGAAATGGAGATCAGGGGGCAGGAAACAGATTCTCTAACTACATCCATGGCCAGGAATGATGAAAATAGGTTGCAGAATGTGTGCAAAAAGTATCAGTATTGCGCATAAAAAGTAATTTTCTAAACTGAATAATTTGGAAAACCTGAGGGGAAAAAAGTAAAACGACAAAAAAATGCAGCTTTACAATTAAGAGGTTAAGTCTCTCGGCAGATTTTCTGCAAATTAGAAATGGAACTTAAAAACATGGCAATATTTGCACCAACCAATAGCTTTTATTTTTCTGGAGAGCATTTCCCAGTCTCAGTTTTGTCAGGGTGAGGGCGGGAAACAACATTCGCCTTAGTGCAGTTCCGAGCAGGCCGAACATGTAGTTATTCTCATCACATCCAATAATCCAGCACATACCAACTATTGGCATTGTATATGTAGATGTGTATGAATGAAAGAAAAATGTTTTTCAATTAAATAAAGGACTTTACACGTACACTGTAACCCAAAGCTATTTCAAGATGACTCTTCACCTTGAATCTTTAATGATAGTTTTAAAAATATAAAATGCAGCAGGAAGGCCACAATTTCTGAATTACTTGCAGTAAAGTTAAATGGAAATCTCATTTCTACAGATGTCAGTAAGACAAGGCATGTAAAAGGAAAAAAGCATCTCTGGAAGAGCCCCATGTTCTTGTATTAATGAGGCTTGGCTGTACTCTCTGTGGCAGAGGAAACTGATGTAGTCAACATCTGACACTCGCCTTCCAAACAGAATACTCAGAAAGGATTTAATCATTGCAGCAGCTTCTTGGTGGCCTAAGAGTGGCCAAGTCATTGAAAAGCTCAGTCCATTTCTTTAAGACTAAAGTGCTTTTGTAAACTCAAGAACAGTCTTAAGATAAGAATACAGCCTGAATACATGCTTTCATTCCTGCTCAGTGCAGGAATCATTAACAAGTATTGTCTTTTCCTTATTCCTGTTGTCAAGGTTTTATAATTTTGGTACTTGACTGCATTCTCACTGAAGAACAGTATTATCAGTTGGATCACCATGAATGGTTTCAACATAGCACCTCAGCGCTCTGACTCTTAATCTTTGTTTCCACAGTCAGTAAGGTCAGATGGTAGATTTTTAGTTTCAGCAATGAGGCGTTTCACTCCGACCATCCACTGTCCAACTTCATTCACATGGTCAACCATCAAAGATCTGTGGATTTCATCAGCAGAATCCCAATTGCAGTGCTCCATTTCTGTCAACAGACAAACATATACAACATATTCTTAGGAATAGTCGTTTGGTAGTACAGAATTTGAGTATTGCTGAAAAAAGAGACCTGTCTAAACTTTCTGTCTTGCACTCACCAGGATATGCCCCCTTATATTGGTATTCTTGCAAGTGTCCTGATGAGTGCAAGACGAAAAGTTTAGACGTGTCTTTTTTCAGCAATTTTCTTAGAACTTAAAATATATCATTAACCAAACACTACTTACAATACACAGATATCCTAGTAAAAGGCAGGGAAAGGGAGATGGGAGGTAAAAGGAGAAAACAGTGTGCTCTGAGGAAAGAATTCTGAATTAGATCCCATACATTAGGAGTACCCAAGCTTTTTGTCTTTGTAATGCATGCAAAAGAGCCTCACAGGCCAGATATGAATGCTCCCATTAATTTGCATTTCACTATCTATTGGTGCTAACAGATCTTGGTATTCTGATTTGGGGCTTGGCCATCAATTAGATAACAGCATTAAGAACAAGTCTTTTCAAACAGAACAAGCCAGCAATAAAAAAAGACGGTACATAAAATAGACACTGTGCTGCTTGCATTCCATGGCCCAAACTGCACAGGTTCAAAGGCCATAAACACCCATGGGCTGTACGTTAGACACTCCTGTATTACATTACAGAGCACTTAATCAATATGAAAAGATGACCAAAAGAAACATTTTTATCATTACAGAGTTTCATAAACAGTTCTCATTTTACAATGGTTTTGCTTGATAAATAGATTCCTAGGTTTGAATAAATAAATCATTTTCCAGCCTCCCTCATTTGACCTAAAAACATAGGAAATAGCAGAAGGCCATTCTGCCCCTCAAGGCTGCTCTGCCATTCAACTAGACATTGGTTGATCTTCTACCAAAACGCCATTTTCCCACATTATCTCCCCTAATATCATTAATATCTAGAAATCTATAGATCTATCTTGAACATTTGTAGATTCCAAAGATTCATCACCCTCTGAGTGAAATTCCTCATCTGTCCTAAATTACTTCTTATTCTGAGACTATGTACTATGTTCTAGGTTGCCTCCACAGCCAGGGGGAACATCCTCCCTGCATCTATCCTGTCAAGCCCTATAAGAACTTTGTTTGCTTCAATGAGACCACCTCTCATTCTTCAAAACTCTGGAGAATACAGGCCCAGTCTCCTCAATCTCTCCTCATTGGACAATCCTGCCATCTCAAGGATCGGTCTGGTGAACCTCCATTGCACCCCTTCTATGGAAAGTACATCCTTCCTTAGGTAAGGAAACCAAAACTGTACATAATACTCCAGATGCAGTATCACCAAGGCTCTGCACAACTGCAGCAAGACTTCTTTTCTCCTGTGCTCAAATCATCTTGCAATAAAGGCCAACTAACCATTTGCCTTCCTAATTGCTTGCTGCACCTGCATGCTAACTTTCAGTAACCTCTGAACAAGGACATCCAGGCCCTTTGAACATAAACACTTCCCAACGTCTCACCATTTATGAAATGCTCTGCATTTCTGTTTTTTCTTACCAAAGTGGATAACTTCACCTTTTTCCACATTATATTCCACCTGCCATGTTCTTGCCCACTCACTTAGCCTTGCAGTCTCTTTGCAGACCTCCTCAAACTCTCATTCTCTAGTTTTGTGTCATCATCAAACTTGGAACATTACATTTGGTCCCCACAACCAAATTATTGATATAGATTGTGAATAGCTGGGTCCCAAGCACTCTTCCTTGCGATACGCCACTAGTCACAGCCTACCAACCCGAGAATGACCTGTTTATTCCTATTCTCAATCCTTGT
Source organism: Cetorhinus maximus (assembly GCF_964194155.1). Lineage (NCBI taxonomy): Eukaryota > Metazoa > Chordata > Chondrichthyes > Lamniformes > Cetorhinidae > Cetorhinus > Cetorhinus maximus. The sequence goes on from NC_135888.1 coordinate 122,493,732, forward strand.
TAGTATATTACCCATAATCCCATGTGTTCTAACTTTCCTTACTAACCTGTGGGGGCCTTATCGAAAGTTTTCTGAAAATCCAAATACACCACATTCACTGGTTCCTCCTCATCAATTCTGCTGGTCATATCCTCAAAAAACTCTGACAGGTTTGTCAAACATAAATGCCCTTTCATAAATCCATGCCCAATCCTACCATTATTTTCCAAGTACCCAGATATCACAGCTTTTATAATAGGTTTTCCCTACTACTGATGTCAGACTAGCAGGTCTGTTTTCTCTCTCCTTCCTTTCTTAAGTGGGGTTACATTTGTTACATTCCAATCTGCAGGAACTATTCCAGAATCTATATAATTTTGGAAGATGACCAGCAATACATCCAGTTTCTCTACTGCCACCTATTTCAACGCTCTGGGATGTAGATCATCAGGTCCAGGGGATTTATCAACTTCCAGTCCCATTAATTTCCCCAGTATTACTTTTTCACTAATACTAATTTCTTTCAATTCCTCATTCTTGCTAGTCCCTTGGCTCTCTATTATTCTTTGGAGGTTTTCTGCATCTTCCTTCGTGAAGACAGACAGAAAATATTTGTTTAGTTTCGCTGCCATTTCGTTATTCCCCATTATATATTCTCCTGTCTCTGCTTATAGCCGGCCCACATTTGTCTTTGCTAATCTTTTCCTCTTTACACACCTATGAGAAGCTTTTAGTCTGTTTTTATACTTCTCACTAGTTTATTTTGGTATTCTACATTTTCTTTCTTTCAGTTTCTTGGTCCTCCTTTGCCAAATTCTAAAATGCTCCCAATTTTCAGGCTTACTACTTTTTTTGGCAACTTTATAAGCCTCTTCCTTTGCTCAAATACAATCTTTAACTTCTCGTTAGCCATGGTCGGATCACATTTCCTACTGGGTTTTTTGTGCTTAAAAGGAATGCAAATTTGTTGTAAACCATATATTAATTCTTTAAATGCTAGCCATTGTCTGTCTACTGTTATATCTTTTAATGTAGTTGCCCAATCTACCACAGCCAATTTGCCCCTCATACCTTCATAATTTCCTTTGTTTTGATTTAAGCCCCTAGTTTCGGATTGAATCACATCACTTTCAAACTTAATATAAAATTCTATCATATTATGGTCACTCTTCCCTAGAGGCTCCTTGAGAATGAAATTATTAATTAGCCCTTTCTCATTGTACAATACCAGATCTAAAATAGCCCATTCTCTAGTTGGTTCCTCAACATAACGTTCTAGGAAACAAACCTTTTATATTTCTAACCCTTTCCAGTTCTGAAGAAAGGTCATTGACCTGAAATATTAACTTGCTTCTCTCTCCATAAATGCTGCCTTATCTTCTGAGTATTTCCAGTATTTTGTTTTCATTGGGGTTTTAAAAAACATTCAAATTAGCATGAATCATGTCCTACTTAATACGTCTCAAAGAGTAAAGCACAATTCCACCTTTCTTAATTCTGTTTCCCATTTTAAAAATTATTTTTCTCTCCACTTTTCAGCTTTCCGAAATACATAACTATCTGGAATGGAAATAAGACACAGGCCATGCTCTCTTTCAATGGCACTATAGCCAGTTGCTCAGAGATGCATGGAACACTCCTTTTATTCATTCATGGGATGTGGGTGACGCTGGCTAGGCCAGCATTTATTTCCCATCTCTATAAGGTGGTGGTGAGCTGCCTTCTTGAACCACTGCAGTCCATGTGGTGTAGGTACACCCATAGTGTTGTTAGGGAGGGAGTTCCAGGATTTTGACCCAGTGACAGTGAAGGAACGGCGAGATAGTTCTAGATCAGGATGGTGGGTGGCTTGGAGGGGAACTTCTAGGTGGTTTTCCGATGCATCTGCTGCCTTTGTCCTTCTAGATGGTAGCAGTTGTGGGTTTGGAAGACGCTGCCTAAGGAGCCTTGGTGAGTTCCTGCAGTGCACCTTGTAGGTGGTCCACACTGCTGCCACTGTGCATCGGTGGTGGGAGTAGATGGGGTGCCAATCAAACAGGCTTTGTCCTGAATAGCATCAAGCTTCTTGAGTGTTGTTGGGGCTGCACTCATCTGAGCAAGAGTATTCCATCACACTACTGACTTGTGTTTTGTCAGGAGGTGAGCTACTCGAATAGGATTCCTAGCCTCTGACCTGCTCTTGTAGCCACAGTATTTATATGGCTAGTCCAGTTCAGTTTCTGGTCAATGGCAACCCCAAGGATGTTGATGGCAGGGGGTTCAGTGATGCTAATGCCATTAAATATCAAGGGGTGATGGTTAGATTCTCTCTTGTTGGAGATGGTCATTGCCTGGCATGATTGTTACTTGTCAGCTCAAGTCTGTCCAGGTCTTGCTGCATTTGGACATGGACTGCATCAGTACCTGAGGCGTCGCAAATAGTGAACATTGTGCAATCATCAGCGAACATCCCCACTTCTGACCATATGATGGAAGGAAGGTCATTGATGAAGCAACTGAAGATGGTTGGGCCTAGGACACTACCCTGAGGAACTCCTGCAGTGATGTCCTAGAACTGAGGTGAACTAGCACTGAATGAATTACTTTCTGATTTTACCCTCTTGCAGCAAGGGATAAAGTATCTGTTCTCCAATCTGTGCCTTTTGCAATAGATAATTTAGGTTTGAGTTGAGGAGAAATTTCTTCACTCAAAGGGTTGTGAATCTTTGGAATTCTCTACCCCACAGGGTTGTGGAAGCTCCATCATTGAATCTATTTAAGGCTGAGATAGACAGATTTTTTGGTCCCTCAGGGAATCAAAGGATATGGGAAGCACGTAGTCAAGCGGAGTTGAAGCTAAAGATCAGCCACGGTTGTACTGAATGGGGCAGCAGGTTTGACAGGCCATATGGTCTACTCCTGCTCCAATTTCATATGTTCTTATTCAGAATTTTATAAGTATGCCCTGCTAACTAGAGCCTTTGCAGAAAAATATACAACTCTGTTCACTCATATTTTTGCACTTGAGTGTTACATATCTTTTGCACTTATGGAAACACAACTTGCATTTATATAGCATTTTATCACATCTCTCAGCACATCCCAAAGTGCCTCATATACAAGAACCTGGACAAGATACAAGACACGAGTTGATTACCTAGTGTGAGCAGTTGCATCCTTTTTCGCACTGGTACAGATAGCTTTCCCGATTGCCACATATCCTGGAGTATTATTAGCCTTCTACCAATATCATCACAAACTTGTTTCTAGACAGGAAGTTTGAAAACAAAATTTTCAATTATTAGCTGTTACAAAAGTTTTAATGTTAAGTGGCTGTAAGTATTCAGAATAATACTTCTTGACACTTAACAGCTGCCATTAAAATATCACTATTTAAAATGAAATCTTAAAGTGTTATCAGACTATTGTTTGCACTGTTATATCAATTTATTTAAGATCCATCTGCAACACCCTTTAATTCCTACACATAAGCAGTCAAACTATTGACAGCATCTTTTGCTATGGAACAAATTCACACTTTGACGATATGAAGATACTTTGAAGATATCATTGACTCAGTCATATAATTTTCTCTTTCTGGGGAAATGCTTGGATTTCACTCTGTGTCTCCTCCTCAATTTATAGCCTGAAATTGGGAAATGTGAAAATGGGCAATTGTGGCTGTGATCCAATTTCCCAATATTCTATAATACATCATATTGGTATAATCAGCTTTTTACCAAATTGTTTCACCTATACCAAATATCAATGCATAGCTGTCATTTACTTTCACTTTCAAAGGAAGAATAGAGCTACTACCTGAAAGATAAGCGTATATTGCTGCTTTCCTGCATGTCAGTTTTACTGTTATCTTTGAGTCAGAAAGTTGTAGATTCAAGCTTCAGACCAGGACTTGAACCCACAATCAAGGCTGATATTTCAGTGCAATACTGAGGATATGCTTTATTTCTGGTGTTAAACGAATGCCCCACTTTCCTGTTCCAATGGTTCAATTGAATTAGAGACTCTACATTGTTACTCAGTGGGCAGCTGGTTCTCCTGAGGTTTTGGTCAATATTCTTCCGTCAGCCAATATGACAAAAAAAAGGAACTTGTCATTCATCTCACTGCTGTTTGCAAGGCCTTGCTGTGCATATAAGGGTTGCCACGTTTGCAACTTTTCACTTTATACGTTAATGATCTAGATGAAGGAACTGAGGGCATTCTGGCTAAGTTTGCAGATGATACAAAGATAGGTGGAGGGACAGGTAGTATTGAGGAAGCGGGGAGGCTGCAGAAGGATTTGGACAGGTTAGGAGAATGGGCAAAGAAGTGGCAGATGGAATACAACATGGGGAAGTGTGAGGTCATGCACTTTGGTAGGAAGAATAGAGGCATAGGCTATTTTCTAAATGGGGAGAGAATTCAGAAATCTGGAGTGCAAAGGGACTTGGGAGTCCTAGTCCAGGATTCTCTTAAGGTTAACTTGCAGGTTGAGTTGGTAGTTAGGAAGGCAAATGCAATGTTGGCATTTATTTCGAGAGGACTAGAATATAAAAGCAGGGATGTGCTGCTGAGGCTTTATAAGGCTCTGGTCAGACTACATTTAGAATATTGTGAGCAATTTTGGGCCCCGTATCTCAAGAAGGATGTTCTGGCTCTGGAGAGCGTCCAGAGGAGGTTCACAAGAATGATCCCAGGAATGAAAGGCTTAACATATGAGGAACGTTTGAGGACTCTGGGTCTATACTCGATGGAGTTTAGAAGGATATGGGGGGATCTGATTGAAACTTACTGAATACTGAAAGGCCTGGATAGAGTGGACGTGGGGAAGATGTTTCCATTAGTAGGAGAGACTAGGACCTGAGGGCACAGCCTCAGAGTAAAGGGAAGACCTTTTAGAACAGAGATGAGGAGAAACTTCTTTAGCCAGAGAGTGGTTGGAGTTCATTGCCACAGAGGGCTGTGGAGGCCAGGTCATTGAGTGTATTTAAGACCGAGATAGATAGGTTCTTGATTAGTAAGGGGATCAAAGGTTATGGGGAGAAGACGGGAGAATGGTGTTGAGAAACTTATCAGCCATGATTGAATGGCGGAGCAGACTCGATGGGCCAAATGGCCTAATTTCTGCTCCTATGTCTTATGGTCTTAAATATAGAAATGGTAGTTTTAAATAATTTGCTGTGCAGGAAGATATTTGGGCTGTTTCTATAAAAATGCAAGCTTTCTCTACAAAAATAGAAAATTTGGGTTTATTCTGTTCCAACAGTTTATTAACTTTATTCCAATACCTCCTATGTTTTCAACATAATTTTTCCCTTTTACAACAACATTGCTGATGTGCAAGTATCAGGCTGATTATATTTGATGGATATTTGATATTCCAAGAATATGTATGTAGCATCATTCCTTCTCTCCATTTAGCTTTCCATCATTCACCATTTCCAACCAACCAGCTACTACACATCTGCTAAACTAACTCTGCAATCTGGTGCTATGAGTGTGGGGGAATTCTGGGTGATCTTCCCTGCCTCCCATTTTGTGCAGGAATACTTGGTTGTATTCAGCATTTCTGAGACACAAAATTCAGTGTGTAATTAATCAGATACATGAATACACATCCTACACCTATTACAGTTGGTTAATCAAGTTAAGAGTTTAAGATGGTATGCAATGATTGATTTGAACAGAATATCAATACAGTCTACTGTTGGTCAATTCCTTGTCAGCTAATATTATATCTGTAGGATTACCATTGTTTTTAGAACCTAGTGGGATGACATTTCATAAGCCTTGCTGTAGGAACGTTATTCACTCTGCTTACCTTAACAGTTTTCCTACAAGCCTCCAGTGCTTTATTCAATGGAACTAAAACATCTTCCACATTTACTTCACAATCGGACATAACTGTAGCACTCTGCACTGGTTTACAACTGTTGGACTGACTAGATTGCTTTGGAGGTGGTGGCGGTGGCATCTTCTCATGGGCTACGGGAGGGCCCGATGGTATAATTGCAGGAGGAATTTCAGCTGGTCCACAAACTATGGGAAAAATACACAATATATAAATAGAATCTTGCCACTGGCGGAAAAATCTTTCTATCTCCAAGCCACTGGGAGTAAATGCAATTCAAGGTGTTTCATAAAAAATGAAAGTATTTTGTACTAGAATTCATGGAGGGAATGGAATAATCTCTGAATTAAGCAATACTGCTAAATTAATGTGTTGCCAGTGAGCTGCATCATGCGCAGAGTGGTAGGAGGTAGCTTCCCAGGCTCATTTTCCCATGTGGTGAATTCTCAACTGGGGTTAGGAGGAAGTGCAATGCAGAAAACAGATGACAGTTCTCAGGGGAGGGAGAAAAGGAAGTCAAGGAAGTGATCCAGCTTATGTCTGTGCACCTCCTAATGATAGGCTAGAGGTCAGCATTTGTAGAGGTTCCTTGCCCAGCCCCTTAGAAAGAATAGGACACTTCAGGAAACTGCACATAGGAAGAGGAGATTTAAAAACACACACAAACTGGTAAAAATTAAAACTACTTTTATACCGAGGCTGCCCAGTAATACAACAAAGGCAGAGAAAGTGCTGATTTGAGTAAACACTAATCCATACTTGCTCCTCATATTTTGTCGACAGCTGGTGGAGATACCAGCTCAAAAGGGGAAGTTCAATTACATGAGAAAAAAGTGATTACCACAATTTTGATATACCTAATTTGAATTTTCATTTCCAAGCAGATATTCTGCCTTAGATTGCACATGTAATATAGTAACTGATGCTCACCTTTTGGTTTATCCAGCTGAGGTGCTGGTACCCTCTTAGTGAGAACATTTTTCCTGAGACCGATCTGTGCTTGTGTCTGCAACCCATACGAAAACTGAGGAGGATCATTCCAGCCTCGCTCCTGGTTTCCTGATTTTTTTTTTTAAAAAAGGGTTTATAATTAAGCAAAACAGTACAAGTGACGATATAAAAAATACATTACAGTAAACCATTCAAAACAACTGCAACTTGTATTTATATAGCACCTTTGACAAACAAAACATCTCAAGGCACTTAATATTCTGTACATTTCAGTTTTTAAGAATGTTTTCAATATTTTCCAAAATGAACAAAATGTTCTGTGTGGGGACATCAAATCTTTCCTATTCTCTCCAATTTCTTTAAAACATGAAATTATTTTTCGCAACAACCCATTTTCCTCATAAGTAATGATTAATGAAAATCATTCTCAAAAAGCCACATTTTTCAAAGCTAACCTGATTTTCTTAGCGGTTCATTAACTACAGAGGAAAACAAGCATTTTCCTGTTAAACCAAAAATGTGCATCTCCCTAAGCAAATAATTAACTGTGGATGAGAGAACACACACAGGCAGATATCGAGAGCTCTCACTAATGAGGGAACAGAAGACCTGGACAACTTGCATTTACTCTACTATTTCTAAGATAAGGAACTCCATTATCATTGCAGCACTCAAGTTCTCTGGTGGCCATTCATAACTCAGTCACAAGATGTGAAATTAGTCCAGTGAAAACACAATTTTCATCTTGTTGCAAAGGTCTTGAAGTCAGGTCCTCAAATAAGAAAGACTCACCTTATAGCGTGACTCTGGCCTGAAGGAACACACAACCTCTGATATGTGGTGGTATATTTCTTTTAAAAGCAGCAAAAGGCGATAAGTGGGATCAATTAAATTCTGCTGCAAGTAGCATGGATGCATCAAGGTAAGGATATCAGTGATGGGCAGTGAAATATATTTTTTCATTAGTCATCATGTAAGTATCAAGTAAAGTTCACCTTATTCTAACCAAAAGTCACAAGAACACTCACTCATCACTGTAAATCTTTCCGTTCTAAACTTTGAGTCAGAGAACTTCAGCACAGAAACAGGCCATTCAGCCCAACTGGTCTATGTCAGCATTAATGCTCCACACCAGCCTCCTCTCACCCCTCCTCATCTAACCCTATCAGCACTCTTTCATGTGCTTATCTAGCTTTTCCTTAAATGTATCTTTTTGAGAGAGCTTTCCAACTGCTGTGTAAACATGTACCAGGCAAGTGGCAATTCTGTGCTGAGAATAAATATTGATCTTATCCAACAGTGACTGAACCAGGTGAATCAGCAAAACTTTTCCTGGCCAGGACATGTATCGTCGCAAGCTTTCTCACAGAAAACCAAGACTACTTCCTCTCCAGGGTTCAACGTTATAAACATTGTTTCTGGGGTGGAGGTAAATTTGAGTGAATGTACTTGTCACTCCATTAAATTTATTATTCTCCATTAAAGTGCTTTCAAGCTGTGAAAAGGGATAAATACAAATTTTAGGAATTCAAAATTTTGTTGAAATATAAACTGCTCATAAATGTATTGCTGGTGTCAATTACATTATTTAGTGGACAGTAATCTTGGTTCAGAAACAGAAAACGCTGGAAAAACTAGGCAGGTCTAACAGCACCTGTGGAAAGAAAAACAGTTAACGGTTCAAGTCCGTATGACTTCTTCAAAGCAGTATTTTGCTTTTATCTTCGTAATCATGGTTCTCTCAGCTGTAATACAGTGAACTGAGTTGTGCCGTATTTCTTTAAAAAAAGCTATTAAAAAGGGTCATTACAGTGTTACCCTGAGTTGGTTCATGGCTTTGGTGCCTTACATCCTGTCAGTTTCCTGGTCTCAATAATGAAGCACTTAAATATGATTGCACATGTTAAATATAATACTCAGACTATAGTACACCAAATAATCATGATGTGTGCTCTGCTCGCAGGCAGGTCCTTGGGTCATTGTCTTCTCCTTGTCTTGTCCTGTGCCAGTCTTTTCACTTTTTAAAAACGTCCTTCAATTTTCAAGCCATCCAGTATTGATAATCTCTTGCTTCTTCTTCTTCCTTGAAATCTTCCTTTCATGTCTCTTACTGGTCCATTTCCTCTGAATGCGCCCTGCCCAGTCTAACTGTTCCTTAATACATTCAGCAAATTTCTTTGTTCGTTCCCTCTCCTCAGCATTTCATTTGTTACTATTTCTATCCATTTGATCCTTTCCATTCTCTCCAAACTCACTTTTCAAAACTAATTAGCAAATTGGTCTCTTTTTCCGTAAGGTCCACGTCACACATCCATACAAAATACTCCAAATCAAGCTCCTTAAAGGTCTCTTATTGAGTTATTTATTCAGCTTTCCGGTTAGCAACCGTTTCGTCTCACTTAATACAGCCTTTCCCATTGACATCTTGTTCTTATTTCTTTGTTGTATCTTCCACCTGCAAATATTATGCTTACTAAAAGCAGAGTTGATTAAAATATGGGAAAGGTTGTAACATCAATGTTACATTCAATGTTTATTAAGCTGTGCAAAGATATTTACTTATCAGGAGAACAGCCAGAGGACTTCATGCAGACAATAATGATCACCCTAAGAAAGAAGCCAAAGGCATGCTGATGTTCTGACTTTCATACAGTCTGATTGCCCTTGTATCGAACGTTATGCTGAGAATTATAACAAAAAGAGTGGGTGGGAAGACACAGAACTACATCAGAGATGACCAGTTTGGATTCCAGAGAGGAAAAGGGATAAGTGACGCAATCGGTATTGGAAGATCGATGAGTGAATGTAGTTTAGAAATAAGTGCTGGAAATACTCAGTGGATTTGGCAGCATCTGTGGAGGCAGAAACAGAGTTGAATATGACTTCTTCAGAATGCAATTTAGACAAAGTATATTTTTGTTTTGTAGATTTTGAAAAAAGCACACAATCAGGTTGACTGCATCTTGGCAGCGCTGAAAGACATTGGAATAGACTGGTGAAATAGACAACTCATAAGAAATCTGTACACGGGACAAGCATTAACAGTGAGTAGGAAAAGGTGTAATTGGAAGGAGTTCAACAAGGACATTTTTTTATCACCAGTCCTCATCAATGTCTATGCAGAAGAAATGATTAAAGGAGCTTTTGTAGAAGCAGAATCAGGTGTTAAGATTTGGGAGGAGGGGATGGGGGTGCGAATGATAACATCAATTAGATTTGTAGATGACAAAGCACTTCTAGCAAGCACAGGAGGATTACAAGAACTAATAGAGTATTAACAGCAGGCGTGAACTTTGGAATGAAAGTGAACATCAGCAAAACCAAAGCAATGCACATCTCAAAATCACCAAGAAATATTCATATATCCATAGAAGGAAAAGATCTAGAACAGATGCAAGAATATTAAATAATATATAAATACACAAGAAAGTGGCATATTTATAGACCTTGTGTACAAAACGACAGTTGCAACATGATGTGCCTAAGTAGGGTTGTTAGTGGGTCATGCTGGTAAGAAAGCTGTTTTGTACTTTTTTGGTCTGCCACTGTGCTGTCACTTCCTGCATGTTGATTTCTGGTTCAGCTACCTGGTTAATCCTGCTAATAGCATTTAATATCTGCACTCCTCTAATTCTGGTCTTTTGAGTATCCTCCATTTTAACCACTCCACCATGGATGGCCGTGCCTTCGGTTGCCTAGGCCCGAATTTCTGTAATTCCCTACCCAAAACTCTCCATCTCACTTTCCTCCTTTAAGGTACTCCTTAAAACCAACATTATGGTCATCTGCCCCAATATCTCTTGTTATGTGGTTCAGTGTCACGTTGCTTTATAATGCTCCTGTAAAATGCTTATTATATTAAAATCACTACAGGCATACAAGTTGTTGTTAAGTCAAAATTCTACTCAGTAGCTTACTTTTCCTGTCCAGGACTTTCAACTACATTCCTACAGGCAGCTAACAATCTCAGAAGTAACCTTTGTACCCTTGGGACATTGCTTAACTCGAGCAGACTGGGACCAGAGATGGGTGTGGGTGGGGAGGGTTCTTGCTCAGAGCCTTCTTGCTACATTCGCCGATAAAAGGTCCTTCAAAAGATGTTTTGATGCAGGAAGCTGAGATTTTCTTTAATTGCTGGTGGCAATTTTCTTTTCCTCCTAATGCCGTAGCTTCATTCAACCCATCCACTCCCTTGTTCCTTTCCTTCCTTTGTCAACCACACTTCTCTCTCTCTGTTTATAAATATTATACTATATAATATATATATTACTTTCTTAAAATACTGCCCAGCTTAGATATATATGCACATATACACATATATATTCACATAAACCCTAAATATATTATCTCTCTCTCTTTCTATATATATATATATATATATATACACACATATATATATATATAAAAGTGATCAGCTCCAGGGCACTATTACATCAACGCCCACAGCTGACTCCAACTTGGCCACGTAACCAGGGTAACACACTAAAGCCGACGCCTCTACACGCGTCCGCCCCTCAGACACCTCGGCTTCTTTAAACTGCGGCCGCCGTTTCCCGTACGAAACCATTTGCTTTTTTTCTCTCCCCCCGCCCTCTCTCTCTCTCACACTTCACCTGGTTTCACGAACAGATCCGACATTTCACCTTCGTCCCTCCTGCTCCTCCTCCTCCTCGTCGGCTGCCCAGTCTCCGGCGTCATGGCGTCACTTCCGTCAGCAGGCGGAGGCACGTCACAGTGCGTCAGCAGGCCGGAAGTGTGGACGCCATGGGCGTTGCTCTCAAGAGAGCCATTGATTTGACTAGTGTCGTTCTGCAGTGGTGATCGTGAGGAAGAGTCATACGGACTCGGAACGTTAACTCTGTTTCTCTCTCTCTCTCTCCACAGATGCTGCCTGACCTGCTGAGGTTTTCCCACCATTTCTGTTTTTATTTCAGATGCGCAGCAGCCACAGTATTTTGCTTTTACATTATTGTCGTGCTGCAGTGAACCGTCCAACTGCAATGCGCAGATTTACAATTTAACTGAGATGCAATCACTGGATTGCCACTGCTGCAAACTACAACTTAATATAGATTATCATCTTAATTGACTTTCTCTGTATCCTCTTATGAACTTTAATATGATTCCCATGGTTGATCAAAAAGTTTTTTTTGCAATCTTGGTGGCTGATTTGACTCAGAGGTGGGCTTCAGACTCCAGTCCACCACCAGGGCTCTCTATTTCCACCTCTGGAATATCACCCATCTCTGACCATACCTCAGCTCATCTGCTGCTGAAACCCTTATTTCATTGATGTCTTTGTTACCCCTGGACTTGACTATTAAAATGCTCTGAAAACATAGAATAGTGGAAATAACTAAAAATCAGGCAACACCTGTGGAGAGAGAAATTGAGTAAACGGGCAGGATTTTAGTTTTGGACACAGGACCTTGATGGCAGACACATTTCAAGATCCCAAACCCCCATTGCATTGGTGTCTGATGCCTGATGCAATTTTTGAAGAGCAGGCCAATTAGTGGTCAGTGAACACACTTGCCATCCAATTAAGGACAGGGATGGACTTCTGAGGCTGGAGGACCTCCTATTGGACCTTCAGCCCTGAGAGGTCAGCAGCTCTGCCATCAAACGTGGAATCTGCCGAAGTAGATGGAGAGAGAAGACTCTGCCAGATGATATCATCAGAGTGGCCTTGATGCCTAAGTAGCTACTTGATGCTTACAGGCAGGTAGCTGTTCCCCCCAAGGAAAACCAGGATTTTCCAAAATGGTCCAGAGGCATGATGGCCAATGGCAGGAAATTGCAGGCCCATCTGCCTCTTCAATCGTTTAAAGATTTTGCCCCACATTTCAGGCAAAATGCTGCCTGACCCACACTAAAATGTCCATTTTCCACACCAGCTTGATGAGATTCTCAAGGGCAGTTAGGGGATAGACAATAAACACTGGCCTCACCACTGACACCCACATATCATGAATGATTTTTTAAAAAATGCCGATTACTACTGAATTACAAGGTTTTCTATTGTATGCAAATACCACGAGGAACTGGATTGTAGCTTTCCAGGCTTATATTGCACACAGAACTTACAGCCTGCAGACAAAAAAGGTTTCATCCCATTAGCCTGGGTTGAACTTGAGCTCAAGTCCCAGAGGCGAAAAGCCAATATCTCAACCTCCACATCACTGAATTTTCCATAACGTGCACAACAATGAGAATTACACAAGGACAATTGATTCTGATTTTATTATTTGGAGACGGTGGTGTAGTGGTTATGTAACTGAATTGGTAATCCAGAGGCCCAGGCTAATGCCCTGGGAACATGGATTTAAATTCCACCATGGCAGCTGGTGGAATTTAAAATTGAAGACAGATGTTTAGAGCCTGGTGCCAAGGTTGCTGATTCAAGTAAAGCAAGCATGTGGCTTGCGATGTTTAGCTGCAATCCTAAAATGGTTATCGACACACTCCAAGATGAATTCAACTAGGGACACTTTCTCCTGTAGCATTACAGCCTTGCCTCGTTCAGGGCCTATCACTTTAATTTAATTTGTTAATTTGATCAATTAGTCCACTTTACTGTTTCAAAGCTAAAGAGTATAAAGTTAGTCTCAATAATGGTCACCATGAAACTATCATTGATTGTTATTAAAAAAAACCCATCTGATTCACTAATGTCCTTCAGGGAAGGAAATCTGCCATCCTTACCTGGTCTGCCCTACATGTGACTCCAGGCCCACAGGAATATGGTTGACTCTAAAATGGCCTTGAAAACCACTCATTTCAACGGCATTAGGGATGGACAACAATGCTGGCTTTGCCAGCAATGTCCACATGCCATGAAAGAATAAGGGGGAAAAAAATGGCTATGGTGTATTTTAAATCTAAAAAATTAAACTCTCCAATGACTCAATCTTCACTAGTTGATCTGAAAGAATATAAATCATTGAAGCCAAGTGAAATACTACAACTCTTTTCAATAATTATTATATTGCCTTCTTAGTAGCACTGTGGATGTACCTACGCCACATGGACTGCAGTGGTTGAAGAGGGAAGCTCACCATCACCTTCTCAAGGGCAATTAGGGATGGGCAATAAACGCTGGCCTAGCCAGCAACACCCGCATCCTGTGAAAGAATAAATAAAATAAAAAAATGCACTTTCAGGATGTTAACTATAGCAGCCCAAGAAACAATATTTTAATATAAGCCCCAATTCTTCTGTTGCATTGAACGGTATTAATCCTCTACAGAAGACCGAGAGGATTGTGGTATACTAGGTTGAAGGCTCCAGTTAAATGGTATAAAGATGATGAGGGAGCTCTATCAGGGCAGTTGAAACTTTATTTTGTAAAAAAAATCAAAATGAACAACCAAGACCATAATTCCAGCAGGAATATTGAAAAAAAGGAACAGGAATCCTATTTGGGTGGAAAGCTGCAATATTGTATTACCAACTGGAATTCTCACAGCACCATGGCATGGCACTGCACACACAACTGAACTATTTAATAATTTAAAAAAAAACAAAGACAACAAAATAACACCATACCTTGCTTTTTATTCCCCAAACTCCTTTAGCCTAAGATTTATCAAGTTAAACAACATATTTGGTGAATTCCTCTTATGTTGAAGATCAGAGGCACAACAGCAAAATACTGCAGATGTAGAACTCTGAAATAAAACCAGAACATGCTGGAAATACTCAGCAGGTCAAGGAGCAGCTGCAGAGAGAAAAAGAGAGTTAAAGTTTCAGATCAGTCATCAACCTGAAAAGTTAACTCTGTTTCTCTCTTGGCAGCTGTTGCCTGACCTGCTGAGCATTTCCAGCATTTTCTGGTTTCATATCAAAATTGTCAGGCAACTGTTCAGATCAACCTAAACCAGAACAAGTCAAAATATTGGTGCAAGATTTCGCAGAATGTCCTAATAATTTAGAAACGCATACCCGAATTAAACATACCATAAACAAGAAATATATGAATTCTTGTGCAGAATTTTATTTTTGAAGCAGTAAAATTCATTTTAAAGCTCACATATCTGTGGCCCAGAATTTGCTGGAGACAGGCATTTTGTGGCCAACAGCACGAGATGGATTTTCCTCCTCAACCTTCGTCTCCAATTATTTTAGCGCCGCAAATCACTGGAATCAATTATGACACGCCAACAGCAATATGGTAAACTACATGATCATCTTACAGGGACAGCGAAAGAAACAGGCCAAAAAAGTGGGGGTGAACGCTCTGCCTGCCTCTCTTCGGCACCTGGGTAGCCCTGGAGAAGGAGCGCACAGTTTCCATCAGTACGCTTCAGGCCTTCCCTGACCAGTGGGCACTGCAAGGACTGCACTGTCGAGACTGTAGCTGATATTCTGAATTTAATTACGTTTCCTTTATTTTTAAAAACAAAAGATCAGTTTTTATTGTTTATGCGCCTCTTTAAAAAAAGGGGGCACTTTTGTCAAATTTACTTTATCTTATTGTTTTAGTTAAGAGGAGAAAGAAACAGTGCATGGCAGAGAAGGGAATAGGGTGAATGTGAGCCAAATTAGGTACAAAGACATAAAAAGAGGAATAAAGGTGGGATTGGGAGATGGAGAAAAGGGACTAATGAAAAGCAAACAATTTTAAATATATATATATATAATTTGAAAAGCCTTTGAGGACAATTTAATACTCATAGGAGTTGAGACTCCAGTCTTAATTGTTCTCTTTCTGAGTTTCCGAGTTTGAGTGCCCCATTTAACAGGGCTCTGACGTGAAATAGCTGCCGAACTCTAAGTGGTGTGTTTCATTACATTTACGGTACAAATCCAGCAACTTTTTGAAATTCAAGGGGAGGGTGACAGCAAGCTCCTGTTTTTGCAAGGCCAACAATGGTGCATTTCAAATTGTCCAGCAATTTTTGGCAGTTCACAACTCATGGCATATTTCTTCCTCAACACAAATTCCTGGGTTATTTAAACACCAATAACAGTGTGCTTTGTGAACTTGCCCTTATTTTCCCAGCAAGTTTTGGGTCATTAAGTCCTTCATGCGCTTCAAAGGCTTGTCTTCTGCGCTGTTCTTCTCAAAGTACATTAATGCTCTGTAGGAGCAACTCAGTCACCACTTTTCATGTCTTTAAGTCTTCTTCACTTTCCCAGATTTGAGAAATCTGGACCTCCACCAGCATAGTTTCCAGAAATGTCAGCTCCACTAAAGTCAAAGCCGGGATGCTGTGTAGGAGGAAAATGAAAGCCCATTATACTGATTAAGTTTTTAAATGTTTGTGATTTTCCAACATGAATAATCTTCAGTTTCCAGTGTGATCTCCAGAAACATCTTTCTTTGTCACAATGAAAAAGGCTTAGCCTGCTGAAAAATGTCAATTCGCAGCAGGGATAAATGATTGATTAACTTTGGTGGGATGGGTAGGGGCCTGTTGTGGGGTGGGGTGTCAAGAGTTGAAAAGTCAAGCAAAATTTCAGCTTTGTGACCTCTTTCATTATTTGCCTTGCTATATTGTTGCTTTAAATCTCATCCTCAGTATCAAAGATTCCAACTCCTCATCTCCAAAGTACTTTTTTCGTCTCAAAGTTATCCCCTTCACGTTTCTGAAATACCATGTCTACAACCACTTGCAAGCATCTGCCTCACATCCCCCAATCAGTGTCAGTTTATCCATCCTGTCTCTTATGTTGTCCGTTTCAATTTTTCCCCATTTTGTTAAGGAAATTGTAACTTTTCCTCTTTTCCACCTTCTCCACACTCTCCCTGGCTGGAAGGGGCAGTCAAGTGATCAATTTTGACATCTTTGCCTCCAGAGTAATGCTGCTGCCCAACAATAGCAAGTTCCACCCTGCCAGTTTTTCTCGCCTCTCCATGACATTGTCATTTTCTTAGAGAATAGTACATAACATAAGCTCATACATAGAAGAGGATAAAGGGGAAATACCACAGACCACCTCTGGTATTTCAGTCAAGTGGCCATTCTTCACTCTGCGTGTTGTCACTGTTAGTAGGCTACTGACCAGAGAATATTGCAGCCACTCCATCAATTTAAAGTTATAATACTTTCAACTCTTAGTATTGCACCTTGCTCCCAAAAAAGGATAATTTCCAATCTTTAGTGCAGTGCACTTCCAGAAGAATTGCAAAAGTCAAGTCATGCTGCACAGGCACAAAGGCACTGATAGAAACAATGGGCGTGATTAGTGAAATTAAGAAATTACAAAAACAGTATGTCTGATTATTAAGATGCAGACATTTATAACTATTTTCTGAGGCAAGCTTAGCTTTTTGGCCATCAGAAGCTTTTGTAGTTAGTGTATTCTGTTACTAACTTGTCTACTTTACATCTTCTTCTCATCATATTTATTTAAGACCCTAGGCAACAGAACAGATCCAGTTGTAACCTGCTGATATTACCCAACCAGGGAACTTTATTTTGCAGGGTACTTTAGTGTTCAATTGTTCTGTATTTGATTATGTGAGTCTGATTACCGTTGATGTTCACTGTACTTGAATGGTTAAGCTTGGGTGTGGAATCAAAGAAATGTGAATAAAGTTGTAGAAAGAGCTGGAAGCTAGAGCTAGAAGTATGGAGCAGACATTTCTAAGCACTGTGAATAAAGCCTGTTACAGTCATAGAAACTAGTGTTATCTCTGCACATATACAAGATACAAATTATGCAACAGGTACCATTACTCACCTCCCGTTGGAACCTTTCCAGTGTGAGTTTCTTCTGCATTTCATCTTGCAGCAAGGGGTCAGCATTATACTGCCCTTCCAGCAATGAAGGCCAGCAGTTCCCAGCTTCTCGGTTACTTTTCCTCAGCACAATACACACCTGTTTCTTGTCCTCTGTCAGAAAGTATATGTTTTGTTGGAGGCGGAAGAAAATAACAGTTGAAAATATATATTTCTAAATTCCCTTATTTCTTTAGTCCTTTAAAAATATTTTGTTTAGATACAGAGTGGAGGGGTATCACATGTTCTCATACTGAAATGCTAAAGGCAGAAAAAGCTTATCATTTTTAAAGGTAACATTTTAAGATTGTTCCCTACCTAGTGTCCAGGTTCCTTCATCAGAAACAGTAGAATCATAGAGTTTCCCCTGAAAATCAAGTGAGATTCACCCATAACAATCAGGATTAAATTTACGAAAGTTGACAATTTTCTCCTTTTTAATTTTACACATCATGTCATTTCGACTCAATGACAGCAGTCTTGCTGGAGTCAGAAATTTTTGAGTTCAAGGCCTAGTCGAACACACAATAAACCATTTCAGTGCAGTATTAGAAGATTGCTGCATTGTCAGAGGTGCTATCTTTCAATGATAACACTTTATAGCTGGCTATGAAAGATTTTAGGATGTTCAAGAGAACATGAAACACTATCTGAATGCCATTTTTTTTCTTTTTTTACATGCAAGTAGTATAGCACTCTATATAGTTTACATGCCATTACATAATAATCCACGTCATGCACTTATTCAAACAGTCTCTTTAAAGAATTACTAGATTCCTCTGTATATGTCTAATTATACAAGTAATCGTACTCAATCTTTAGCCTGTATGGTTGCCACCTTTTGCCAAGTCTAAAACAGATTAGAGCTCAGGATCAAGGCTGGAGTTCCAATGAAAATTCTCATGAACAACTAATGTTTCCCAAGATAAGAGAGGTGGGAAAAATATAGTATTTTAAAATAAGAACAGAACATTGGGAAATACACAGCATGCATGTCAGAATCTGCAGAGAAAAATGTTTCTTTTTTCAGTATTTCAATAGTCTTGTCCTGTTTCAATATCAGGTTGTCAATTCAAAGCCTCGCATTTCTACCTTATCTCCCTATTAAGAGGCGGGAGCTATTATGTCAGATCTATTATCAGAAAAGTGAGATGACAAACCTATTTAAACTGACACGTGTGTTCATTTAAAAATGAAATGCATCAACTAGGTTAGGTTTTCAAACCAAAATGAATCAGCCTCATGTGAAGTGAAAGAACCAGGAGAGGTAAGGGATCTGTTTACCTTCAGCATCTCTTTCCCCTTGACAGACAATGTGATATCTTTACTCCCCAGGCTACACTTGATTTCTTTTGCAGATGTTCCAACTGGAACCTGGACATCAATGAAAACTTCTTCCATGGTTTGATACCATTCACCCCATGGGGTCTTACAACGCACGGTCCCACTTCTTTCATCAAAGTGAACTGACATGACTTGAAAATTAAAAACAGATCAAAAGTACTGCAAACAAGGATATAATTATGTCGAACTATGACAAATGCTAATAGTTGGTCTTGGTAATATCACTAGAAAATTATGCAGAAACTAACCAATGGCAGTTATATAACTTTAATAGTAGCTATTCTAAAGGTCGGACACGTTTTATATCTGGATATATTCAGCATTAAACACATTTATAACATTGGGATCATTCCTTTACCAGTTTTGAGCTACAGAAATTAAAACCATGTTGAACATTATTTTGTTATTCTGTAGTCATTCCTTTAGTATTTATTAGCTTCAAAAATTAAAGTTCAACCAAGACATGCATAGAAAACAACAACGGATGGCTAAAGACGCTCTCGTGCATCCAATCTGTCCCACATCTTGGGCAGGATTTTCCCTCCAGGGTTGGGAAACCAAATCGACACTGGGGCCATTCCCAGGTCTCGACCCTGCCCCTGGGGCGGTTTTTGGGGTGGGGGGGTGGGGGGAATAGTCACAGCCTGCAATTTTTGCGGAGG
The DNA here is from genome assembly GCF_964194155.1 of Cetorhinus maximus. NCBI lineage: Eukaryota > Metazoa > Chordata > Chondrichthyes > Lamniformes > Cetorhinidae > Cetorhinus > Cetorhinus maximus. The sequence goes on from NC_135888.1 coordinate 122,513,228, forward strand.
CGGGCTGCTAGTTGGCTGGAGGGTGGGTTGGGTGGCCTATTGGGTACAGGATGGAGATGGACACTGCAAGTGCAGGACCAATTTAAAAGGCATCAAGGCAGTCATGACTGAGGCTGAAGTTTGAAAGAGGAGATGCAGAAGCCAGGGAGACAGCAGGAAAGGCAGAGGTAAAATAAAAATGCTGGAACTCAGCAGGTCAGGCAGTCTCTGGGCAAACAGTGTTAACATTTCAGGTCTGACGTTTTATTGATCTCTCTTTTGTTCTTGCAGGTCTTGCTGACCCCACAGGAGCAAGTTGGGAAAGGAGAGAAGGGCTTACCCGGAAGAGAGGCTGAAATGTTATTGTAATCTTTAGATGAAGGGTCGAATGCACTCCTCCACATCTGACAACACGCCAAAGACTCAGCTGCATTAGGAAGCCTCAGCACTGCAATGGTTTCTGCTATCAAAGGCTAGTTGTTATGATCTCTTTCTTGCATCTCCTACACGTCCTGACGAAAAGGACGAACGCCTGTGTCCTGTCTCAGCCCCATGACCATCAGAAGAAAGCAAGACAGCAGAGTCAGCACATCTTACGGGCTCATCCTCCACCAGTGCAGATACACTCACATCTGTGGATTCTTGTGCGTGCTCAGAAAGGGTGGCACTAGATGAACAGAAGATCACCAGTGAGAGTGAGAGAAGCATGCCCACAGCTGCCTCTGATGATGGAGGACAGACACATCCATGCTTAGCTGGGAGTAGATGCTGGGCCTCGGGAGTCACAAGAAAGGAGGCTTGACTTAGACCAGCAACAAGAAATGCGTTCTCATGTCAGGAGTTCCATGAAGCAGTGTGGGCTCATGGGTTGAGAACCGAGGACTGCATCCAGCTCATGGACTTAGGGCTTTGAACGCATGAGCTCCTCTAATGAGAGGGTGGCCAACCTCACAGTGTGCAATTTACAGTAGCAATGAGTGGATGCAGGAGCAGTGCACTGGTATGCAGAGAGTGCATGCAATGCTCTGTCGCATTGACCAGAGGTGCCAATGGCACAAAGACCTTTGGACTGGATGCCAGTTACACCCTAACAAGTCACCAAGGAAGATGAGGGAGCCACCCCTAATGGGAAACAATCATTGTCGGTCTCCTTGGCCCCTCTGACTGAAGGGCCAGCAATGCAGCAGGACCGTGATGGAGGTTGCCTATGCTGGAATCTTCATGACAAGGAAAACCAACATATGCATCTCAGCCGCAAGCAGACACACATCAAACTGGAAATGAGGGATGGAATAGCAAAGGGAAGCATAAGTATTTGTCCAATAGGACAGTGAGATTGCTGGACAGAAGTGCCTCATTCATTGGCGGTGAGAATGGATCCATCCAAGGCAGCAACTTCAATGTAAATGTCCTCACAGGCAGCTCAAAGTGAATCCTAGACCATGCTATCCTCCTGGGTTAGAAGGGCTCACCTAGAACATGCCTATTCAGATGATCCCTGATGTTGATGGCTCCCTCACTAGATCCTCGATTCCTGTGCAAGGCTGATCCACATAGAAGGCAGTCCGAGCATCTTTCTGTTCTGTACCTTCCTCTTCTTCCTCCTTTTTCATGTCCTCTGTTGAACTGTATAATTCCAGGGCCTCACCCTCTTAAGGGTCCACACCTCTCTGGAGGGCTATGCTATGAATAGCACAACAGGCCACGACAATGTGAAAGAACCTTGCCAGAATGTACTGGAGGGTGTGCTATTTGATTGGTCCAGGCACTGGAACCACATCTTCTGAAGTTCGATGGCCTACTCAATGTCTGTGCTTGTACCGCTTCTGTGCCTCTGTCTCGTAGTCATATCAAGAGGTGAGCAGCCAACTCTTTAAGCATATCCCTTGTTCACTAGAATCCAACCACAGAATTTGGGAACGGAATGGTACCCTGGACAGCCAAAATACAAAGGCATCATGACAGCTGCCAGGAAACAAGCACTTGCACGTAACTCTTGTGGCCGCAGGCCAATTACACGTTGAAAGTGGAAGCCCTTCCTGTTGATGATTCTCACTGGCCAGTCACTTGGCACCTTGATGGCCATATGGGCATAATCGATGATACCCTGCACCTATGTGAATCCAGTGACAAGGGTAAATCCCACTGTGCTTGTGAGGCCTCACCTATCCAAAATTGGGTGAAGTGCCCAGATCAGAGAAGAGAGCATCAGTGACCTGCAGGATGCAATGGTATGCCGTCGCTTGCAGGACACACCAAGGTCTGTAGCTAATCCTTGGAAGGAGCCAAAGGCAAAGAAGTTCAATGGCACAGTGATTTTTGACAACTACTGGCAGGGCATGTGAGGTGTGAAGTGTTTTGCGACAAGGGCACAAATCTCAGCGATAATCTGGAAAGATGCGGTCTGCAATGGCACTGGTTTTTGGGCATGTCCAGGTAGCTCCATCTTTGGCGGTACACCAAGGCCTCTGTTGCCTTTCTGCCCCTCTCCACACCTTCCTCATGCAGAGCTCTGGCTCTGCTGCTGATGTTGCTCATCACCATTGAACACAATATCTGAGAATTATGCTCCCATTACTAGTTGTTGCCTTACTTACACTCAGTTGCACTCACAATAATATCTGAAACCTTCCTCTTTTGTCCCTGTGATGCTAGAGGGGCCAAAGCTACCTAACCAAGTGCGTACACCACCACTCTCCCTGCAACCTCCACACAACTGATGGCACCTGTGTACTGAGTGGTGTACAGAGGGATTGAGTGTCCCTCTTAGCAGTGCTCCCTTTTGTAGGCACACCCAAGTTGATGATGCAGCCATGACTGCCTCTCTGCTGTGTTGTCACTTCCACGCACCTAGTCAGCCCCTGATCCAGCGTGCAATTCGTGCGCCATCAAAATCCCAAACTGGCTGACAATGAGCTCGCTAACAAGATTAATTGGCATTGTTCCTAAATCTGGTAGGAAGTGCCACCTTCTCCTGTACAGAAGAAAATTGCTGGTGGCAGGAATGGCAACATGAAACCAACATGTGCCAATTTTCCCACCCATTGTGTCTCCGGCTACATTGGGACCTAAAAATCCTGCCCCTTCTTTGTCATAACATAGATACTCACCACTCAAAAAACATGCAGCAACCAGGGAGAGGAAAGAAAAAAACAGATAAAAACATAGGCCAATCTGGGGCTGCAGGAGGGTAGAATCAGCAAAATTCCTCTCTGACCAATCCAGACAATCGAAACTAGTGCGGGGTACAACTCTGCCCTTGAATTCATGCAGCACTTACCTTCTGTAATATTAATTAGTATTATTGAATATTAATCTAGTGCACTTCAAAATATGGTCAAAAATGCCATCTCCAAGTTCTTCTCTGATTAACAAATCAATTCACAAACTCTTCTAATTAAATGAAGAAGGGTGATACGGATCGAAACGTTAACTCTGTTTCCCTCTCCACAGATGCTGTCAGACCTGCTGAGTTGTTCCACCTTTTCCTGTTTTTGTTTCTTCTAATTAAATATTCTGGGAGCCCATGTGTGAGACTCTCAGGTTTAATCCAAGCATTGCCTCTCTGGCCAGAAGTGAGAGTGGTTTTACGACACTGTCATAAAACCTAACACATACCCTCCCCTCTCTGAACACACATCTTCCATAAAAAAGCTGCGATGAACGATAGCGATAATCACCAGTAAACAGTAACTATTGAAATGACTGAACTGTATATGTGAGATGACAGCTTCTTACCGGCGAGCTTGGGGTGGAGGGGGTGGGGGGGAAGGGAATGTAATGGTGGTGAGGTAGGGGCCGGGGGAAGGGTAGAGGTGACGGACTGTTCGCAGTGTGTTCTGGGATTTGTAGGCTATACATGTGACTGGGGCCGTGTGGTGACCGGTTAAAGCCTGGGACAAAAAGACTACTTCTCCCAGCATGCCGCTCGACAGCGCCGCGCAGGCGCGTTTGGTAGAGCCGCCCACCCCCGCCTCCCCCCCCCCCCCCGACCTCGTTCTCCCATACGGTGGGTGAGTGAAGCCGGGCATCTGGCAAACGACTAGACATGACGGTGAGTGTTAACCTTCTGGAGTCCTAATGCACACACGTGTTTGTTGTTGTGACCGCCCCCGTCCGTTATTATAATCGATCTTACATGGGGGTCTGAGCATGAGGGGGTTTTCGAGTGAAAGTCCCGCTCCTCACCCTGTCTAACAGGCCGGTGGGGGGGGTGAGTGCACTTGATATGTCGCCAGGCCCCGCAGGAGGGACATTCCCCGGGGGTAGGGGGTGGGTTCCTGAGTTCGGTAAGACTTGTTGAGCCCACACTCAGCGATAGCAGCTCCGCTGGCCGCACTCAGGTCCTGGATTCGAGTCCCACGCCAGAGACTTCAGCACAGAAACTGAGGCTGACCCTCCAGTGCGGTACTGAGGGAGCGCTGCACTGTCGGAGGTGCTGTCCTGCCGGGTGAGACGCTAAACTGATCATCTGGCCATTATCACATTGTTGTTTGTGGGAACTTGCTGTGCACAAGGTGGATGCTATGATTCCAAACTTTGCAACAGGTACTGCGCTTCAAAAGTACTTCCTTGACTGTAGAATGCTTTGGGATGCCCTGAAGTTGTGAAAGTCACTTCATAATACCAACACCACCTTGATGCACAACGTTGTATGTTCAATCCCAGGAGTTGAGCATGTGCTCCAGATTTATACTTCAATGTGGTAATGAAGGGGTGTTGTATTTGTTTGAGGTACTGTTACCTCGATAACCTGTTATGCAGCAGAACAGTAAAGATCCAATGGCACTATTTGCAGAATAGCAGGGAAGCTTTTTGTGGGCTGGCCTCCTCTTCATCGCTCAACGAAGATTAATAGGTCATTTAGCTAATAGTCATTTGTAGGACCTTTTTGTGTTTACCTATCTGACTTTTTCTTTATTCATTCACGGGTTGTGGGCTTCGTTGGCTGGGCCAGTATTTATTGCCCATCCCTAGTTGCCCTTGAGAAGGTGGTGGGGAGCAGCCTTCTTGAACTGCTGCAGTCCATGTGGTGTAGGTACACTCACAGTGCTGTTAGGAAGGGAGCTCCAGGATTTTGACCCAGCGACAGTGAAGGAACAGTGATATGTTTCCCAGTCGGGATGGTGAGTGACTTGGAGGGAAACTTCCAGGTGGTGGTGTTCCCATGTATCTTGTCCTTGTCCTTCTAGATGGGAGTGGTCATGGGTTTGGAAGGTGCTGTCGAAGGAGCCTTGGTGAATTCCTGCAGTGCATCTTGTAGATGGTACACACTGCTGCTATGGTGCGTTGGTGGTGGAGGGAGTGAATGTTTGTCGATGTGGTGCCAATCAAGCGGGCTGCACTTTCTTGGATGGTGTCAAGCTTCTTGAATGTTGTGGGAGCTGCATTCATCCAGGCAAATGAAGAGTATTCCATCACACTCCTGGCTTGTGTCATGTAGATGATGGACAGGCTTTGGGGAGTCAGGAGGTGAATTGCTCATCACACAATTCCTGGCCTCTGACCTGCTCTCGTAGCCATAGTATTTATATCGCTAATCCAGTTCAGTTTCTGGTCAATGGTAACCCCAGGGATGTTGATTGTGGGGGAAACTCAGTGATGGTAATGCCATTGAACATCAAGGTTCGATGGTTGGATTCTCTCTTGTTGGAGATTGTCACTGCCTGACACTTGTGCGGCATGAATGTTACTTGCCACTTGTCAGCCCAAGCCTGGGTATTGTCCAGGCCTTGCTGCATTTGGACATGGACTACTTCAGTATCTGAGGAATTGCAAATGGTGCTGAACATAATGCAATCATTAGCAAACATCCCAACTTCTGACCTTATGATGGAAGGAAGGTCATTGATGAAGCAGCTGATGATGGTTGAGCCGAGGACACTACCCTGAGGAACTCCTGCAGTGATGTCCTGGAGCTCAGATGATTGACCTCCAACAACCACAAACATCTTCCTTTGTGCTAGGTATGACCCCAACCAGTGGAGAGATTTCCCCCCAATTCCCATTGATTCCAGTTTTGCTAGGCCTACTTGATGCTGCACTTGGTCAAATGTTGACTTGATGTCAAGGGCAATCACTCACCTCGCCTTGGGAGCTCAGCCCTTTTGTCCATGTTTGAACCAAGGCTGTAATTAGGTCAGGAGCTGAGTGGCTCTGGCGGAACCCAAACTGAGCATCAGTGAGCAGATTATTGCTAAGTAAGTGCCACTTGATAGCACTGTTGGTGACCCCTTCCATCACTTTACTGACGATGGAGTGTAGACTAATGGGGCAATAATTGGCCGGATTGGATTTGTCCTGCTTTTTGTGTACAGGACGTACCTGGGCAATTTTCCACATAGCCGAGTAGATGCCAGCGTTGTAGCTATAATAGAACTGCTTGGCTAGGGGCGCAGCAAGTTCTGGAGAACAAGTCTTCAGTACTATTGCCAGAATATTGTCAGGGCCCATAGCTTTTGCAGTATCCAGTGCCTTCAGCTGTTTCTTGCTATCACATGGAGTGAATTGAATTGGCTGAAGTCTGGCATCTGTGATACTAGGGACCTCCAGAGGCGGCCGAGATGGGTCATTCTCTCGGCATTTCTGGCTGAAGATTGTGGCAAATGCTCCAGCCTTACCTTTTGCACTGATGTGCTGGGCTCCTCCATCATTGAGGGTGGGGATATTTTGGAGCCTCCTCCTCCAGTGAGTTGTTTAATTGTTCACTACCATTCACGACTGGATGTGACAGGACTGCAGAGCTTAGAGTTTTTCCAGTATTTCTGTTTCTGCAGAGCTTAGATCTGGTGATGGGATCACTTAGCTCTGCCTATCACTTGATGCTTATGCTGTGCGGCACGCATGTAGTCCTGTGTTAGAGCTTCATTTTTAGGTATTCCTGGTGCTGCTCCTGGCATGCCCTCCTTCACTCCTCATTGAACCAGGGCTGATCCCCTGACTTGATGGTAATGGTAGAGTGGGGGATATGCCGGGCCGTGAGGTTACAGATTGTGTTTGAGTACAATTCTGCTGCTGCTGATGGCCCAGAGCGCCTCATGGATGCCCAGTCTTGAATTGCAAGATCTGTTCAAAATCTGTCCCATTTGGCGCAATGGTAGTGCCACACAAAATGATGGAGGGTATCCTCAATGTGAAGGCGGGACTTGGTCTCCACAATGACTGTCATGGACAGATGTATCTGCGGCAGGCAGGTTAGTGAGGATGAAGTCAAATATGTTTTTCCCGCTTGTTGGTTTCCTCACCACCTGCTGCAGACCCAGTCCGGCAGTTATGTCATTTAGGACTCGGCCAGCTTGGTCAGTCATGGTACTACCGAACAACTCTTGGTGCTGGACATTGAAGTCCCCCACCCAGAGTGCACTCTGTGCCCTTGCCACCCACAGTGCTTCTTCCAAGTGGTGTTCAACATGGAGGAGCACCGATTCATCAGCTGAGAGAGTACTCCAGATGTAGTTCATCAATGCCCCGAACAGCTGTAGCAAAACTTCCCTACTTTTATATTCCATTCCTCTTATAATAAATGCCAACATTCCATTTGCCTTTCTAATCGCTTACTGTACCTACATATTAACTTCATGAGTCATGAACCAGGACACCTAGATCCATCCCTCTATACCTCTGAGTTCTGCAACGTTTCTCTATTTGAATAGTATACTGCTTTTCTACTCTTCCTGCTAAAGTGGACAAGTTCACATTTTCCCACATTATACTCCAGCTGCCAAATTTTTGCCCACTCTCTTAACCTGTTTATATCACTTTGCAGACTCTGTACCTCCTCTTGGCAACTTACTTTCCAACTACCTTGGTGTCATCGGCAAATTTAGCTACTTTCGCTCTCTTTATCCAAGTCATTGATATAGATTGTAAATAGTTGAGGACCCAGCACTTATCCCTGTGGCACTCCACTAGTTACAGCTTACCAATCCGAAGAAGACCCATTTATCCCAACTCTCTGCTTCCTGTTAGCCAACCATGTTAATTTGTTACCCCTAACACCATGTGCTCTTAGTAACCCCTTACACCATGTGTAGTAACCTTTGATGTGGCACCTTACCAAATGCCTTTTGGAAATCCAAGTACTCCACATCTATCAGTTCCCTTTTGTCCACCTTGAATGTTCCTTCATCAAAAAATCTCAGGAACAGATTAATTAAACACGATTTCCCTTTCACAGAGCCTTGTTGACTGTGCCTGACCAAATCATGTTTATCGAAGTATCCTGCTATAACCTCCTTAATAACATTTGAGAGGTTGCGTACCACAAATCCTTTCTCAAAATACAAAAGTCCTCTTCTGAATATTGTGTTGCACCTTGTTATAATAGTTGTAGTGGTAAAGCACATTTACTCACAATGAATCTCATAGTTATTGCTCTTGGATTGAAAATTGGTTAGCAGGCAGAAAACAGATGGTAGGAATAAAAGAGTCTTTTTCGGAGTGGCAGGCAGTGACTAGTGGGGTACTGCAGGGCTCAGTGCTTGGGCCCCAGCTATTCACTTTATATCAATAATTTGGATGAGGGAACCAAATGTAATATCTTCACGTTTGCTGACGACACAAAACTTGGTGGGAACGTAAGCAATGCGGAGGGTGTTAAGAGGCTTCAAGGTGATTTAGACAGGTTGAGTGAATGGGCAAATACATGGCAGGTGCAGTATTAAGTGGATAAGTGTGAAGTTATCCACTTTGGTAGGAATAACAGAATGGCAGAGTATTATTTAAATGGTGATGAATTGGGAAATGTTGATGTACAAAGGGACCTGGGTGTCCTTGTACACTAATCACTGAAAGCAAGCATGCAGGTGCAGCAAGCAATTAAAGCAAATGTTATGTTAGCCTTAATTGCAAGTGGACTTGAGTACAGGAGCATTGAGGTGTCAGCTGTGGCTCAGTCCATAGCCCCCTCGCCTTTGAATCAGAAGGTTGTGGGTTCGTGTCCCACTCCCGGAAACCAAGAACTGTGATTGTACTCAAAAGAGTTGCAATCTGTGACTGTTGATAACTCGAAAGAATTTTTGAGTACCGGAGCAAGGATGTCTTACTGCAGCTGTACAGGGCCTTGGAGAGAGCACACCTGGAGTATTGCGTGCAGTTTTGGTCTCCTTACCTAAGAAAGAATATATTTGCCATAGAGGGAGTGCAGCGAAGGTTCACCAGACTGATTCCTGGAATGGCGGGATTGTTGTATGAGGAGAGAGTGGGCCGACTAGGCCTGTATTCACTTGAGTTTAGAAGAATGAGAGGAGATCTTATTGAAACATATAAAATCCTGACAGGGATGGACAGACTGGATGCAGGGATGATATTTCCTCTGGCTGGGGGTCTAGAACAAGGGGTCACAGTCTCAGAATATAGGGTAGACCATTTAGGACTGGGATGAGGAGAAACTTCTTCACTCAGAGGGTGGTGAACCTATGGAATTTTGTACCACAGAGGGCTGTGGAGGCCTAGTCACTGAATATACCTAAGAAGGAAGTAGATAGATTTCTGGACTTGAAAGGTGCCAAGGGGAATGGGGAGAGCGCGGGAGTATGGCATTGAGGTAGACAATCAACCATGATCATATTGAATGGTGGCGCAGACTCAAAGGGCCGAATGACCTACTCCTGCTCCTATTTTCTATGTTTTTCAGGTCTTTGTTTTAACCAGGCATTGTAGAACAAACATTTTTCAGTTTTAGTACATAACTCAATTCAAAAGTTGTCATTTATATTATGATTATTGTCTGTAAAATTTATTTACTTCAGTGATCTTTGTTGAGTCTCCCTTCTATCATAAAACACCATCGCTTCCAAAATCTAATGAACTGGACTTACTGAAAGTGAACTTGATCACCACAACAACAATTGTGTTTAGGTAGCACCTGTAATCGAGTAAAACATCCCAAGGTGCTTCACATGACTGTTATCAAACGGAATTTGACACTGAGCCATATAATGAGATATTAGACAAATGACCAAAAGCTTGGTCAAAGGGATTGGTTTTAAAGAATGTCTTAAAGGAAGAGTGAGAGGTGGAGAAGTTTAAGGAGCGTTTTACAATGTTGAGGTGCCACGATTGTGTGCCTATTACCTTAATTTGATGTTAGCATTATCACTGTGAAGTAATTCTGTAGCAGGCCTTGAGCTGGTAAGAGAGATTAGACAAAGTGGTGAGTAAAATGTGGGGAGAGAAAAAAACAATGCCTAAATCACATGACGTTATATCTCCCAAGGGAATTGGCCTCAAGGTATTTTTACATTGTGACATTTTATCCTGTGCAAAAATGTAAATGGAAGAGTTTGCATTTATATACTGCTTTTCGCAATCTCAGGAAATCGCAAAGCTCTTCATGACAACTAAGTACATCTGAAGTGTGATTGCTATTGTAGATTAATGGAGCAGTCTATTAGCATACAGCAAACCCTACAGATACAGCAATGAGATAAATTACCAAATAGCCTCTTGTTAACATTAGTTTATGGATAAATGTGACCAAAGCACTAGGTGAACCTTTTTGGTGCTTCTCGAATGGTGCCGTAGGATCTTTTATATGCAGTTATTCACTGAGCCAGGGCTGGCAGGTTATGGACTAGCAATGAGAAATCTGTATATTGATAATATGGAAAGCTAATAACTTTTGGTATCTTTTGAATTTTCATCTCCACAGGAACGCAAGGGAACCGCTAAGGTTGATTACCTGAAGAGAATTGAGAAGGATATCCACAAAAAATGGGAAGAAAATAAGTTGTTTGAGATTGATGCTGTCGAGCCAGGGAGTGCAGAGAGTAGGTAAGCTAATACTAATGTAGGTAGGTTGTTTGCACTTGCCACTTAGCTACGTTTCATATTTTTTTTGATTTTGGATTAAGGCATATTTTTTAAAAAGTTGTTAAGTAGTGCAAATCTCATTCTTATTTATCATTTCTAAAGTACTTAACAATACAGATGATTGATTAGTTCAGACTTGTTTTCCTTTAAACTCATTTTTGTGGTATAGGCTTCACTGGTAAGACTGAGATTTATTGCCCATCCCAAGTTGCCATGGAAGATGGTGGACCTTCAACCCTTGCAACCTGTGTGGTGAAGGTGTTCTAGTAATGCTTTTGGGTAGGGAGTTCTAGGATTTTGACCCAATGAATATGAAGGCAATATGTGCCGAATTGGATGGTGTGACATTTGAAGGGATACTGATAGATGATGTGAGTGGCTGAGCTCGGGTTGTGCAAACTGACTTAATTTTTTAAAATCGCAACAGTACCCATTAGAGGTGTGTCACGTTCTTGTTCTAAAAATACTTACAACTGATATTCTGTGCTCTGTGGAAACAACCAGATTGTGTGACACCGCGGTACCACCCAAGGAGGATACTATTGATTCTCTTTTGTGCAATGCAGAAGCACTGTAGCCAGTATGTTTTATTGTGTTCATGAACTAAACTCTGGAAAGGTTATGAGCTGGGGAGGCAGTGGCGTGGTGATATTGTCCTGGACGAATAATCCACAGTCCCAGGATAATGTTCTGGGGACCCTGGTTCGAATCCCACCACAGCAGTTGGTGGAATTTGAATTCAAAAATCTGGAATTGAAAGTCTAATGACGACCATTGTCTGTTGTCGTAAAAACCCATTTGGTCTGGCCTACATGTTGACCCTTAAGTGCCCTTCTGAAATGACCAAGCAAGCCACCCAGTTGTATCAGAAAATTGGATAAGAAATGAAGCCGGACGGACCACCCAGCATCAACCCAGGCACTGGAAGCGACAACAGCAAACTCGGCCCTGCCGACCATGCAAAGTCCTTACTAAAACACCTGGGGGCTTGTGCCAAAATTGGGAGAGTGTGACATAGTCATACTCACAGAATCATACCTTACAGATAATGTCCCAGATGCCACCATCACCATTCCTGGGTATGCCCTGTCCCACCGGCAGAACAGACTGAGCAGAGGTGGCAGAACAGTGGTATACAGATGGGAGGGAATTGCCCTGGGAGTCCTCAACATCAACTGTAGACCTCATGAAGACCCCATGGCATCAGGTCAAACATGGGCAAGGAAACCTCCTGCTGATTACCACGTACTGCCTCCACCCCCCCACCCCACAAAACCCCTCAGCTGATGAATCAGTACTCCTCCATGTTGAACACCACTTGGAGGAAGCATTGAGGGTGGCAAGGGTGCAGAGTGTACTTTGATGTCCATCACCAAGAGTGGCTTGGTAGCACTACACTACTACAGACCAAGCTGGCTGAGACCTAAAGGACATAGATGCTAAGCTGGCTATGCAACAAGTGGTGAGGGAAGCAACATCCTCATCCAACACCAACCTCACCCTCACCAGCCTGCCTATCGCAGATGCATCTGTCTGTGACGCTATCGGTAGGAGTGACCACCGTACAGTCCTTGTGCAGATGAAGTCTCGTCTTCACATTGAGGATACCCTATATAGCGTTGTGTGGCACACCGTGCTAAATGGGATAGATTTTGAACAGATCTAGCAACTCGAGACACTGTGGGCCATCAGCAGCAGCAGAATTGTACTCAACCACAATCTGTAACCTCATAGCCTGGCATATCCCCCATTCTACCATTACCATCAAGGCAAGGGATTAACTCTGGTTCAATGAAGAATGCAGGAGGGCATACCTGGTGAAGCTACAACACAGGACTACTTGCGTGCCAAACAGCATAAGCAGCAAGTAATAGACAGAACTAAGTAATTCCACAACTAACAGATCAGACCTAAACCCTGAAGCCCTGCCACATCCAGTCGTGAATGGTGGAGGACAATTAAACAACTCACTGGAGGAGCAATCTCCGCAAATATCCCCATCCTCAATGATGGGGGAGCCCAACACATCAGTGCAAAAGACAAGGCTGAAGCATTTGCAACAATCTTCAGCCAGAAGTGCCAAGTGGATGATCCATCTCGGCCTCCTCCTGAGGCCCCCAGCATCACAGATGTCAATCTTCAACCAATTTGATTCACTCCACGTGATATCAAGAAACAGCTGAAGGCACTGAATACTGCAAAGGCAATGCACCCTGACAATATTCCCGCAATAACACTGAAGACTTGTGCTCCAGAATTTGCTGCTCCCCTAGCCAAGTTGTTCCAGTACAGCTACAATATTGGCATGTACCCAGCAATGTTGAAAATTGCCCAGGTATGTCCTGTACACAAAAAGTATGACAAATCCAACCCAGCCAATTACCGCCCCATCAGTCTACTCTCGATCATCAGTAAAGTGATGGAAAGGGTCATCAACAGTACTATCAAATGGCACTTGCTTAGCAATAATCTGCTCACTGACACTCAGTTTGGGTTCCGCCATGGTCACTCGCTTCTGACCGCATTAGAGCCTTGGTTCAAACATGGGAAAAAGAGCTGAACTCCAGAGGTGAAGTGAGAGTGACTTTCCTTGACATCATGGCAGCATTTGACTGAGTGTGGCATCAAGGAGCCCTAGCAAAGCTGTAGTCAGTAGGGCTCAGAGGCAAAAATCTCTGCTGGTGGGTGTCAAATCTGGCACAAATGAAGATGGTTGTGGTTGTTGGAGGTCAATTATCTCAGTTCCAGGACATCACTGCAAGAGTTCCTCAGCATAGTGTCCTTGGCCCAACCATCTTCAGCTGTTTCATCAATGACCTCCCTATCATCATAAGGTCAGAAGTGGGGATGGTTGCTGATGTCTGTACAATGTTCAGCACCATTCGCAACTCCTCAGATACTGAAGCAGCCCATGTCTCAATGCAGCAAGACCTGGACAATATCTAGGCTTGGGCTGACAAGTGGCAAGTAACATTCACACCACACAAGTGCCAGGCAATGACAATCTCCAACAAGAGAATCTAACCATTGCCCTTTGACATTCAATAGTATTACCATCGCTGAATGCCCCACTATCAACATCCTGGGGGTTCCCGTTGACCAGAAACTGAACTGTACTAGCCATATGAATACTGTGGCTACAAGAGCAGGTCCGAGGCTCGGAATCCCGCAGCGAATAGCTTACCTCCTAACTCCCCAAAGCCTATCCACCATCTACAAGTCAGGACTGTGATTGAATATTCTCCACTTCCCTGGATGAGTGCAGCTCCAACAACACTCAAGAAGCTCAACATCACCCAGGACAAAGAAACCTGCTTGATTGGCACCCCATCCACAAACATTCACTCCCTCCACCACCAGCACACAGTGGCAGCAGTGTGTACCATCGACAAGATGCACTGCAAGAACTCACCAAAGCCCCTTAGACAGCACCTTCCAAATTCACGACCGCTACCATCTAGAAGGACAAAGGCAGCAGACACATGGGAATGCTACCACCTCGAAGTTCGCCTCCAAGTCACTTACCATCTTGACTTGGAAACATGTCGCCGTTCCTTCACTGTCGCTGGGTCAAAATCCTGGAACTCCCTTCCTAACAGCATTCTTGGTGTACTGACACTACATGGACTGCAGTGGTTTAGGAAAGCAGCTCACCACCATCTTCTCAAGGGCAATTAGGGATAGGCAATAAATGCTGGCCGAGCCAACAACTGCTAGCCCGGCCAATGACATCCACACCCCATGAATGCACAAACAAAAAATTCTTCTCATGCTGCAATAAGTTGGAAATAATTATGGTGTGAAGGCATAATTTCTCCAATGGAGTGGAGAAGACAAAAAAACTTGGCTGAAGATTTTGTTTGAAAAAGATACAGACATTTAAATGTTAATGACTTTACCTAGCCAAATAAGCCAGATCGACACAAGATATTTTCCCAGGAATAACTAAAAAAAGAATCGGCAAGCAAGTAAACATGAGTTGTAGATCAATCTTTCCTCAAGGTCACTGAAAGGTTGGCATTGGAGCAGTCTGGGAATGTGTTGCCTGTTGACTCTGGTGTTCCACTCGAGGAAAATAGCAAAAATAACATGACATTGAATTATACAGACCTGTAACGTGACTTAATCAGTGTTTCCTAAACTTCTCTGGCCACAGAACCCTTTCGACCTCCCAAGAATATTGATGGAAGTCTTTAGAAACATTCTTTTTATTATGCTGAGGAGTTAAAGCACAAGAAATTGTTTGTCTTGTGCAATAGGTACAAACATACAAAAACACTTACAGAAGTGTTTTAATTTCTTATTTATTATCCCGAATTCTCTTATGCAAAAAAGTAGTTAAGTCTTAACTTTTTGTCATTTTTAATTGGAGGAGTGATGCTGCTTCTTTTGCTCACAAGTTAGTTTAATATTAGGAGTGATGCCGGAGAGCTGGATTCCCCTTCCCCCTCCCCCCCTCCTGCTCGCCCCCCTCTTGCCCGCCCCCGCCACCCCCACTCACTCGCTCGCCCCCCACCCCACCTCACGCACACTCTCTCTCTCGCTCTCTCCTCCTCCTGCTCGCGTGCCCTCTCTTTCTCTCTCCCTCTCACTCGCTTACGCTCTCCCCTTGCACGCTCTCCCCGTTCTTTCTCTCTCTCTAGTGCGCTGTCTTGCACACACGCACTCTCCCCGCTCTCTTGTACGCTGCTCACTCTCGCTCTCGTGCATGCACTCTCTCTGCTCTTTCTCTCTCCCTGACACGAACGCACTCTCCACGCTCTCTTTCTTGCACACGCACGCACTCTCCCTGCTCTCTCTCCCCCTCCCCCTCCCATGCATGCACTCTCCTCCCTCTCCCGTGCTTGAGCATGCGCTCTCCCCGCTCCCCCTTCCTTGCGCTCGAGCGTGCGCTCCCCCTCTCTCATGCTGGAGCGTGCGCTCCCCCCCGCTCCCCCTCTCTCGCGCTCGAGCGTGCGCTCTTCCCGCTCCCCCTCTCTCGTGCTCGCGAGCGCACTCTTCCCCGCTCTTTCTCCTCCCCCTCTCTCTCCCTGCTCTCTCTCTGTCGCGCTCTCTCCGCTCCCCCTCTTGCGCGCACGCACACTCTCCCCATGCTAGCTCTCTTTCACTCACGCGCACTCTCCCCATTTTCTCTCGCGCGCGTGCGCACTCTCCCCCCTCTTTCTTTTCTCTAGCGCATACACGTGCACAAATGCACCAGCCAGTGCAGGGAGAAAGCAGCCTGTGATTGGACAAGCAGCTTTATAGCATTTTTCAAATGTACATCAGTTCAGTGATGTGAGTTGGACAGGCCTGTCCTACTCCTACACTCAGCGCACACTACCACGGATCCCATTGATATATTATATGGAACCCCAGCATTCTGTGGAACACAGTTTGGAAATTCCTGGACTAAATCATACCAAGCTGAAGGCCGCAGGTTCAGGTGTGCTGAGTTAGTGGATCACAGCTAAAGTGATGGTGGGGTGTTTTAATTCATCCTCATGCCACCGAACCAAGGAAGAAAAATCATGTGAGTTTTCTGGCCCTGATCACTGTCCAATGCTCCCTACTGAAAGTGCATTTGTGCAGGAAGCAGGTGAAGACAGAATTAAACTCGTCTTGGATGTCCTTAGTCATTGTTTAAGCTCATGCTGAGAAAAGTGAATAGGACAGGCTGCTGTAGGATGGCTGGTATCTGTAGAACCTTTCACTAGCAGATGTCATCACCCTCAAGAGAGCAGGAATGAACAATGTAGAAACAAATTATTGGCATCCATTGTCTCTCTTTTAAAGAGTTTGACTGTGAGCATGATTTACCCAAAATAAATCTTTAAATTTATATGCAGAGTCAACCACTTCCGATCACCAATGATCAATTCAAACTTTTCTATTCCACTCTTTATACCTCAGACACCTTTTCAGATCCTGATTTATTTTCACAATTTTTTTTTGATAATATAGACAACCCATCTCTAACGTCTGACACAATGAATGCATTAGAAGTACCCCTTTCCCAAGATGAAATACTAAAGGCAATTAAATCTATGCAAAGTATTAGGGCACCAGGGCCTGATGGATTTCCATTGGAATTTTATAAAAAAATTCTTATCACAACTTTCTTCATTATCATTGTCTCTGTTTTCGGAATGCTTTCTCTCTAAAACACTTCCTCCTACACTGCACGAGGCATCTTTGTCTATTCTTTTGAAGCGGATAAGGATCCATCTATCCAAGGTGAAATTATCTAAGATTTATCCAAATTTTGATCCAACCCCTGATAAATGTCATACTGCCCAAGCCCCCCTAATTCACATGTACTGGTCGTGTTCTAAATTGGCTTTGTTTTGGACACAAATTTTTAGATCACTCGCACATATTTTCAGTAGCAACATTGGGCAGAATTTTGCCCTTGGTGGGCGTGCAGGCCCCACCGGCTCAGGGACGGGTGGACAGCCAACCCCCGCCACTGAAACGGGGCCCGCTGCCATTTTGCCTAGCGGCCTGCCCAACGGGGAGCGCTATGCGCTTCCTGGGCTGGGGGGAGGGAATCCCCAACTGTCAAAGGGCGCTCTTTTGTGCATGCGCGTGAAAGAGCGCACTGCTCCCTGAGACTAAGTGCTGTCTCAGGGAGATTAGTGACAGTGCACAAAAGTTAAAAAATAGAAAAATAAAAATATTATTAACATGTCCCCCTCATGTGACATGTTGATAAAAACGACATAAACTTTTTAAAAACGGACATGAAACCTCATTCTGCCAGTGGATGAGGTTTCACGTATTATCAGAAGCCCGCTGGGGCTCCTGGCCTGCCCGCCAGCCTTATGGTTGGACAGGTAGGTCTTTAATGATCTTAATTAGTCTGTCAATGGCCTTAATTGGCCATTGACAGGTCGGGGGTGGACAGCTGATTTCGCTGTCCGCCCGCCTTCCTAAAAATTTAAAGGGACCGGGATGACATCAGGGGTTCCTCCCGACGTCATCCGGCGTCATTTTCCCATCGGCGAGCAGGCCCCGTCCCCAAATCGCCGACGGGAAAATTCTGGCCATTGAACCTTCTTACAAAATTCAGACAGATGCACTTGCTTTTTCAACATTATTGGCTAGACGTATTATTTTATTAAATTAGAAACAGTCTGCCCCACTTTCTTTTACTAATTGAATATGTGATCTTATGCAGAATCTTAAATTTGAGAAAGTAAAGTACACCATAAGAGGCTTCACTGGATTTTATGTAGCATGGCAACCTTTCTTAGATTACTTTGAGGAACTACAACTCTCTACTTTCACATAACTGACCCTAATTAGGTTGTATGTATTATATCAGATTAAACTATATCTGACCTATGATTGTTGGTTTTCTTATGATTTAGTTTTTGAGGGGCTGGGGGGGTTTTTTTTTCTATTTCCTTTTTCTTCTTCCTCCTACATCTCTCTTCCTGTCTTTCTCTTCCAAATATAAGTATGTTGAATTATTACTGTACTCATTTTTTTTTGTACAGTTGTTCATTATGACTGTTGTTAATAGTTAAATAAATAAATAAAAATTATATACAAATATATCTGAATCAAACATTTGAAGTCACAAGATGTTTCTGGTTCACAAAGTGGATTTATAGACCTCTTATAAGTACTGAAGGTACCCAAGTGTATATTTTCTGTTCAGCACAGCTCAATTTCAAGCTTAACACACTTGCATTGCTACCCTTTGTCTTGTATTTAGACAGGCATTAAGGTCACAGGGGAATGTACTATGATGCACTGAGCATTACTTTGAGTATTTCATTAATCGCAAAATATAACTGTTGTGCCAATTATAGGGAAGTGCACCGCTTATGATTCACTTTGATAAGTGTCAATATAGTTTTTATTAATTTATGGGATTTGGTTATCGCTAGCATGGCCAGTGTTTATTGCCCTTGAGAATGCGATGATGAACCGCTGCAGTCTGTGTGGTGTAGGTGCTGTTAAATTGATCCAGTGACGGCGAAGGAACAGCAACCTATTTCCAAGCCAGGATGGTGCGTGACTTGAAAAGGAATTTGCAGGTGTTCGTATTGCCATGTGCCCTACTGCTCTTGTTCTTCTAGGTGCTAGATGTTGTGGTTGGGGAGGTGTGTTAAGGAAACCTTGGTGAGTTGCTACAGTGCATCCTGTAGATGGCACACAGTACAACCATGATGCACTGGCGGTGGAGGGATTGAATATTTAAGGGGGTAAATTGGGTGCCAATCAAACAGGCTGCTTTGTCTTGGATGGTGTCAAGCTTCTTGCATGTTGTTGGAGCTGCACTTATTCAAGCAGGCGAAGAGTATTCCATCACACTTTTGACTTCATTGTTCCATCACTGGTGGCCATACTTTCAGCTCTTGAATTCCCTTCCCAAACCTCTACACCTCTCTACCTCTTTCTTCCTTTTAAGATACTCTTTAAAACCTATTTCTTTGACCAAGCTTTTGGCTATCTGCGCTTATATTGCCATACGTAGTTTGGTGTCAAATTTTGCATGTGACAGTCCTGTGAAGTACCTCAGGGTGTTTTATTACATTAAAGGTACTATATTAATACAAGTTTTTGTTGTTGGCTTGTGCCATGTAGATGATGGAAAGTTTTTGGGGAGTCAAGTGATGAGTTACTCACTGCAAAATTTCTAGCCCTGACCTGCTTTTGTAGCGACCGTATTTATTAGGTTAAGTTTCTGGTCAATGGCAACTCCCAGAACGTTGATAGTGGGAGCATTCAGTAATGGTTATGCCATTACATGTCAAGGGGAGGTGGTTAGACTGTCATTGAAAATGGTAATTCCTTGGTACTTGTAATCCACAAACATGTCACTTATCAGCCCAAGTCTTACTGTTGGTCAGATCTTGCTGCATATGGACATGGACTGCTTCATTACTTGATGAATTGTGAATGGAACTGAACACTTTCCAAACATCAACACACATCTCCTTTTCTGTCCTTGTGTTGGAAGGAATCTCTTTGACGATGCAGCTGAAGACGGTTGGGCCTAGGATACTTCCCTGAGAAACTCCTGCAGTAATATGCTTGGGCTGAGGTGATTGGTCTCCAACAAGCACAACCATCTCCCTTTGTGCTTGGTATGACTCCCACCAGTGGAGAGTTTTCCTCCAATTGCCATTGACTTCAATTTTACTAGGGTTTCTTGATGCCACACTTGCTCAAATACTGTCTTTGTGTCAAGGATAGTCATTGTCATCTCACCTCTGAATTCTGCTCTTTTGTTCATGTTTGGATCGAGACTGTGATAAGGTCTAAAACTGTGTGACTCTGGCAGGACTCAAGCTGAGCATTAGTGAGCAGGTTATTATTGAGTATTCTACCTGCTGCCACAAAGAACAGTTTCCCATACAATGTGACTGCAGGACTTTCAGGTAGGCTCAATTGGTATCATTTGTGGGTTCAAGCTTCATACCAGGAATTTGGGTTTGAATTCTAAGATGACAATATTGAGGGAGGATCAGAAAAAGGTTTTGGGACCATTTGAAGCATTGCTGTTATGTCATATCTAAAATCGTGTAAGATTTAAGGCATGTGGTTTCCAGATATTGCATCTTATGCTGTCCATCATCTCCCTGGTGGGGCAGCATTATAGATTGATTTTCCTAAGTCTTTGCTCTTTAAATTTATATTTTACAGTAATCCAAAGTACTTTGTAACCTTTCCCTATCCATACATGAATGGGCGACTTCATCTTGGGCACACTTTCTCCTTGTCTAAATGTGAGGTATGATTTATTTCTCTCTCTGTTACTTGGGATTGCGTATTATCATGGATTCATCTTACATTTTCAGTTGGCTTCCTGATAGACATTCTGTTTAAACAGATGGTGAGATGTTTGACAAGCTTTTTTATTTAGTTCAAACCTATGTTGCATTGATGTAATCTGGAAAGCACACGGCTGTGACACTTGTGGGTGATATTGATACAGAAATAATCCATGGCTTCTGTTCCTCTCCAAACAAGGAAAGGGTTACCAAATACTTCATGAATACAGTTCCCCTGTAATTGCACGGAAATAATTGTGAGGGCAGTCATGTCCGAACACCTTTGTGTATATAAATATATAAAAATGCAATTAAGGAAATTTTTGCAGTATTTGTTGATGCAGTGTGTAGAGTTGTCACCAAGAAATACTGGCAGGAACTAAGGCGTTCCCATGAGGCTGCTTGACTCCCAGTACCTACAAGTGTTAAGGAATAAACATTTAACTGCACACCTTCATGATATATGCTTTATTTTTCAGGAGAGTGAGAGAATGAAATTGGTTGTCAAATGGGGGTGGTTGGGAAAGAATACCAAGGGCAAAACTTTTGGCTCGGCAGGCAGCTGCATGCCCAACCCACTCAAGCATAAAATGACGTGTGTTGACATCGGACGAGCATCGCAGTCACGCGATATTTCGTTCGGCAGGCATGCACTAGAGTCGGCAGCGAGCCCGCAGACAATTAAAAGGCCTTATTAAGGCTATTAAATTATCAATTAAGTTGAATTTTTCGCTGCCTGTCCAACCTTACGGTTGGCGGGCAGGCCAAGCGGCCTTTGTACCTTTTAGGAAACCTCATCCACAGGCGGGATGAGGTTTTCTAAAGCAATTAAAGATGAAATTAAAATCTTAAAACTTAATTAATAACATGTCCCTGCTCATGTGACAGAGTCACATAAGGGGACATGTTTCATTACATTTTTATTTTCTTTATTTTTTTATGTAGCTCTTCACCTCCCTGAGGCAGCTCTGTGCCTCAGGAAGATGATGAAGCACGCATTTGCGCGCAAGTGCGAAGTTTGTGCTCGCCCGCTCACCATTTCCACCCACCACCCCCCCACCCCGAACCCCCTCTGGCACAGGCAGCGCTGCCCTTCACATTTCATACTGGGTGGGCCTTAATTGGCCCACCAGCATGAAATCGCCTTCCCACCTTGATCGCGGGTGGCGGTAGGCTTCCTGACCGAGCCCGCCTGACGTGGGTGAAATTCTGCCCCAAGTTACTTCTCAGTGAAGGAGCAATTTGCTAGTCAGTAGAGGGAGCCCAGAGTGTTTCTCAGTAACGCTGGAGCTCTGAATGTCTTGTTAATGGGAAGTGAGGGAAGGTTAGATTTCTACTGTAGGAGTAAGAGTGATGGTGTCTTCTACTGAATTTAGGAGACTCACACTTCCTTCTCTTCAGCAGTGGAGATGTCTCAAGTTTCCTAATGAGGTGGTGAGGATGTAAGGCTAAGGGAGATAGAGGTCATTGAAATGAGAGACGGATGGGAATTTTTTAAACTAATAATTCAGGCAAAGATCGATTTACAGTCTAGTTTAGCTTCTGAGAGTCCATTTTAAATTAAGTTTGGTGTTGGAAACTCATTGCTTTTCCTACTGCTATTTTTGAGGTACATTTGAGTGTTGGAAGGTTGCAGCAGCTAGACTTTTCTAAAATGGGGACAGGGAAAGTTGTTGCAATGTACTGGTTAGGTAATGGGGAAATAAACAGGAGTTAGCAGCAATGCACTTGCATTTCAGTGAGGGGAATACCTAAACCATTTCAAAGCAAATTCACTGTCAGGGGAACATGCATTTTTGAGGTAAAGTTGCCTTTGAGGATATTTGGGGGAAGGGGGCGTGAGTTATTAGATGAATCACTTTTCATAGGATTTACCATTAAGGAAGCCCCGTGAATTAGCAGAGTAAATTGTTAACTGTATAAGTTAAGGTTAGGTGTATACTGGGGGGATTGGATAATTACTTTGTGTACTGGGAGACAGTGGCTGGTGGTAATGTCACTGGGCTGGTAATTCAGGAATCTCAGGCAAAAGCTGTGGGGCCATGGCTTCAAATCCCATCATCCCACCATGGCAGCTGATAGAATTAAAAATTCCTAGAAATGGTGCAATACTAGAAATACTGAACTAGTAATCCAGAGTCCCAGGCTAATGCTCTGGGGACATGGGTTCAAATCCTGCCATGGCAGCTGGTAGATTTTGAATTCAATAAGCGGTCTTGTGGATCAGTAGATTGTGCCTCTGTCTCTGAGCCAGAAGGTCTGTGTTCAAGTCTCTCTCTTAGACTTGTTGGCCACTGAAGGAACATTCATGACACAGTTCAAAGAGTTGGCAATCAGCCTGCTAGTCGTCCTAACACTTACTCACTATTTCCCAAAAAGGGGGAAAAAAAGCGCGTACAGGTATGATGCAAAGAGACACTTATTGTCACTGGTGGTGAGTTGTAGAGTTAGGAGCTGTACATTTGTAATATATCACTTTTTGAATAAATCTAAAACTGAGTAAATATTGGCTTCAGATCACCTTCAACAATTAGCTGTAAAAAAAAAAATTTAACATAAATGTCAATTCTAGTTGTCATGTGGTTGGGGGGTGGATACGGTTACAGGGATTGATACAACAACCTATTGTGCAATGCTAGAGGGGAGGCCACGGTTTATTAATGAATCACATAATCATTTTGCTCACAGCATCAACTGTAGGCATAGCTGCATTTGAGCGTTGTGTCCACCCACACCATTTTTAATGTATAATAAATTAGACATTTAAATCTGCCAACTTGATAGCGGTACAGATATCCATTGTAATTTGTTTTTTTTTTTCTTCTTTTGCCCCTTTTCCAGTTCTCTGTAGGATTTCAACGTTTAAAGGGAAAAAGATGCCTGTTTCCTTTTGGATTGCATTGCACTGGCATGCCCATCAAGGTTAGTTATTTATATTTAGCTATGTGTCAATCATTTTTTTTTGATCAGATTATTGAGTATATTGGTTAATGTTAGTTTTTATACCTTGGCTTTCAGTTTTTCTCATGTTATACTAAAAACACTAAACTTTAATTGAGAGTTTGTAATGATGAATACCATGAGCATAAGTTGCAGACCAAAGATGAGTGAAGGTCAGGCAGACCACATTGCACTCAGATATTCCATTCAGCTAAGAGAACAAAATGGTGGATTCTGAGTTTGATGTGTTTTGCTAGCAAGACTTAGCTAACCATAATCAATTTATTCTCAAACATGCATTTTTCTTCACACAGTCCTCTTATATAAAAAATTACTTGTGCAGTCTCTGGTGGCGTTCCGCAGATGACGGCAGCTGTCCAATCCAATTCACACTTCTTCATATGAGTGGAGGCAGTCAGTATTGAGCTATTTGATCATGGCCAGTACTGTAGCTGCCCCCAGCCCTGTATTCATCGATCATTATTCACAAATTCGCGCAGCCTCCTGCAGATGCCATTGGGTAACTATCAGAAATGATGAGCCTTGCTGGTTTTTCTTTCTCTCAGTTGCTTGTTTGGAGTACTGATACCATTTCCTCAACTTGGATTGACTTAGCTATTCAAACACTGACCATGGATTGAACCTGGGATTCACCAAATTGTAAAGCTTAGTACAACACTGTGCCCACCGCACGCGCGCGCGCGCACCCCCACCACCACCACCACCACCGAAACTCATTTTAAAACTGGAAACAAATCTTTGTTTTGAGCTCCATAAGTAGTGCAGTGGGCAAACAGAGTGTTTGTTGGGGGTACTGAGCCATAAAGGCCAGAATTTCACAATGATCTGAACTGAGTTGGCTAGTAAGAGGTGGCCTCTGCTTAGTGCATCCTCATACCAGATGAAATATTTGATTTAGGAGCTAACCATGTGGGAAACACAAGCAATTCCATATCGGATGATGCAATTATAACCTGCATTTAGAGCTTTTTGATGCTGCACCATCAAGGCAGGAACAAGATATCACTTCAGGAAGAATATTGCAACTTTTAAAATAGAAGCAAACATGGATGGCAAGCAATGCCTTGGATACCCAAGGTAAAAAAAACAATGGTCACTGAAATACAAAGTAGCATGGTAGCATTTCATCTGCAGTCCTTTATCAGAATCTGGTTTACCTGTACATTTCCAACACTTTCTCGTTTTATGTAACTTTGCCAATATTCAGTGCTTTGGGTGTTGTCACTTGAGTACCCAATTCATCTCACGAGTGGCTTTCTCTTTCTTTGTGTTAGGCCTGTGCTGACAAACTGAAGCGGGAGCTGGAGTTGTATGGCAACCCACCTCAATTCCCAGAGGAGGGGGAAGAGGAAGAGACACCAGCAAAATATCAGGAAGAAGAAACTATTATTAAGGACAAGGCAAAGGGCAAAAAAGTATGCAATGTTTATCAGTGTTTGGCCTCAACTACAAAAGTTTAATGTTGACATTTTACTTGTGTTCAAGATAAAAATGTCCATTATGTTAAGATATGCAAATCTCCTTTTCATCTTTGTATTAAATAGCTAATAGTACAGTGTGCGTTAGTATAATGAGTTCTTGATCTCAGCTATAATTTTGAGTTCTTCTCAAAGGCAAGGGCCATCTCCAAAAGTTGACTTTGGAGTAGCAATAGTCTAGAAGCAAACTGCCTACACACAGCAGATCAGGCAGTTATATGGGAGGACCCCCAAAACTGAGCAGAAATTTATTTTTAAATGGATGGGTGAGTGATATTACAGGTAATTTGGGAACATTTAATGCATGTTGAGAGAAGTTTTACATTTAATAAGTGATAGCTTCAATTTTTGCTTCTGTAATTCGGCTATGGGTATGGATTGTTTGGAGGACACAAAGTGGTTATCTAGAAGATTGGTGACTATTTTAAAGTGGTGTATAATAGGCTTGGGATCTGTCTTGTGGTGTTACATATTTCTAGTCTGCACTAGATAACCTTTCAGGGTTTTACTGTTAAAGGACACTCCCATAAGTGGAATCTGTGTCTCCTTCAATTGGACAGTACCTTAACTGCCTGGTCTTCTAGTTAAATTATGGCCTGATCCAAGAACTTTAACAATAAGACCCCCTTCTGACAATACTGAATACTGTGATCTTGCACACAGCACTTGCAATCTCCTATCTTACAGGATATGCACACCCAGAGGGTTTTAAGGAGGGGATTCCAGAGCTTCAGCCCCAGACAGCTGAAGGCACAGCTGGCAATAATGGGGTAAAGGAAGTGGGAGATGCCCAAGAGGCCAGAGTTGATGAACATGGAGCTGAAGAAGATTACAGAGATAAGGAGGGATGAGACCATGAAGGATTTTGAACACAAGGTTGAGAACGTTAATTTAGAGGTGTTGCTGGACGTGGAAGCAATGTAGCTCAGCAACCACGGGCACCGGATAAAGGTGCAAGTTAGAATATAGGCAGCAGATTTTGGATGAGGTTAAATTAATGGAGGGTGAAAAATGAGATACCAGCCCGTAGAGCTTTGGAATGCTTGAGTGTAGGGGTAACAAATACGTGGGTGAAGGTTTCAGTGGTAGATGGGTTGAATTATTGGTGGAGATAGGTGACATTACAACAATGAAAGTAGGCAGTGTTGGTGATGGGCAGGATTTGAGGTTGTAATTTTAGTTCAAGCTCATTAGGATGCTGAGGTGCAAACAGCCTGGTTTAACCTGATGTAGAAGGGTGGGATGGGTGGCTAAGGAATACAGTTTGTGGCAGACAACCGGTCAAGCAACTGCTTCAGACTTCTCAACATTTAATTGGAGGAAATTTTGGCCTATGTAGGCCTGGATATTAACAAGCAGTTTGATAACACAGAAGCAGTGAAGTGATTCAGAGGCGGTAGTGAGGTAAAGCTGGATGTAAACAGACAGTAGTGGATAAATCGCTCATTTTACAATGGGAAGGAAAATCGGGTAAGGTGTATAACAAGCAGCTAATTGTCATTTCCCATCTTCTGCCTTCGTCAAAGTTAATTTCACCCCATTCTTTTAGTGACAAATTATGGAAGAACTAAGAATTGTTATATCATTACAATGTCACCCATTGAATTCGATGGACAAGGAATGTTACGAAATCCACTGAAGACAAGAGAAGAGAAATGCTTGTCAAAGTTTACATTCCTAATTATGTTTGAAGATTTACTTCTGAACAGCCTTCTTTTGGTTGATTTTATTGCTTATTTCATTCTTCTTGCACCTAATCTCCAGAGTAAAGCTGCTGCCAAGACTGGTGGGGCCAAGTTCCAGTGGAACATAATGAGATCTCTGGGCCTTTCTGATAAAGAGATTGTGAAGTTTGCAGAGTCTGAACACTGGCTTGATTACTTTCCAGCGATGGCTGTCCAGGATCTAAAGAGAATGGGGTTAAAGGTCTGTCTCAGTCTCTCCAAAAGTCAAAGACAAAGCTATCTGAATTTTTATTTCACTCCCATGTCGTTATTTAAACATCAGCCCTTTTAAGCTAATAAAATCCAGATATAAGCTTGGGGTTTGAGTAGTGCATAGGATTCGTATAGTGTCATTATATTTTAATCTGAGTTCCAAAGTAGCTGCTAATAGAACGTAGGAAATGTAAGAAATGTTTGTCGAATCAGTATGGATAAACTGAACCTGTTTTCCAGTGAGTATGACTTCCCAGCATGGAAACTCTCGTAATTCAATATTAAATTGGCATTCTCACTTGAGAATGGCTTATGTGGAAAATGGAAAAATTTTTGCTGATATGATGTGAAATTTTGTTTCCGGATTGAAGTTGACAGTTTTGGGTTGTTTAGATTCATCGTGGAATTTAATCCTAGATTATGTAAATTGTCACAGATTGACTGGCGACGCTCCTTCATCACCACAGACGTGAACCCATTTTATGATTCATTTGTGAAATGGCAATATCTGATTTTAAAAGAAAGGAAGAAAATCAAGTTTGGAAAACGGTATGGATTTTTGAGGTTGCTGCTAATCCAAATAGAATGTGGCTTTTTGAACTAATTTTAATAGACTTGTTCTTGTTGGGTGATTTCTTAGGCTTTAAAGAATAAGGCCATTAAGCTTGTGAAGGCACCCTCAATTATAATTTTCTGGTTATTTCTACGCTTATTAAACCTTAGTCAGTGACCCCAATTCCAAGCAGCATCTTGCTCATGTCTACTTGCCTAATATCAGTACTGATTCAATATACTGTATCAATCAATTAAGCCTGTTCCTGTGGGTTCCCACATAGTTTATTCCTGATCTCTCTTCTATCTCTGGGCAGTCGCTGTTTAAAAGTCAGATACTTACTCACAGAAGGGAAGAACTATGGGATAGTTTACAGAGAAAAATCTGTCCTATGCTTTCAATTGATTTCTTTCACTCATCCTGTGGATGTCAGAATACACCCATTTTCTAATAGTTGACAAGCAAAAAATTGAGATGGAACAACATCAAATTTCACCATTAACTATTGTAAAACAGTCAGAAGTTGCATTTCTGTAGAGCTCCTCACGTGTGTGTGTGTGTGGTTGAGCAGTGTGGTGAGTTAAAGGCCCAGCTGAATAGAAGAATTTTGAGGAATGTTTGATTTGGCATGGAAGAAGGAACTTGGCAGAGTTCCAGAGGCAAGTGCATACTGACTAAGCAGCAGCCAGTGGAGGCCTGAGTGAGGGGGCATAGGAAAAGCCTGGTATTCAAGTAGAACAGTGTTTGAGGGGGGTGGGGGGGTGGTTGTAAATTACTATGGTATTGTGGGGTACGACCATGAAGGGAGTTGAAAGTGAGATTAAGAATTTAACTCAATTTGCTTGGATACGAGAAGATGGAGGAACTTGAAAAGGACAAGGGAGATAGTATTCTGGGATTTAGTGTGCTTTGAATATGTGAGCTGCATTATTTTGATGAGTTGAAGCTTGTGGAAGATTGAAGCAAGGAGGTTACCCAGGAGCCTTACAAGGCATTTAAGGCATGGACTAGGATTCAGGTGGGTCGGAGATGGACAGTGCTGGAGATACAGATGAAAACGTTCTTGATAATGGAGCAAATGGGGGAGGAAGCTGAGCATGTGGGTTGCACATCAGAAAAATGTTCTGCACTGCCCAACTGTACTTGAGGTAGCAGCTGAAAGGCTGAAGGAGTTTAAACCAGAGGCACAGATTCTCGTAGGACCTAAAAGGGATGGTTATGATTATATTGACAAGGCAGAGAAATAAACAGCAGGACTGCAGGTAAAGAGGTGGCAGGCCTATAGTAAAGTCTGGATGTATTGAATACTGCTCCTACATTTCTCGAGTATCTTGGAGATTAACTGTAATCATTGGAATTGTCATATAACCCTTAAGAGATTTCAATATGCCCAAAAGTGTCTCTATTTTCCTTCCTTTTTATACAATGTTTTAAATTTGTTGGTGAGAAGCATTCTGGAAACAATACTTGTAGAATTCTTCCCTTCAAAGTAGTGATGGTGTGAATGGAAAGAGTGATTTTTACGTATGAGCTCTTCCTTTTTCAGATACACTATTTATTCTCCAAAAGATGGACAACCCTGCATGGACCATGATCGACAGAGTGGAGAGGTAAGAATGGTCGTAGTCATACTTAATATAAATAGCAGCATAGAGCAAAGGAAAAATCCTGGGACATTTGGGACCAGTTCCTGGCCCAGGCTGCTGGAAGTTCCCATTTTACCTTGGTGCAGTTAGTTGAAAATTATTAGGGATGCAGCTAATATTGCATCAGTGCAGAAAAGTCTGCAACTAAACTTCAGATTTTTGGCATTTTTGCACTGGATATTTTCCTTTAGTTCAGTGTCATAGATTGCACCTGTGAAGGAGGTCTCAAGGCTGCGCCTTTACTTGCACAGTATCTAGATAACTTTATTGAACACAGGATTAGAATGGAGAACCTTTGCCACTAATTCAGTATGATATCCTGTGCCACTGTGTGCTTTCCTCAGCTTTGGAAAGGAGGAAGATTGTAATCAGACTGTGCCTTAGACTATAATCTATCGGAGAGACTTATTAAACAGTTAACAGACCAATGATCAGTAGTAATTATATACTACAGTTCTTTGGAATACAGATGGTATTAAAAAATTGAACCTTGATGCAAGGTCCCTGTATTTGGTGGTTGGCTGCCCACTTAATACGGAACTTCTGCCCTGCCACAAACCGTGAAGGCTTCGGAATGACTCGTAAATTGGGCAAAGGCCTCACATCATCCAGTTGTTGACTACAAATTTGCCCAATTACAATGAATCCCTCACTACTCCCATCCCTGACATTGCAGATCTAATTCCTTCTTTGTGATTATGAACTTGTATCCGGTTGTTATTTACAGTATGATTCAAATACACCTTGCCCCATGTCTCTCTTCCACCCAGTGAATTGTCAAGAAATCTTTTTTGGGACTTTCTTTAAAATTACCGTTTGCTACCAACGCCAGATTGTATATCCTCTGCAGCTAGAGATTACCAGTTCTCTACAATGCAATATTAAAATATATTAGAAATCTGACTGAAAATGGATATTACTGAATCTGACTCAATTCTTCATTTAATGCTTCAAATATGTTGTTGTATTATGAGCCATTTCACAATCTCATTGAGAAACTTAGCTAAATTTGGATTATAGATGCCAATAGGATTTCTATGGGCAGCATTTTCCCTTCCTCGGGCGGGCAGGCCCAGGAACGACTACGAAACGGACCACCGCCCGCAATCGGGCTCAGACCGTGATTTCACGCAGACTGGCCAACAAACGGCCTGCTAGCATGAAACGCACGCCAAGCGCCTCGGTGCCGCTGGGGTGGGGGCGGGGGAGCACAAGCGCGGAAGTCTGCGCATGCACAGGGGAGCGCGCACTGAAAATTCCCTGAAGCCACAGAACTGCGTCAGGAAGCTGAAGAATTTTAAAGTGAAAAGTAAAGATCTTAAAAATAAGGGAAACATATCCCCACATGTGACTCAGTCACATGGGGGAGAATTTTTCCTATGGCGGGCGGGCTGGGCGGAAGCAGGTGGGGGCGGGCATGGAGCTGATCGTCGCCCGCGATCAGCTTCACGCTGCCAATTAACGCGGGCGAGCCAATTAAGGCCCAGCCAGCGTAACGCACAGCCGGTAGCCTGTGCGGGAGGGGAGGGAGAGTCGGGGCCTGCGCGAAAGAGCATCGCAATCTCCCTGAGGCACGGCGCTGTCTCAGAGATTAAGTAGATAATAAAACTTTTTTAAAAACAAAGTAAAAAATTATTTAAACATACGCCCTCATGTGACAGTGCAACATGAGCTGGGACATGTTTGTGAAGTTTGCAAAATTTATTTAATTTTATAAAAGACATTCAGGAAACCCCATCCCTCCCGTGGGTGAGGTTTCCTGAAAAACGTGAAGGCTGCTTGGGCTCTTCGCCTGCCCGCCAACCTTAAGGTTGGATGGGCAGCGTCGTTAATAAGTTAAATTACTTTTTTAATGACCTTAATAGGCCATTGACAGTTCGGTGGGCGCACACCCGCTGACCGAACTATCGAGATGACATCGGGATGCATGTCTGACATCATCTCCTGTCATTTTACACGTCAGCGTGTCGTGCCCGTCCCCGCATGCCAATGGCAATATTCTGCCCATTAACAGGAACATATTAAACATGATGTTTTAAAATTTTTATATTGTTTTAATTACTGTTGGAAGCCACATCCCGTCTGTGGATGAGGTTTCCTCAAAAATACAAAGGCCGCCTGGCCTATTTGCTCGCCGCCAACTGTAAAGTTGGATGGGCAGCAAAATCTAGGATTAAATTAATTGATTAATGGCCTTAATAGGCCTCTTAAGTTTCTGTGGGTGCGCTGCCGACTCTCGCATGCATTGGCGACCAAAATATTGCACGAGTGCGCGATGATGTCGGGACGCTAGCCTGATGTCATCACGCACTATTTTACTTCTGATCAGGTCAGGCGTGCGCACGCCCACGGGACATAAAATTCCACCTTATATGTCAAACTGGCGTGTCTCTTCCTCCCCAGACATGACTTTCGTTGAGTGACTTGTTCCTTGTTGTACTAAACCCCACAAACTGCATCACTTGAATTATGATTTCTGCCTCATGTTTTGTGTGGTTTTGTTACAGGGTGTGGGTCCTCAAGAATATACATTAATCAAAATGAAGATCCTTGAGCCTTATCCAGCAAAACTAAGGTAGCGTCTTCCCTTGTTAATCAGCCAAGGTCAATTCTCCTCAGTCTTTCTGAGAATTCAGGCCCTCATCTCCGGAAACAAACTGCTGCTACTGGACTTTAAATGAAATTTTCATAAAAAGAATGTACCATTCACAGAATACTTCAAAATTTGTTTGAAGCAAGCTAGCAAGGAAGTTAAAATCAGGATCAATCACCTTAAGAAGCACTTGGGCAGCTATACATGGCCACTGACAAATGCAGGGAACCATGTCTCCAGCTTATTTTCTTTTCGATCAATGAAGGTTATAGGGAATGTCTAATGGAGAAATGGGAATAGTTTACATTTTTGTTTAATGATGCTGGCAAGCTTTCTACATGTCGGTCCTTGCCCTTAAGTAAAGGACCTGTATATAGATTTAGGAGAACAGTAGGCATTGCTTGTCAGCTGTGGCTCAGTCGGTCACGCTCTTGCCTCTGAGTCACAAAGTTCTGGGTTCAAGCCCCACACCAGGGGCCGAATTTTGCCTTCGGTGAGCAGGGGGTGGGTCCTGCTCGCCGACGTGCAATATGACGCGAATGACGTTGGGGGGAACCCCCGACGTCATCCCGCCCCATTTAAATCTTCAGGAAGGAGGCACAGAGAAATCAGCTGTGTGCCCGCCGACCTGTCAATGGCCAATTGAGGCCATTGACCGGATAATTAAAACAATTAAAGGACCTGCCCGTCCAACCTTAAGGTTGGCGGGCAGGCCAGGAGCTCCGGCAGGCTTCTGAATAAACATGAAACCTCATCTACCGGCGAGATGAGGTTTCATGTAGGGTTTAAAAAACTTTAATAAAGTCTTAGTGAAATTTATTAACATGTCCCATCTCGTGTGACATTGTCACATGAGGGGGACATGTTAAGGATTTTTTTATTTTTCTATTTTTAATGTTTGTTCAACTTTCAGCGATCTCCCTGAGGCAGCACTTAGCCTCAGGGAGATGTGCGTTCTTTCGTGCGCATGCGTGAAACAGCGCACTCTCGCATTTTGCGAATCCCCCCCCCAGCCCGCACAGGAAGCGCATAGCGCTTCCCGCCGGACGTCACGCTGGACGGGCCTTAATTGGCCCACACACTTAAAATGGCAGCAGGGCCCCCTTCTCCGGCGGGGATCGGCTCCCTACCTGCTGGAGATTGGGTCGGGCCCGCCCACCCGGTAGGCAGAAAATTCTGCCCCAGGTCTTGGGCACACAAATCATGGCTGACATTCCAATGCAGTATGCTTAAATGAGACATTAAACCTAGGCCCCACTTGCTTGCCCTGATAGGTGTAAAAGATCCCACGGCAATATTTCGAAGAAGAGCAGGGGAGTTATCTCTGGTGTCCAATATTAATCCTTCAATCAACATTACATTGCTGTTTATGGGAGTTTGCTGTGTATTTGCTGCAGTACAATAGTGTCTACACTTCAAAAGTGCTTCACTGGTGTTTTTTATGAATTCCACCAGAATGTAGTTGTGTGTTTTTGTGTACATTTTAAAGATGGTAGTTAAAGAGCATTGTATGAAATTCATCTGAAATCTAGAATGGTAGAATAAAGAATAAGAGTGCAGCTTTATATATTGACAAAAAAAGGTGTGGTCCATTGTAATCAGTCTTTTTTTTTTCATCCAGTGGCCTTAAGGGACAAAATGTCTTTTTGGTGGCAGCTACACTGAGACCAGAGACCATGTTTGGACAAACGAACTGCTGGGTTCGCCCTGACATGAATTATATTGCGTTTGAAACGGCAAACGGGGATATCTTCATCTGTACTCAGCGGGCAGCAAGGAACATGTCCTTCCAGGGCTTTACCAGAGAGAATGGAGAAGTGCCTCTGGTAATGAATCTCATTGGAGAGGTAAATTCTTCTTAAATATCAATGATTGTATGGGCCTCTGGATTAGATGTCACCTTCTAGATGTTTTCATATTAAATCCTGGGGGACACCTTGTGATTTTGGCCAAAAATAGTAAAATATTCTGAGCAAAATTTCTTAAAATATTCTGACTATTGAAATGTTTTCAATCATTTTAAATTTTCTCACTAGGACATCCTTGGTGTATCATTGAGTGCACCCTTGACATCCTACAAGATTATTTATGCTCTCCCTATGCTCACCATTAAAGAAGACAAAGGTACTTTCATATTTTGTGCCTGTAGTTGGTTGACAAAAACATCTTGGTTCTTAAATTTCTGTAAAAAATACAACCTAAATTGAAGGTTTAAACAACAATTGATATTTTTGTTAAAATAAGTTTTTTTTTAACCCATTCGATAGGCACTGGCATAGTCACCAGTGTTCCATCTGATGCTCCAGATGATATCGCAGCTCTCCGGGACCTTAAGAAAAAGAAGGTACAGGTTCTATTTTTTATTATGTTTTTTGCTATATAGCTGACCTCCTATGCTGAAGGCATTGACTCCTTTCTAGACCATATTCCATCGGCACTGTATAATCTCCATTACCTCAGCTAATAGCCATTATATGTGTTTAGAACTTGCAAAAGCCCATGGAAATTCCAGCGAATATTTTGTGGAAGTCCTTGAATCTTTTTGTAACTGCATTTAAATGCTGAGAGTTTGTGTTGTACAGTGAAGAGTGCTTGAAAGTTATTATAACCAGAGGTAAAATGAACTACAATCTGCAATTAGAGTGCTGTACTTGAGATCCTGGAAGTGAGTCACAGAGTGGATTGTTTGTGCCTTTAACTTCTAATAGTCATGTTCATGTGGTTGGCCTCAACACTTAGTTGTTGACAAATTATTACACTGCAGTCTTTGGAAGGAGGGGAAGAGATAAGAGTTCAGAGCTGAAACTGATCCCATCCTCACTGACCCTCAAACTTCGAGCAGGAGTTGCTAAATATCAATTGGAACAAGGAATCTTGGTTGTTTTTTTTTCCCTCCCCCCCAACAGCTAGATAGCAGTTTAGTGATTTTTATTGGACCATTAACCCCGAGGCCTGGAGTAATATTCCATTGGTTGTAAATTTAAATTCCACTTTGATGGCTTAAGAATTTACATTCATTTATAATTTTTAAAGAGCGAGCTAGAAATAAAAAACTGATGCCCGTAATATTGAGTGGCCGGAAGCTGTCAGCCATTGTAAAAATCCAAACGGTTCGCTTACGTGTTTTAAGGAAGGAAACCTGCCATTCTTACCCACTGTAGCTTGTATGCAACTCCAGCGGTCAGAATTTTCCTCAGGCACTTTGCATGCTTTAGGCTGTCTGCAGTGTGGGCTGTTGTTCTGTGTGGATGCCTTTGCCACCTGAGTCTGTTTGCATCTTTGGCATCCAAAATGGTGGCACCACTCTATCCTGATTTTTGAAAGAATAAAAGCACTCTTGTTTCTTTAGGCATTGAGGGAGAAGTATGGAATCACTGATGGAATGGTCCTACCGTTTGAACCAGTGAGTATGCGTGAATGAAACTGAAAGCATAATTTTGTTTTTCAATGTGAATCAAACCTGCTTTTCTTTATGCTGATCCTTAAATAAAATATGAATTTTTTTTTTTAGCTATTCCAACAGAATTTCAATAGAAATTTGTTTACCTAGTCAAGCTCCCAATCTGTGCAGGTATAATCCATGTGTTTTTAAACTTTAAATATGAGACCTATTCTTAGAAAAGTTTAAAAATTATGCTTGACTCCTGCCGCCCTCCTAGATCTAACCCCTCAGAAGCAAAGAACTACACCATAAATTGGGTATACAGATAACTTTTTGTCTTGCTAGACATTTATCTCAACATTAATTAAAAACACAATCAGTCCCTTGGCTATATAAGGGTCTTACCCAGTATTGTAATGTTGAAGGGAACAAGCCAGGCACTAGAGGTCCTCATGAGTTTTGAAAAAGCAGATCCATGACAGAGGAGAAAACGGCATTTGCTTCATTGTTGTATAATGCATAGGCTCAGAATATTAATGTTTCACCGGTGACTTTTAATGCTGCTCTTGCTCTGCTGCTTGTTTGATAGATTCCTATCATTGAAATCCCTGGGTATGGGAACCTCTCTGCGCCAACTGTGTGCGATGAGCTGAAGATTCAAAGCCAGAATGACCGGGAAAAGCTTGTGGAGGCCAAAGAGCGAGTTTATTTGAAAGGCTTTTATGAGGGGGTTAGTAATGTATTTAAGCTCTTGCACAAGAAAAATATTATCAAAAAGAATCATGTGAATTGTTTCATTTTGTAAGTTGATTACCTGTGGCTTTATACGTGGGGAGTTAAGATCAAGAACAATCGTAAAGTGAGAGTTTCAGGGCAGGGATAATTGGATCATTACCTGCTGCTGTAATCCAACCCTTATTTTAAAGTTACAAACTTGAGGACAGAATTTTTTTATTTGTATTCTAAATTCTATTTCCACGTTTATTGTGTAAACCTGTCAAATTGTAATTACACTGCGCAGTGAAGCGACTGCCTAGATTAGGCATCAAGCTGTCAAGTGAGGCTTGAACTGTCAGTTGTCTGACTTCAAGGCAAGCTTATTGCCAACTAGGCTCAGTAGACATTTGGTTGAATATTCACAAACCTGTTTTCTTCTATAGATAATGCTTGTGGATGGGTACAAAGGACAGAAGGTCCAAGAAGTCAAGAAACCAATTCAACGAAAAATGGTTGATGCTGTAAGTATTGCCTTTGATTTATTCAGTGACATCTTAAAACCAGACAGTGTCAATTAGAAATTCTGATTGAAACATTAAGAAGTTAATGAGTGTTATGTAGAAAGCATGTTGCACTGAATTGCTGTGCTGTATCATAAGATGAGATAAGGGGTTAAACTGCTAGCTATGTTTGGCTTTCATGTTTGAGCTTCCCCTTTGATTAGTTTTGCATGGAATACAACATGTCAAGTTGGTAATGGCCTGCACCCCTGGTGAGCATTTATAGTCCTTGTACACCAATCACTGAAAGCAAGCATGCAGGTGCAACAAGCAGTTAAGTGGGCAAATGGTATGTTGGCCTTCATTGCGAGAGGACTTGAGTACAGGAGCAAGGATGTCTTACTGCAGCTGTACAGGGCCTTGGCGAGACCACACCTAGATGATGTGTGCAGTTTTGGTATCCTTAACTAAGGATATACTTGCCTGAGAGGGAGTGCTGCAACGCTTCACCAGACTGATTCCTGGGACGGCAGGATTATCATATGAAGAGAGATTGGGTCAACTAGGCCTGTATTCACTGGAATTTAGAAGAATGAGAGGGGATCTTATTGAAATGTATAAAATTCTGACAGGGCTGGATAGACTGGATTTAAGGATGTAGTTTCCCCTGGCTGGGCGGTGGGCGGGGGGGGTCTAGAACAAGGGTTCACAGTCTCAGGATACGGGGTAGGCCATTTAGGACTGAGATGAGGAGAAACTTCTTTACTCAGCAGGTAGTGAACCTGTGGAATTCTCTACCAGAGAAGGCTATGGAGGCCAAGTCACTGAATATATTTAAGAAGAAATAGATTTTTAGATGCTAAAGGTATCAAGGGTATGGGGAGAGAGTGGAAGTATGGCATTTAGAGGATCAATCATGATCATATTGAATCGCGGAGCAGGCTCGAAGGGCCGAATGACCTACCCTTACTCCTATTTTCTACTCCCTGCCCAGCATTTTCACAGCTAAAGGGAAGATAAATGGGTTCAAATGAATCCAGACCATAGTACAGCAGAGTATCTCAATTAAAATCAAATTTCTAACGACTATTCTAGGAAGAGGCTATGATCTACATGGAACCTGAAAAGCAAGTTATATCCAGGTCTGCCGATGAGTGTGTTGTAGCACTGTGTGACCAGTGGTGAGTTTTTATTTTCTTTTTTTTTAACTCCTCCACCACCACCAGCATTGGATGAATCCTGAGATGACTGAAACCCTTTGACACCCCACTAAGCGGCCGCCTTGTATGCTGTTTAATGGGGTGTCTGGGAGGTATTTAAACATGGGGATCATCCCAGCTGAATATACTTCTCTCTGTCACCCAGCATTTATTTATGCGCTTTCCACGTGGGCAATGATCAGGAATAGAAACTCTGAGCTCAATTTTCCCCTCGGCGATTTGGGGGTGGGGCCCGCTCACCGAGGGGAAAGTGACGTCGGGAGGAATCCCCGACATCATCCCGGTCCATTTAAATCTTCACGAAAACGGGCAGACAGCGAAATCAGCTCCGCCCACCGACCTGTCAATGGCCAATTAAGGCCATTGACAAGCTAATTAACCTTGTTAAAGACCCTGACCGTCCAAGCTTAAGGCTGGCGGGCAGGCCAGGAGCCCCAGCAGGCTCCAGATTATTCATGAAACTTCATCCACTGGCGGGATGAAGTTTCATGTCCGTTTTTAAAAAATGTAATAAACTTTGTGTTTCTTATTAACATGCCCCATCTCGTGTGACATTGCCACATGAGGTGGGCATGTTAATAATTTTAATATTTCTCTATTTTTTGACTTTTCTTACCTGTCAGTAAACTCCCTGAGAGAGCACTTTGCCTCAGGGAGCAGTGCGCGAAAGAGCGCACTTTGACATTTGGGTTCCCGCCCCCCCCCCCAGCGCACAGGAAGCGCATAACATGCTTCCTGTCAGACAGTCTGCTGGGTGGGCCTTAACTGGCCCGCCCACTCAAAATGGCGGCGGGCCCCGTTTCAGCAGCAGGGGTCGGCTGCCTGCCTGCCGCCGAGCCGGTGGGGCCAGCTCGCCCACCAAGGGCAAAATTTTGCCCTCTGAATGAGTTTCACATCTGTGCTTCCAGATAACAAATTGGCTTTTATTTTCTCTGTTGACATTGTGCAACTCACAACTGTTAAAATCAGTATTAAGTATTTGGGTCCATAAGGATAGGTACAGATGAGAAAGACCGTTTAGTCTTTCTCACATTTCTTCCACAGTTACAATTTCTTCCTCCACATCTCGGCATCTAATTGCTTCCTAGATGTGTTTGCCTCTACAACTCTACCCAGAAGACTATTCCAGATATTAATCAATTTGTGTAAAGAATTGGTTTTGTTTTATTTAATTTATCATGTTAATTTTCAATGTAGGTACCTGGATTATGGTGAAGAAACTTGGAAGAAACAGGCTGTAGGTTGCCTGTCAACGCTAGAGACGTATGTGCCATTCTATCCCCTTTACTCCATTTCAGCTCCCTTTTGGGGCTATGCATTGTACTTTGAACGAATAGCAATTAGTTGACCCAGTTCTTGCGAGGTTTGTTAATCACCACCACAAAATGTGCTTGAGAATAGGCTGTGGAATGACTTGAAGTTTGCCCTCCTGTAATCTGTGGAAGTGGTTGGCTGATTCACATTACTTATGATGGAATTAGAATTAAAACTCTTCATATGGAAGGTCACCTAGAATCCAGGTTTTCATCTAATCTGTGGCATGTTTTCGGCTCTATGGATACAGCCGATGTTTAATTATATTGCAAGGTCGAGTTAAGGTTCATCTCGGAAATTTTTATTATACCTCCTGTCCACCAAGTTTCAAGTATTCCATTGTACCCCTAGCCATAAATCAGTACCTCTGCTGATATCTGTCAAAGTTACTGTTGAGACATCTGAAAGGAGTTACAAGAGTGGGACCCTAGAAGCTAGAATTCAAGGAATGTGCATGTTACCTGGAGCAAATTATATTGTACCTGAAGTATCAGTGTTCACACAGCTACTGACTACTATAACAATGGCAACTTGTACTTGGATAGCACTTCTAACGTAGTAAAATATCCCGATATTAAGTTCAGAAGAGTGAAGAAAAATATATACTTTTTTATTTTTCAGGTTCTGTGAGGAGACTAGGAGGAATTTTGAAGCCAGCCTTGAGTGGCTGCAGGATCATGCCTGCTCGAGAACATATGGCCTTGGTTAGTGTAACACTTAAACACTCTATATTAAAAAAAACTGTTGGAGCAGGGGCACAGATAGTAATTCAGTATAAGGAGAGCTTTTTTTTTTGTATCTAAAGTTGCACTTTAAATAAAGTGATTATGTTTTCTAAATACCTCAGGTGCCCAGTTTCCTTGCAAGACAATTGAGAGCTTGTCATTTTTGTACAAACTTAACTAAAATTGTTTATAAAAAGAATATCAAACAGAACATGAAGTAAATCAGGAAACAGTGAATTTGATGACACCATGTTTTGCTTTTAAAAACCCAAAGAGTAAAACTAAACCTGGCAATGTGCAATGAGACAGGGTTAATTAATTACCTTGTGGTAAAGGAGCCCCTAGGTAGCAGTTATCATGACATGAGTGAGTTTTTTGTATTCAGTTTGAGGGAGAGAAGAGTGGGCCTAAGACTAGTGTTTTAAACTTAATGAAGGCAATATAAGGATGTGAGGACAGAGCTGACTAAAGTGAATGGGGAAATTGAGTTAAGAGGTAGGTCAGTAGAGACGCAATGGAAGACATTTATGGAGATATTTCATAACACTCAGCAAAGATATATTCCAGTGAGAAAGAAAGACTCTCTAGGAAAAGGATGTATCATTTGTGGCTAACTAAAGAAATTAAAGATAGTGGGCAGAATTTTGCCCTTGGATGGCGTGCGGGCCCCACCGGCTTGGCGGCCGAGCCCCCGCCATTGAAACAGGGCCCGCCGCCATTTTAAGTGGTCGGGCCAATTAAGGCCCGCCCAGTGGCATCCCCAACATGAAGTGCTATGCGCTTCCTGTGCGGGGGGGGGAAGGATTCCCCAGCTGTCAAAGTGCGCTCTTTCTGAGGCAAAGTCCTGTCTCAGGGAGAATAGTGACAGTGGAAAAAACTTTAAAAATAGAAACATTAGAAAATTATTAACATGTCCCCCTCATGTGACAATGTCACACGAGATAGGACATGTTAATAAAGAACGCATAAACTTTATTATTTTTGTACAAAACGGACATGAAACTTCATCCCGCCAGTGGATGAAGTTTCATCAATAATCAGAAGCCCGCTGGGGCTCCTGGCCTGCCTGCCAGCCTTAAGGTTGACCGGGCAGGTCTTTAAGTACTTTAATTAGCCTGTCTATGGCCTCAATTAGCCATTGACAGGTCGGCGGGTGGACAGCTGCTTTCGCTGTCCTCCCGCCTTCCTAAAAATTTAAATGGCCCGGGATGACGTCGGGGATTCCTCCTGACGTGACCCCGCGTCATTTACCCCTCGGCGACTGGGCCCCGCCCACAAATCGCCAAGGGGAAAATCCTGGCCAGTATTAAATTGAAAGAAGAAGCTTACAATTCCACGAAGATTCTTGGCAGGTCAGAACATTGTACAGAATATAAAAACCAGCAAAGAATGACTTTAAAAAAAAAATGAGGGAAAAATTAAGAGTGAGGAAAAGCTAGCTAAAAATATAGAAATAGATAGTGTTATTTAGATAGGAATTTTAAAAAGGATAAAAATAACTAAAGTGAGAGTTGTTCCTCTAGAGATAGAGTTCTGGGGAATTAATGGGAAATAAGGAAACTATGTTGATTCTGCTTGATTATATTCTGATTTTCTAAGTGTGCTATAACCTCCTTAATAGATTCCAGTGTTTTCCCTATGATAGATGTTAGGCTGATGGCCTGCAGTTTCCTGCTTCCTGTCTCCCTCCTTTCTTGAATAGAAGAGTTATATTCACTATTTTGCAATCTGATGGGACCTTTCCAGAATCTAGGGGGATTTTGGAAAATTACAATCAATGCATCTACTATCCCAGCAGCCACTCCTTTTAAGACCCTGGGATGAAGTCCAACAGTACCTGGGGACTTGTCAGCCTTTAATTCTAATAATTTTCTCAGTGCCCCTTCCGTGGTGACTGTTTTAAGTTCTTCCCTCCCTTCAACTCTTGATTTACAATTATTTCTGGAATGTTATTTTTATCTTCTACAATAAAGAAAGATGCAAAATATTTGTTCAATGCATCAGCCTTTTCCTTATTTCCAATTATTGATTCCTCAGATTTGCTGTAGAAGAATAACACTCATTTTAATTATTCTTTTTCTTCTTTAAATGCCTGTAGAAACCCTATCAATTTCTATATTTCTAGCTAGCTTTCATCATACTCTTCGTAATTTTCTCAATTTCCTTATTTAAAAAAAATATAATTCATTAGAAGCAGTACAGAGAAGGTTCACTCAACTTATCCCAGGAATGAGTTGTTGTCTTATGAGGAAAGGTTGGACAAGCTGTACCTGTGTTCATTGGAGTTTAGAAGAATGAGAGGTGATCTTGTTGAAACATATAAGATCCTGAGGGGCCTTGACAGGGTGGTTGCTGAAATGGTGTTTCCCCTTATGGGACAATCTGGAACTAGGGGACACGGTTTAAAAATAAGGGGCCTTCCACTTAAGATGGAGATAATAAGAATTTTTTTTCTTTCAGAGGGTCATTAGTCTGGAATTCTCCTTCCCAGAGAGCAGTGGGGGC
Organism: Cetorhinus maximus; assembly: GCF_964194155.1. Lineage (NCBI taxonomy): Eukaryota > Metazoa > Chordata > Chondrichthyes > Lamniformes > Cetorhinidae > Cetorhinus > Cetorhinus maximus. The sequence goes on from NC_135888.1 coordinate 122,555,317, forward strand.
AGGGTCATTACATATTTTTAAAGTTGAGTTAGATAGATGTTTGACTGACAAATGAGTCAAAGGTATTGGGGTAAACAGGAAAGCAAAGGCCAAAATCAGATCAGCCATGATGGTATGAAATGGCAGAGCAGGCTCACCGCGCTGAATGTCCTGCTCCTGCTCCGAAAATATATGTTCGTACGTATGAAAGATGAATCTATTAAGTATTGTGTCCTCCATAGCTCCCCGTAATGCCACATACTATTCACGATTTGCAGCAGATGCAGACCTACCTGTAGGCATTAGCTGATCTTATTTTGAGTGGTTATTTGGAGATGAAGAATAATTGACATGCTTTGCTCAAAAGATCTTTTTGCTTGGGAAGACCCTAGCCATAACTTGCATCATTTCTTCAGCTCATGGGAATTAATGGAGTGATTCATATGAAGAGAAGAATACGCCATTTGAAAATACGATGTGTTGCTGTAAGTGCCTGCTCAGGGTTCCCCCCCCACCATCTTTTCCTCATGTAAACAGTTTGACAGTTGTTTCTGTAAATGCACACAGTCTCTTAAGAGTTGAAAGCTGGTGTCTGTTCTCTTCTATATTTGGGTTAGCAAAGCTCTGGGCTTACCTTAATTGTGGTAAACTGTGGGATGAGACTGCTGCCAACTGGCACACTTCAGGATTGTAAATGTCAAGGTTCTAACCATCACTTTAAAATTTTGCTACTTTACCTCCATAATCTCTTCCAGCCTCTCATGGCTACGCATATCTTCTCCATTTGGCATCTTCTGACTATAATTTGTCCCCGCTCACACTGATGTCTCTCCAAGCTGTACCCCATCTTCAGAAGCCCCTCCTTAGAACATTTTTTTTTTGTAGTTGCTTCATTCCCTGCTTTCAAAAGTGCCCTCAAAGCCCTTCACTTTGTGGCTTCAGCCCCCACCTGCCCATTTTTATTTTTTCCATCCTGCTGAGCCTCCACTATATTTCCTTCTCAATGTACTGTGTTTCAACATCTTGCTGTACATGAGCACTTTTGCACTGCAAATTGTTTGGCAGCTTCTCAGTAAATTGTATTTTTACTCTTTCAGGTACTCGTCTGCCATGGGATGACCAATGGCTGATAGAGTCACTCTCTGATTCCACAATTTACATGGCTTATTATACTGTCGCTCACCTATTACAAGGGGGAACTTTGAATGGTCAAACATCTGGCCCGCTGGGCATCAGGTGGGAATAGGAATTTTCAAAACAATAATTTTACTTTGTGAACCATAACTGCATTACAATTTATGAAAACAAAATATTAATTAGCAGTTATTATTGATTCTGTGTGTAGTGAATGTAATAATCATCTATAAACAGATTATAGGAACAACATCTTATGCTCCCGAAATAATTAATTTAAAGGCTGCACAGGTAATATTCACCTTTTAAGATTGAACTGAAGTCTCCTTTACGGATCGGAAAGTGCAGTTGCAGGAACAATGAGGTTACTTTCTCCAGATGAACAGTCTCGACTATTTGATCATCTGCATACACTTCATTTTTTAATAATGAGTACAGTAGCATAGTGGTAACGTTACTGGACTTGTAATCCAGAGGGCTTGGTAATAATTCATGACCATGAAACTACCAGGTTGTCTAAAATCTCATCTGGTTCACTAATGTTCTATAGGGATTGAAATCTGCTGTTCTTTCCTGCTGTGGCCTATATGTAACTCCAGACCCGCAGCAATGTGGTTGACCCTTTACGGCCTTTTGAAATGATTGAGCTAGCCACTCAGTTGTATTCTGGAAGATGGCCTATTACCACCTTCTCAATTAAGGAAATGCAATAAATGCTACCCTTGTCAGCAGCACTCACACCCTGTGAATGGATGGAAAAAGAAATACTGATTATAGATCATCCTCAACAATGCAAGGCTAGCCTTTCATGTTTGCCAAACTAAATTCACACTCTAGTTATTTTTTAAAGAGTCATTAGATTCCTGTATTTCTGGGCCCATCCATTCCTATTGCCAATTCAATTGTTGCAGTTTCATTGCTAAAGCAAAATGTTTTCAATCACATTTGGCCCACTTAGCGCCACAGAGTACAACAAGCTGTAGCTAATAAATCCAATTTGTCCTCTAAAGATCAGTCATTTGGAGACTAGATGCAGTGTCTATTGGATTTTTTGCCTCTGAAATCTAGTTTTGCATCTGGCTTTGTCTAAAGTGAGTTTGCAACAGTCGCAAACACAATTCATAATGAGCATCAAGGGTTTGAAAAATATTCCAGTTTTGGTCTCCTTACCTAAGGAAGGATATACTTTCCATACAGGGAGTGCAACGAAGGTTCACCAGACTGATTCCTGGAATGGCAGGATTGTCCTATGAGGAGAGATTGAGGAGATTGGGCCTGTATTTTCTAGAGTTTAGAAGAATGAGAGGCAGTCTCATTGAAACATATAAAATTCTTACAGGGCACAACAAGGTAGATGCAGGCAGGATGTTTCCCCTGGTTGGAGGGTTTAGAACCAGGGGGAAAAATGTCAGAATAAGAGGAAGATCATTTAGGACTGAAATGAGGAGGAATTTCTCCACGCAGGGGTGGTAAATCTTTGGAATTCTTTACTGCTGAGGGCTGTGGAGGCTCAGTCATTGAGTATGTTCAAGACAGAGGTCGATAGCTTTCTGGATAATAAAGACAGCAAGGCATATGGGGATTGTGTGAAAAAATGTTGTTGAGGTAGAAAAATAACCATGATACAATTGAATGTGGAGCAGGCTCGATGGGGTCAGATGACGTAGATGTAGATGGAAGATGTAGAATCCATATGGGTGGAGGTAAGAAATAACAAGGGCAAGAAGACATTGATGGGAGTAGTCTATAGGCCCTCAAACAGCAGCTGTACTGTAGGACAGAGAATGAATCAGGAGATAATGAAGGCATGTAAAAAAGGCAGTACATTAATCATGGGTGACTTTAATCTTCATGTAGATTGGGAAAATCAAATTGGCAGAGGTAGCCATGAGCAAGAACTCATAGAGTGTATTCGGGACGGTTTTCCAGAACAATATGTTATGGATCCAATCAGCAATCAGGTTATTTTGAATCTGGTAATGTGTAATAAAGCAGGTTTAATAAATGGCCTCAGAGTAAAAGATGCCCTAGGAAACAGTGACCATGATGTAGAATTTAGTATTCAGTTTGAGAGTGAGAAACTTGGGTCAGAAACAACTGCACTAAACTTAAATAAGGGTAATTACAAAGGAATGAGGGCAGAGTTGGCTGGAGTGGACTAGGACAGGATTTTAGCAGAAAAAACAGTTGATGAACAATGACGTTTAAGAAAATAGTTCGTGACTCAACAAAGATATATCCCAGTGAGGCAGAAGGATTCAAGGAAGCGGATAAACCAACCATGGTTAACCAAGGAAGTTAAAGTTAGCATCAAATTAAAAGAAAAGACATACGATGTGACAAAGATTAGCGATAAGCCAGAGGATTTGGAAAGTTTTTAAAAACCAATAACAGATGACCAAAAAATTAATAAAGAGTGAGAAATAAACTTTGAGGGTAAACTAGCAAGAAATAAAAGTAACAAGTAATATAACTAGAAAGTAAGAGCTTCTGTAAATATATAAAAAGGAAAAGAGAGAACAAAGTGAACATAGGCCCCTTCAGAATGAGGCTGGGGAAATAATAATGGGAAACCAGGAAATGACAGAGGAGTTGAATAAATATTTTGCTTCAGTCTTCATGTTAGAAGACACTAATAGCATTCCAATACTAAATAATCAAGGGGCAAAAGACAGGGAGGAAATAAATACAATAACTATCACTAGAGAAAAAATACTAGGGAAACTAATGGGGCTAAAGGCCGATAAGTCCCCTGGACCTGATGGGCTGTATCCTAGGGTATTAAAGGAAGTAGCTACAGCGATAACGGATACAGTGGTATTATTCTTCCAAGAATCCTCAGATTCCGGAAAAGTCCCTGAGGATTGGAAAACTTCCAATGTAACACCCTTATTCAGAATGGGAGGGAGACCAAAAACAGGTAACTATAGGCCAGTTAGCTTAACGTTTGTCATTGGGAAAATGTTAGAGTCTACTATAAAGGATGTTATAGCAGAGCATTTAGAATTACATAATCTAGCAGAGCCAGCATGGCTTCATGAAGGGTAAATCATGCCGGACAAATTTAATAGAATTTTTTGAGGAGATAACAAGCAGGATAGATAAAGGGGAACCAGCAGATGTAATATATTTGGATTTCCAAAAAGAAAAGGTACCGATAAGGTACTGCACGTAAGGCTACTTGATAAATAAGAGCCCATGGTGTTGGGGGTAGTATATTAGCATGGTTAGAGGATTGTCTAACTAATAGAAGACAGAGAGTTGGGATAAGGGGGACATTTACAGGATGGCAACCTATAACAAGTAGAGTGCCACAGGGATCAGTGCTGGGACATCAATTATTACAATATAAATGACATAAATGAGGGAAGCAAATGTACTATCATCAAATTTGCGAAGGCAAGTGATGGGGATGACACAAGGAGTCTACAGAGGGATGTAGACAGGTTAATTGAGTGGGCAAAAAAGTGGCAGATGGAACATAATGCGGGAAAATGTGAGGTTATGCACTTTGGTAGGAAGAATAGAGGAGCTGAATATTATTTAAATGGAGAAAGACTGCAGAAGGCTGCAGCACAAAAGAATTTGGAGTCCTTGTGCATGAATCCCAAAAGCTAACATACAAGTTCAACAGGTAATAGGGAAGTCAAATGGAATGTTGGCCTTTATTTCAAAGGGAATGGAGTATAAAAATAGGGAAGTCTTGCTAAAACTATACAAGGCACTAGTTAGACCACACCTAGAATACTGTGAGCAATTTTGGTCTCCCCTTATCTAAGGAAAGATATACTGGCATTGGAGGCAGTCCAGAGAAGGTTCACTAGATTGACCCCGGGTATGGAGGGATTTTCTTATGAGGAGAGGTTGAGTATGTTGGGTCTGTACTCATTGGAGTTTAGAAGAATGAGAGGCAACCTCATTGAAACATATAAGATTCTTGGGGGCTTGACAGGGTAAATGCTGAGAGGTTGTTTCCCCTGGTGAGAGAGTCTAGGACCAGAGGGCATAATCTCAGAGTAAGGGGTCACCCATTTAAAACAGAGATGAGGAGGAATTTCTTCTCTGAGGGTAGTTAATCTGTGGCATTCTTTACCACAGAGGGCTGTAGATGCTGGGTTGTTAAGTGTATTCAAGGCGGAGATCGACAGATTTTTAATCAGTAAGGTAATCAAGGGAGAAGGCAGGAAAGTGGTGTTGAGGAATATCAGATCAACCATTGAATGGTAGAGCAGACTTGATGGGCTGAATGGCCTACTCTTGCTCCTATGTCTTATGGTCCTAAATGGCCTAATCCTGCTCCTATTTCTTATGTTCCTTTTTTTTTTAAAAATGCCATCATTACAAGCTCCTTCCACAATAATAGATTCTGCCAGCATTGGTATATGTTTATTTTATTATTCCCTCAGACCAGAACAGATGACCAGAGAAGTTTGGGATTATGTGTTTTTGAAGGGCGTTTCATATCCAGAGACTCCGATTCCTAAAGCAAGTCTAGACCAACTGAAAAAGGAATTCGAATACTGGTATCCAGTGGATTTACGAGTCTCTGGGAAAGATTTGGTTCCAAACCATCTCTCCTACTACCTGTATAGCCATATAGCCATGTGGCCCAATGACAGGTGAGATCACATTATTCAGTAATAAAATTTTCAGGTGAAATAAGTGATATCTACAGACCATGCATAATCCTGTCTGCATGTGGAGAAGGCGTCATGTTTGCTAATCTATACGGGGTGCCTTTGAGGGGGTTGTTCCCTCAACCTGGCAGAAAACAGAGTATGCAAAAATGGGTCTTTATCTGATTGGCAGGATGTGATGAGCAGAGTCTTGCAGGGTCCTGTGCTGGGACCTCAACTTTTTACAATTCACATCAATGACATAGATGAAGCTATGGTAGCCAAATTTGCAGAAAAGTACGAAAGCAGGTTGTGAAGAAGACAAAAGGAGTTTGCAGACGGATATAGATAAATTGAGTGAGTGAGCAAAAATCTGGCAGATGGGGTATAATGTGGGAAAATGCTAAGTTCTTCACTTAGGCAGGAAAATTAAAAAAGCAGAGTATCGCTTAAGCAGAGAATGACCGCAGAATTCCGAGGTCCAGAGCGATCTAGGTGTTCTCGTGCATGAGTCACAAACGTTAGTTTGCAGGTACAGCATGTAATCAAGAAGGCTAATGGAATGCTATCCTTTATTACGAGAGAAATTGAACATAAAAGTAAGGATGTTATGCTTCAGTTATACAGGGCATTGGTGAGACCACATATCAAAAACTGTATGCAGTTTTGGTCTCCTTATTTAAGGAAGGACATAAATGCATTGGAGGCAGTTCAGAGGAGATTTACTGGATTGGTACCTGGAATGAGTGGATTGTCTTATGAGGAAAGGTTGGACAGGCTGGGCTTGTTTCTACTGGAATTTAAAATAGTGAGGGGTGACTTGATTGAAGTATGTAAGACCCTGAATGGTCTTGACAAGGTAGACATGGAAAGGATGTTTCTTCTTGTGGGTGAATCCAGAACTAGGGGGTACTGTTTTAAAGTTAGGGGTCGCCCTTCTAGGACAAAGATCAGAAGAAATTTTTTCTGAGGATTGTGCGACTTTGAACTCTGCCTCAGAAGATGGTGGAAGCAGGGGTCACTGAATATTTTTAGGGTAGATTGATTCCTTGCCTAACGGGAATCTAAGGTTATTGAGAGTAGATGGGAATGTGGAACTCAACACAAACAGATCAGCCATGATCATATTGAATGGTGGAGCAGGCTCGTGGGGCCAAATGGCTTACTTCTGCGCCTAGTTCATATATTCGTATGAACCACACCTTTCAGAGTGTCATTCATGGAGATGCTGCCAGCTTCCTGACTAAAGAAGCGATTGAGAGGAAAGGAGAAGCTAATTTGGGGGAACTATGTGCAGTTGAGGGAGACTATTGCTAAAAGATTTTTTATGTATAACTGATATTTTTTTTTCAAATTGTAGTTCAAAATGGCCTCAAGCTGTAAGAGCAAATGGACACTTGCTACTGAATTCTGAAAAGGTACAATATAATTCATATTATATAAATATTTCCGCCAACTCCAGCATGATGCCATCACCAAACATATATCTTCCCTTCACCTCCCCACTACTCTGTCGGCATTCCATAGGGACCGTTCCCTCCAGGACACCTTGGTCCACTCCTCCATCACCCCCAACACCTCAACCCCCTCCCATAGCACCTTCCCATGCAATCGCAGAAGGTGCAACACCTGCCCCTTTTCTTCCCCCCCTCCTCACCATTCGAGGGCCCAAACACTCCTTTTAAGTGAAGCAGCGCTTTGCTTGCACTTCCCTCAATTTGGCCTGCTGCATTCAATGCTCCGAATGCGGTCTCCTGTACATTGGAGTGACCAAACGCAGACTGGGTGACCGCTTTGCAGAACACCTTCGGTCTGTCTGCAAGCATGACCCAGACCTTCCTGTCGCTTGCCGTTTCAACACACCATCCTGCTCTCATGCCCACATGTCCGTCCTTGGCCTGCTGCATTGTTCCAGTGAAGCTCAACGCAAACTGAAGGAACAGCACCTCATCTTTCAAATAGGCACTTTACAGCCTTCCAGACTTAACATTGAGTTCAACAACTTCAGACCATAAACTCTTCTCCATCCCCACGCCTTTTTAAGCCCCCTTTTTTCCTATATTCATTTTTATTTTTAAATTTTTTTCCCCACTTATTTTCATTATTATTATTTTTAAAATTTATTTCAATTTCTATTCATTGTTTTATCCCCAGCTTTTAGCCTATTTCCGATCTCTTTTTCCCACCACTGTCTCTCCCCCCCCACCCCACCCCCACTAGGGCCACCTGTCACTTTCCAGAGTGCTTACCCTGGCCTGGCCATTATCGCATTTTGCTTTCCACTCTTAATGTCACCATTAGCATCTTCTTTAGCCAGTGTCACCACTATTAACAACCCTTTGACCTTTTGCTTATGACATCTTTTGCAATCTCTCCTTTGCCTCCACCTATTGCTGTCCTTCTATACAGCTTCACCGATTCCACCCCCCTTAATCAGTAAATATTTCCCTTTAGCTCTGAAGAAGTCATTCGGACTTGAAACGTTAACTCTGTCTTTCCCTCCACAGATGCTGTCAGACCTGCTGAGTTTTTCCAGCATTTTTTGTTTTTGTTTTAGGTTTCCAGCATCCACAGTATTTTGCCTTTAAAATAATTTATGCTGTATTAAAGCATAATTAAAGAATTGCCTGACTTCCAATGAATTAACATGTATTTGAATATTAATGTATTTCACTTCAGAATATATCTTGAGTAACTTCTGTTGCTATTTTTCTCTTTCCATTAGATGTCTAAATCCACAGGGAATTTCCTTACTCTGGATGAAGCTGTGGAAAAATTCTCTGCAGATGGTGAGTAATCGCCCTCCCTCCTGTTGCCCTCCCCCCATCATCCTGTCCTCACTCTTTCCACAAACTACCACGTCCCCCTCTCTCTCTTTCCCCCTCCCCAAACCCTGTCCCCACCACCTGAGTTTAGTTTGTTAGAATTAGCAGCTTCTCTACAGAAGGCATAGACATTTGAGCAGCATTGCCATTACAGAGTGATGACTTATATGGGGTTGCATTGTGCGTAATGAGTGCAGTTGTAGGTTGTTATCTGTTTGTGGACCAGTCAATGATATGAGGGAATTTTTAATAAAATGATGCACTATTTGGCATTATAAATTAATTCCCAGTTAATGTAATCAGAATATTACAAGAGCACATAAGGAGGTTAGTGGAATGGAAAGATAAGTGACTGTTGCAAATCAATGCATGATGATAATTGTGAGAGGGGGAAGAGAAATGAAATGATATATACTCTAAATGGTACACTCAACAGATTTTTGACAGGATTGCAGAATTGCAGGTGAATAGATCTTTAACAGTGGGAAAGCAAGTAGAATAATCCATAATAGCGACCCTTCTGTGCAGTAGCAAGGGAATGCTGCACTGTTAGAGCTTCCATCTTTCACATGAGACAATAGGAGATACATCTATCTCCACCTGCCCCCTCCACAGGACATTTAAAGAAATCCCGTGGCATTTTTTTTTTGAAGAGAAGGTATTTTCTACGCAGTCTCCTGGAATATATTTATCCTTCAACCAACCTCAATAAAGCACATAATCTGATCATTTTCTTAGAATGGTGTGACCCTTGCTGTGAACAAATTGGCTGCAGTGTTTCCTACATATTGCAACACTAACTACACTTCAGAAAGTATCCCATTGCGTTTTCAGATAACCTGAGGCCGTGAAAGGTGCTATACAAATGAAAGTCTTCCTTTCAAACTGCAGTTTTGGATTTTTTATGAAGGAACATCAAAAACAAAAATTAAGTTTGTTGAATAAGCACAAGACATTAGTCAGGCCATTTTTGGAAAATCTTATGAAGTTTTGGGAAGCCATAATTGGAAGACTGTTAGAACTCCTAAAAAGAGCATGGACAGTGATTCAGTGAATTGTACAGTTTAGAAGGAGGTTGTTCAGCCAAACATTTCTATGCCGGCTGTTTGAAAGAGCAATTTAATTAGTCCTCAACTGCTCTTTTCTGGTAATCCTGTGGATTTCTCCTTCTCAAGCATATCCAATTCTCTTTTGACAGTTACTGTTAAATCTGTTTCCACCACCTTTTCAGGTAGTTTATTTCAAATCATTATAACTTGCTGCATAATCATTTTTCTTACCAATTAATTCGCCCTGATTACCAACTCTCCTGCCAATAGAAACAGTGTCTCCAACTTTACTCTATCAAACCCCTCATAGAATTACAATGAGGATGAGGGCTTATAGTTACAAAGAAATAGGTGGTTTCTGTCATTGGAATGGGGAAAGTTGAGGGAGATGGAAATCTGATTAATTTTCAAGATTAGGAAGAGTTTTGAGGGGATAAGTCGCAAAAGATTGGGCCGTAACTTCCGAGCTCCAAGGTGTCACATTGGGAGGATTACCCCAAATATGTGCTGGGGAAGACACCCGCCCCCCCCCCCCCCCCCCCCCCCCCCCTCCCCCTCCCCGCCACCACCCGAAGTTCACAGGGAAGGTTTGCACGGCAATTGCCCGGAAGTGCAAGCTGCCCCTGGGCAATTGCCCTGCACTGGGAGCAATCCAAAAATGCAATTTAAATCCTAAACTTTGGATGGTTCTGACTAAGTTACATCAATAGTTACCCAGAAGAAGCTGGAAGAATTAAAACCTCGTCTAGCTCCTGGGTAACTAAATTACAGACCCAGACTATCCCCGAAACCCCCAGGAGATTCCTCCCGACACCAACACAAGGGTCAACTCTCACCCCTCGCAACTATCCACCCACCATGGGACTCCACCTGCGCGCCCCCCCCGCCCCCCACCAAGGGACTGCACCCCTCTACGGGAAGTCCCCAATCCACAGGATTCCCCCACCCCCATGGGGACTCATTTTCTCACCCTCGCCAGTCCCAACTCTCTCACCCCCCCCGCCCTTCCCCAAACCCCTTGCCAGGGCTGACTGTCGCCCCCACCTCCCCCCAAAGGCCTGGCCCAGCCCAAACTCAACCTGACCTGATGTGCAGCGAGTTAAGATTAATTGATGACCCCATAATGAAGGCGCACCTAGGTAGCAGGGATAATAAAATGTTTGATTTTTACATTCAATTTGAGGGAGAAAAGAATGAGTCTAACACTAGTATTTTAAACTTAAATAAGGGCAATTATGAAGGCATGAAAGTAGAGCTAGCGAAAGTGAACTGGTGAATCAGGTTAAGGAACAGGTCAATAGAGATGCAGTGGCAGACATTTAAGGGGATATTTCAAAATACACAGAATAGATACATTCCAATGAGAAAAATTCCAAGGGATGGATCCACCATCCGTGGTTAACTAAATAAGTTAAATACAGTATCAAACTTAAAGCAAAAGCACCATCATTGTGCAATGATATGTGGCAGATCAGAAGATAGGACTGAATACAAAAAGCAGCAAATAATGACTAAAAGATTAATAGGGAAGGAAAAATTTGAGTATGAGAGAAAGCTGGGTGGAAATAGAAAGACAGATAGTAAGAGCTTCTTTAGATATTTAAAAAAGAAGAGTTAACAAAGTGAGCGTTGGTGCTACAGAAAGTGAGTTTGGGGAATTGATAATGGAAAATAAGGAGATAGCAGTTGAATTGAACAGGTATTTTGCATTGGCCTTCACAAGTAACATCCCAGAAATGATGGTAAATCAGGAAATGGGAGGGAGAGAGCAACTCAGAAAAATAACAATCACCAGGGTAGTGATACTTGTCAACCCTAAGTTCCAACAATTTGCTAACTCCCCGGGTCCTGGTGGATTTCAACCTAGGGTCTTAAAGGAAGTGGCTGGTGAGATAGTTGATGTGTCGGTTTTAATTTTCCAAAATTCACTAGATTCGCGGAAGGTTTCATTTGATCGGAAAATAGCTAATGTAGCTCCTTTACTCAAAAAGGGAGGGAGACAGGAAATGGGAAACTGTAGGCCTGTTAGCCTAACATCTGTCATAGGGAAAATGTTAGAAGCTATTATTAAAGACGTTACAAAGGGGTACTTACATAAATTAAAAGTAATCAGGCAGAGTCAACATGGTTTTGTGAAAGGGAAATCATGTTTACCAATTTATTGGATTTCTTTGAAGAAATAACAGGTGCTGTAGATAAAGGGGGAACCAGTAGATGTACTGTACTTAGATTTTCAGAAGGCATTTGCCTCATCAAAGGTTATTACGGAAAATAAAAGTTCATGGTGTAGGGGTAACATGTTGGCATGGATAAAAGATTAGTTAGCTAACAGGAAACAGAGTAGGCAAAAATGGGTCACTTTCTGGTAGGTAAGATGTGACAAGTGGTATGCCACAGGAATTAGTACTGAGGCCTCAATTCTTTACAATTTATATAAATGATTTGGATGAGGGATCAATGGTATGGTTGCTAAATTTGCAGATGACACAAAGATATGTAGGAACATAAGCTGTAAAGAGGGACCTAAGGAGGTTACAAAAGGATATAGATAGGTTAGGTGAGTGGGTAAAGATCTGGCAAATGGAGTATAATGTGAAATTGTCCATTTTGGCAGGACAAATAAAAAAGAGGCTTATTATTTAAATGGTGAGAGACTGCAGAGTTCTGAGCTGCAGAGGGATCTGGGTGCCCTAGTGCATGAATTGCACATGTTTAGTATGCAGGTGCAGCAAGTAATTAGCAAAGCTAATACAATGTTATTGTTTATTGCAAGGGGAATTGAATACAAGAGAAAGCAGGTTATGCTTCAGTTATACTGGGCATTGGTGAGACCACATCTGGAGTACTGTATACAGTATTGGTCTCCTTATTTAATGAATGATGTTCAGAGAAGGTTTTCAAATTAATACCTGGAATGGGCAGGTTGTTCTGTGAGGAAAGCCTGGACAGGCTAGGCTTGTATCCGCTGGAGTTTAGAAGAATAAGAGGTCACTTGATTGAAATATATAAGATCCTGAGGGGACATGACAGGGTAGATTTGGAAAGGATGTTTTCTCTTGTGGGAGAATCTAGAACTCGGGGTCACTGCTTCAAAATAAAGGGTAGCCCATTTAGGACAGAGATGAGGAAATATGTTTTCGCTGAGGGTTGAGACACTTTGGATTTCTCTTCCTGAAAAGGTGGTTGAGGCAGAGTCCTTGAACATCTTTAAGGCAGAGGAAGATAGATTCTTGATAAGCAAGAGGGAGAAAGGTTATTGGGATAGGCAGGAATGTGAAGATGAGGTTAAAATCAGATCAGCCATGGTCTTATTGAATGGCGGAGCAGGTTTGAGGGGCCAAGTGGCCTACTCCTCCTAATTTGTATGTTCGTATTAACCCCCCCACTCACCCCCGAGGCACAACCCAACTCAACTTCCCCCACACCCTACCCACTTAACCTTATACACTTACCTTCTCCCTGGCCTGTCAAGAACCTTTAAACTTGGCTGGACCTTTAATTTACCTGGTTTATGGCAGCTAGCGCTGTTTATATATTTTTTTAAAAGGGGTTGTGGCCTCCTTACATTCAACTGAGCTGCCCTCAATGCAAGGACGTACTGCACTGCCCAGACCTTGCCTGGCCTGAGTTGGAAGGTCTGGTGAGATAGGCTCCAAAAAGATTTTTGGTTTAAAATTTGGAGCAGAGTAGCAATCCATCTCTGATTGCCACTCTGAGGAAGTTATTTTGGCAAATCAGTAATCAGGGGCATAAACTTAGAATTATCATTAGAGGAATGAAAGAGTCTTTGATTCCCATATGGGGCAACAAAATGCCACCTCAATTTTTTTTTGTGTCATGGAAATGAGCAATACTAATGGACTGTTCACAGGAATTTCTATTGCTGGCATAAAAATTATCTAAATCCTGAATTATTTTCTCTGCAACCCCAAAGCATATATTGGGTTAGGTTGAAACTATTATTTTTCTAAACAACAAGGACCATGCTCTTTCATTTAAACAACATTCCCAAATTGAATGGTTGGATGAATTGATTCCAGTTGCCTTTCTGGTGTTCATCTTGATCCACCTGATAGCAGGCTTGCAGGAATAGGTTATTTAACGTACTATTTTCTGAGAAAACATCTCACCCCTCTCTTAATCGTCCCAGCCCTCGATTTGGCATCAAGGTTAGAGACTGGGGGCCTGCTGTGTGGGTAATTGTGAGCAAGAATGTGTGTCTTGTCACTCAATGGTGCCTAGAGGTATAATTTTAATTTAAATAATGGAGACCAGATATAATTGTTTTGTTATAGATTACATGAAAACTGTGCTTGTCTATGTTTTAGTTCTATCAAGCAGTGACAGTTGGTTATTTACAACGCCTAGCCATTTGGGATAATTGTTCATAAACTAACCATCTCCTTTACTCCTTTGACACAACTTTGTTCCCAGGAATGCGCCTTGCTCTTGCTGACGCTGGTGACACAGTGGAAGACGCTAACTTCGTAGAAACCATGGCTGATGCAGGTATCCTGAGGCTCTACACTTGGGTGGAATGGGTGAAGGAAATGATTGCAAATCGTGAGAGCCTTCGGAGTGGACCTGCCAACACCTTCAACGATAGAGTCTTTGTCAGGTACTGAATGGCCTTTGTATTTGAAGATGTCCCTATTAGCTACTTGCAGCATTTCTTGAAATATATTGGTAATGGTCAGTTATTCTGCAATAGCATTTGTTAAAACTAACTTTTTCAATGCAGGGTACAGTTCTTCAGTCTTAGTGCATTATACTTAGGGCATTACTTCATGAAAGAAGAGCATATATATTGGGAGTGTGATAGGTAGTATACATATGAAAGTAGCTTTTGGATATCCCTGAATGTTGCACATGATAAATAATTATGTTTAGGCTTATTGTTGTGTATGGCCACAATTAAAACTCTGGTGAGTGGAAGTTGTGATCAAACTATATGGTGGTTTGGTCTGACTATGACCAGTCTTAGTCTCCAAGATACAGGAAATATATTCAAACACTGGAGACGCCGCAGAGAAGAGACAAAGCTGATTCCTGCTGTCAGGTTTGGGTTATACAAAACTACTGAACAAACTTGGGCTGCAAAATTCCACACCATAACACCACTGGTTTCAGCCCTACGCGAGCTGGCAAACGGAAAATATGGCAGATGTCGGCTCCCGAGTTCTGGCATGTGTCAATCACTATGTTTGAAAGAGTGATAGTGCAGGTGTCCCATGAATGCGCAGGGAACGTCCTCAGTTAAAGACAGGACTTCATCTCCACAAGGACTATGCAGTGGTCACTCTTACCGATACTGTCTTGGACAGATGCATCTGTGGCAGACAGGTTGGTGAGGGTGAGGTCAAATATGTTTTTCCCTCTTGTTGGTTCCCTCACCACCTGCTGCAGACCCAGCCTAGCAGCTATGTCCTTTAAGACTCGGCCAGCTCGATCTGTGGTGGTGCTACCAAGCCACTCTTGGTGATGGACATTGAAGTCACCCAACCAGAGTACATTCTGCGCCCTTGCCGCCCTCAGTGCTTCCTCCAAGTGCTGCACCACATAGAGGAGTACTGATTCTTCAGCTGAGTTGGGGGACGGTACGTGGTTATCAGCAAGAATTTTCTTTGCCTATCTTTGACCTGATGCCATCAGACTTCATGGGGTCCGGAGTCTATGTTGAGGACTCCCAGGGCAACTCCCTCCAGACTACATACCACTGTGCCCCCACCTTAATATCTTTAATCTCTAGAAATTTATTAATCTCTGTCTTGAATCACCACAGAGCCACTGTCACACCGCAGGAGCGACATCTCAACAATACTAGTAATTTGCTGGAGCACAGGTTGCTGGACTGCCACCTGCATCCACGATGGCAGCAGTCTGAGCCTGTAAAGCACAAAGCTGGGCTTGCATGGCACAAGCAGAGATCTCATGACCTCACCTAATTTCCATTGCAGCACATAGACATTGGATGTGTGCTGCAATAGAAGGTGGGACATCGTCCATCAGATGCTGCATCGTTGCAAGTACTGTTGTGAAGTTTGCCACCAATTCCACTCTGGAAAGAATGGACTCCCAGCTCTGTGTCAAGTTGGAGCCAGACTTCCTCCATGGTTCCTGACAGTGGCAACAGTCTCTCTGGCAGATCTGCCAATTCATCCAGCATTTTGGTGTGCATGCCCATTAACCTTTTCCTGTATGCCATCCGGCATTGACCGTGGAGCTATCTGCTGTTATCTCTCCTTTAAATGGTGCAGACCAGCTTTAATTAGTGCTAGCCTTGCTTGATCCTGGGCCCTCTGCTGAGCGTGCAGCCACTCAGCAATGTGTTTAACACTGGACGGATTGCGCAATCATGGAGGTGAGCAGGAAGCATGATGTTTGTGTGCCGCCAGCATCACTTCCATTGATATGGGCTAACTGCACATCGCGACCCCTGTGCCCACTAATGGACCTGAACTAATTTTTAATCCTCGGGCTTTTCAGCCTAAAAGAGAGATGTCTGTGAGGTGATGTTATAGAAACATATCAGATAGTTAAGGGAATTGAAGGAACTAAATGCAGAATATGACGTTAAATAGTGAGATTTGAAATGGGAGATATATTTATACTAGTAAAAGCTAAATTTAGAACTGGTGTCAGGAAATGCTTCTTACAAAGAATGATAAGCATATGAAATACATTTCGAGTAAGTGTAGTGGAGGTGAAAACCCTGAAACTGTTCAGGAAACAATTGGATCTTGAACCACAAGGGGTTTAAGAGTGGCTAGGTGAAAAAACTAGTATGGGTCAAATGATTATGGAAGAGGAGAAAAATTGTGCTTTTGATTGTTTATTTTTCCACCTCCATACTTTAACCATAATGGCCTTCCATTAAGCTATTATTGATGACTGTGCACAGTCCACCATTGCTTATTTTTTGGTACTTTGCAAA
Organism: Cetorhinus maximus; assembly: GCF_964194155.1. Taxonomy (NCBI): domain Eukaryota; kingdom Metazoa; phylum Chordata; class Chondrichthyes; order Lamniformes; family Cetorhinidae; genus Cetorhinus; species Cetorhinus maximus. Next base: position 122,571,854 of record NC_135888.1, read on the forward strand.
ATCCTGAGTGCGTCCTTCTGGGCATATGTAGCTAAGCTAGTTGTTGTGATTTATCATTCCAGTGAAATGAATGCTGGAATTCTAAAGACAGAACAACACTATGAGAGGATGATGTTCAAGGAAGCTTTGAAGACAGGTTTCTTTGAATTTCAGGTATGTTCAAGCGTTGAAAATAAATAATTCATCCTGCCTGGGACTTTTGTTCTGTTTTAATTTAAGCCCCCAAGGGAGACAGTCAGAGTGTTGAGTGATGATTTTGCAATTTGTGTTCCAGGCAGCGAAGGACAAGTACCGTGAAGTTGCTGTGGAAGGAATGCAGGAGAACCTTGTCTTCCAGTTCATTGAGATCCAGACTCTGCTGCTGGCTCCAATATGCCCCCACCTTTGTGAGCACATCTGGGCACTACTAGGAAAGGTGCTGTAACTCAAATGCTCTTAAATAAATAAACGAGGAAAGAAACACTTCTTATACAACAAGTCGCACTACAGAACATTGCATCTAGGAAAATAGTACCCTATGAAGAAGTTAGTAACATTTGGTCCAATTGAGCTTTAAAATAAACTATGATTACTTGTTAAACAGTAAAGTTATTCTTGATGTACTCAATTTTTTTTTTTGATGTACACCACTAATCCACAGTCAGTCAGTTCTATTTTAATTAATAGTTCTTGTTATGGTCTGTTTAGAACATTGGAATTAATATTGGCAGACAGGAGAGGATCAAGGAGGAGTTGAAAATTAAAAATTGCAAAACGTGACCTCCCAGCCTGCCACAGAAAGGGGGTCATTGCTGTTTTACTGTGGCATGTCTGTGTCCCATCCTTGAGTAGCAAGAGACCTCATTTCTATATTTAAATTGAGCTCCCATAGTGCAGATGTGAGCCTGATTAAAATTTAACAGTGGCCATCCAGATTTCCCAGGGCTCAGGAAAGCAGGCAGCAAATTAGAGGTGGGAGCAGTCGGATCCAACAGATGCTTTTATAGCACTGCTTGTGTGCCAGGAGGAGCAGTAGGCCCCTCGAGCAAACCTTTTGTTGATTGCAGCCTCACTTGACTGAACCCTGTCCACTAGTTCTGCAATCTCAAGCTGTCTGCCCAGCAATCTGCCCCAGGATCCATGTCCTCCTGTTGCTAGGCCAACCCCGCAGGATCTTGGCATTTCTGGACTTTCCCCACCCCCACAAACATGCCTCTCCACATCTCCGTAAATATCAGGGTCATTCTCTTTTAACTCGGTGAATCCCTAGATCACTCTATGCCTGACTGAATCTGAAAAATAAATATTGACAGCTCACCCGTTCCCTAATTACTTCATAGAAACAGCAGAGAAATTTTCCATCTTAGGGATCCCTTGAAATTTATGATCAATGGAAAAGCATTCATACTAGGCTCATACTTGGGCTTTCATTTTTACGAGACCTTATTTTTTATCTGGGCAAATTTAAGGATTGAAAATAGTATCTTTGTAATAGATGTAAGAATCCTAATGTCCTAATGAAAATGTACCAGGACAGCTTTAACTTATTTCCTAGTAATTTTAACTCTTATGCACAAAACACAGCAGGGTCTCACAGACAGGCTTGACATTTAAAGAAAAGCTATTGGTGGTGGTGATATTGCTTGAAGGGTAAATGTTGGCCAGGACTCCAGGGAATATAATATGGTAGCACATTTTATGTCCACCTGAGAGGGCAGACAAGGCTTTGGTTTAACTTCTCATTCAAAAGGGGTGAAGTGGGGCTTGAACCCACAACCTTCTGATCCAAAGGTGTGAATGCTACAACAAAGACATGCGGCTTGGCTGGGTGCCCCTGCTTTTGTGCAGATACATCTATAAGTAAGGGAATATTTAATTAAAATCCTGATAAATGAAAATTTACAATGCTTTATTTCACTGAAAATTGGGTTAAAAAGCCATGTCCTGCACTACATTACTTCAGAGAGCTAATATGTGCCTAACATCTGTTCATATAGCTTGTTTTTAATATTGAATTTGAATCCCATATTTAACTCTTCTCAGACTGAGTCACTGATGAAAGCAAGATGGCCAGTAGCTGGACCTGTGGACGAAATCCTCATTCGTTCATCTCAGTATCTAATGGAAACTACCCATGATGTTCGACTCCGTGCCAAGAATTATATGATTGCTGGAAAAGGAAAAGTAAGAACAATTTATACCAACAATTATCATGTGTTTAAAGTAAACTCTAACTTCAGTTACAAAGCACAAACACTCTTTTCTTGATCTCTTCCCAAGCAACATTTCTGAATCACACAATGAGCAGATGAACCTGGCTCCCAAATTACTACCAGTGCAATTTAACGGCTTTGTTCGTTAAAGAAGAATGGCTAGGGTGATAATTTCCTTCCTTCTCCCTTGCTGTGCATAATTTGCTGCTATCTGATCTCTGCTTTCACACAGTGGCAGAGCTGAGACTGATAACTCCATATGTTAAGAATGACAGACATAACGCTGTCCAACCAGTTCATAAGTATGTGTGATAAAAGTACGTATTGTACTGCTGTGGCAACTCCTGATCTCCACTCTGTACTTTCCTCCAGATGTCATGCCTTGAGGCTTGTGTGTGCTTATCCTATCATCTGGTCATCCTTTGAGGTTGTTTAGTGGAACAGATCATGAGAAAAGATATTTGATGTTTGTAAGGCTGATTTTCTGATCAGTTATGCCGGATGAATGAATGTAACTGATCAGGAATATGAGCTTAGGCCAGATCACTGTTCATTTTATGTTCCTATTAATTTCAAAGGCACTGATTTATAGGGAAAGATTTCCCCTCCCCCGTTGGGGGGGGGGGAAGTGCGGGAGTGGGCATGGGCGGGCGTGCCTCCGATTGGCGCCCCCAGGGGCGCGCTACCATGTTCCATGGGCGGGCCTTAATTGGCATGCCGTCCGCTCTGAAGCGCTATGCGCTCCCTGTGCAGGCGGGGGTGGGGGGATTCCCTCAGCCGGGAATGCGCTCTTTCACTTGGAATTAAAATTTGTCGAGCAAATGATTGAAAAAAGTTTTCCTGACACGTCCCCTCATGTGACACTGTCACATGAGTTGGGACATGTCCATAACTTTTATTGAAATCTTTAATAAATATTTAAATACCCTCATGAAACCTCCTCCCGCCCGTGGATGAGGTTTCATGCTTTTTCCGAAGCCCATCAGGGCTCCTGGCCTGCCTGCCAACCTTAAGGTTGGACGGGCAGGTCCATTAGTGACCTTAATTAGTTTTTCAATGGCCTCAATAGGCCGTTGAGAGGTCAGCGGGCGCGCAGCTGACTTGGCTGCGCCCCCGCCGACGTAAAAATGGAAATGACGCCGGGAGTTCCACCCGACGTCGTCCCGCATCATTTTACACGTCGGCGAGCGGGCCCCGGCTCCGTTCGCCAATCAGAAGATCCTGCCCATAGTTTTCAGAGTTGTAGAATTTTATCCCTAAAACACTGGTACAATTCTGAAATACCAATTGGAACAGAATTTGACTATTTCAAGTTACTAACAATAGATGACCCTGACATTATTTCCCCTATGTGGTTTAAACACCCCAATTGTAAAACATTGGGCCAGATATTGAGGTCTGCAAGCGGGGCCCGCTTGCTGGCGCGTAAAATTACACGGGATGACGTCGGGTGGAACTCCCGACGTCATTCCAATTTTCAGGCCGGCAGGGGGCTCAGCTGAATCAGCCAAGCGCCCGCCGACCAGCCAACGGCCAATTGAAGCCATTTAAAAAGTAATTAGACTAGTTAATGGACCTGCTGGCCCAACCTTAAGGTTGGCGGGCAGGCCGGGAGCCCCGACGGGCTTCAGAAAAAGCATGAAACCTCATCCACGGGCGGGATGAGGTTTCATGTAGGTTTTTAAAAATTTAATAAAAGTTTACTTAAAAGTGATGGACATGTCCCAACTCATGTGACAGTGTCACATGAGGGGACATGTCAGGGAAAGTTCATTTCTCAACATGTACCATTTTTAAATTTGGCACTGATCTCCCTGAGGCAGCACTTAGCCTCAGGGAGATGAGTGTGCTTTCTTGTGCGCATGCGTGAGAGAGCACACTCCTGGCTTAGGGAATCCCCCCCCCTGCCGGCACAGGGAGCCCATAGCGCTTCCTGGCGGACGTCACATTGGGCGGGCCTTAATTGGATTAGAGGCGCCGATCGGAGGTGCACCCGTTCCTAAACTTCTCCCCCAACTGGGGGGATGGAAATTCTTCCCATTGTTTCCTTCAATTCACCTTGTGCAAATACCACAGGAGACTTCTTAGCACATTAACAATATTAGGAGCGTTTGTAAGAACTGCTAACATTTATGCACATGTATGCAACCTATTTTTGTGTGGCTGCTTCTTGTAATTTGATCCATTCATGAATCTCTTTCCTGCCACAAGATTTGTGGGCACCTGGACCCTCCCCATCAACCCAATACCAAGTCTGAAGTCTAGGTCACTATAGTGCCATGGGGGTGGGGGGGATGGGGTGGTCAGCACATTCGCAGCCTAATGGGGGCTAATATAATGCCAATCAACTAATGACTGATGAGAAATATGATTGGAACATCTTCAATGCATTGTTTCGAGGTGTCAGCTGTGGCTCAGTTCATAGCACCCTCGCCTTTGAATCAGAGGGTTGTGGGTTCATGTCCCACTCCCGGAAACCAAGAACTGTGATTATACTTGAAAGAGTTGCATTTTGTGACTGTTGATAACTCGAAAGAGTTTCAATGCATTGTTTCGATACAGGTCCTGAAGTTGCATAGTGGATCTAATGCAGTAGCCCCTGTGTTTGTGATTGCATGTGCTGGTGCATCATTGTAGTAGGGCTGGTAGGACATGTCATTATTCCCAATCTCATGCTGAGTGGAGCCAGGTGTTTCCTTGCTGGAAATGAAGGAAAAACTGGTGAATCAAATTGTTGTGAGTGCCCCTATCAGCCAGTTGAGGTGGTAGGGAAGGATCACATACTGAAAGGTGGCTCCATATTCTGCTATTTATGAGTAAGTAGTTGTCAACCTGCTTTAGTACTGTAACATTTACCACTTTAGATTATATTTCACATGTTGACTTGACTTAGTTTTCTTTCTAACATAATTGACAGTGAAGGGTTTGCACAAGGAATAACAGAACAAACTCCAGCTCCTGCGGCTGTAATTCAATAGCTCTGAAACTATCCAAAGCCACACAAGCAAAATTTAAGAAATTCATAACCATCTCCTTCATCAAATTAGACTACAAAGTTGAATTCTACTGACCTCTCACATTCTTTTTTTCCCACAAAATTCCTGAATTTATTTTGGGCCATGTTTCTGACCATGTGAATTGTGCCTTTAATTACTGATAGTGCTGAAAGGGTATTGGGATTTTAACCTGCTGATGGTTAGAATATATTTAGGTACATGTGCTATGGGATGTGCCTGATTCTGCATGTTTTGTACTTAAGATCTGTGAAATAATTCATTACAGAAAGGAGATGCAAAGCCAACACAGAAGCCTTCTCACTGCAATATCTATGTGGCAAAGAACTACCCTCCATGGCAACACACAACACTTCTGTTGCTTCGTAAGCACTATGAGGCAAGTTTTTTTTTAGCATTTATTGTTGATCCTTTCAGTATCCTCTCACCACACACAAACCATTCCTTTAGCTGTGTGAAGTAACTAAGTAAATTTAAAACACCTAGTAATGTTTAAATGTTTCATTTTCCCCATTTCCTCTTAAAGTTTGTGAAACTTGTGTTTATCCCCTTTTTGCAGAGGGATGTATGGCTGGTTGGAAGCTGATTCAGTAATCATCAGATGTAATATATGCCTAGAATTCACAATAATAATGACAGTCAGTGCCTAAAGTTAGACAATTGTGTCCTCTAATCTTCCAGTGGCAAATTTACGCCACAATTTTCAGGGAAAACAATTTGAGAATGCTGCAGCGAGCATAGCGACAGATCAGGAGCTGCAAGGTCAATGAATAGTAAAGAATTCATTTTGATTGTTGAATTCTGCAGAAATTTCAACCCATTTTATTGGTTTCATTATTTATATTTAGCAAAAAAATTACTTAGTTATGAACAAAAATACATATTGGCATACAGGCAAAGATTGTTAATAAAATAACAATTCTTCTGCAACTCTTACACTGTAACATGTGCTTATGGCTGGCAGCTGTTATTAGAAGTATTCACTTTACTCCTGATTGACCTCAAAAACAGAGCAGACAGACATTACCCAAACAGGCAATTTGTGTTTCAAGTGTTGCCCTAGTCTTTTTGATTACTGCATCTATCAGTGTGAGAAGTACTAATTACTTTAACATTCACATTATAGTCAACCTTCAAAAATGTGGGCTTTTCTTTTGATCAATTTGATCAAGAAAATTTGAGTTCAGGTAGCATTACATTGCCACAAACCAACGTTGCATCTTAACTGTGTTCCTCTTATATTTCCTGTACACTCGGCTCATGAGCCATTCTGCGATGATTTATGTTCAGCATTCAGCAATAACCTGCTCACTGATGCTCAATTTGGGTTCTACAAGGGCCCTCTGCTCCTGACCTCATTACAGCCTTGGTCCAAACATGGGCAAAAGAGCTGAATTGAAGAGGCGAGGTGTGGGAGCTGAGAAAAATTAGAAAAATTCTAAGGGGAGGACCCACCATCTGTGGTTAACTAAAGAAGTTAAGGAAAGCATATAACTTAAGGAAAAAGCATACAACTCCGCAAAGGTGAGTGGCGGGACAAATGATTGGACAGAATATAAAGAACGGCAGAGAATGGCTAAAAGGTTAATGAGAAAGAAATTAGAGTATGAGAGGAAGCTAGCTAGAAATGTAAAAACAGATAGCAAGAGTTTCTACAGGCGCTTATAAAGGAAAAGAGTAAGTAAAGTGAATGTTGGTCCTCAAGAGAGGGGATTAATATTAGATAATAAGGAAATGGCAGAAGAAATGAACAAATATTTTGCTTCTGTGTTCACTGTAGATACAAAAAATATTCTAGTAATAGCTGCAAATCAGGAGGTGAATGAGAAAAAGGAACTTGGTGAAATTGAAATCACTAGAGAAATGGTACTGAGCAAATTGATGGAGCTGCAGGCTGGCAAGTCTCTGGTTCCCAATTGACTACATCCTAGGGTCTTAAAAGAGGTGGTTAATGAGGTAATCGATGCGCTGGTGTTAATTTTCCAATATTTGCTAGATTCTGGAAAGGTTCCATCAGATTAGAAAGTAACCAATATAACCCCTCTATTCAAGAAGGGAGGGAGGCAGAAAACAGGAAACTATAGGCCAGCTAGCTTGACGTCTGTCATGGGGAAGTTATTAGAATCAATCATTAAGGAGGTTATAGCTCGGCACTTAGAAGAGCTCAAGGCAAACGGGAAGAGTCAGCATGAAAAGAAAAGAAAATCATGTTTAACCAATTAGAGTTTTTTGAAGGAGTAACATGCACAGTGAACGTACTGTACTTGGATTTCCAGAAGGCATTTGATAAGGTGCGACATCAAAGATTATTCCAGAAAATAAAAGCACATGGTGTAGGGGGTAACATATTAGCATGGATAGAAGATTGGCTGGCTGGCAGAAAGCAGAGAGTATGCATAAATGGGTCTTTTTCTGATTGGCAGGATGTGACGAATGGAGTCCCACAGAGGTCTGCACTAGGGCCTCAACTTTTTACGATTTACATCAATGACTTAGATGAGGGGAGTGAAGACATGGTAGCTAAATTTGCAGATGACACAAAGATAGGTAGGAAAGTATGTTGTGAAGAGGACATTAGGTTGCAGATGGATATAGATAGGTTGAGTGAGCGGGCAAAGGTTTGGCAAATGAAGTTTAATGTGGGAAAATGTTCGCTTTGGCAGGAAGAACAAAAAAGCAGAGTATTACTTAAATGGAGAACGGCTGCATAATTCTGAGGTGTAGAGTGATCCAGGTGTTCTACATGAGTCACATAAAGATTAGTATGCAGGTACAAAAGTAATTAAGAAGGCTAATGGAATGCTATCCTTTATTATGAGAGGGATTGAACATAAAAGTAAGGATGTTACACTTCAGTTTTATAGGGCACTGGTGAGACCACACCTTGAATACTGTGTGCAGTTTTGGTCCCCTTTTTTAAGGAAGGATGTAAATGCATTGGAGGCAATTCAAAGGAGGTTTACTAGATTGATACCTGGAATGAGCAGGTTGTCTTATGAGGAACGGTTAGACAGACTGGGCTTGTTTCTGCTGGAGTCTAGAAGAATGAGGGGTGATTTGATTGAAGTATACAAGATCCTGAAAGGGCTTGACAAGGTAGATGTCAATAGAATGTTTCCTCTTGTGGCTGTGCCCAGAACTAGGGAGCACTGTTTTAAAATTAGGGGCCGCCCTTTTAGGACGGAGATGAGGAGAATTTTTTCTGACGGTTGTGCACCTTTGGAACTCTCTGCCTCTGAGGATGGTGGAAGCGGGGTCATTGAATATTTTTAAGACGGAGGTAGATAGATTCTTGTGAGGCAAGGGAATCAAAGGTTAGATGGGAATGTGGCAATTGAAACACAAGAAGATCAACAATGATCTTATTGAATGGAGGAATAGGCTCGAGGGGCTGAATGGTCTTCTACTGTTCCTATTTTTTATGTTCTTATGAGAGACTGCCCTTGACATCAATTTAACTGAGTGTCACTAGCAATTCTCTGCTAGTTGGACTCATACCTAGCACAGTGGAAGATAGTAATAGATGTTGGAGGTCAATCACCTCAGTCCCAGGACATTGCTGTAGGTGATCCTCATGGTAGTGTCTTGGGCCCAATCATCTTCAGATGCTTCATCAATGACCTTCCCTCTATTATAAAGTCAGAATTTGGATGTTTGCTGGTGATTACACAATGTTCAGCCCATTCATGACACCTCAGATCTTGAAGCAGTCAGTGTCCATATGTAGCGAGACCTGGACAACATTCAGGCTTGGGCCATTAAGTGGCAAATAAAATTCTCACCATGCAGGTGCCAGACAATGATCATCTCCAACAAGATAAAATCTAACCATCACCCCTGACATTCAATGGCATTACTGTCACTGAATCCCCCACTATCAATATCCTAGAGGTTACCATTTACCAGAAACTGAACTGGACCAGCCATATAACTGCTGTGGCTCCAAAAGCAGGTCAGAGGCTGGGTATTCTGCAGAGAGTAACTCACCTCCTGACTCCCAAAGCCTGTCCAGCACCTAAAAGAGACCAGTCAGGAGTGTGATGGAACACTCTCCATTTGCCTCGATGAGTGCAGCTCCAACAACATTCAAAAGGCACAACACTATCCAAGACAAAGCAGCCTGCTTGATTGGCAACCCATCCACCACCATCCTTAAACATTCACTCACTCCCTGCACCACCAACACACAGTGGCAGCAATTTGTGCTGTATGCAAGATGCAGTGCAGCAACTCACCAAGGCTCCTTTGACAGCACCTTTCAAAACAGCGACCTCTACCACCTAGGAAGACAAGGTGTATGGGATGCATGGGACCACCACCACCACCACCACGTGCCCCTCCAAGTCACACACCGTCGTGACTTGGAACTATATCGACGTTCCTTTACTGTTGCTGGGTCAAAATCATGGAACTCGCTAACGCACTGTGGGGTACCTATACCACTTGTACTGGAGCAGTTCAAGAAGACAGTTCATCAGCACCTACTCGAGCCATTGGGGGTGGGCAATAAATGCTGGCCTAAACAGTGACGCCCACATCCCGTGAAAGAATGAAAAAAATCTATGTACCAATGGCAATTTCAGTGGCTTTAATTTAGCAAACTCAGCCTTGCCATTGCTTTTATTGGGTGGCAGCAATTAATGAAGTTACTTATTCCATTATTTTCTAGGACTTTTGAGTTGTAAATTGGGCCATCTGACGTCAATGTGCCACTACAATAGTGTAAATCACCAGTAGACGCTGGGCCTGACAACTGAAAGTAAAGTTCAGGAAATCGAATGCGTTCAGCACTGAAGTACACAGTTAACTGTTAGAATTTCTAAAGCTGGGCAGTGCAGTTTGTGCTTGTACTCTTTTCCAACAAATTACCAAGAGCAAGCAGCTGTGTAGTCTGGTAAAAGTGGAAAGTTTTCCAATTGTCAGCTATTTTCACTGGAAAATTGCACTTCATCCAGAAATGAGGTTAAGCACAGTGACTTTGGCCAAGTTAATAAATGTCCAGGATGGAAAACTTTTATAGCAGTGATGGTGACACTTCCAGATGGTGATGTGCAGTCTGTTTGTTGAATTTGGATCTAGCAAAAAAATAGTTCTTTTGTTTCTAGAATTAAAGCTGCTTTCCTTTTTTTGTATTGCTTGGCATGAGAAGACCAGATGAAAGCACGTGTTGGCAACTTTACCCCAGCCCTGCTGCTATGACATTTTAAAACTTGTAACACTAATTTTTATATCCAACCATACCACATTGTGAAGCTCTGCAGAGAAATTAATTAGAAATTTTTGTCCACTGTCTGTTATATTGGCAAATGGGGTAGTTATTCTTCATCAACACGGCCTTAACATAGGAAGTCGAGCCAGTTTCACCGCTCAATGAGCTTGTGGCTAATCTGTATCCTAACTCTGTTCACCACCCTTAACTCCATCCCTTAATACCCTTGAGTAGCTAAGGCCTATCAATTTCAGATTTTAAGTCATTAATTGAGCTAACGTCTTCTGCTTTTTTTTTGATGAGAGTTCCACATTGCCACCACTCTTTGGATGAAGTGTTTCCTAACTTCTCTCCAAAATGATCTGGTTCCTAACTTTAATTCCCTTAACCTAGACACTCCAGCAGTAGAAAAAGTTTCTCTCTATCTACCCTTCCTATTCCTTTCAAAATCCTCAAAACCTTAATCAAGTCATCCTTTACCCTTCTAGAATACAGAGAATACAAACCTTGTATATGTCATCTTTCCTTATAATTTAATGATTGGAACATTCTGGTGATTCTGTGCTGTACTTTTTCAAGGCCAAAATATCCTTTTAAGGTGCATTGCCCAGAAGTGCACATAGTACTCCAGATGTGATCTAATCAGGGCTTTGTACATCTGCAGGAAAACTTCCATTTATATTTCAGCTCTTTAAATATAACGGGTAATATTCCATTTGTACCTGATCACTACATATTCATAATTTATGTACATGGATCTCTAAATCTCTTTGGATCTCAACTGTTCCTAGCTTTTCACCATTTAAGTAACATTGGAGTTTATCCTTTTATTGGTCCGAAGTGGTAACCTCGTACCTGCCTGCTTTTCAGTCCATCTGCCACAATGAAATGAGTGGCCAGTTAGTTTGTTCTTTTCAGTAATGCTGTGTGAGCATGCCTCGCTGCAAAACAAGGTTGGAAAATCACGTCATTTGATGTGGTAGATTGATGCGCACACTGATATTTTCATAGTAGCTTCTCATTGATTTAATAATTAAATGTTAGTGATTTTTTTTTATAAGTTGAATAAATTGTGGTACAGAGGCTCCGCAAATAATGTGCTGTGCTTTTGAGTATTTCAGATATTCTCTGCCAATGAAAGTGTTTGCAAAAGCTTTAACTCTATGGTAAATGGTTATATTTTAGAAAAATGATGGCCAACTGCCAGATAATAAAATCATTGCTGGTGAATTGAAAGACCTGCCTGAGCTAAAGAAGTATATGAAGAAAGTCATGCCATTTGTTGCGATGATCAAGGTAAATGCTTTGACAATCCTAGATAAATGCACATTTTGAATGAATTCTATGTCTCTCTAACTTCTCCCCCCTTGCAAGTCTTCAAGAGCTATTGTGTTCCTCCAACTCTGGCCTCCTCTTCATCCAGAAATCCCCTTGTTCCTCCATTAGCAGCTTTGCCTTCAACCATCTAGGCTCAAACCTCTGGATTTCCCTGCCCAAATCTCTGCCTCTCCATCTCCATCTCCTTACATAAGACGATTGTTAAAACTCATCTCTTTGACTAAGCTTTTGGTCACCCCTCCTAATATCTCCCTGTTACCTTGCTGTCAGTTTTTTTTTGTCTGATTATGCTTCCGTGAAGAGCCTTGGGCCATTTTGCTATGTCAAATAGTCTATAAAAATGCATTGTTGTGTGCAAGTACTACATAATTGTCCAGCTTAATTTTTTTTATCCACCGCCCTGATATTCTTAGATTTAACTTTCTCTTCTGGTGCGATATTGTTTGATTACCTCTGTAACAACTTCATGAAATGATTTAAAGTAAGAAAACACTGAGTGCTGCTATAGTAAAAACAGAAAATGCTGGAAAAACCCAGCAGGTCTGGCAGCAACTGTGGAGAGAGAAACAGAGTTAATGTTTCGAATCCATATGACTCTTCTTCAGAGCTGGAAGAAGCTCCACAGGTGCTGCCAGACCTGCTGAGTTTCTCTAGCATTTTCTGTTTCTGTTTCAGATTTCCAGCATCGTCCGTAGTTTGCCTTTAACTGAATACTGCTAGTCAGAAATAAAGCAGAAAATATTGGAAATGTATATCAGGCCAATCAGCATCTGAAAGAGAGAAATAGGCCAACATTTTGGGTGAGATACTTAATGGAAAAGCTAATAACTTAAATGGGACTTTACACAGGGCTATTTAATTATAGTCATTGGAGTAATTTAAACCAGAAGTGTGGCACTGAAGATATTTCTTTTACTACAATATGGAATTGAGTTTCTAGTTTTTTTTTTCCACGGGAAAGGGCATCTTCTCATCATAAGAAGAAACTGCCCATTTATCTCATTCTTTAATACTGGCCAGCCATGGAGTAGTACAGGTACTTCAAACCACGTATGAGCCTGTAGCTCCTTTGTCCAGCCCAGGAGCAACAGTTATTGCTGAATGTTGCTACTCATGATACTGCAATGTTTGCTTTTTTTTTAAAAAAAAAAGGAAAACCTAGTGAAGAATGGGCCTCGAGTTCTTGACCTGGAGCTGGAGTTTGATGAACGTAGTGTCTTGATGGAGAACATTGTCTATTTAACAAACTCATTGGAGGCAAGTACTAGTGAAAGAACTAACTTGGGTCACAAAAATCCGTAACAAGTGTCCGTGTCCTGTTCATTTTTGAAGAAACAAATAAATAATAGCTCTAGTGATGTGTGCGCGAAAGAACTTGCAGTGCAAGTCTTGTTGCTGCCTGTTTTTGGGGTATGCACTCATACAATACAAGTACAATAAGGGGAGATAATTGGTGCTTTGTATAGTGCAGATATCTCCTGGCAGTTTGGGGAGGCGACATGGTGGCTACTTTATATTTGTTCAGTGGAAATATGTTAACACACTCCCGACATCATGTTCCCAGTTTTACAAAGAAAATAATTTGAAAGTGAATGTTTTTCACTTGATATGAGAGCAGCTATTTACTGCAATTGATGTAAACAGGTGAAATTCATAAATGGAAATTAGAAGCAGTAACACAAAGGCTTTTTTCACTGGGAGTATTCGCTTCATGGGTTTTAATTAGTGATTAAATACTTAAGGTAACTGTTGTGCACTAATTATCATCAGCACTCTGAAATTAAACATCAGACAGAAATGGGCAGTAGATTTCTGGGTGGCTGGGGCCTGTGGGAAGGAATTTCTGAGGAAGAGGGGCAGTAACTGTTTCCAGTAGCAAAAGGGTCAATTCCCAGAGGACACAGATTTAATGTGATTGGCAAAGGAACTGGAAATGACATGGGAAATATTTTTTAGACAGATTTGTTGCAATCTGGAACTGCCTGAAAGGATGGTGGAAACAATTCAACGCAAACATTCAAATGGAATTGGATAAACACTTGAAGGGAAAATAAATTACAGGGCTATGGAGAAAGAGTAGGGGAGTGGGATTAATTGGATAGCTTTACCAAAGAGCCAGCACAAGCACTGTTGATCAGTTCGATGTACGATTCTGAGATTCTTTGTGGAGATTTAAGGGGGAGAATTCCCAACTGAGTGTGGGAAGAAAGAGTTGGGGATCTGGAGGTGGGACTAACTTGGTAGTTAAGTTTCTGAAAGGGAGGTGTATCCTTGGCATATACTATGACTTTATATTCTAAACTTTCTGTATACACACTAGCACTTCTTAATTTAAGCTGCTACCCTGAAATTGTGGGTACCCCTGCAAAGATTGAGTTCTGGATTTTGTGTTTGCTCACGAGAGCATCACGATGTATGTTTGGGTTGTGCTAAATAGACTGGAGCTTTCCTTTAACTGCAATGATGTAACATGCCCAGGAAAGTTTGATGCATATTGCTTCACCTGCTCTAGTAGACACATGGGGTGGGGTTCATTGCAGAACTGTAATGTTATGAACTACAAAAATAATTTCTCTTGGTGACTTAAATTGAGTCTGATAATCAATAAGGAACTGTAAAGTATGAAACCTGTGAAATGAAAATGCTCTCTCTATCTTCTTGCCACAGTTGGACCATATTGATGTGTTGTTTGCAACAGAGGCAGAAGATAAAATCCGAGAAGAGTGCTGTCCAGGAAAACCTTTCTGTGCATTTAGAACAGAGGTAAGAGGAGGGAGTAATACATCAAACTAAAATCTTGTGGTACAGGTGAAGGCTGTCCAGGCAGAGCTGTTCAGAGAATTTTTACAAAAGCTGCAAGTCCAGGGAAGGTGGTTGCATTTGAATAACCGCACCATGGAAGGTTCCCTGTTCTGAGAGAACCTAAAATATAGAACATAAGGACCACAGTTGATAAACTTCTTCCATACGTTGAAAGAATCTATAATTTTGGAATTTTTGGGCGGGCCAAAACTAGATGTTATAACATTTAAGGTAGAGAGTGTAGCAAGCTTGGATATGTTGGAAACTGACTCAGGGTAGGGGCAGAACCCTGTTGGGAGATATTAGCAAGTCATCCATAAGTTCAAGGGACAGAGTGAACGGCAGTTAGCGGGCAGTGGTTGCCCAGTGCAGCTGGGGTGCAGTGTCAGCTCAGGGAAGCTGAAGTGTTTGCTCAGTACAGCTAGGTAGCTAGGATTGTGCTGGTGATTAGATGCTAGGGTACAGCAGGCCAGCCCAATGGAGCACAGTCTCGGGAGAAGAGATTGGGAAGTGAGCAGTTGGAGTTGAAACCCTGTTGCCTGACAGCTCATTGTAGGTTGAAGAAGAGGGCCTTCAGTTTGAGTTGGAGCTGCTGTCAAAGGGAAATCAGTGGCTAAGCCTCTAAAGCTGAGAGCCCTCCTGAAGAAGACAGAATTTAAAGGCTTTTTTGTGACTCACAATGATCACTGATGTTTGGGTGGGTTATTGAGAAAATGCCTGGGATCTGTCTTGATGGAGGTCTACGATTCAGTGCAGTTTGTGGTGTGTTTAACCACAGTTTGCCTGTTAATTCATGTTCAACATATAGAATTAACAAGAAATAGAGTATAAGGTAGATAGTATTGACTGTTTGATTTGTTGACTCTTGTGTAGTAAAACATTTTCTGTTTGTTTAAAACCATGGCACCTTGTGACTTTATTCTCTTAGTAAGTAACTAGGATTTCAAATTTCGTCGTCAAAATGTTACTGGTCCCTAACTGAATCGTAACAAATTTGGGGGTCTCATCCGGGACCTTAATAATACCAAGACCTGGGGTTAAGTATGAAACTGTGCAACCTATTCTCATCCTCATGTTCAACATTGTGGTCTTTTTTGTGCCCTCTTGAGATTTTTCCACATTAGTGTGGTGATAGACTGGCGATGGTTGATGCAGGCTTAAAATAACTCTCATGGTTCTGCATTTCACAATAGAAAATCCTTTTCGCCCCACTCTCTGTGATACAGTTTTTTAGTTGAAAACATAGGAAGGTAAGTTGCTGCAACCTTTGAATGAACTCCTCTGATTTCAATTCAAGTTTGGGAGAAATGCCCGTTCTTGACACCCTTCGCTGTGATTTGGGAATGAGACATCCCTGAAAAAGGAAGAGAGTTAGCTATGAAACTCATGCTGCTGTTTAATGTAGTGATTGGCAGGCCAACACAATGTGCCAGAGAATCTTCTGTCCTGAACATTAACTATGCTATTGCATTTGGGTTTCTGATAATTCCTTTGGAGAGAGACCCTACAAACAGGATTTTGAAGTGTACAGCTTTGTTTTTGGAATCTATTTCTTGAAATGTTGTTCTCATCCTTGTCCACAGCCTAGTGTGTCCCTGTTCTTGGTGAACCCCCAGCCAGCAAATGGACATTTCTCTACGAGGATCAACATCAGACAGGATGATAAAAAGGACACCGTAATTCGAAGACTTATGAAGATTGACAGGGATATTAAAGGTATGACTGAGTTTAACCATCATGTTAATTCACAACCATACCATTTGTGTTTTTTTTTCACCATCAGTTTTATAAGTTTTAATGTCTTTACTACATCCTGTCCCCTTGCTCGTGAGGTGGAGATTAGATGGTGAATTGAATATGCTACCAATCTCTTGGTATATACAAAAGCAAAATACTGCAGATGCTGGAAATACTCAGCAGGTCAGGCAGCAAATGTGGAAGTAAACAGAGTTAATGTTTCAGGTTAAGGTTTCAACGGACCCTTTTGCCCGCCTCCGGTATTCTCCCGCTACTTGGATCCCTCCCTCTAGGCTCATACCTGTTCTTGATCTTTTCATTGAGAACTGTTGGCGTGACATTGGCCATCTTAATTTCGCTGCTCCTTTCACCCGCTCTAACATGTCTCCTTCTGAACTTGCTGCACTCTGTTCTCTCAGGTCCAACCCTGACTTTGTTATCAAACCTGCTGACAAGGGTGGTGCTGTTGTTGTCTGGCATACTGACCTCTGCCTCGCAGAGGCCGGGCACCAACTCTCAGACATTTCTTTCTACCTTCCCCTGGACAGTGACCCTACCACTGAACATCAAGCCATTGTTTCCAGGACTGTCACTGACCTCATGCCCTCTGGAGATCTTCCTTCCACAGCTTCCAACCCCAAAATCTCCCCGCTTCTACCTTCTTCCCAAAATCTACAAACAGGACTGTCCTGGTAGACCCATTGTTTTGACCTTCTCCCACCCCACTAAATTTATTTCTTCCTATCTTGACTTTATTTTCTCTTCCCTTGTCCAGTCTCTTTCCACCTACATTTGTGATTTTTCTGATGCCCTACTTCATCTCAACAATTTCCAATATCCTGGCCCTAGCTGCCTCCACTTCGCTATGGGTACCCAACTTCTCTACACCTCCATTCCCACCAGGACAGTCTGAGGGCCCTTCGCTTCCTTGAATAGAGGCCCGAACAATCCCCATCCACTACCACCCTCCTCCGCCTGGCTGAACTTGTTCTCTCGTTGAACAATTTCTCCTTAAACTTGTCTCACTTCCTCCAAATGAAAGGTGTGGCTATGGACACCAGCATTGGCCCTAGTTATACTTGTCTTTTTGTGGGGTAATTGGAACATTTCTTTTTCCAGTCCTACTCAGGCCCCTCCCACCACTCTTTTGCCGGTACATCGATGACTGTATCAGTGATGCTTCATGCTCTCATCTGCACCTGAAAAATTCATCAGTTTTGCTTCCAATTTCCACCCCTCTCTCACCTTCACATGGTCCATCTCCAACACTTGCCTTCCTTTCTTTAACATCTCTGTCTCCACTTCTGGTGATAGACTGTCTGCCAATATTCATTACAAGCCCACCGACTCCCAAAGCTACCTCGACTATGCCTCCTCACATCCTGCTTCCTGTAAGGACTCCATTCCATTCTCTTAGTTTCTCATCTCCGTCACATCAATTCCAGTGTTGCTACCTTGCACAACGGCACTCCTGACATATATTCCTTTCTCCTCAGCCAATGTTGCTCCCCACTGTGGTTGACAGGGCCCTCAGCCGTGTCCGACCCATTTCCCGCACTTCTCCCCTCACCCCCCTTCCCCTCCCTCCCAGAACCATGATTCCCCTTGTCCTCACTTTCCACACAATCAGCCCCTGTATTCAAAGAATCACCCTCTGCCAATTGCGCCAACTCCAGCATGATGCTACATTTTCCCCTCACCTCCCCTGTGAGTATTCCAAAGGGACTGTTCCCTCTGTGACATCCTGGTCCACTTCTCTATCACCCACAACACTTCATCCCCTTCCCTAAGCACCTTCCCATGCAATCGTAGAAGGTGTAACACCTGCCCCTTTAACTCCTCCCTCCTTATGGCCCAAGGCCCCAAACACCCCTTCCAGGTTAAGCAGTGTTTTAGTCTACTTGTATTTACAGTATTCACTACTCACAATGTGGTCTGCTGTACACTGGGGAGACAAAATGCAGACTGAGTGACCACTTTGCAGAGCATCTTTGCTCAGTCTACAAGCATGACCCTGAGCTTTCTGTCGCTTACCATTTCAATACCATCTCCTGCTCACATTCCTGTCCTCGGCCTGCTGCAGTGTACCAGTGAAGCCCAACGCAAGCTGTAGGAACAGCACCTCACCTTCCGATTAGGCACTTTACGTCCTTCTGGACTCAACATTGAGTTCAACAGCTTCAGACCATGAATGATTCCATCCCCCCACCCAAGTGCCAGCCTGTATCTTGTTGTCATGATTTTGCTTTCAGCCAGCGCTGACCTTCATTCTACTATTAACACGTAATCTGGACCAAAGCTTCTGTCTTTATGGGCCATTACTTCCGAGCTCCCCAGTGTCAGATTTGGGGGGGGGGGGGTAACCCAAAGATGCATGGGGAATGCCTCCGGGAAGTTCCCAGGTAAGGGTTTGCTTAGCAGTTGCCCAGATGTGCCAACTTCCTCCGGACAATTGCCCTGCTCTGGGAACCATCCAAAAATGAGATTTAAATCTCAAACTTCGGATAGTTCCACCAGGGTTACACCAATAGCTACCTA
Source organism: Cetorhinus maximus (assembly GCF_964194155.1). Lineage (NCBI taxonomy): Eukaryota > Metazoa > Chordata > Chondrichthyes > Lamniformes > Cetorhinidae > Cetorhinus > Cetorhinus maximus. The sequence continues at coordinate 122,590,684 of NC_135888.1, forward strand.
GAAAAAGTTAGAAGAATTAAAACTTCTAACTTCTAGGTAACTATTATAAACACCCAGCCTGAGCCCCACGGGACTCCCTCCACTCGCCTGCCCTGCCCCAACAGGACCCCCTCCCCAAACACCCCCGACCACTCCCCACAAGGATTCGCCCAACCCTGCTCCCCCAGGACTTTTGCTGGCGCCTGTAAGGAGTCCTTCGATGCAGGCCCCAAGCGGCTCTAGCGAGTGGAAATGTCAGCGTAATTTTCAAGGGCAGGTAAGTATGCATTTGTTTCTTCTAATTCCTGCGGGCCATCTCTTTCTGAAGCTAGTTGGAAGTTGTGGCCCTATAATATCGTTACCAATCCTTTTGTCTTGTGTTCCATGAGAGCTTTGTCATTTAATCTCTCCTGCTCTCCAACCTATCCTTGACCTTCTATTTTGCTCCACCTGCTCCTCCCCCACCTTTTCCAACTGCATTAAACCCATCACGTTTCTACCTCTCTCCAGTTCCGAAAAAGAGTCACATTGGACTCAAAACGTTAACTCAGTTTCTCTCTCCACAGATGCTGCCAAACCTGCTGAGTTTTTCCAGCATTTTCTGTTTCTATTTCCGATTTCCAGCATCTGCAGTATTTTGCTTTTATTTTAATGTTTCAGGCTGATGACCATTCATCAGAACTGAGAAAAGATAGAAATGTAATAGGTTTCAAGCAAGTGAAAGGGGGAGGAAGAACAAAAGGAAGATCTGTGATAGGGTGAAGGACGGCAGAGATCAAATGACAAAAGGTTTCATGGTCAAAAACGAGTGGTAATGGGTAAAGAAACAAAAGCTGTGTCAAGATGAGGTGTGAATGACTGGATAGCAGCCACCCAAATGCAAAGTAAAAGAATAACGAAAGAAACAAGATAAAACTAAACCAGCAAAAAAAAACACGTTGGAGGCAGAGGTTATGAACTATGAAATTTTTTGAATTTAATGTTGAGTCCAGAAGGCTGTAGAGTGCCAAGTCCAAAGATGAGGTTCTGTTCCTCTAGCTTGGGTCAAGCTTCATTGGAACATTGTAACAGGCCAAGGTCAGCAGAATTGAAATGACAAGCAACAGGAAGCTTGGGATCACACTTGTGGACTGAACGAACGTGTTCCGCAAAGTGGTCACCAGACTATGTTTGGTCTCCCTAATGTAGAGGAGACCATGTTGTAAACAGATAATGCAGCATACTAAATTGAAAGAAGTACAAGTAAATCCATATTTCACTTGGAAGGAGTGTTTGGGACCTTAGGTAGTAAGAAGCAAGGGGGTAAAGGGGCAGGTGTTGCATCTGCTGTGCTTGCATGGAAAGCTGCTGTAGGAAAGGGAGGGGTTGTTGGGAGTGACTGAGGAATGAAACAGAATGTCGCAGAGGAATGCTTTCTTCAGAATACTGAAAAGGAAGGGCAGGGGAAGATGTGTTTGGTGGTGGCGGAGGATGATCCATTGAATATGGAGGCTGGTGGGATGGAAGCTGAGGACAAAGGAAACCCTGTCATGGTTCTGGGTGGGAGGGGAAGGGATGAGAACAGAAGTCCATGAAATAGATCGGACATGGTAGACGGCCCTGTCAATTATGCTCAGTGAAATCTTAAGTTGATGAAAAAGGAAGACTAGTTAGGAAGGTTGCAACGCCTGAACAGATGCGATGGAGAAACTGTGAGAATGGAATAAAGTTCTTACAAGAAGCGGGGATGAGGAAGTGTATTCAGGATAGCTGTGGGAGTCCATGGGCTTGTTAGTGAATATGAGTTGATAGCTGAATGCCAGAAATTGAGACACATGTCAAGGAAGAGAAGGGAAGAATCAGAGATAGACTAGGTGAAGTTAAGAGAAGGGTGGAGATTGGAAACGAAGTCAGTTAAATTTTCCAGTCATGGCGAGAGCAGGAGGCAGTACCGATACAGTCATCAGTGTACCGGAAAAAGAGATGAGGGAGGGGGCCTGATTAGATGTTATTCAAAATGCAGATTGCTTCACACTTCATTTTAGGCAAAATGAAGAGCTGATAATATGCAAACTGAACAGTCAAAGTATTTCATTATTTGATCCAGTTAATAGAAAAATTAGAAATATAATGACATCTGGATTCTAATGTTGAATAATTGTACTCTTGTATTTGTGGAATCAGTATGATGTTTCAAACTGCTTTACCCATTGCATTCAATTTGAGAAAATGTTTTATTGATCTCTAACTTTAGTGATCCTGTTTAATGGTGCTCGATTTAATCACTGAACCCTAATTAATGTTTAAGTGGACAGGGAGGAAAGAGATTTGAGAAAAATTCAACTCTTTGTAAGGAAAGTGCAGTAATCCATTATCTCTAACTCCTGGTTGTGCACAACAATACCACTTGAGTTTTCAGTATCGTCCTATTCACTATTCATTCTTTCTAACTTGCCTAGAATGGGTAAAAAGTGACTGTGGATTCTTGGTACAGTATTCCTGGCATGAGAAGTGTGTCAGGGCCTGTGATTGAGATAAAAGCAAAACACTGCAGATGCTGGAAATCTGAAACAAAAATAAAAATAGCTGGAAAAACTCAGCAGGTCTGACAGCATCTGCGGAGAGGAATACAGTTAACGTTTCGAGTCCGTATGACTCTACATCAGAACTCTGATGAAGAGTCATACGGACTTGAAACATTAACTGTATTCCTCTCTGCAGAAGCTGTCAGACCTGCTAAGTTTTTTCAGCTATTTTTATTTTTGCCTGTGATTGAGATGGCAGGTTGGTTCAACACACTTGTATGTAACATGCTATTATAGAGAGGTACGTAGTTTTGCTCCAAGGTGACTTAATAAGGAACATGAAACGTCCCTTTGATCTATCCTGTCCCACGCAACCACAATGCCTTATGCATCGCATTACAGACGCTGCACCCCCACCTGAAACAGGTGAGAAACAAGATAAAATCCCAGGCCAAAGTGAGGGGGATAAAATCTGAAAAATTCCTCTCTAACCCTCTTAGGCAATCAAAACTAGACTAAGCGACCACTCTGATGCTGATAAATTTTATACAGCAACAATCTTTTGCAAGAGGTGATCTGTGCCCCAGCCAGATTATATGATCAATTCTCACTTGGAGGAATTCACTGAAGCAACATTGACTTCACATGCTGGCAGTCTACTCCACAAGCCTACTCATCTCTGGGACTTCTTAATCTTTGGATGTTCTTTAAATAGAAATTCCCTGTGAAGAGATGATCCTTTGAAGGAAAGAAACTCAGATTGCGAGTCAACTCATGCTGCCTTTTCTTTTGCACAGAATCTATGACCAAAAAGCACCATTCAGCCCAACTGGCCTGGCCTGCATTTCAGAGTCTCCTCCCAGAGCTCTTCATCTAACCATATCATCATATCCTAGACCACAATTTGCTGTCTTAGTAGCTTTGATAATTGTCATAAAAATTGGACATGTGAGATCAATTAGCAGTCTACTTTTACTCCTGCTTACAACTGAAGTAAATAGTACTGAAGACTTGTGCTCCAGAACTTTCCATGCCCCTAACCAAACTGTTCCAGTACAGCTGCAACACTGGCATCTACCTGGCAATGTGGAAAATTGCCCAGGTATGCCCTGTACGTAAAAAGCAGGACAAATCCAACTGGCCAGTTACCGCCCCATCAGTCTACTCTCGATCATCGGTAAAGTGATGGAAGGGGTCATCAACAGTGCTATCGGTTGGCACTTGATTAGCAATAACCTGCTCACTGATGTTCAGTTTGGGCTCCATCAGGGCCACTCAGCTCCTGACCTCATTACAGCCTTGATTCAAGCATGGATAAGAGAGCTGATTTCCAGAGGTGAGCTGAGAATGACTGCTTTTGATATCAAGGGAGCATTTGACCAAGTGTGGCATCAAGGAGCCCTAGCAAAACTGGAGTCAATGAGAATCGGGGAGTCGGGGGTGGGATATCTCTCCACTGGTTGGAGTCATGCCTAGCACAAAGGAAGATGATTGTGATTGTTGGAAGTCAGTCATCTCAGTTCCAGGGCATCACTTCAGGAGTTCCTCAGGGTAGTGTTTTCGGCCCAACCATCTTCAACTGCTTCATCAATGACCCTCACTTCTGTTCTTATAATGGAAGGAAGGTATTCGCTGATGATTGTGTAATGTTCACCATTCGCAACTCCTCAGATACTGAAGCAGTCCATGTCCAAATGCAGTAAGACCTAGACAATAGCCAGGCTTGAGCTGACAAGTGGCAAGTAATATTTTTGCCAAACAAGTGCCAGGCAATGACCATCTCCAACCAGAGAGAATCTAACTATTGCCTCTTGACATTCAAAGGCATTGCCATTGCTGAATCCCCCAATCAACATCCTGGAGGGTTACCATTGACCAGAAACTGAACTGGACTAGCCATATAAATACTGTGGTTACAAGCAGGTCAGAGGCTAGGAATCCTGCAGCGAATAACTCACCTCCTGACTCCCCAAAGCCTGTCCTCCATCTACAAGGCACAAATCAGGAGTGTGATGGAATACTCTACACTTGCCTGGATGAGTGCAGCCAACAACACTCATGAAGCTTGACACCATCTATGACAAAGCAGCCCGCTTGATTGGCATCCATCCACAAGCATTCACTTCCTCCACCACCGATGCATAGTGGCAGCAGTGCGTACCATCTACAAGATGCACTGCAGGAACTCACCAAGGCTCCTTAGACAGCATCTTCCAAACCCATGACCGCTACCATCTAGAAGGACAAAGGCAGCAGATACGTGGGAACACCACCACCTGGAAGTTCCCTTCCAAGCCACTCACCATCCTGACTTGGAAATATGTTGCTGTTCCTTCACTGTCACTGGGTCAAAATCCTGGAACTCCATCCCTGACAACACTGTGGGTGTACCAATACCACATGGACTGCAGTGGTTCAAGAAGGCAGCTCACCACCACCTTCTCAAGGGCAATTAGGAGTGGGCAATAAATGCTGGCTTAGCCAGCGATGCCCACATCCCATTAATTAATTTTTTTAAAACTTCAATGAATGATAAATTCTATGTTGTAATTCAAATTCTTACAGCACTTGCGCCCAATGGTTGTACCCTCTCAGCTTTGGTGGAATCCTTGTAAATTATTTTAGCTTCTATGTGTTTTTTGGTGACCAGTCAGTGCAGCTTTGACAGATAACCTGGGAGCTAGTCAACTGGTGAATGAAAGAGACTGAGAGAGAAAGGCCTAAATCAATGGGGGGAAAATATCTTGTGGTATAATCATTGTAAAACATACAATTACTCCATTACATAAACTGCAAGTTTTAGGGCAGTTCATTGTTCCCTGGGTGTTTTTATTATTTGCTAAGTGATTAAATAGATAGTGCTAATCATTAGTCGTTTCAATTATTCAGTTGAATAAACTTAACATTTCTCAAAGTATGTGTTGGGGAGTTTGAGATATTTGCTGAACTAGAGAAATGAGGAAAGCTTGAATCTGGGCATGTTACTTCTAAATTTAAAAAGCGTCTTCATCCTACAAGTTTGTTTAACTGAAGTGTCAACTTTTAATTGTACAATGACACAATGTTCATTGCAACAGAATAAAACCATTTATCTTTGTTTTTAAGATCTTACACGAGTGAAACTCATGAGGTATGAAGACCCTGTACTGGGCCCACGACGGGTTCCAGTGCTTGGAAAGGAGTCAGTGGGTAAAGTGGCCATTTCTGAGAAGGCATCCTTCCACATAGACCTGACTGCAAAAAAGATCCACCTTACTGACAATGGCTTGAAACTTGATGTAGGTGATACTTTGATCTACCTGGTACACTGATGCACAACAGAATAAATAATTTGTCTTCACCTCAGTTGATGACTGTAATACTTCTGTACTGACGTTGATCTTTTTGTCACCTTTATACTTAATTGCAAACATTATACGCTCTAATTTGTAAATGAATGAAATGGCTGGAATAAAGTGAAATAAAAGTACTGCCAGCAATATTTTAGTGATTTTTTTTCTCTGCGGTTCGCCAGCAGAGTGTTCCATCGGGAAGCTGATGATCATAAGCTTGAGTTGATAAGTGGGGGACCCGGACAGGCTTAGAAAAAACTGCAGGTGCTCAGCTCTTGGAACCTGTCAGTAAGTAAACAAAATGGCAGCACTAACCTACCTATTTCCTGCCACTTGAGAAACTGCCTGTAACAACAACTTACAATTATATAGCACCTTTAACGTAATAAATTTTTACAAGATGCTTCACAGGAGCATTATAAAGCAAAATATGACACCGAGCCACATAAGGAAATATTAGGTCAGATGATCAAAAGCTTTATCAAAGGACGAAAGTGAATTGCAAAGGCAGAGAGGTGAGGCAAGGGTATTCTAGAGCTTTGGGGCCTAGGCAACTGAAGGCACAGCCACCAAAGGTGAAGCATTTAAAATTGGCAATGCTAAAGAGGCCAGAATTAGAGTATTTTGGAGAGTTTTGGGGTTAGATGAGATTACAGAGATTGGGAGGGGAGACCGTGGAAGCGTTTGAAAATGTGAGAATTTTAAAATCTAAAATGTTGCTTGACCAGGAACTAAAGTTGGTCAGTGAGCACGGGTGATAGGGTTGCGGAAATTGATGTGAGTTAAGACATGGGCAGCAGAGTTTTAGATGACTTCAAATCTATAGAAAAGTTTGAGGCTCTGAGGCAACATTTGCAAAGGCACTAAGATCGGTTACTGGATGTGGATTAATTATGGCATTGTTTAGCTTTCAGACCCTATAGTTTCTACCCAAAATAATTTTCCATTATTCTCAGTATATAATGTTGAAAGCAACACCAAAAAACAGATCTGATTGTTGTTTGTAGGAGCTTGCTCTGTGGAAATTTACTGCTGCTTTTTCTATTTTGCAACAGTGACTTTACTTCAAAAGTATTTAACTGACTTTAGAACACATTGAGATCTGAGGTTGTGAAAGGTGTTATATAAATGCAAATCTTTATTTCTTTTCTGGACTGAACAGTACTAATACACAGAAAAAATGATTTCAGTATAAACACAGCCTACACAATCCCCGAGTTTAGCTCAAATAGCCATAGCTCTGGCAAAAATATCAAGTCTAAGAATTTAGTTTTGGGAAAGGCTGGAGCTATCAAGCTAAAACCTTAAAGAAGGCATTAAAAGACAATGTTCTAATCTTAATTGTGTTATGAAGTTTTTTTCTTAAAAATAATGTTGCAACCCTTGCTTTGGACATTAGAAATTCTGAAACCTGGTGGCTAGATTGAGGAAGCAGAATGAATTGTTTACATTAATGATATCCATTATAAATATGGATGAAGGAATACAGAATGGGGAAAATGTTGACAAGTCAAGTTATGCATACAAGATGTAAGTTCTGACATACGATTTTTACTAAGATATATTTGGATATTTTAACTTACATATTGGAATGGGGTGAAACCCACCAGGTGATGACATGGGATAGATCAAATGCCTTTTGCTTTTATAATATTCCAGAATGATACCTGAACATTAATGAGGGTTGAGTTCCCTGGAATTTAGAAGGTTAAGAAGTGATTTGATCAAAGTATTAAAGGGGACAGATAGGGTAAATAGAAACTATTTCTATTAAGTTAAGGAGTCTAGGGCTAGGCCATAATCTAAAAATCAGAGCCAGACAGGAGTGAAGTTAGGAAACACCACAATGCAAGAGGTGGTAGAAGTTTGGAATTCTCTTCCACAAATGGCAATTGATGCTAGATTACTTGTTAATGTTAAAATTGAGATTGGTAGAGTTTGTTCGCCAAAGGTATTAAGGGGTATGGTAAAGGTAGGGTATATGGAGTTTGCTCATAGATCAGCGAAAACCCCATTGAATGACAGAATATTCTCCAGGGGCAGAAGTAGCCTGCTCCTGTTCTTAAGTTCCTATATACTCTTCAAAATATAAATTACATTGCTATAGCTTCGTTTCATAGAGGAAAAATAGACATTTGCATTTATATATTGCCTTGTCACTTGTTTTGCTTTTATGCAATAAATTACTTTTGGGGTGCAGTGATTGTGTTTCATGCTATTTGATATATTTTATAAAAAATACTAAGCGAAATATCATTGATTATGGATTTTATTGCATTGTGGGGTGAAACCTATACAACATATGGAAAAATACGCTATTCAGGAGTTATTCAGCCCTGTATTTTCAGATGAATTTCATGCAGAGGATGCGGGCACTGGACAAGTGCTGCAGTAAGTAATAAAAACTGTCAGCAGGGAGAGCTGTTGAGCTATTTGGAGTCACTATTCTCCGCAGTGCCACTATTTAAACATCTGGGAACACTGCATCTTTGAAATGCAAATCGAACATGATCTTGAATGCACATAATTTTGAAACACAAGTCCTGGTTCACAGATCTCCAGTGTGCATGCTCAGTCCTATGCATTTGTGTTTTAAAATTTATCTGTGAGGCTGTACTCACTTCACCGTCCGCTTTCATAGCTTCTCGTCTCCATGGTGACCGCCTGTGCTTTAAGCAGCAAGTGATTACGATGCTAAGAGGATTGGCAGTGAGAAGCTGCTGAATACCATAGACTGGGAGCTTGCAATGTCCGTTAAATAGTGCAGAGAAAGGGCTGGTTCAGCTGTTCACTGTCTATATCTAAAGGGTCATCAGCCTGTAGCTGGCTGCTGTTAAGCTCGAACTGCTTAATGGTATGTTCCCCAGGCAATTAAAATGTGAGATGGTTGTAACTAAAATACAATCATATTACAAAAATATGTGCTTTTATTGTTTCTTCTACCACGTATATTTGTAATCAGAAAAGCATTGATTTTCAGTGTAAGGGATCTGAGTTACAAGGAAAGACTAGAGTAGCTTAGGCTTTTCAGCCTAAGGGGAAAAGGCTGGAGGCTTCTTGAGTGGTGATCTTGTGGAGCAACATCAGATAGTTGAGGGTTTGCAAATGTTAGGCTGGGATATTACTTTAAATTAAAGTATAGAAATACACTAGGACATAAAATGGAGCTAGTAAAAGATCATATTTGAATTGATATCACAAAATTTTTCTTCACACAAATAGTTATCAACATATGGAATAAACTTCCAATATAGCATTGGAGGCAAAAACTCTGGCACAAGTTAAGAAGCAAATGAATACCACCATGTGCATGAAGAGATTATTATTTCACTGAAATGGGCCGAAAGGCCTTCCTCATCTGCGATTACTTTGTGACATATTTGGACCCGGCTTTCTACAATATACTTAGTGACGCTGCTAATAAAGGTCCCTATGACACTTGCATCTATAAGTATAAAGCCTGTTTAATGGAGGGAGTAATCTTTCACTAAAAGGCATTTTATCCACTGGTACTATTAAAATCAGATTCACCAAATGTAGGGTTAAATTTCTTAAAATATTGTGTCAGTGATTGCGAAATTCCATCACTTTCAGGCAATTCATAAATAAAAAGGAAGAACCGTGAGGTGGAAATCTGACATAAAAGCAGAAAATGTACAGTAGCTCTGTCAGAATCCAGAAAGAGAAAAGTTAGATTGTGATGTTTTGGGGTGTGCTTCCTCAATCAGAACTGAAAGATTGGTCATAATCTGTGTTCATGATCACTGACTAACTTGCTGTGTATTTCCAATGTTTTCTATTTCAATTTGTGTTGCAAAGTCAACTGTGCAGTATCATCTGGGTGCAAAACTGCCAGGGAGATTTTAACATTGTCTTACAAACATTGTCATCAAGCTGAAACATTAACTCTGTTTCTCTCTTCATAGATGCTGGCAGACCTGCTGAGTATTTCAAACATTTTCTGTTTCTCTCTCCTAACATTGGCTATCCCCTAACATTAGACATTTGAACTTTATTAAATGCAATGGAGTTGAGCTCTAAGCATGCAGAGAATGTCTGGCTTTATGAAAGGAGTAAAAAAGCTGATGGTATAACTTGGATTTGCTGACCCTCTATCATTGTCCATTCGTACTGGTCTGGAACTGGTACCTGTAATGTGACGAACTCCTTGATATTAAACTCCTCCATTTCCTCCGGTCATGTTTCAACATTTTTGTTTTATTCTGCACAATTAAACCCTGTTTTATTAATGTCTCCTTCACGTAGGGTTCTATTAACACAATACAAAAAATCCACATCATAAATTATTGAAAAATACCACATTCTTGTACAACAGTCACAGCCTTCATGAGTTTATTACTGTGCCGTGTTTTCATTGTGCACTTGCCCCTTCCTGCTTTTACACTCAAAGTGAACCAAGCAACATGTAGAAAATGTCTTACATTTTAAATACTACACTTACATAACAAATGTGTATAGCATGAGAAAGGTCACATATAGCACGCAGTGATACCACAAGTACAGTGAGATTGATGCGCTGTGCTAACACATTCTCAATGATGCAAATGAGACTGGGAACTCTTAACATGCTTTGCTGCCCCATGACGTTTTTTTTAAACTGCTGTTCAACAGTGCCATCCCAACTATGAAAATGTTTTAAACATTTATTTTTACATGCGTATTTGGGTGATTTCTCCCCCCCTTTTTTTAATATTTTGATATCCTTTCCATCTGCTTTATTAGATGATTGCAGCCAAGAGGGCAGGTGCTGTGAGGTGACTGGCAAAGCCCCTTGTGATGATTTTGAGGGCACAAGAGATCATCAAAGTATAACTTTGCCCTCTGGTTTTCTGTCTATTGCACAGGGAGGTGTGCTAAATGGCACCTCCCTTTGCTCAATGTGGTTCAAATCAGAAACTGACCAAAGTGAAAGGAAGAAATTCTTGTATTTATGTAGCACTTTACCACCTCACTGGAAATGCCTCAGAGTACTTTACACAAAACGTTACTTTTGGACTGTGGTTAACTGTTATGCAAACAAATGCACCAACCATTCTGATTCTCAAACAGCAATAAGGCAAATGCCAAGCTAATTTACACTTTGCCAATGTCAGATGAGGAGACCTTGCTACTGTCTTTCAGATGGTGCTATGAAATGTTTAATGATAACTACTGACATGCACAGCAGACTAACTTGCTTTGATGCAGCATTCCCTCAGCATTGCACTAGAGTTCACCAATGAACTTAAGTCCTGGTGCGGGATTCAACCCCACAACCTACTGGCTACACATATGTTATAATTGTATCAGACAAACAGGATAATTGCCTCTGAGATACAGTAAGCTAACACTTAATTATCATTTTAGTTAGGCATCTCACCCCATTTCCTGTTGGGATGTCCACAAATGAGTTTCTAACTCATAAGCCGATACCTCAGGCCAAAGCCTAAACACTGCAACCTCTCCTGTCTGGAATGCGTGAGACCAAGTTATTTCTGGATTCCCGAATTTTCTGGATTATGCAATGATGTTAGAAAGGCTAACCACAAATGTGTGAACCGGAAAATTCCGTAGATATAAATATTTACCCTGAAGCGTAAAATAGTGATAAAACATTATACAACAGTAATAAAAATGGTTTTATTTATCCAAATACAGGTTGGATTCCAAAGTCCAGCTGTCTGAAGCCAGGCATTTCTGAAATGATGTGCTGGTCTAGTAACCGGGTCTGGTTTAGGTTCAGGGTCTATATTAGTTTCAGGGTGCTTATTAGTTTCAGGGTGCGTATTAGTTTCAGGGGGATGAATTTTACATGCCCTTGGTGGGCGTGTTTCCCACGGGTGGGGCATGCAAAATAGGGTGGGTGCCCATTCCACCACCTCCCCCTGCTCCCCCCCGCCCCCATCTCTGAACTCTCCCTCATAATATGGGGGGTGGGCAGGGACCAAAATTGGCAAATTTAAATGAATAATTAAGGGTCAATTAGGCTTGTTATCAAGCCAATTTTCTCTGATAATACGCTGCCCACACCTTAAAACATTTGGCGTGGGCAGCCAGGTGGGAACAGGAAGCCGGACTTTTTAACTCAGCTGCTTAAAGGGTGGAAAGGAATGAAATGGGGGTTGTTCTTTGGGGAATGCCCTTTGCCGAATGTGGGGCAGCCCCCAGTGAGGTCAAACCCCCCCCCGCCCTTCCTTCCTACCCGCTTCATCCATGAAACCCACTCCCACATCACCCACCCTCACCCTCCCATCCTCCTGCTCATTCCCCTAATCCACAAAAGCCCTCCTGGCCCAAGACCCCGGACTTACCTTCTTCGGAGATCTCATGGGCCTTGATCATCTTCTCCTTTAGTCCCCACAGCTGCGTCTGATGCCTTAGCCCACGTGCTCCCCCAACATATTATTCAGCCCGGTATGTGTAATAGTATCAGGGTCCGTTTTAGTTTCAGGGTCTTTATTATATTCAAGGTACAAATTATGGACATCCAACCTGTACCAATTATCTTTACTGAGCTCATGCCTTCTCGATATGTTGCAGCACCCAAACAGAGTAGTGTCAAGTCCATGAATTGCTTTTGTCTGCTGAAAGATTCTCTGGACAACTGGTGTTTCCAAGCAATAGATTTCCAGACTGGAAAGGTTAAATTGTGATTGGCTCATGTGTCTTCAGCGGTCATTTGGAGATTAAATGGTATTAACAATAGTTGTGTTGAACCGACTGTCGGGAATCAGCTGCCCGGTAAAAGTATCTGCTTGTGTAGCAATAATATTGAAAGGCTAAAACCTTGTGAAAATTTTATTTTAAAATATTTAAACTTGTCCACAGTCATTTTATCAGCCACTGTATCAGTTGAACCTCTTTGTTACAAACTCTGGGTGCATAGAACACAAGTTTCTTAGTGCGAGTTTGAGCTTTTTGCATTATCACAGTGGAGTTTCACTCATAAGCAGGAAACAAGTTTGTACTTGTAATGACAGTAACGGTATGTATCGTAGCACCTGATCCAGGTTATTTGTTGCTGAATTAGGCTAAAAACCCCTTAGGCTTTAGGTTCTTTGGCTTGAACATCAAGTGCTGTTCTTCAAGAATTCGATGCACCCCTGATCTGATCATTGACATAACTAATATTAATGTTTTCTTCACATTTTTAAGTAAATGTATATTCACAGTTACAATGTTGGGACTGAAAACCATCACAAAAAACAAATGTGCTTGGTGCATATGATTAATTACTTATTTTCAATTTCTCGTCAAATTTGACTTTTTTGTTAAGTAAGTCAAAAATAATATTGCAGAACAAATCCAGAAATGTGACCTCGATCATGCCAAAATAATTTAACACCGCTACTCTACTGACCCAAAAGCTACGGGTTTGATGCCATGTTTGTGCTGAGAGGCCTGGTTTCAGTTGGATCAACAGTAGCAGCATTGCAATTGCCTTCAGTGCTCTGGGGTTTGAGAAAGGAAAAATTGACAATGTAAATAAAAGCTTTTTAATTAGTCTTCAAACTAGACTGAACACTCTGGGATACAATTTGGACCTAGTGGTGCCTGTTCAAGATCATTAGGTCGTAATAAATAGGAGCAGGAGTTGGCCATTTGGCCCATCGAGCCTGCTCTGCCATTCAGCAAGACTATGGCTGATCTGACTGAACTCCCCTTTCCTGCTGGCCCACTGTAACCCTTGAAACCCTCGTAGATCAAAAATCTGTCTAACTGAGCCTTCATATATTCACTGACCCAGCCTCCAGTGCTCTCTGTGGAAGAGGATTCCAAAGACTAACGGCCCTCTGAGAGAAGAAATTCCTCCACATCTCTGTCTCTCAGGCGTAAAATGCGCAGAATGTGGGTCGATATCGAAGATGACTATTGGGTTGGGCCATTTTTCAGGTACCCCGGGCAGCCATCAAAAACAGCATTGGACCTTTTACATATGTAAATGAGAGGTCTAATGCCCATTTTAGGCCCCTTTGTGAAAATGGACAGTGATGAGTGGAACAGGAGCTGGGGCTTCTTTCCTCAGGATGCTTCAGTGGCTGCTTTATTTTAACAAAACTAATTCAAAAATCAACGCTGTGGAGCCAGGAGCACACTTCTGGCACCAGAATACTCTCAGGATTTGCCTTCAGGTCATTATTAAAATGGGCAAGCTGCCTGTGGCGGTGTGACAGGCATCTAAATAACATGAACAAAGGCCCGAAGTCTAATCTTGGGCAGGCGTCGGGTCTCCCTGCTCTGGTGTGGTGGCCATTTCAGGCCTCCCAGCTTTGGAAAATCTAACAATGAGGAAGTGATTACTGACTGTTTCTAAAGCATTCATCTTTGTTTTGTACACAGAAGTTACACATTCCTCATGGTATCTCTGTCAAACAGTCCTGTTTTTATATTCTGCAGCTCGCTCCTTTATTCAGTGTACCAAATCGGGTTAGACCCGATCTGGACTTTAAATTGTTACAAAGTTCCTTTTGTTCAAGCACACTGTACTTACTTTTCATGGAGGAAGAAAAGATCACCATTCCGTTGACATTTTGGAAATCGTTGGTCTGGGCAAAAAATGTACGGGAACAAAACAACTGCTTCCTTTAAGTGAACAGATTGAGTTGTTAAATAAAAAGGTAGTTATTCATCCGTTAGAAAAGTCCCAGCCTTCAATAACCAGTAATGCTGTGATCAGAATGCAGACCCACCATTTTATATATATTAATGGACAACTAGATAGTCAGATGGAAACAGGTATAAGCACAATCTATCGATTAATACATTGCTGCCTTCCTGTGGCACTCTCTTAACATTACTTCCAAGTCCTCACAATAAATTCTGTAATAGAGAAGTTCAATTAATCAAACCCATTCCTTCCATACTGGGAGCAATTTTTACTTTTATCGCCAGCAGATACATGAGTTTCACCACTCACTCGATTTTCTTTTCAATTATATAAAAGTTTGTAGAGCCCAGTGATAAAAGTTCAAATCACCCCCACTATGTTTAATCCATTCCATCTACCCACCCCACTCGATCTCTGAAAGGAAGATTCCCCCTTCCACCAATGGAAGTAAAGCAAAACTCCTTACCGCTGATTTCATCTTTGACCAATTGTCCTCCTTATCATGCTCCTAACAAAACAGGAAGCAACATGTTCCACAAGATATTCACATATCTTTAACTTTACATATCCTCACAACCTCAATCCTGTTTTTAACCAGATCTTTACCCAGCTACTTCTTGAAAGCTATTTCTTGAGACATGAACAGCTTTGGCTGGTTTCCTATTTCGTAAAACCTCCTTATAATGTCAAAGCATATTTGGGGATTGCTTGATATATCCTTATGTTTCAAAATACTAGCTACAAGAACCTATTCTTGAAGAGGATTCTCTGTACCTGTGGCTCATCTTTTGATCCCTCTAAACTATCTCTGCCATCAATGGGGCTGAAGCCAACAGGCTAAGGAGTGTTTATAACATGACACAGAAAATATATCTCGACTGTTTGGGGTAAGCCAAATGGACCTCTTGCTCTTTTCTGTCTGACTTTTTCATATGTTCATAACCTCCCAATCCACCTGGATAGGTCCCGCCACGACAACATTCCAGATGCTCCGACAATTCAGATTGAACGGTTCTCTTGATTGCTGCCTGTGTCACTGGGTACAATATCCATCTCTCCCTCTCTGGCCGACTGTGGCTACAGTATGTACTAGCTACAGCAAGAAGTGCACCAACTCGCCATAATTAGGCCGACAGCATCTCATTCTGCTACAGCCTTTACCACCAAGAAGAACAAGAAAAGCAACGTTGAGGGAACACCATCACCTTCGAGCCACACAATTCTGACTTGAACATATATTGCTGTTCCGTCATCATCACTGGATCAATATCTAGGAATTGCCTATCTAACACCCTTGTGGAGCACCATCATCACAAGGTCTGCAAACATTCAAGAATGCAGTCCATCATATTCTCAGGGCAACTAGGGCTGGACAATAAATGCCAGGGTTGCCCATACCCTGAGATATGCCTCCAACTGTCTGATGATTTTTTTTATCTTCATGGTTATTTAAACCGTTTTCTGTCTGAAAGAGGGAGGAGTGGAGGTAGAGAGTGTGGATCGCTTGCCTCAGAGTCTTGTCACGGTGCAGCTTGTCTACCAGTTTAGTTGCTACCAGTTAAAGACCTTTATATTTAAAGTTCAAAAATGCTGCCTGTGCACTTATTCATTCTGTGATCAATTCCACAAGTTTTAAAGAGTTAAGTCACCTCCACTCACCCCCATAGTAGGCTGACTTCCAGGATCATTCAGACGTCCCTAATATCCAGCATGCCCTAAATGTTGGAAAGTACGTTGGATGACACAACTTCCATCATTCAACTAACATTAAAATGAGCGCATCATATAGTCACCTGCCACAGTGGGGAATGAGACGCTGTAAAGGGGGTTAGGAGAGAATAACAACAAATCCCAGATATGTTATCTACCTAATTAAAATTACGTATAATTAAACTTTCTGTTTTTCAGCCTAAATGTGTAATTGTCCCCTGTTAACTCATCCGATTAATACAATTCAAAATAAGCATTTATTTTAACATCCAATACTCCTAAAATCCATTTCCCAAAACTTGATTTCACTTTAATGACCTTCGATTATGTTTCTGAGCTTCTTCAAAGCAAATGGAGAAAATAACCTCGCAGGAGTATTATCTGCTGCTAATTCATATGTGTTTGGACTGAAAGTCAGTCCAATCGGGTGAGTAAAGTGAATATAACGCCAGGAATAGTGCAACTGAAAAATGGCCAAAATTAAACATAAAACTAAGCTGTAATAGATCACATCTCATCTAAAACACTGTAATATACTCCATTCCAGCCTGTAAACACTGCAGTAACACACCTTTTCTGGTAACAATCCAACGTAACACTACAAGCTTAGTTTATCTGGAAACATCTTCATAACATGCTTTTAGCTGTCTAGTACGTTGTGAATGTCTTCCAAAGTCAACCTTATAAAGAGGATTATTCTACTGTCTGGTTTTGACCTGCTATACACAGACTGACCATCTGACTGGATTAGTATGTGCTTTCTGATATATTTAGCTGAACACAGCTGTGCTGCTGGTACATGAACCTTGGAGACAAGAGAGTTGGTATGTTGTGATTGAAAGGGCACTGCTGTCTATTTGGGAGATAATGTGGGTGGGATGAGTTCCCTGTACTTTTGCTATGTTGGATGTCACATGTATAGTTGGAGAATAGTTCATGTTGCTTCTCTCCAAAGCTGCCCATACAGATAGATATGTTTCAGATTAATGTCCATCCTTATGTGCGGTATGGGTAGAAACTCATATTGACAACATTACCACACACTGGCTATTATCTCATACACAGTGTCATAGGGCAAAGCTGCGTCGTTGTGATGATATTGTCACCTTTCAACTTCAATCTAATTTCAGATTTCAGTCTCACTGTAAACTTTCGACAAAGTTTCCTGGAAAGAGGCCTGTCTTTCCACTTTCTGTGTGCGTCCCTTGGAACCAGCCATCCTGGCGTTTTCTGTGCACCAACACAATGTCACCTTGCTCCAGACCAAGCTCCGCCTCACCTTGGGCTGGATAAGAAAGTACCGCTCTGCATCTGTGGGAACAAGGAACATCCCTATTATTTTTTGGGGTAATGAAGAGAAGGTAGCATATATATATATATATATATATATATAAAATATTACATAGGATATACAGCACAGAAACAGGCTATTAGACCCAACAGTACATGCCAGTGTTTATGTTCCACACAAGCCTCTTCAAACCTTTCCTCTCTTCTCCCTCACATGCTTCACCAGCCTGCTGTTAAGTGCATCTATACTATTCGATTCAAGTCCCCTCTGTGGTAGAGAGTTCCACATCCTCACCACTCCTTGGGGAAAGGAGTTCCTTCTGAATTCCCTACTGGATTTTTTAGTGACTATTTTATATTGATGGCCTCTAGTTATGCTATGCTCTTCCCGACAAGAGGAAATGTTCTCTCTGTATCCATTCTATCAAAATCTTTCATAATTTTAAAGAACTCTATTAAGTCACCCCTCAGTCTTCTTACCTGAGCCTCCCTTTCAGTCAAAAAAAGAAACCCTTCCATTCTCAATGAGTAAGCTTATCCCTGAACAAAAACAGAATTACCTGGAAAAACTCAGCAGGTCTGGCAGCATCGGCGAAGAAGAAAAGAGTTGACGTTTCGAGTCCTCATGACCCTTCAGCAGAACTGAGTAAAGTTAGGAGAGGGGTGAAATATAAGCTGGTTTAAGGTGGGGGTGGGGTAGGGGGGAGAAAAGTTGGGGGGGAGGTTGGTGGTATTAGGGACAAGCAAGCAGTGATAGGAGCAGATAATCAAAAGATGTCACATACAAAGGAACAAAGACATGTAAAAGGTGGTGATATTATATAAGAGAATGTGCTAATTAAGAATAGATGGCAGGACACTCAAGGTATAGCTCTAGTTGGGGTGGGGTGGAAAGACTGACAGGGCATTACAGTTATAGATTTTAAAATAATGGAAATAGGTGGGAAAAGAAAAATCTATATAAATTATTGGAAAAAACAAAAGGGAGGGGGAAGAAACGGAAAGGGGGTGGGGATGGGGGAGGGAGTTTAAGATCTAAAGTTGTTGAATTCAATATTCAGTCCGGAAGGCTGTAAAGTGCCTAGTCGGAAGATGAGGTGCTGTTCCTCCAGTTTGCGTTGGGCTTCACTGGAACAATGCAGCAAGCCAAGGACAAAGACATGTGGGCAAGAGAGCAGGGTGGAGTGTTAAAATGGCAAGCGACAGGGAGGTTTGGGTCTTTCTTGCGGACAGACCACAGGTGTTCTGCAAAGCGGTCGCCCAGTTTGCGTTTAGTCTCTCCAAACACTCCACCCTGCTCTCTTGCCCACATATCTGTCCTTGGCTTGCTGCATTGTTCCAGTGAAGCCCAACGCAAACTGGAGAAACAGTACCTCATCTTCCGACTAGGCACTTTACAGCCTTCCGGACTGAATATTGAATTCAACAACTTTAGATCTTAAACTCCTTCCCCCATCCCCACCCCCTTTCCATTTCTTCCCCCTCCCTTTTGTTTTTTCCAATAATTTATATAGATTTTTCTTTTCCTACCTATTTCCATTATTTTAAAATCTATAACTGTAATACCCTGTCAGTCTTTCGACCCCACCCCCACTAGAGCTGTACCTTGAGTGTCCTGCCATCCATTCTTAATTAGCACATTCTCTTAGATAATATCACCACCTTTTACACGTCTTTGTTCCTTTGTCTGTGATATCTTTTGATTATCTGCTCCTATCACTGCTTGCTTGTCCCTACAACCACCACACCCCACCCCCCCAACTTCTCTCCCCCACCCCCCACCCCTCCCAACCTTAAACTAGCTTATATTTTACCCCTCTCCTAACTTTACTCAGTTCTGCTGAAGGGTCATGAGGACTCGAAACGTCAACTCTTTTCTTCTTCGCCGATGCTGCCAGACCTGCTGAGTTTTTTGTTTTTGTTTTGGATTTCCAGCATCCGCAGTAGTTTTTTGTTTTTATCTCTGAGCTTATCCCTGAGTCTGATCGTTAGAGTTGATACTGAGTTAAGAATCGAATGTTTACTTTACCAGCAACTTGAGCCAAATACTTTTCCTTTTGCATTCCTCTCCTTTCCTCATACGGACTGTTTGTACTTAGTTGTAAGGAACAGCAAAATAAATACCATGCAGTTGTCTTTCAATGGAAGCATGTCTAGAAAGCTAAGTAAACACTGGATCAGTGCTTGAGCTCAAGCTATTTACAATCTATATCATTGGGCCTTAACTTTCAGAGAGTGGCAATCAGAGTCAGAGAGCCAGGAGTCGAGCTTTTGGGGGTGGGGGTGGGAGTGAGCAATGGGAGTTGAGCCTTGGGGGGGGTGGGGGTAAGAGTCAGGAGTTGGGCCTTGGTTCGGGGTGGGGTTGAGAGTTGGGAGTTGGGTCTGGCCAGGGAAGGGAGTGGGGTGAGATTCAGGAGTCAGGCTTTGGAGGGGTGGGGGTGAGAGTTGGGCCTTTGTGGGCAGTAGTGGGGGGGAGGTCATGTCCGGTCGGGTCTTGGCAGGGTGGGAGGATGTGGGTGGGGTTGGAAGTCGGGCCTTGTGTGGATGTGAGAATTGGAAGTTGGGCCTTGGGGGGGATGGGGGTGAGAGTCAGGAGCTGGGCCTTGAGGGGGTGGGGGTGAGAGTCGGGAGTCGGGCCTGGCCAGGGCAAAGGGTGGGGGTGAGAGTCAATAGTTGGGTCTGGTAGTGGGGGGAGTTGGGCCTTGGGGGGGGGCGATGGGGGGAAAGTCCCCATGGGGGTAAGAATCCTGTAGGAGGGGAACTTCCTGGTGGATCGGTGAGGGGGTTGGTGGTGGTTACCCAGTGCATCTTTGTGGTACCCCCCCCACAGTTACACTGCCTTGGAGCTCGCAAGTTACGGACCAAAAATGAGGGTATTGAGAGCAATATATCCAAGCTTCCTGACGATGCAAAGCTAGGTGCAAAAGCAAGATGTGAGAAGGATGCAAAGAGATTGCTCAAGCCAATGGATAAAAATGTAAGAGATGAAGCATTAAGTTGGGAAGTGTAAATTCTCCACTTTGATAGGAAGAATAAAAAAGCAGAATATTTTTTAAATAAATAAATTTTTTAAATAAAAGACCAGGAAATGTTGGTATTCAGTATTGTACGTGAATCACAGAAAGGGACTTGTGAATGGGCAACAATCACACCTCATGAATGAATGAAAAAAAGTCAGATAATGGAAGCAATTAGGAAGGCAAATAGTATATTAGTCTTTGTTTCAAGAAGATTTGAGCATAAAAGTAAGGAAGTCTTGCTGCAATTATATACAGCTTTGGCGAGGTCACGCCTGGACTACTGTGTAACATTTTGACCTCCTTACCCAAGGAAAGATATAATTGATTTAGAGGGGGTGAAGTGAAGGTTCATTAGGTTGTTTTCAGGGATGAGAGGATGGCCCTATGAGGAGAAATTGAGTAGAAGGGCTTTTATTCTCTGGAGTCGTGATCTCATTGAAAAATTGAGGGCTTGACTGCGTAGCTACTGAGAGGCTGGTTTGCCTGGCTGGAGGGTCTAGAATTAGGGAACACAGTCTCAGGATAAAGGATCAACCATTCATGACAGAGTCGAGGAGAAATTCTTTCAATCAAAATGTTGTGAATCTTCTCAATTTTCTACCCCAGGGGACTGCAGATGCTCAGGTAATAAGTATATTAATGACTGAACAATAAGGGCATTAAGAGATGTGGAGATCAGGCAGGGAAAGTGGAGTTCAGGTAAAAGGTAAGCCATGATCTTACTGATTGTTGGAGTCACCGCAAGAGGCTGTAAGGCCTACTCCTCCTCCTATTTCTTCTTTTCTTATGTTCTTACGTTCTTATGAATAAAAAGAAAGAACTTGGATGCACACTTCATGATCTTCCAAAGTGCTTTACAATAGTCACACGTCAGTTATTTTTGCACCCAGCCAAGGCCCACAAGCAGCAATGTGATAATGACCAATGTAGTAAAGAATGCAGATGATAGTCTTCAGGAAGATATAGACGGACTGCTGAAAAGAATGGCGGGAAAGGACTGAAGATCCTGAGGTAAGGTCCAGCTTTTCTCTGTCACATATAAACTCATTATAGGAAAACAGGAAGGAACAGAGGAAGAAGAGTTGGCCATTCAGCCACTCGAGCCTGCTCCACCATTCACTTAGATCAGTTAGATCTGTTAACTCAATTCCATTTACCCACCTTGGTTTCATTTCTTTTGATACCCTTACCTAACAAAAAAATGAGGTTGTTTGGTGCAGTGATAGCATCCAAAGCTCTGGGTTCAAGTCACACTCTGAGACTTGATGGCTGTGGAAGGTGTGTTCATAATATGGCTGAACAGGTTGGTCATCAATCTGTAATTCCTTCCAATATGCCTGATGGCAGGCAGTAGGAATAGAAGAGCTTCCTGGTCAGCCATACTGCAGGAGGCAACAGCAAACCACCACAGTAATTTGCCAAACATAATCCAATGGAAGTCCATGGCCACCAATACCCTCTTAGGGCACAGTACCTGGAGGAGGATGTAACAAATAAAATCTATCTACCTCAGTAGTGAAATTGTCCCACAGCATTTTTGGGAAGAAAATTCCCTATTTCTCTATATTTTGGTGTGAGGCAAATGATTCATGTTACACCTTTTTTTAAACAGCAGCCATTCTCATACAAACATATGAAATAGGAGCCAAAGTAGGCCATTCGGCCCCTCAAGCCTGCTCCGACATTCAATAAAATCATGGCTGATCTGTTTGAGTTTCAAATTCCACATTCCCATCTACCCCTGATAACTTTTGATTCCCTTGCCTACCTCCACCTTAAAAATATTCAATGACCTCGCATCCACTGCCTTCTGAAGCACAGAGCTCCAAAGACAAACAACCCTCAGAGAAAAAATTTCTCCTCATCTCTGTCCTAAAAGGGTGATACCTAACTTTAAAACAGCGCCCCATAGTTCTGGACTCACCCACAAGAGGAAACATCCTTTCCATGTCCACCTTGCTGAGACTGTTCAGGATCTTATATACTTCAGTCAAGTCACCCCTCACTCTTCTAAACTCCAGTGGGAACAAGCCCAGTCTGTCCAACCTTTCCTCATAAAACAGCCCACTCATTCCAGGTATCAATCTAGTAAACCTCCACTGAACCGGCTACAATGCATTTACACCCTGCCCTAAAAATGGAGACCAAAACTGCACACAGTATTTGAGATGTGTTCTCACCAATGCCCTGTATAGCTGAAGCATAACATCCTTACTTTTATGTTCAATTCCTCTCATAATAAAGGATAGCATTCCACCAGCCTTCTTAATTACTTGCTGTAACTGCATCCTAAATTCTTGTGACTCATACACTAGAACACTTAGATCCCTCTTTAACTTTGGAATTCTGCAGATGTTCTCCATTTAAGTAATACTTTGTTTTTTTATTCTTCCTGCCAAAGTGAAGAACTTCACATTTTCCCACATTATACTCCATCTGCCAGATTTTTGCTCACTCACTCAACCTATCTATATCCGTCTGCAACCTTATGTCCTCTTCACAACCTACATTCCAACCTACCTTTGTGTCATCTGTAAATTTGGCTACCATGCCTTCGCTCCCCTCATCTAAGTCATTGATATAAGTTGTAAAATGTTGAGGCCCCAGCACAGACCCCTGCAGGGTTCCACTCATCACAGTCTGCCATACAGAAAAATATCCATTTATGCATAATCTCTATTTCCTGCCAGCAAACCAATTTTCTATCCATGTTAATATGTTACCCCCTACACCATGAGTTTTTATTTTCCACAATCACCTTTGATGTGGCATCTTATCAAATGCCTTCTGGAAATCCAAGTACAGTACATCTACAGGCTCCCCTTAATCCACAGCGCATGTTACTCCTTCAAAGAACTCCAATAAATTGGATAAACATGTATTCCCTGTCACAAAAACATGCTGACTCTTCTCGATTACCTTGAGTTTGTCTAAGTGCTCAGCTATACCTCCTTAATGATCGATTCTAACACCTTCCTTACAATAGACGTCAAGCTAACTGGCATCTAGTTCCCTCTTTTCTGCCTCCCCCCCTTCTTTACTAAAGGGGTTATATTTGCTACTTTCCAGTTTGATGGAACCTTCCCAGAATCTAGCAAATTTTGGAAAATTAACACCAAAGCATCTACTACCTTATTAGCCACCTCTTTTAAGACCCTAGGATGAAGTCCATCAGGACCCGGAGACTTGTCAGCCTGCAGCTCCATCAGTTTGCTCAGTACTGCTTCCCTAGTGATTGTAATGTCACCAATTTCAGAAGGATTGTTACCTATTGAAGCACATTGAACGGTTTTGTGATGTCTTCGGACACTCCTCAGCAGCAGAGCTGTGCAGTGGAGACGGAGGGGTGCAGCGATAACAAGAATCCCAGGAGCCTGTCTTTCTGTGCACTGTCTGAACCTCCTCTTCACTTCTTATTGGACATGAACCAGCTCTATTGTGGGAGATGATGGGGACAAGAGG
Organism: Cetorhinus maximus; assembly: GCF_964194155.1. Lineage (NCBI taxonomy): Eukaryota > Metazoa > Chordata > Chondrichthyes > Lamniformes > Cetorhinidae > Cetorhinus > Cetorhinus maximus. The sequence continues at coordinate 122,614,589 of NC_135888.1, forward strand.
ACCGCTGGTTTCCTGTGAAACTGGTTGTGCAGCAATCTGTTCCGACTTTATCGAGATTGTAGTTGGGCTGTACACTGAGGTGAGCTGGAATTTAGGCCTTGTGGATGATGTAGCACAATGGGGTGGAAAAGCTGCTCGGCTGGTCTGAGCCTGAAACAATAATTCAGTTTTATCATGAAATGGCCTCACTCTCATTAGCTTTCAAAGATTGTCACACAGGAAGAGAGGTTAGAACAGTCATGAATCATCCTTGTCCCCACGATCTCCTTGCGAGACAATGACAAGGCCAACACAAATTGCATATTTCGAATTTGTCAAACACTTCCTGATTAATGTTTTTCTTTTTAACTCCACAACATAGCTCATTTTCCGTTTTGACACCAATGACAGATACTTAATTCATGAAGACATCAACTAAACTCAAACTTGTACAACTTATAGCAATTGACTCAAGACTGGCTTCATTCAGTAGAGGCAATGGGATGAGATGCCTCTCCAATTCCTCAGCTAGGAAGTAATATTTGCTGCAGCGTGAACTAAATAGAGAGAGAGAGAGAGACAGAGACAGACAAAGCATTGTGGAATTTTCATGGAAGTTCCCTGACATGCTCAAATTGTATTTGCATCTTCTTCCTTCTGCCACGTGCATTTTCCTTCAGATCTCCTGTTTCCCATTCTCCCTGCCTTTGGAGGTATCAACAGTTTGAAATTTAATTCATACATTCTCTCTTCCTTTTCTAGAGCCATGCAGAGTGTGAATTCCGTCTCCTTTCCCCTTACCTGGAGCCATGGCCAATTTAAACTCAAATCTCCATTCGTCTTTCCCTCTCTTTCCATTTAGATATGACAAAGTCAAGCTAACATTCACTCCATTTCTTCTACAACCCTTCTCACATCAATTTCATTACATTATCTTTCAAAGCACAACCTATACCCCCATTACATTGTCCTTGAAAACATGACCATTTTAAATTTACATTTTGTCTATTCTCCTTCTCCCTCCCTGAAGACTGCCATAAATAAGGCTGAGTCAAAAGGAATCAAGTTCACAAATCCATATTTTGATAAGACGAATAAAACCCACCTTGTGCAGACTGCTTCTGTCCTCATCTTTGCAATGCGATGGTGTAAAGTTTGACATTGGTGCACATCCCTGGCCCACAGTTGTACAATTGGAAGCTTCTTGATCTTGTATTGCTGAAGTTTTACCGCAGTGAGGCATTGTAGGGGCAGTGCTGGCAATGTGCCTGTTGGTCAGGTTGGATCTGTTTGTCCCAACTACTCCATTGGAATGGGCAGCGTGCACAGTGACCGGGTGCAGAATCTGATGAGATGCAAAAGGCTGCGCTTGAATGACAACAGCTGGAGCACACCTGTTATTTGTGCTCTGAAACTGTACTGGAGGAACTGCAAGTATTGGTCGATGCGTATTTACTAAAAGAGCAAAGAAACATAATGCTCGAGTTAGCTGTAAATTTTCTACCCAAACCACTGCAGAAACTAAATTATATTATTCCAAGCAAGTTTATGTGCATTGAAAGAATAGATGGAAAGAAAGAACTTATACTTATATAACACCTTTCATAATCTCAGAACATCCCATAAGAAAGTATTATGGAAGCGTAATTTTTTCACTCAGTGGGTTGTGAATCTTTGGAACTCTCTTCCTGAAAAGGTGGTGGAAGCAGAGTCTTTGAATATTTTTAAGGCCGAGGTGGATAGATTCTTGGTAAGCAAGGGTGTTATCGGGGGTAGGTGGGACGCAGATTTCAGGTTACTGTCAGATCAACCATGATCTTATTAAATGGCGGAGCAGGCTCGAGGGGCTGAATGGCCTACTCCGGCCCCTTGTTCGTATGTTCATATGTAATCACTGTTGTGATGTAGGGAAACATGGCAGTTAAATTGCACACAGCAAAGTCCCACAAACAACAATGAGATAAATTAATAGATAACAAGTTTTTGGTGATGTTGATTCGGGAATAAATATTGGCTAGGACACCTTGTTCAAACAGTGCCATATACCTGAGAGATCAGAACAGATCTTAGTACCTTCCAATTCCCATGATGCTGTACTGAAGGGTCATCCTTGACTATGTCCTCAGGTTCTCAAGTGGAGTTTGAGAGCCATATGTAATGGGGATAACTCTGCAGCACCAGAAGGGGTGGCAATGGACCATAATTAAAGACCGCCAAGGAAATTTGGGGCCCAAAAATGTAGATACATTTGAGAAAAAGTCCATCTTCTCCATTTCTTCATACTGCGGCCATAATCGCCAATACCACGGGCATATCTTCCACTAGCTGGTCCCAGAAGCAGCAGTAACAGGCAGATTGGAGGGAAATAGAACGGGACCCATGTCCAGACTCAGTCAACATTTACTTGCAGGAGAGGGAGGACCGCAATGGCTCTAGTTGTGGAGAGGGATGTAAAGGAGATTGGGTCAAGGAGTGGCCTCATCAACCTAGTTTCACATAATTTTCACAGGATGTTGGGAAGAATCATTGAAGAAAATCAAGTCCTAATTGGCAAGTCCACCATGTTGACCTTGGTCACAGCATTTTCCCCATTGTTTCCTAAATAGAACCTCTCCTAACATGGAGTAAGATTTCAGCCAGATGTCATTATTACAATTCCTGAGCAAATACTGCACAAATCGTGCCCAGTGCTGCTGCACTTCAACAATAGGAATCAACCAAAATTGCTGATGATTTTCATGTTGAATCAGAGGTAGATAGAAAATATCTAAATCTATAAAATTTAATACTACTAGGATGCAGAAAGGATATACTGAAATTGCCCTCAAAGCACACCATTAAGACCTGGCGCCAAAACTGATAGGGAGCAAAGAGACATAAAGCTGAATGTATGCAGTAGTCAGATATAGACTGGCAAGGAGTAGAGTGAGGCACTGACTGAAACAAGTCTAAAGGTTTTACCACTTCTATTGGCTTATAGATTGGAGATTGTGGAATGGGTTGACCAGATCATGGGTTGTGTTGGGGGGGGGGGCTTTGAATTACTGGAGGGGAGGAAAGGAAGTTTGCTTGGTGGGCCTGGGGATGAAGTACACATGCACTTGTTGGCGCACAAGCTGTGCTTGAAAGGCACTTAACTGTTAGATCCAACCTCTCTGAATAAAATGAACTCTTTGTCAGAAACTATAAAAATGAACATGAACGTTGCCACACGATTTAAATATAAAGTAACTGATGCCTAGCCACGTTAATTAAGTGATAATAGGGTCAGTCAGAAAATAATTAGTTCCTCCTGTTGAAATTGTTATGAAAATGAATAGGCCCAGTGACACGGTTATAATAAATATAGGATGAAGTCTCCAAATTGGATAGAGTGGGTTTGAGAGAAAATCAAGATGTCTCCTTGGTCAACATTTTTCCATAGTAACATAGACAGAAAAAGAAAGAAAGTTTCACATTCATGCAGCACCTCTCACAAAACAAGGACATCCCAAAGTGCTTTATAGCTAATGCAGCACTCTTAAGAGTAGCCGCTATTGTAAAGTAGGAAGTGCAACAGCCAATGTGTGCAGATCAATATCCCACAAATAGCAATACATGACCAGACAATCCATTTTAGTGGTGCTGGTTGATTGAGGGATCACTATTGGCCAGTCCATCCGGAAAATTGTCTTTGAAATAGTGTCCTGGTATATTTTATGTTCAGTGGAGGGGGCAGACAGGGCCACAGTTTAACATCTCAACTGAAAGATGTAATCTCTGACAGTGCATCACTCCTCAACACTATACCGAAATTTCAGTCTAGATTTTGTGCACAGAGTACCCTCCATGTCAAGTTTGGATTCATTGCTGCTTTGAGAAGAATTGAAATATCATAGGGGGACTTGTAGTAGATTTATTACTTACAATGCCCAGACAATGTGGCAAAGCAATGTAACAAGCTAAAAGAATGCCAGAATGTAGAACTAGGATAGCAGAGTACAAATTTTCAAAGCTTATGCGAAGACTTCAAAATTCACCAGTAAGAACATTATATACTAGTACACAATGCAAGTATGGAAACTGACAGTCCGGGAAAAAAGAGCCAGAGTGTCTCAGATGAAAAAGAAAGACTCACATATATATACCAGTAACACATTTATGACATAAGGATGCCCCAAACCCACTTATCCAACTTTTGAAGTGAAGAAATTGTTGTAATGTCGCAAATGTGGCAGCCAATTTGCATACAGTCACGTTTCACAAACAGCAACATGATAATGACCAGATGAACTATTTTAGTGATGTCAGTCAAGGGGTAAGTATTGGCTGGGATACTGGACATTAATGGGTGTTCCACTAATGGCACAGTAACTAGTTATTGTGATTATAAAGTTACCAAAAAAAAAGTTGTAAGCCTGAGGATTGGGAGCATTCTAGAATTCAGTAGAGCAACAAGAAACTGAAAAAGAAAGGGCCATTGGAATATGAAAGTAAACTAGGAAGAACCATAAAAATGGACTGTAAAAGCTTCTATAGGTAGGTGAAAAGGAAAATATTTGCGAAGACAAATGTGGGTCTATTTCTGGCAGTGACAGAAGAGTTTATAGTGGAGAAAAAGGAAGTGGCAAAGAAACTAAATAATTACTTTGTGTCTGTTTTCATGGAGGAAGATACAAAAAATCTCCCAGAAATAATAAAGATCCAAGGGACTAGTGAGAATGAGGAGCTGAAAGAAGTTAGTATTAGTAAAAAAGTAGTATTGGTGAAATTAATGGGACTGAAAGTTGATAAATCCTCTGGACCTGATCATCTACATCCCAGAGTGTTGAAAGAGGTGGCTGTAATGATAATGGTTGTTTTGGTGGTCATCTTTCAGAATTCTATAGATTCTGGAATGGTGCCTGCAGATTGGGAAATTGCAAATGTAACTACACTATTTAGAGGGAAAGAGAAAATGGGGAACTACAGACCTGTTAACATGACATCAGTTGTAGGGAAAATGCTAGAATCTATTAAAAAAGATGCGACAACTGGACACTTAGAAAATAATGATTTGATTGGGCAGATTCAATGTGGATTTATGAAAGGAAAAGGCAAACCTGTTGGAGTTTTTTTGAGGATGTTACTAGCAGAATAGGTACAGGAGAACCAGTGGATGTGATATATTTGGATTTTCATAATGTTTTCGATAAGGTTTCACACAGGAGGTTAGTAAATAAAGTTAGAGCACATGGTGTTGGGGGTAATATACTGTCATGGATTGAGGAAGGGTTAACAGACAGAAAACATAATAGGAATAAATGGGTCAATCTCAGGTTGGCAGGCTGTGACTAGTGGGGTACTGCAAGGATCAGTACTTGGGCCTCAGCTGTTCACAATCTATATCAATGATTTGGATGTGGGGACCAAATGAAATATTTCCAAGTTTGTGGATGACACAAAACCAGGTGGGAATGTGTGTTGTGAGGATGATGCAAAGAGGCTTCAAGGGGATTTGGACAGGCTTAGTGAGTGGGCAAGAACATGGCAGATGGAAGATAATGTAGATAAGTGTGAGACTATTCACTTTGGTAGGAGGAACGGAGATGAAGAGTATTTCTTAAATGGTGAGAAATTAGGAAGTGTTGATATCCAAATGGACCTGGGTGTCCTTGTTCATAAGTCACTGAAAGCTAACATGCAGGTGCAGCAAGCAATTAGGAAAGCAAATGATATGTTGGCCTTTATCACAGGAGGATTTGAATACACGAGTAAAGATATCTTGCTTCAATTGAATAGAGCCTTAGTTATGCCACACCCAGAGTATTGTGTACAGTTTTGGTCCCCTTATCTAACGAAGGATATGCTTGCCATGGAGATAGTACAGCAGAGGTTCACCAGTTCATTCCTGGGATGGCAGGACTGTCCTATGAGGAGAGTTTGAGGAGACTGTATTCTCTACAATTTAGAAGAATGAGAGGTGAGCTCATTGAAACTTACAATATTCTTAAGGGGCTAGACAGCGTGATATGTTTCCGTTGGCTGGGTGTCTAGAACCAGGGGATGCAGTCTCAAAATAAGGGGCAAGCATTTGTAACTGAAATGAGGAGGAATTTCTTCACTCAGTGGGTAGTGAATCTTTGAATTTCTCTACCCCAGAGGACAGTGGAAGCTAAGTCATTGAGTATGTTCAAGACGGAGATCGATAGATTTCTAGATCCTAATGACATCAAGGAATATTGGGATAGCATGGGAGAATAGTGTTGCGGTAGACGATCAGCAATGATCTAGTTGAATGGCAGAGCAGGCTCAAGAGGCTGAGTCTCCACATGCATTCTCCACAGACATGCATTACCTGCTCCTATGTTCCTATGTCCTATCTGAAATTGCAGCTTTGGTGGGCATATGACTGTACAAGTAGATACATGCATTCTCCACAGACATGCATTACCAAGCCAGCAACTTTCATTGCATGGGGCCCATTTCAAAACCTGCACTTTGTAAAGACACACCACTCTCAACACGTGCAATTGTTGTATCCTTTATTTAACAAAACCATCTTAACAATTTCACTGTTTACATAGTTTTATCCTGCTGTGTTGTCTGCCTTATTGGCACAAAAGGGAAACCATGAAGTAAGTACGGGAGAAAAATATGTAATCTACAGGAAATATCTGGTTGTGACCTGGGTAAACTGGATCAAATTTCAACCAGAGCAGGTGCTGAGATCAGCTGCACTGTTGGATCCCTTTAGTGCGTGACTATTATTATGCTGTATACCATGATACTTACCCCGGTAACTAGTCACAGAAGTATTTCTTGATATTGTCCCCGCTGAAGGAACTGGAGGTGATGTCACAGCAATTCGCCTACCACTGGGGCTTGTCTGCAAGTTCAACTTGGCCTCACTTGTGGCTCCTCTTTCTTGAGTACTTGCCGATGCTGATAGACCATTGGAACCTCTCCGCTCTGTGATTACACAAGTGTTTCTGTAACACAATAACATTGTCTAGGTCAGTCCCATTGAAAACCTGTTGACCTCGATATTAAACCATCAATCCCCACATTGGGTGGGAAAGGGTTGGGATTAAATACGATGAACATGTCCTTAATGTGCCACACACATGTCCAATCCCTATCCTAAGGCGGTGGATACCATGGAGAAGTGGGACACTTAATTAACATATTTAAATTGGATTTCCACAGTGCAATTGGGAGCCTGATTTAAAATCCATCTCAGTTGTGCATGTTTCCAAAAGGTTGGGAAACTGTCAGTGTAAAGGAGCTGGGTACTGAGAGTTCCATAAACTAAGCTCCTTTTCCAGTAATTCCATTGGGCCAAGAGGAGCAGGCGCACCAGCCCCCAGCGTCTCAAGGAAGCCTTCAGCCTCTCCTCCGCTGACCGCGGTGCCTCCCTTTCTGTCCTATCATGATGGCTGATCTTGTCCCATCTCCCGATTGCTGGGACCATCCCCACAGTTCCCCAGCTGTGACCTCCTGCTGCCGGCTTTCCCTCCCACCTCTTGCCAAGCCTGCCAATTTGGCTAATTGATAGGCTTGAAACAGATCCAAAAAGTGATAATAGGTCCAATTTGGCAGGGTCTCTGTGTCTATGATCTTGCCAGTTCCTTTGGCATGTTTGGCCTCCCCCCTCCCCGCCCCCCCTGTTAATATCACAACTGTAGATGCCACATGACATGATTTTGCCTGTACAGGGTAAGATGGTCTATTGTGGCACTTCATAAAGTTGGTGTAACAGATTTTCATTGAAGTTATCTGCTCAATCCTCTTTCAGTGATGCTTTTGCTCCAGAATGGGTAAGCTAGTGAAAGAATGGGATGAGGAAATTAAATACAGTTTTACCAGTGTAATTGAATTTGAATTACTGAGTTACATGGTCCTTCCTCAGCTAAAGAATAAGGTCCAATGACTTTTGAATGATTATAGATGTCCAAACTTCAAAAAAGCACAACTGTTTCAGTGTTACCAATGGTTCAACTTGAAATAGTTGCATACCATAAAAAGGACAGACGCCATTAAAAAAATGTATTTGTACTAGCCATTGGTCAAGTGTTGATTTTACTCCTCAAAGTTGAGATAGAAAGTAAACATTAAAAATGATATTTCTCAGTGTTATTATTTATTACGAACATTCACTGTTAGCATTAATCAATGATTCTTATCGACACTAAGAATGATAGTCAGGAGCAATGCTCCCAGTTTTTTCAATGTGTGGCACCTTCAAATATTTTCATGGTTACTCATGTGTAGTATTTAACCTGGAACAAGGGCAGCGCAGTGCCTTTTAGGCTGCATGGTCATGTTTGCACATAGCTTGGTGGATACATTGGTCATGAGACTTATTAATTACCTCCTACCAGGCTCAGTGTAACCGCTGGTGAGGCTCTCAGCTTTGCTTATTTGCATAGGCATCCCTCGAATCCATTCATCTGGAGACATCCCATAAATGCGAAACATTTCCCCCGTCCGTGCTTCCAGTTCTTCTGCTCTTCTGATTGGAGATGAGAATGAATTAACACTCCATGGGGGAGATCACTAGTGAGTGACAATTAAACAATTCTCTTGGAATGGGCATAGGTTTAAGATGATTGGCAAAATCATGGCAACATGAGGAAAAGAGGAAAAGCTTTTTTACGCAATGAGTGGTTAGGGTTTGGAATGCACTACCTGATAGGGTGTGAAAACAGATTCAATGGCAGCCTTCAACAGGGAATTGGAAATACTTGAAAGAGGAAAACCTGCAGTTGTACTGGGAAAGTGTGGAGGAGTGGGACTAACAGGGTTGCTTTGCAAAAGAGCTGCACAGACCAGATGGGCTGAATAGCCTGCTCCTGCCCTGTACTATGCTTTGATTCTATGACTGTAACATACAAGAAACCATATGCCCTCAGGACTATTGCCCCACCATAGTGAGAATTCCACTTTTCCACTGACACTTGACCCTGGCTTTGTTGCGATATTCTGGGTCAAGCCAGGGGTATCTCCAGGTGCCTGTGCTAGTGCAGAAGTATTGTAAGTCCCCTTTTTAGAAGCAGAGATAGAGGGAGACGAGTTACTGGATTACCTTTTGGGGTTCCCATTGATGGACAAACTTCAAAAGTGTGATCACTCTGACTGATCAGCCCCCAATCTGAAATACTGGTTGGCATCAAATCCTGGGTCACCCAGGTCATGAAGTTGATCCGGGGCCCTCAGCTGGGTCACATCTCCACTCATAAAATGACCTGCTGGCTTATCATCAACGTCCAGATTTCTGGGGGTAAAGAAGGTTGAGAGATGCGGGAAACCTAGTGATGGATACAGTCCCCAGCTTCCATGCAACATTGTAGACCTTGTAAGGAACAAGGAAGTTTCTCCTGCTCCGTTGGGCATGTTATATGCAAGCTTGGCCAGCCCAGGGTTTCCAATGCCATAAGTTCTTGGGGGTGAGGCAGGAGAGGGAAGAATATCCAAAGTTGAAGTCATTACTAAGGTCAGTAATGAATCTGTCACCTTTATTGCTAATCCAGGTCTTGTGGATCTTACAAGCCCAATGAATGATGTAAACTAAGTGTGATTATGGTTCTGCTGCTACTGCTATGGACAAAGCAGGTGTTCAGGATCCTTGACATGACTAGGAGCCATAACTCATAACTATATTACCGGTACTTACACAGGTATTTGTGGTTTTGAATGTAGAATTTCAGCATGAAACTGTAAATTGGCATCAGCAGGACCTGGGACAGCCACACCAACTTCAGAAGGACCATGTTGTGTCTGTGAAAAGAAAATTAAAAGAAAAACTGGTATCAGCTACCAATGTGATGTTTACTAACACCCTGAGTCATAAACCATGCTTAAATCATAGGCTCAGAGAATGGTTACTGCATAGAAGGTGACCATTCAGCCCATTGTGTCTGTGCTGGCTCTCTGCTAGAGCAACTCACTTAGTCCCGCTCCCTTAACTGTTGCCCACAGCACTGCAAAATTTTTCTCCAACACATGCTCAGGCAGTGCATTCCAGATTCTAATCACTTGCTGCATGAAAAGGATTTTCCCCATGTCAACATTGTTTCCTTTGCCAACAACCTGGAATCAGTGTCTTCCAGTTCTTGACCTCTCCCCATTGATGGGAAAAGTTTGTCCCTGTCCACTCAGGCCAGAGCCCTCATGATTTTGAATACCTTCATCAAATCTGCTCAGTTTTCTCTCCTCTATTTGACAAACAGCCCAGCTTCTCCAATCTATCCATGTACCTAAGCCCGCCATCCCTGGAACCATTCTCATGAATTATAAGAACACAAGAACATAAGAACTGGCAGCATGAGTAGGCCATTTGCCCCTCAGCCTGCTCTGTCATTCAATAAGACCATGGCTGATCTGATTGTGGCCTTAACTCCACTTTCCTGCTTGTCCCCATAACTATTGAATTCCTTATATCTGTCTAACTCAGCCTTTAATATATTCAGTGACCCAGCCTGCACTGCTCGCTGGGGAAGAGGATTCCAAAGATTAACGACCCCCTAAGAAAATAAATTTCTCCTCATGTCTGGCTTAAATGGGAGACCCGTCATTTTGAAACTGTGTCCTTTGGTTCTAGATTCCCCCAGGAGAGGAAACATCCTCTCAGCATCTACCTTGTAAAGCCCTCTCAGAATCTTATATGTTCTTCTGAACTCCAAATGAGTATAGGCCCAACCTGCTCAATCTTTCCTCATAAGAAAACCCCTCATCCCAGGAATCAGCCTAGTGATCCTTCTCTGAACTGCTTTCAATGCAAGTATGTCCCTCCTTAAGTATGGTGACTAAAACTATACATTGTACTCTAGGGCTGGGATTTTCCAGCCCTGTCGTGGTGGGATCTGCTTCCGAAGATTTGGCAGCCCAGCCAAAAGTCCATTGTCTTTTGGCAGGAGCGGACAATCTTGGCAGAGGGCAGGGCCAAAAAAATCCACCCCATGTGTCTTTTCTGCACCCTCCCTAAGCCTTCACATCCTTCCTAGATTGTGGAGCCCAGAATTGGACACAAAACTTCAGTTCAGGCTGAACCAATGTTTTATAAGATTTGCCATAACTTCTTTGCTTTTGTACTTTATGTTCCTGTTTATAAAGCCCAGGATCCCATATGCTTTGTTAACTGCTTGCTCAGCCTGCCCTGAAACCTTTATTCATTAATACACATATACCCAGAGGACCCTCTGCTCCTTTCGGATTTCACTCCTTAATTTTTTATTGTCTCTCCTTGTTCTTCCCATTAAAATGAATCACATCACAATACTCTGCATTAAATTTCATCTACCACAGGCCTTTTCACCAGCCTGCTTATGTCCCCCTAAAGTTGATCACTGTCCTCCTCACAGTTCACAATGCTAGTGCATTTTGTGTCATCATTAAACTTTGAAATTGAGCCCTGAACACCCAAGTCTAGGTTATTAATATTAACCAAGAAAAGCAGTGGTCCTAATGCCGACCCCAGGTAATGCACTGCACCAGAAGCAAATCAATCAGATGGAATTGGAATAACTCTCCCTAAAATCCACCAATTCACTTCCTCATCCTGCATCTTAGAAACATCTTTTGATCAAATTTTCAGTTGGCCTTCCAAGCTTCTCCCTTCCTGGTTTATCATTCATTTCCTTTACTAAGCTCTATTTGTGAAGCAACTTGAGACATTTAACTTTATGTGAAAGGTGCTATATAAATAAAAATAGTGGTGGTTGTTGTTGTTGTTGCACCTACATTTTGCTGTGCATCTCAGGCACACGGTGCAGCCTAGAGCAGAGTGATGGTTATCATCAAACCCAACACTATGGCTTTCAGCTGCATAATTCAAAATGGAATAAATTATCAGCTTAACTCAGCACTATTTCTTTTGAGCAAGGTGGCTAGGGAACCCACTCTAGGGGCAGAATCTTGTTGAGGTGTCGGGGGTCTTGCCTTCCTTTGTGTTTATTCATGGGATGTGGGCTTCGCTGGCTGAGCCAGCATCTATGCCCATCCCTAGTTGCCCTTGAGAAGGTGGTGGCAACCTGCCTTCTTGAACTGCTGCAGTCCATGTGGTGTAGGTACACCCATAGTGATGTCAGGAGGGGAGTTCCAGGATTTTGACCCAACAAGAGTGAAGGGGTCATTTCCAAGTCAGAATGGTGAGTGACTTGGAGGGGAAAATCCAGGTGGTGGTGTTCCCATCTGGCTGCTGCCCTTGTCCTTCTAGAAGGTGCTGTCGAAGGAGCCTTGGTGAGAGACCTGAGCTGCCTCTTTCTGGGAAGGCCCATCAAACCACAAAACACTCAGGCAGCAGTGAGGCTAACGGCGGGTCTTGCCCGAGAATCAAGACCCCAGGGGCAGGAGTCTCACTACAGACTGTCCGGCGCAGCTCTATTGCTCAGCAGCACCACTGGAGAGGCCGTGGCTACTGTTTAAAGGGCAGATCTGGAGTCCCAGGATCGCGGAGCAACTCAGGTCAGAGGTGAGTAATGTTGTTGGGAATTTCGTGAGGTGGGGGTCACGGGGAGAGGGGTGCAGGGGGGTCGGAAAAGGGGGTGGCTCTCAGGGGGCTCCTCCTTCCCGATGTCGAGTCCCTCGATCAGGCATTGAGTGCCTTTGATCAAGGGACCCCCACCCTAGCCGCACAACTGTACCTGTCATGCACGCTGCACGTCGACAGGCCTGCCTGCAGTTGGAATTATACCAGCGGCAGTGGGATGAGGCCCAAGGGCCTCAGTTGGTGGTGGGGCAGGAAGGTTGACCATGGGCCTTCCCACCCATAACTTAATTCTGGTGGAGGTGGGAAAGTGGCAGTATCCAGGTACGCCACCATCCCACCTAATTAAATGCCCTTCCTGCCTTCAAGCTCGCCACCAGAAAGAGCAGGAGGTTCTGCCCTGACTTGAACGCATAATTTAAGTGGACTTACCAATGTGTTACTGAAGGAATGCTGCATTGCCTTTGGCTGAACTGTCAAAATATATTCTGCTCAGGTGAGGTTGAAGATTCTATGACATTATGTGAAGAAGAGCTCAGAGTTTTCTTTGTATCTGGGCCAAAAATTCTCCCAGTACCGACACCACCAAATATAGATTAACTGATTGTTCACCTCAATGCTGCTTGTGCAAACTTGCTGTATAAAAAGTGTTTTTCTCTATTTGCCAAAAACAAGTCACAGCATTTCAAAGTGACTCATTGTGTGAAGTGTTTTGAAATGTTTTTGACAGACATGAAAAGGCATTATGTAAATACAGGTATTTTTTTTTTAAGAAAGAACATTTCTTTGATATTGTTCAAGTATAAAGGTTTCAAATAGCTTGTGAACAAGTCTTTGCTTTAACAACAGTTCAGATGTAGGGGGAAAAATCCGGTGCTGCCCATTTAGTTTAATTCTTTAACAGTAACAGTCTGAACGTTGAGTGATGCCTGCTACAAATCATAGCTAAAACATCTAAATGATTTAGAATTTTGTCAAACATGTTTATACACGAATTTGAAGAATCTGCTATCTGCACCTTACATATTTTTAGATATTACTGGTCTATCACCTACATTCCCTTGAAAACAAGACACTGGGCTAAAAATTTGATATGGTCGGCTTGCCAGCAGCGAGATTGTGATGCATGATCGCAAGATGGTGAACTGTTCTTTTCAAACACTGATGCTCTCCTTCCCAACATTCCTGGTTGCAGCATTGCTCCCATTGTATGAGCGCTGCCCATTTGTGGACAGGTGGCAGAAGGGAGCCGTGAGTAACGTGGGGCATGGGTTCACCACGGTGGTTCGAATATGGCGCATACAGCTGACTGGCCTAGGATAAAGCATTGTGGCTGCTGCCAGGACAGTGGGCATTCCCCAGCGTGATGCTCGGCGCATGGTTGCACACCAATTATACGTTTAGAGGAGTGGAGTCCTTTGCGGATCCAGCACATCTCCCCATTCAGGTGTGGCACCTGCACAAATAAATGTGTGCATCTGATGGCTTCCTAGGCCATTGGGAAGCCCACTATCCTGGCAAATTACACATGCCCATTCATTCTCCTCCTCTCTGTTTCGAGCGAAGACTATGAATTCCCCTCCACTTACACACAGGGCTTCTGTCACCTCGCTAATACAGCGAGACACAGCAACCTGAGAAATTTTGGCAGTTTCAACAGCTCCAGCCTGGAAGGATCCTGAGGCATAGAAACTGACGGTGACAGTGACCTGGACAGCCACTGGCAGCTTTGTCCTCGCCCTGTTCTGCAGCCGTAGGTTTGGCAGGGGGAAGTGGCTCAGTTCAGTAACCACCTGCTGGGTGAGTCGCAGCCACCTCAGATATTGCTTCTGTCTGCCATCCATGCTCCACCTCCCTGTCTTGCTGCAGCCCTAGCGGGACTGCATCGATAGCCCCATGAGTGAAAGCAAGCTTCTTGCTCAGAGGACTTCAAACTCCACTCCACTCTTTGCAAAGGTCCAACACCACTCCCTTGTGACTCCAACAGCTCTTGTGAACTCCTCCAACAATATAGTACACAGCGCTTTCACTAACTGTAGAAGCAAAAGAAAGTTAAATGTTCCATTATGATCCCTTTAAATAGTGCAATTAGTGACGGGGTCTTCGTGCTCAGTTGTGAGTATTTAAGGCAGGGTGTTGACAGAACCTGCAAGGTCCAAAATGGCAGATTGGGTGCCTCATCAGTGTTAGGCACTGACTGATGTCACAAACTACACAGTCTGCATGCTTCTGTGCATAGATGGCAATCGGCAAGGACTGCTCCAAAGTGACTGGAAATGCACCCTCTGCCATTTTTAGCAACTTGGGCTCCCATAGTGATGAAACCAGAGGCACTACGCAGCCCAATTTTGTAACTATTATCTTTAATATAAGAATCAGTTTTAATGTTCTTGGGCTGTTTGAAGGCATTGAGCATTCCTTAGTCCAAGAATGGGTGTAAACAAGAGTTACGTGTGAGTCAGGGAACAAACAGAAACAGATGTAAGAGACTTGGGCTGGAGTATCCATGATTGGAGAGATGCCAGCACTATGGTTTTCTGCTGTAATAAACAGCGGATTACAATCTCAAAGTCATCTAGAGTGCAATTTACAATCGAAAACACAATAAGAACTTGATGCTATCAGAAATTATACAGCACCTGCCTTCAGTCTGTTACATTGCCATGAGTGTTTTAAAACAGAAAGCATTAGTTTGAGATTTTCCATTATCTTTGCAGTTGTAAAGTCTTTAGTCTCGAAATTTGGGCCTCAGTGATGAGCCCCGAGGTATCCCTGATATTGGGCCTCAATCCACAATTCTGAGAGCAACAGGCAGCTTGCAGGAGAAGCACGATTGAAGTTTGGGCCACTCCTGGTGGCAAGTGAGGAAAAGGGCAACTGGGAAGGGAGAGAGCAACCGGGAAGTGGAGAGATTGGAGGTGTTAACCAGCAGCGAATTATGAAGGAGTGGCAATTGGGGTGATGGGGGAATGGCAATGAGGGATGATTGAGAGGAGTGGTGCTAATGGGAAGAGTGTGATGGTAATCAGTGTAGTAGAAGGGCATTTGGCATAGCAAGGGTTAATGTGAGGCTGGGAAACAGTACTGCCCACAATGTGATGTAAAGAGACACATGACCCCCGAGACTAGAGTCATTGTGGTCTGGACAGAGACCGGTGTAGAAGCAAGCATGGAGCTATCTCCCAATTTGGACTATACCCTGCATATATGTATATAGTTACGTGGTATCAATGAACAGTTAATGTTGAACCTTATAAGCCTCAGAACCTCCTTGTCAGAGACCTACTGAATATATAACATATCATGGTGGCAGCTCTTGGTAAAACCCAGAGCAGCAGAGAAGCTGGAGCCGAAATTCAAAAGCTAGAAATTAAAGGAGCAGCATTCTGACCATCCTCAAAGCGTCTAAAGTGAAGACACAGAGGGAGATCGCCTGAGAGAATCTCCATTGTAGAATTGGGAGCAGAAGACAGAAAAAAAAAACTCCACGGTGCAGCTGAGGACTCCATAAAATCATGGAGGTGCAGTTTGAATACCCACAATGCGCAGAGGCAAAGGACCCAGCAAGGGTGAACTAAAAAATTAAGCTCTTGGCCAGAAGTAGTTTCGAAAAAGTTTTTGGTCTTTTAAAAGTCAGAGCAACCTGTTCCTGAAAGCATCGCTGCCTTCCTAGGTTCATGGTTGGCAGCGCCACACAATGGCTGAGCTCGCTGCAAAAGAAAAGAAGGAACACGGCACTTTAAAAACCCCAGCCAAAGCTGGGAAACAATGTTAAAACACCCGAACATCCAACAATTTTGCAGGGAAGGCCCAGGTTAGCCGATTAAGTAAATCCCTGCACAAGACGAAAGACAAAGAGATCGGGATCACCATCACAGTGGGAACCTGCCAGAACCTGACAAACGCAGGAAGGCTCTTAGAAAACAAAACACTTACTCTGGCACCATCTTTAAAACCCACACAGCATTTAAACACTTACTCACAAAAACTTTTAAACAACAGTGGATAATAAATCAACTTTACCAGACCAATTTGGACTGATCCAAGGTCCAGACCAAACACAAAATTAGAGACTTTGGCAGAAGAGATCCCTTAGATGTTTGATAGCTTCAGGTCTAGACAAAAAGATAGAAGCTGAACAAATGGATACACTACTCCATTCAGTAGGTCTGATAGCCGATGATATTGTAGCAAGGCAAGGAATAAACAAATCTTCAACTAAATTCGATGAAGTTTTAAAAGTACTCAATACGTATTTTAATCTGAGAAGCAACAAAATCTTAGAGAGAGCCAAGTTTACCAAATGTGTCCAACGGCCAGGAAAACTGGCTGACTCTTTTATTAATGACCTGCATAAATTGGCTGAAGGCTGTGACTACAGTGATATGAAATCAGAACTTATAAGGGACAGAATTGTTGTTGGAATGGCTGGTAATGCCCTTTGAGACATGCTTCAGGCCATGGAAGACCTGACCCTAGAAAAGACCATCCAAATAGGCGGGCAATCCAAAATCCGCCTATAGCACCAATCCATTTTATGTGGCAAAAGCAATGGTACAGAGCAACCCTAACTTTTCAGCTAATAAAACGACAGAGACTCCAGGCTAAGGGAAGCAATACCTAAATCAACCACAAGAGGGTGGGCACCATGTCAGCACTGTGGAGCCAAACGACCGTCCAGGTAAGATCAATATCCAGCAACATCAGTGCAGTGCTTTAACTACAACCACATGGGACACTTCGGAAAGCTATGTAAAGCTAAAACATCCGGGTGGGCAGAAGATCACAAGGCAATCCATGAAATTGAGATCCCACAGCAGGAAGAGACCCAACAACCCTTCTTGGGTGAGGTCAAAGATCCCAGATTCTCATTTTGGAATGTGACATTGTGAGAGCTCAATAAATCCCACCAAGCTTAAATTGGACGTGGGAGCCAATGTTACGGTCCTTGATGACAAGGAACCATGGCTGAGAGGCCTCAGGCTACAAGCGACAGACACACCACTTTGGGCATGGAGCAATTTGACTCCTTGTTATCGGCATGATTCTGGAACCATTAAGGTATGATGGCAAGAATATATGTAAAGTCTTGCCTGTGTTGCCCTTAACCTTCTTGAAAGGGCAGAAGACATCAAAATAACCCCTGTCGTCAATTAGACAGAACTGCAAGTTCTGGAGAGGCCCACCAGTAAGGATACTCTCGACTGGGATTCAACCCTGAATTGTCTTCACTCTTTGCAGAGCCGGTTCATCCAATTTCTTTGTAGGCGGCAGAAGCTCCTCTTTGTTAAGGTAAGCCAGACACTCAGATAGTTACCACAGTGCTTCGAGTGGAAGATGACCAAGAGAGTGGCCAGCAACATGAGGATGAGACCCAACCTCAGGCCCCAACCACTGCTGTCACAATACCTCCAAACACCACAGCACAGGTGCTGCAACCTCCAGCCAACACACCCGACCATAAGACATTGCTGGAACAAGGGAGCAGCCATCAACTTGCCGAAGCACACCTCAGTGAGGCATGGAAGTGCGCAAAGGTACGTGGTGTCATGAAAAAAAGGCCAAACTGCAAGGTGAGCCCACTGAGCAGACACATCCACACGACAGGGAGCGACACCTTCAACTCCACAGGATCACAGCAGACCGCATGCAAAAAAAAACACTGGTTTCGTGTCAAGAACAAATGGAGCGAACCTTCTCTTGGAAAAGGACGGGATAAGCTGATGGCCCTCAAACAGACCAGATGGGTAGTTGACAAGGAGAGGTTCAACTCCAATGAACAAAAAAAGAGAATTAGAAAAAGACAACCAAGTACCAGAAAGTTAACATACAATACAATCTGCAAATCAGCAGAGTTTGCCCAAAACAACAGAGCCTACAAGACCTCCGAATGCAACCAGAATGAGATCTGGCAGAACTGTCAAGCCTGCAGGCTGTATGAATTTATAACATCAGAGACTTGAGGTGGGGGAGGGTGTAGAATGAATGTAATGTAAATACGTTGGTAAAGGCTTAGTGGAGCTGTGGTATAAGGGTACCTGGCATACCTAGGGTTAATATGGGACTGGGTTAGCTCCTAGTTTGGATTATACACTGTATATATGTACATAGATATGTGTTATCAATTAACACAATGTTTAACCATATGAGACTCCAAGCTGCTTCATGAGAGACCTACTGAATATACAACATACAGCAATCAGGGGAGTAGCAGCAGTTGGGGAGGGGGGAGGAACTGGTGGCCATTGGGGAGGGGTTGATCATTGTGATGAAAGTATAATAATTTTCATAATATTTTTCTGGTTCATAGTGAAATAGGTTTATGGGGATAAGCATAGTTGGGTCTGTCTGTGTGATTTAATTACATTTAGAAGTCAAGTAGACTGCAAGTTTGAAATAATCAAAAGAAGCTATGTGCTTGACATGCTAATGAGTAAACATGGATGCTGGCTAAGCATGTAAGATGTGAAGGGAATTTGCATTTTTAGATAAATAAAGGGATTATTTGGACTTCAAAGGGATCTTAGTCTGTTTACAACTAGCCAGATAAGCAGGGCTAAGCAGTGTGTTTATTTTTCCCAAAGGTTACTGACAATATTGACAAAATGAAAGTTTTTTTTTTATTATGAGGAAGATACAGCTGCAAAGACATACGGAACAATAGAATTTACATAATAAAAAGAGAGAAACATATATACAAGAGAATGAAAAGCAATGTGGAGAAAAGGCTATGTAAGATCCAACAAGAGTGTGTGAAATAGCCTTAATGAAGCCTTTAGCCATGTGTGTACAAGTCTGCTATGTAACAAAACTGAAGTTGGAGAAAAGCTATTTGGAATTCCACTGTCAAGTGGGTATTGTATTAACTTGCTGGTTTTGTTTTAAATCTAAAATCTATTTTGGACTGTTGCCTTAAAGGGGGTACAACTGAGGGTCAGGTTAATTTGGAATTTTAGTAGTGATTATAGTAGAAAGTAATTGTAGTCTTATGTACGTGCTTGAAATCTTTTATTTTGTTAATACATATTTTAATTTAATTTTTAAAAATCTCTAAAGGTCTTGGTGGACTCATTCTGAATTCAGTGCACACATCTTGTAAAAAATACAAATTGCAAAACCGTTGTGATAGCGTGACCAAGTTTCCCTCGTGGATTTGGTCTGCCTGGCACACATCATCTGCCACATCATAGCATCATTGATAGTAGTGGACCACATTCTTTGAACGTCAGGTTGAGAGGAGCAACTTTGCTCCTCCAAACCCTACATTCAGGCAAATATATTTTAAATACATTGTTGGCTGTGGTCTAACAGGCGCTCCCCTTAAGGACTTTGTAGGCCTGCTTTCTTGTGTGCAGCAAGTGTTGGTTCCAGCTGCCTCTGCACAAACCAATCTTGTAGTGAGGGCTTCTAACAGATGTTAGCTTATTGTTATGTGCCTAATGAAATTTGTATTCTAGACCTTTTAGAAAAAAGGTTGTGAATATCCCTGTTTCTACTAATAAGTTTGTATATAATAAACCTCCTCAACTTTTGTAATTAATAACAGTTTAAGAATTGCTGTGGTGATATCAGTACAATTCTCATCACCAAATAGTTACAGCTCAATTGTGGGTGCTAACAGGCCTTATCTAGAGATGTCCTTTGAGTCAGTGTAAAGTTAGGTTAACAACTTTGTAGTAAGCTTTTCTTATCTACCTTTTTGGGTGTTGCTATATGTCTTTGGACACCACCCTGACACCACACCCACATTGATGAAATTCAGCACAATGCCACAAAAGGCCAGAATTTTGGTGCCGCCCAAACCAATAGAATTCAGGCTCATGCCTGCAGTTCCTCGCTTCACTGCTTAGTGATCTTGGAGCTGCCACTCTGAGAAAGGCTCAGTTACCTTGGCTCACTCTTGAGGCCTTCACAACAGTCACCTACAGGACATCAGTATAAAATAGTTACCAAGAAATCCAATAGGGAATTCTGAAGAAATTTCTCCACCCAAAGAATTGTAAGAATGTGAAACTCACTACCAAAGAGTGGTTGAAGAAAATAGTATAGATGCATTTAATGGGGTGCTAGACAAGCATTTGAAGGAGAAGGGAATAGATGGTTATGATGGGAGACGCAGACGAAAAAAATATGAAGAAGGCTTGGGTGAAGCATAAACACTGACATGGATTCATGGACCGAATTATCTGTTTCTGTGCCGTACATCCGACATAATCCTTTGATTTTATTATCAGGAAGCTAGGAAAGCATTGCCTATGTGACAAATTAAAGCTTGCACTTTGAAATGTCATTATTTAATATAAATATATATATATACATATATATATATATATATGTATCATTGGACTGTTCTTGCCGGTCAGAGGCTCAAGCCATGTACAAGCCCTCATTCCCCTTTCACCGACAGTTGCTGGCACCAACCAAACCCTGTGACTGACCTGGGGAGGGCAGGAGATCATTTGGCTCCCATTCTGAGTTGGTTATCAATGGATATTTGGCGAGGAGGGGGTTTCGGATGGATTGGCAGCACAATCCATTCATTTCCTGAAGATTACAATTGGAATCCAAAACATGCCATGAGGCCTTGATTTGCATAATTTTATAAGGCTCTCTGTTTTTCAGGCAGACTCTGGGCTGTCTTTGTAGCAGTGGTGGCAGTCAGGATCAGAGTGTGAAAGGGGCAGGAAGTGCAGCAGACTGCATTAAAATTAGTCCTGTGGATTTGAAGTGAATGCAACAGTTTGCCCAACTGGCATTCTAGCTAAGGAGCCATTATCTCCAAAAACTTTTGAAAAGCAAAGTATTTTTGTATTAAATAAAATCAGAAAATGCTGGAACTATAGCAGTTGCAATAGTAGTTGGCAAACAAGATTTGAGTTATTCTGCTCACCTCCTAGGGAATGGAGTTTGGAGCGGGGATCGAAGACAATGATTTCAGCTATGCCAATATCTAAATATAGGAAATTTCCGTCTGCCCAGGACTGGATGTCGGACAAGCAGTCTGACAAGTTAAAGGCTACCATGACTGCATCTCTCCTCCATTTAACCTCAAACATTGAGAAGAACAATAGGAGCAAGGTCACAGGAACACTGTCACCTCCAGGTTTCTGTCCAAGTCACACAACTGACTAGGCATATATCGTTAGTCCTTCATTACGCAGAGCCAAAACTCAAGAATTCCCTAGCTAACACAATTGTGGGAGTGCTACCCTTACAAGGACAGCAATCTTGAAGGAGGGAACACACCACCACCTACCTTTTCTGGACAATTCGAGCAGAACAGGCAATACTGACCGTGGCAGCGTATAAGCCTTTAGTGGTTTATTGGATTTTGTAGGTAGTGGCACTCGGAGGTTACTTCCCTCTGGTAATACCAATTTGCGAATCCTTTGAGAGATTTGAGACACTAAAGCAAAGCCCTCACCACCTGTTTAAGTGGATTTTAAAGGCACCACTGTACTATTTCCAAGAATTCTTGCAATGTCCAAATTAACATTCCTTTCTTAGTTTAGCTTTCTTAATCCTGAAGAACAAAGTAACTGACCATTCATCACATTAGTGTTTACTTAGACTTAGATTCTCTGGTCCCCTGTGGGACATTGGTCAGCAAGACTCTGCCACCAGCCCAGTCCATTGCAATCTAATTCACTGCAGCCTGGATGGTGTCCCACTCTTGAAGGTCCTCCTGAAATGTACTTTGCCAGGTCTTCTTTGTCCAGCCTGGGCTTTTTCTTCTATCTGGTGGTGTCTATTCTACTGCCACTCTGAGTGGCGAAATAGGTGTCCTGCCAGCCTCAGTTGTCTCTCTGTCACAATTTCCTGCAGGCACCTCTGACTAGCTCTCTGTTTTACTTCTTTATTTGTGATGCTGTCACTCCATGTGATGCACAGGACCTTACATAGGCAGCGCTGGTAAAAGATGTCCAACCTACGTGACACCTTTGCTATCCTCTTCCATGTCTCGCTGGCATAAATTGCGGCTGGCACCAGTATGGACATGTAGAATCACAGCTTCATGGCCGTGTTGATAGTGTCGGCTGCCCAGATTGTGTGGAGCCACTGGAAGGCTGATGCTGCTTTGCCACTTCTTGTGTGGATGTTGATCTCTACACCACCCTCCCTGAAGATGTTGCTTCCTAAGTCAGGGAAGTGGTCAACGTCGATGTTCTGTTGCTTGATGGTGATGGGAGGGTCTTGTTGCCGACCAGCTGTCACTGGTCTTGGTCTTCTAGACCAACCTTGGTGCCGCTACTCTCAATAGTGGTGCCCATGCCTTGTAGTGCATGATTCTTTGGCCAGCAAGGTGATGGTATCAGCAAAATCCAAGTCTGTCAACTGATGGTGTTAACACGGATGCCAAAGACTGCACACACTATCGCCTTCCTCATGATGAAATCAATAACCAAGAGGTAAAGGAATGGGGAGAGTATGCAGCCTTGCCATTCTTCTGTGATAATGTTGAAGGAGTCTATGGTCCCCTGCTGGCCTTGACCCAGCAGCGTGACTTGCATTTTAAGGCTTTGAAAATGTTAATTTGCCATGACAGGATGACGTACTGTCTTGCGATGTACCAGAGTGATTGCCGATGAACACTATCAAAAGTCTTCTTGAAATCAATGGAGTTGATGGCAAGTGGCTTTTGATACGCTAGGATCTGCCCTATGATTTTCTTGAACATAAAGGTCTGCTTGCAGCATGATCTGCCACCCTAGGTACCTGCTTTCAATCTGTTGAGGAGCACCGTGCTGAAGAACTTGCCTGCGAATGACAGCAATGTTCTGCCCCTCCTGTTATTGCAGTCACTGAAGTTCCCTTTTTTTAATGATTACTTCTCAACCCCAGGGATGTCCTCTACTGTCTAGATCTTGTTGAACAGGTTCGTGAGCTCTATTGTGACAGTGTTCTTCAGGCTGATCCCAGGTGCCATGTTATCCTTCAAGCTCTTGATGGCTCTTTGGACCTCTGATCTGGAGCATCTTACTGAGAACAAAATGACTGCTACATTTCTCCACAAAACAACAGTGACTGAAGTTCAGAGTAATACTTCCTAGAGATGGGTTATGGGACTATCTAAAGTTACCATTTTCTTATGCTTGACAAAAGCAGAGTTGTTGGCTCGGATTATCATGCCTCCATCCATGTCAGAGCAGCAATGGAGGGATGTAAAAATGGTGGGTGGGAACTGATTATGGGATTCCCACCTCCATTCACGTCGCATGGGATTTTCATGGCCCTGGGATAAGGGTGTGGGTTGCGAGCTTGCACTCAGCAATCCTCCCCCAACCTTACCTACTCCATTGCGGGAGTGGGCATATCAGATATATCAGATCTCCCACCATTTTCATGGAGTTGGGCCTGTTTGGTAGGAGACGTGGTTCTCATCACCTCAGAGAAGTCGTGAACCACGGGGGAACCCCAGTCCCAAGTTAGGAACCAAAAAAATAGCCAACTGCTCCTAGGATTCTTTAATTGACAGGCTTTGAAAGACAAAAACATTTGTTCTTTCAGTTTCAATAGTTAGATGTGTTTATTGTAAGTTAGGTGTGTTTTTATTGCAGTGATTGGTTATAGAGCTCTGTCTTGCAAAGGTAAGTTAATGAGCATTGTGTCAGTGTGGAGATACATTAGAGCACTTTTCTCATTGGGAAGAGCATTCTTATGCATTCAAAACTGAAGAACATACTGCTTAGGATCTCTAATGTGATGATTTAAAAGTCCAGAGCCCTTTTAAATTAAAAAAAAAAGAAGCCTTCAGCATCTTTCACTAAGAGAAATAAAGACCCCACCTGCTCCTGGACTGCTTTGATTGACAGATCATCTGGTGCAGCTTAGAAAAAAGAGACCATCTGGATTTCACTTTCAATAGACTCCATTGTCTACATGGTTATTACAGCAAAGCCCATTATGAATGTTTGGCTGAGCTTCAAAAGCTCCAAAACTACTTATCTCAGCAGGGGATTATGTTCATATTTTGATTGACAGTTTTAAGAGGTTATTAAAGGGTTATCTATTTATGATGTGGTTAGTGAAATAGATGTTGGCTTGTTTTTACAACAGATTGACCACTTGAGGGGATTTACATTTTTTCAATCAGCTTTATGAATGCGTTTCTTTCAGTAGGATGTGTGTTTGAATGAGAGCTCTATTACATTATTAGAAGTTTAAATCTTTTTCATCTCCATTTCAAAGAAATAGATCTTGATTTCTGCCCATAGTGGATACTGGGTGAGTGGTTATAGAGGATGAGGGGCATGGAGAGGCCATGAGGAGTATGGGGGCATTGAGAGAGCATAGGAAGGTAAGAAGGGACAAGGGAGCATGAGGTGGCATGGAGGGGTTATGTGGGATCAGGGTGGCTTAAGGTGAGGGTTTGAGGTCCTGAAATTCATCATTAAAACTGGGATGATGTCCCAATAAACAGAGGCAGGCATTCCAGCCTGTTGGCTTCACTATCCGCCCATCTCTATTCCTGTCTTGGGCCTGTGTCCAGAAGTGACGGGCCCAACTCCATCCCATCCCGCCTCTCCGACAAGAAAATAGAGCAGGCGAGAGCCTTTTTAAATGAGAGAGATCTGCTGGGTTAGGAACTTTCCCGACTCAGCCTTTTAGCCTCTTGCACAATAATCTGGCCCATAGAGTCATGTTACTGGGACAAGGGGCTGACTACAGTAAAATGGGAGATATAAAATTCCATGACTTGTTTTGTGCTTCCAGTTAAAAAACTGTAGAGTGAATTACCATAAGACCATAAGACCATAAGACATAAGAGCAGAAATTAGGCCATTAGGCCCATCGAGTCTGCTCCGCCATTCAATCATGGCTGATAAGTTTCTCAACCCCATTCTCCCGCCATCTCCCCGTAACCTTTGATTCCCTTACCAATCAAGAACCTATCTATCTCGGAATTGCCTGAAAGATAAGATGTTCTACATTATGTCAACAATGAATTGTTATGCTGGTTCATATTCATACATTGATAATGGATTTAGCTCCTTGTCTATCTGAATAATAAACAAATAATAAAACTCACCAAGCTTAAATCACATTAGCTTCCACCTAGTGATACTGGTTTGCAAACCTAGGAGGATAGATATGGCTCTTCTATTCAACTCAAATAAAATGATGGTCTGCTCCAGTCTGCAATAAATGTCCTAAGATAGTTTAAGTAGACTCAGCCTTGCTTTTAATGGACACAGGATTTCAGCATAGACTCCATCTTAATATTGGCACCAAGAATCCTGAGATAAAAAAAAGTGATACCTTGCTGGTGGGGCTGGATGGATTCCTTCTTTCTGCAATCTGGGCCACGACTGCTGGGTTACTTGAGCTAATCAGCACCGGTGAACTGATCTGTAATGGCTGGTGGGATGGAGACAGGTGGGAGACTCTGTTGAGCATATTCATAGCACTTGTGTGACAACGGGCCTCCTTAGCCCCTGCCCTCCCTGCCTCTGTGCGTTTGATGGTTGTAATAGAATTGGCTGCTGCTGCACTGCATTGACATTTACCATCTTTCACATCTGGCCTTTTCGTTGCCAATAATTGCTTTGCTGTTGAGTTCATCTACAGGAGGCAGGAAAATAAAGAATTGAGTGAAATTTTTATCCACATATTTACAGTTCAATGAGTGAAATCAAAGAGTCATTAGGGTAATGTTTTTATAAATACATTTTAAAAAGAATTCTAATATGTTTTCTATTCATAAATAAAGTATGTTTTCACCTCTTCCTTGTTTATTAGTGCTGAGAATCAAATTCTGGCAGAAAGGTCAATGCAGATAACTTGCTCCTAAACCTTTGTCAATGAAGCTGAGCAAACCGACTGCCAGGAGATGCTTCACATCAGTTTTGGGAAGACTCTCCCTTTCACTTGCCCCCATTCCCTACAGGGAGACATCTAGTTTTTGACTGCTGCTGCCTTACAGTTAAAATTTATGGTAGGAATTACATACAAATGCATTATATTTCGCTCTCTGCTACTTTAGTAAAGCTACTATTATTTTGAATTAGTTTATATTTCTGCATCGGTAAACGAGACAGGAAGCTGATATGAACAGCAAGCATTCGACAAGTATTTCTAGCCGTCTGGCTGAATATTAAAGCACGTAGGAATGCCGCGTCCATCTGTAGCATAAAGCCTTGCAGCTCTTGAGAGTTTCCCGGTATACGACACTGTAAATCCAAAGCAATTTCTTATTGAGTGTGATTAATTCCAATCACAATTCATGGCTAGGGATGGATTGTTTTGCAGAACCTGATGCTGAAGGAGCTGGAGAAAATTCAGCAACACAATTTTTCCCCTTTGGGGCAGTTGAGCAAACGGTAAACACAGAAAGTGGGCTGCTCTGTAAATTAAAAACACTGAAATTTAAATAAATTCCCTTTATCCGTGAAATGTGCATGTATCCACAGGACTTCATGCTGCAACTCCAAATAGTTGGCTAAAGGCAGAACTGATCATAGAATTAAGAGATACAGGAGAAATGGATAACTGGATAAGACACGACTCTATATTAATTGTGTGTGGTTTGCACTCTTCTTAAAATCTGACTGATTAATAAGTATGAAAAACAATAAGCTTAGCACATCCCAAACATCTGTTTTCCTCTGACTGCTTTAGCTTTGGACAACTCTAAGTTAAAAAATGTCCTTCATTTTGTTCTATGATGAGTACTATGTTTAGACTATTCTAGAATAACAGATTGCACTAATTGTATATTGTAAGTCGAAAAGTGTTTTTGTCAAATATTTTCTTTAGGAAACTGAAAGAACCAAAAGTACTTTATCATTGTGATGCTTTCATTCACAAGTAATCTGATAATGGGCAATGTGATTGATGCTATTGTTCATGTATTTTGCTTTACAAACACGAAGGTGGGTCCACCTTAAAAAGAAATATACATTCCTGACCATGATCATTAACCTTAAGTAAAGAAAAAGTAATCAATGATTAGTAGAATTCCAAGAAATACCTACCTCAACAAATGAAATGGGGAATATTCCTACTTTATCTCCTAATTTGCCCTCTGCCCAGTTTTCATCGACTCGCCGGATCACTTTTAGAATATCATTCTGAAAAACAAGTTTGAAACTATATTAAATTTACCACAACCTTAAAGTTGAACAATGACTTATAGGCACTTCAAGTGAGGTTGTATCATGTAGCAGGTCCTCTCCCTGGAGTTCAAATGTATTTGATAAGTCATTCATCCTATACTGAAAACAAGAACATAATAGCACAGTGTGAAAGAACATGTCCTGTGATAGCCGAATTCCAAACTACATGTTGCATTTACTTTGATTGAAAACAAATGGAACATGCAAGATCATATTCTTGAAACCCTAACCCAGAAAATATCATACCTTTGTGATCTCATAATCAAGGGCAGATTTTTGCCGTCGGCGAGCAGGGGGCGGGGCCCGCTCACCGATGCCTAAAATGACACGGGATGACATCGGGCGGAACCCCCGACATCATCCCGCCCCATTTAAATTTTCAGGAAGGCAGGCCCGCAGCAAAATCAGCTGTGGGCCCGCCGACCTGTCAATGGCCAATTGAGGCCATTGACAGGATCATTTAAACAATTAAAGGGTCTGCCCGTCCAACCTTGAGGTTGGTGGGCAGACCAGGAGCTCCGGCGGCAAATAGAGAAAACATGAAACCTCATCCAGTGGAGGGATGAGGTTTCATGCAGGGTGTTAAAAATTTTAATAAGGTTAATCTGTAAATTATGAACATGTCCCCCTCATGTGACATTGTCACATGAGGGGGACATGTTAGGGATTTTTTTTTTCTATTTTTAATATTGTTCAAAGTGGAAGCGATCTCCCTGAGGCTGCACTTAGCCTCAGGGAGATGTGTGCTCTTTCATGCGCGTGCGCGAAAGAGCGCACTCTCGCTTTTAGGGAATTCCCTCCGCCCGCTAAGAAAGCACATAGCACTTCCTGCCAGATGTTATGCTGGGCGGGCCTTAATTGGCCCACCCACGTAAAATGGCGGTGCGGCCCTTTTCACTTATGGGGATCGGCTCCCTGCCTGCCTGAGATTGAGTTGGGTCCGCCCGCCCGACAGGCAGAAAATTCTGCCCCAAGCCATTCTTATTAAAATGATTTAAGAGGATCAAGAATAGGAGAGTCAATGGAAATAAAAATTAGACAGGGTCTAAAATGGGCTGTTGCTTTGCTACTATCCTTCTTGGGATATTGCCAAAGATCAATTTAATCTTCATTCTTCCAATTGAAGCTATTGTACTAATATTGCTCCTTTAGAGTTCTTTAAAAAGCCATGCATTATTATAAAGTTCCCACTGACATTGCAGTACTTGGATTTTGTTGAGTTTTAAGCTGTTCCCACAAGCATGCAAACTCTCAAACATGTGCAGGATGAATCTTCCCACTTCTTACCTTGAGGAATGGCAGGAGATCCTTGTTGGCTTCCTTATCTTTCTCTTTCAGATTGAAGTCATAAAGAGCTTTGCAGAGGGGAGGCGGTTGAGGTAAATGATGGATAACTTGAACAAAATTGAGAGGGAAAATTCCACAAACTCCATTGATTTCCCCATAATACCAATTCTCATCCACTTGCCGACGCAGAAGGATGACATCACCCTTTTTAAAGCTCAGGTCTCCTGGCTTCTGGCCTCCATACGTGTACAACGCTCTTGCACATGGCACCTGCAATAACCAACAATTTCAGTGAATGGGATTTCAGAGTTACCAATGCCAAAACCAACATTGCATTATTGATAGAAACACTCTTCCTCTCCAAGCCGTCAATCTTCCTGGCTACAGATAAGTGTTCCTCACTTCATTACATTGAACTGTATAACAAAGCATCTCCCTGACTGAAAATGCCTGCAAGTGTTGCGAAACGCATGTTATGGGCAGAATTTTATGAGTTGGTGAGCAGGGGCGGGGCCCGCTCGCTGACGCGTAAAATGACGCGCGGTGACGTCCAGGAGAACTCCCGACGTCACCGATCCCGTTTTAAATTTTCAGGAAGGCAGGAGCACAGCAAAATCAGCTGCGTACCCGCCGACCTGACATACTCAACCTCTCCTCATAAGAAAATCCCTCCATAACCGGAATCAACCTAGTGAACCTTCTCTGGGCTGCCTCCAATGCCAGCATATCTTTCCTTGGATAAAGGGACCAAAACTGTTCACAATGTTCTAGGTATGGTCTAACTAGTGCCTTGTATAGTTTTAGCAAGACTTCCCTATTTTTATACTCCATTTCCTGTGAAATAAAGGCCAACATTCCATTTTCCTTCCCTATTACCTGTTAAACTTGTATGTTAGCTTTTTGGGATTCATGCACAAGGACTCCCAAATCCCTCTGTGCTGTAGCTTTCTGCAGTCTTTCTCCGGTTAAATAATATTCAGCTCCTCTATTCTTTCTGCCAAAATGCATAACCTCACAATATATTCCATCTGCCACTTTTTTGCCCACTCACTTAACCTGCCTATATCCCTCTGTAGACTCCTTGTGTCATCCTCACCATTTGCCTTCCCACCTATTTTTGTATCATCCGCAAATTTGGCGATAGTACATTCACTTCTCTCATCTAAGTCATTAATATATAGTAAATAATTGAGGCCCCATCACTGATCCCTGTGGCACTCCACTAGTCACATGTTGCCATCCTGAAAATGCCCCCCTTACCCCAACTTTCTGTCTTCTATTAGTTAGCCAGTCCTCTATCCATGCTAATATACTATCCCCAACACCATGGGCTATTATCTTATTAAGTACCTTATAGGCACCTCCCATTTAAGATGGAGATGTGGAGAAATTTGTTCTCTCAGAGGTTGTTAGTCTGTGGAATTCTCTTACCCAGGAAGCAGTGGAGGCTGAGCCATTGAATATTTTTAAGTCTGAGTTAAATTGACTCCCTTTTCAATCAAGAATATAAAGGGTGTAGAGGGTAGACAGCAAGTGGAGTTGAGGCCACAATCAGATCAGCTCTGATCTTATAAATGGCGGACCAAACTCTGGGGGCTGAATAGCCTACTCCTGCTCCTAATAAAATATTTGCATGTTCATATATAAAACTCAATTCCAGGCCCACCTCAGCTGGGAACTTCCCCAGAGCTCCACTTGCTCCATCACTGTAACTTCCCTGTGAATAATGCAAAATTTCAGTTTACACATGGAGCCTGGAGCAGTTAACTAAGTTACAGTGGTGGAGTGTGAACAGCTCTGAGGTAAATCCTGGTCTAAACATTAACATCTTTGCAGGCAGCTAAAAAAAATGGCTGTTAGCCTGTGACATGACTCTTCACAAAGGATTTCTATCCTCTTGCACACTTAGTAGTGCACAGGCTGAGTTGTAGCAACTATTAATAGTCCAGTACATACTTAAGTCACTGCTGTCCCTTGGCAAACTATAACATAATTAGTTTATCAACCTAATCATTATCCTGTTTCTGCACAATATGACTAAGCATTGCAGGATATGCCCTTTATTTGTATAGCAAGGGTCTCCACCTACAGTGAATAAGCAGCAAATGCACAGAATTGCAGTGCAGAATAAACAGGAATGAAGAGGAGTTTATTAGGTTGCACTGGTTTTTTCAGTTCAATTTGCCTGAAAATTGGCACAAACACTTGAGGAATTCCCAGTGCAAAGTATGTCCAGCACATGTCACATTTCTGCAATCCTTTGTGCTAATTAAAAAAAAATTGTGCTAGAAGCTCCCCTTGCCCACCACACTGGGCCATGCCCCCGATCTCATTAACCATCTTTGTGAGTTTCCAGTAAGCGCATTTGTTTGCAGGCCTTCAGTGAAGCTCTAAACATTAAGCTTTTGGATGCAAGAACGGAAATGGGATGCTTGAAAAAATTTTGATTTTTTTTTTAAACTTTACTAAGAACCAACAAAAATAGCTAACAAATGTTTCTGCATAGTTTTTTATTCAGTTTTTTTTCAATTATTTAAAGTTGGGCTACTCACTGGTGGTGGATTGATAATGTGAACAAAAATGCTTATTTTTTGTGATAATCCCATTTTCAGCTGTATCGCTCACACCAAGTTACCACTGTTATATCTATCAAGGAATATTTTTGAGAGACAAAATGTCTTTAAAAAAAAGACATTTTAAAGTGCTGCCCAGCTGTGCTGGTTCATAGCAGATTTTACTTTCGGCAATATGTAAATAAATTTGAGTGTAAACCTGAGGAAAGAAAACTTCTCAAAACTAGTGCAATTTTGGACATAATTTGTGCCTAGATCGCCATTTGTGCCCAACTTTACCCCAAACTGTTAAAATGTTGCACCTTCAGTATTGCTGAAAAAAGAGACATGTAAAAGCTTTTTGTCTTGCACTCATCAGGACACTTTGTAAGAATACCAATATAAGGGGAAAACAACAATTTATACTGTATGTGAAGAGAGTGCTGATTGGTAGAGGTGTTGCTATGGAGAATGTATCAGTGATGGTGACTGACAGTTAACTGTCAAGTGTTCTAGCAATGCTCAAGTTCTGTACTACCAAACGGCTATTTGTTACACCTTTACTCTATGTGAATAAACATGCACTCAAGCATCGATTTTAGCTCTGCCCACCTGCCACAATGACATATCCACTCAGGCCACTGGTTAAAAAGCAGTCATGCACCAATTGCCTTTGAGAAGCTGGTGGTCAGCTGCCTTCTTGAACCACTGCAGTCTCTGTGGTGTAGGTACACCCTGCTGTTAAGGAGGGAGTCCCATAATTTTGATCCAGCGACACTGAAGGAATGCCGATATAGTTCCAAGTCAGGATGGTGGGTGATTTGGAGGGGAGATTGCAGGTGATGGTATACACATGCGTCTGCTGGAAATCTGCACATTTAAAGGACCCCGTCAACACGTGTCCTTCCTGCTTCCTCAGAAAAGCAGGTTAAAATGGAAGACTGTGAGAAGAGAGCAGGAGGCAGAGAGTCTCGTGGGCAATTTTAACTGCCTGCCAGCTCAGTTTCTACATCTAGACAACACGCAAGTTGTGCTCCGATGATTAAACAGGAACTTATTGGGCAGAAACCACACCGTGTCAGCCAATGTGCAAATTTTATTCTGCTGGATAAACAAGACCCCAAAATTAGACCATAACAAATCCTTGCTAAACAAACAAACAAGAGCATTGCTTCACAGAGAATTGCACAGAGTAACTTTCTCTGCCGAATAAGACTCTAACAATTCTACAATGAGTAGTTGCCACCATCCTGAACATCAGCAACCTCACTCAATTATACAGTGAGTATCCTTTAACTAACTGAATATACAGAAGCTCTCTACAGATGTACAGTGAGTCATACTTACGCTGCTGAATATACAGGCACTGCACGTAATTTTACCATGAATGACTTTCATTGATACAAAATATACTGGAACTCCAAACGCAGTATGTATCTCTTACCCTGTTGAATGAACAAAAGTTCCAAACAAGGGCTTTAGAACTTGCGCTCCCCTATAGGTTCAGTTTGCAATTTTATGTCGCTATTTTTGCGGCATTAACTACTCAAAAGTAAAATGTTGATGCTGAAGCAATGAGTGGAAAGGTAGCGGATGGGATTTTCCCAGCCATGCTTAGGCAGCAGGGGGACGGTGAGGAAAATGCGACTGACTCATATCGGGCCACACTGCAACATGTTTCCAACTCCGTGCACTTTTCCTGAAGATAGGATGCCAGCAAAGATGGCTACTCACCTGGCAGCAGCTGGTAGCCAATTGGGACGCTTAACGGGGCAATTAGGTCCTACAGTGGAATTGGATCAATATTTTTCCAATGGTGCATATGCTTCCAACCCTCCCTCCCTCATAATGTGTGAAGTGCCTGGAAATTGACAAGAGGCAGCTTCATAGTAGATGGTCTGAGCCACAAACCATGTGAAGCCTTTTATTAAGTTGCCAGCATTAAATCACAGTGTTCAGGTCACCCCAAGAAGAAGGCATTTCATCGTAGCCACTGCATGTAGCCATTGATGTCTCTGCTAATGTAGCTCTTGCTGTAATGGCAGCTGTTGCACTCCTGCTGAAGGTTCCTCTTTGCCACTGCTGCCGGTCCTGATGCTGGCCCTTCAGGAGTGCCCGCACTGTAAAGGCTGCCGGTGGCCCTTTCCACGAACCATGCTGAATGGACTTCCCATCCTGGAACCCTGCTGCCGTCCCTAATTGGACAGGGCTCCCAAAAGCTACCTTTGGGAAAGATGTGTACAATTTCCTATCATGGCTAGTTCCAGGCTCTCTCTGAGGAATTAAGGCTGACAGTTGGATTGTAATCCACCCGAGAAAATTCTGCCCAATGTGTGATCGAGGACTCTGGATAAAAAGCTAATCACAATGTCAGTAAGATAAATATGTTTGCATCCAGATGCTGTTCTGTGTCACACATGTCAAACAGAAGAACTCCTGCATATCTGTCTTGCTTCATACATATACTGAAGAGTTGTCACTGGGTAAGCTCGAGGCACTGAAGACAATAAGATCAAAGATCAGGTCATGTGAAAATTAAGCCTGTACATAGTTCTGATGCATTGCATGTTCAGACTAGTCACTGTGACAGCTGTCATCACATGCACTCTCGAAGACAGCTGTCTCTGCTTCTCTGACACTCTCCAGTCACAATCGCTTCAGTGTTCATTACATTGACGGAAAATAACTTAAGAAAAAATATAAGAATTCTATTTTACAGCTCAATGCTCTGTTAATTATTGACCAGTTGGGAATGACAAAGAACAGAGTAAATGCCACACTTTTTACTGCTGCTCTACAGCCCCTCACAATACTGAAAACCTTCAGCACCCAAAATCACAACACTGAGAGTAAATCAATCTTTCATCACAGCCTCTCTTCGAACTGGAATCACAGCCCTTATCAGCGCACTTTTATTACATAGTCTCTCATAATGAAAATGGCACACCACCCCCTCCTTAGTGTACTGTTGCTACAGTACTATATTTGGATCAGATTGTATACAATGAACAAAAGCAGCATTAGAACAGATTCCTGGAGAGCACTGTTCCCCACTTGCAACTACTTTGAGAAGCTTCTCTTAAAACTTACTCAGTCCCCTCCCTTTGAATCAGTCAACAATAACAACAAATTGTATTTATATGATTCCTTTAACATAATAAAACAAACTTACAAAGTGCTCCACAGGAGCATTATAAAGCAAGATTTGACACTGAGTCATATGAGGAGATATTAGGCCAGATGACCAAACACTTAGTTATAAAGGTAGCTTTTAAGGAGCATCTTAAAGGAGGAAAGTGAGATAGAGAGATGGAGAAGTGTGTGGAGGGTATTCCAGAGCTTTGGGCCTAGGCAGCTGAAGGCACGGCCACCAATAGTGGAGCAGTTAAAATTGGGGATGCTCAAGAGGCCAGAATTAGAGGATCGCAAATATCTCGGAGAGTTTTCGGGCTGGAGGTGATTAGAGAGACAAGGACGGCAAGGCCATGAAGGGATTTGAAAATAAGCTGAGAATTTTAAAATTGGGGCTCTGGTTAACTCGGAGACAGTTTTGGTCAGTGAGTGCAGGAGTGATATGGGAAATGGATTTGGGTGAATTAGGTCATGAGCAGCAAAGCTTCGGATGACCACAGGTTCATAGAGAGTAGAATGTGGCGGATTGGCTGGGGGGTGTTTTGGGATAGTCAGGTTTAGAATTAACAAAACCATGGATGAGGGTTTCAGCAGCGGACGAACTGAGGTGCTGATGGAGTCAGGTGATGTTAATGAGGTGGAAATAAGCAGTTTTAGTGATGGTGCTGATATGTCTCCAGAAGCTCAGCTCAGGGTAAATTTGACATCAAGGTTGGAAACAGTCTGGTTCAGCTTCGGATAGTTATCAGGGAAAAGGATGGAATTGGTGATTAGGGAACAGAGTTTATCACAGGTATTGAAGGCAATTACTTCAATCTTCTCAATATTTAAATGGAGGAAATTTCTGCCTATCTGGTACTGGATGTTAGATAAGCAGTCTGATAATTTAAAGACAGTAGATGGTTTGAGAGAGATCATGGTGAGGTAGAGCTGTGTGTCATCAATAGAAAAGCAGTACATTATTTAAATGGAGAGAGATTGCAGAACTTGGGATGGGGTGGGCGGTGGGGTGCGTTATCTTATGAGGAAAGGTTGAACAGGTTGGACCTCTATCCATTGGAGTTTAGAAGAGTGAGAAGTGATCTTATTGAAACATATAAGGTCCTGAGGGGAATTTGACAAGGTGAATGCTGAAAGGATGTTTCCCCTTGTGGGAGAGACTAGAACTTGGGGACACATTTCAAAATAAGGGCCCCCAATTCAAAGCTCAGATGAGGAGAATTTTTTTCTCTGAGGGTTGTGATTCTTTGGAACCCTCTTCTCCAGGCAGCAGTGAGGCAGGGTCATTGAATATTTTTAAGGCTGAGGTAGATAGATTCATGACTGACAAGGAAGTCAAAGGATATTGGGGGCAGGTAGGGATGTGGAGTTGAGGCCCCAGTCAGATCAGCCATTATCTTATTGAATGGCGGAATGAACATGAGGGGTTGAATGACCTACTCCTGCTCCTGATTCATATGTGGAAAGTGATGTAGTGTTTTCAGATGACGTTACAGCATGTGAAATAGGAGGGAGTCAAAGAGGCTTCCCTGAGGGACACTGGAGGTAGTTCTGTGGGAGCAGCAGGAGAAGCTATTATAGGTATTTCTCTGGCTACGATGAGGTAAATAAGTGCAATCCCATCTGTAGTAAATATGGTTTTATTTAGTGTGTAATGTAACTTTAAGAATACTACTTGTTAGGAAAGATCATATGATCTGTAGTAGCCAATAGGAGAGTAGTGCAGGCTACCTCAGTAGTAAACAATGTAGAGATAGAGTTGGAGTTGAAAGCAAACGTTTAATTGCTGCTGAGTGTATTATAAATAAACTTAATATTTCCACTTAGAAAGTTCTCTGCAGATAAATTCTATTACTAATAGCACAACTCGGCTACCCTACAACAAACTGGTGGTGGGGATAATACAGGATTGAACAGAAGAAATTAAGGTAAAAAGAAATCTGCACTGTACCTCACCCAGTGATTGTAAGTAGCAAGCTCTATTAGAATTGAAGAAGTTATCCCCTTTCAAAATGCCATAATTTGGGAGAATTGATCCTTTTGAACCAGGCACAGATTATTTGTCTCAATACATAGAATGCCTCATGTTCTTTTTCGAGTAAACGAGATTATGGAGGAAGAGAAGAGGTGATCAGTCCTCTTGAGTGCTTGTGGGAGCAAAACCTACGGTTTGATTCAAAGTTTGACAGCAACCAGTGCCCCAGATTCGAAGAATTTCGATGAATTGGTGGACCTTGCGAAAGGACATTTTCAACCCAAGCCCTCAGCCATGATGCAGAGGTTCAGGTTTAATTCACAAATTAGAGCCCTGGGTGAGACAATTGCATACTACGTGGCAAATTTGAAGCAGCTAATGGAACATTGTGAGTTCGGTACGATTCTGAACGACATACTCAGAGATCGTTTAGTGTGTGGTGTGAAAGAGAACACTATTCAGAAAAGATGATTGTCCGAAGTGAATCTGGATTTCAAGATGGCATTAGAGATAGCACTGGTCATGGAAAGTGCTATATAAGAGATTCACAAGCAATACAGGGTGCGCAAAATGGCTCTATCCTCAACATCGGATGGTAAACCTCAAGCAAAAGTGGCGCAAGACTCTGCTGAGAAGCGGGAAACAGCCCCCGCTAGCCGAAGAATAAAGAAAAATAATTTAACAGCGAGATCGAAGAATAATTTTAATAGAGGTCTTTTAGCGATTGGTAGTTTAAAAAAATGGAATGCTACTGTTGTCACAGAAATGGACATATAATGAGGCAGTGCAAGGAAAGGTTCAAGCAGGCTTGTAAACAAAAGAAGCCCAATGAAATCTACAATGTAGAAGAGCCTGAAACAACAAATTCAGACATTTACTCAATGTTTAATCTGAAAGTTGGAAAGACAGAACCAATATTTGTCACAGTGAAAGTAAATGGCAAACGTTTTAGAATGGAAGTAGACACAGGAGTTTCCACTACTGTAATTGGGGAACATACTTACAGATATTTGAATTATGGTGAACATCGATTAAGTTTAGAACAAACAGCTGCCAAACTAAAAACATATATGGGTGAAGACATTCAAGTAAAAGGCATAAGCAGAGTAACTGTCCATTTTGGAAGCCAATTGGCAAAGCTACCAGTGTTGGTATTGCGAGGCAGAGGACCAAGCCTTCTAGGGTGAAATTGGCTAAGGGAAATCAACCTTGATTGGCCACTGGGATTCCAAACGGAAGCTGGAAGAATTTCTGTTTTGAAAAAAGAGTGTGTAAGGACTCAATAACCTGAAGAAATGCAGGCTGTCTTAAGCCAAGACCTGGAAAGACAGTAGAAGAAACTCAAAGGGACCCTGCTTGATGACAGAGTTCGAGACAAAGTGAGCAACCTTCACAGGGAAAAAGGAAACTTGTTGAAAGACCTTCACACACTACAAGATTCCCTCAAGTCAAAGTTTGTACCTCTGGAAAAGTAGGAAGAGAAGCAAAAATAATTCAACCCTTCTCTGAACAAACTGAAGAATGAGTTGGCAGAGAAGACACAACAATGCTCAATTTTCCAGGAGGCAGCAAACAAATACAGAAAAAGAGATGGAAGAGCTGAAGAACCAGCTCAATGAAGCTAAAGAGGCTTTGGAAGCAAAAGTCACAGAATTTTCCAAGAAGCAGGCAGATAATGAAATTTTGGGAGGCTCAACCACTATGCTCAGACACGTTCAGCTTGTATCTGAAAGAATCCTGACCAATAGTGAAGTAAAAAAGGCCAAGATTAATGTTTGCGCTAGAAAGAAGAAGGCACGCAGAAAGGAGATACAGAAATACTAATAGGGCCTTAACTCTGGCAGCATATGAATAAACTTTTGTCATTAGTCCTGGAAATCAAATTGCAAATTCCAAAATCCTTAGTCGTTTGCCTTTTCAAGAAAATGATGAGCACGTCCCAGTTCTACAGGAACTTGTTTTACCGCTAAATTTCTTAGATTCCTCATCGGTATGTGCTCAACAGATCAGAGACTGGACAAGGCGGGACCCAGTCCTATCTAAAGTATGAGGACAAGTGCTACATGGTTGGTCACAGGAGGCCGTATGTGATGAAATTAAACCATACTTCAACCGAAGACATGAAATATCCAGTCAGGATGGCATCTTATTGTGGGATGCACGAGTGGTAGTTCCTCCAAAGGGAAGGGAGCCTCTTTTAATTGAACTACACAGTGCCCGTCCAGGAATTTCCCGAATGAAGACCATCACACGCAGCTATTTATGGTGGCCTGGGATGGGTGGTGAATTAGAGAGTATGGTAAAGCATTGTGGGCAATATCAGCAACTGCAAAAGTTGCCAGTGACAGCTCCGTTACACCGATGGGAGTGGCCAGGTAGACCCTGACACATTGACTACATTGGACCTTTCTTGGGAACAATGTTTCTGTTCATTTTCGATGTCCATTCAAAATGGTTGGACGAGCATGAGGTGAAGTCATCAATGTCTGGCGCTATAATTGAGAAACTACGTCAGGGTTTTACTACTTACAGACTACCAGAAGTAGTCATTTCTAATAACAGCACAACATTTATGGGTGCTGAGTTTCAATGGTTTATCAGCCTCAACTGTATCACTCATGTAAAAACAGCACGTACCACCCTTCCTCAAACGGACTGGCTGAAAGGGCGGTTCAAACATACAAAACAGGCATGAAAAAGCTAACTGGTGATTCCTTGGCACCAAACTAGAATGCTTTCTTTTTCATTACAGGATTACCCCTCACACAACAACAGGTGTCACATCTGTGGAGTTATTGTTGAAACGCCGTCTCAGGACGAGTTTAGCTTAATAATGCTGAATTTAGAGGGAAAGTTGGAAAGGGGTCAGGGAAGCCAGAAAACTAGACACGACTGGCATAGTTGTGAGAGGAAATTTACTGTGGGAGAGCCGGCAGACATGAAGAACTTCGGGGAAGGACCAAAGTGGTTACCGGGTGAAATAAGTGCGGTGACTGAACCTCTATCTTACCATGTGGAGGTGGAAGGCCAAATCATCTGTGAGCATGTGGACCATTTAAGGAAGAAAGAGACAAAACACTAAGATTTGGTTCCACAGTGACCATGACTGGGTCTGCGTTTCCTGTTGAGGATACTCAACCCAGGACAGACATGTCTGATGTTCCTGTAAGAGTTGAGGATACAGAACTGCAAGTGCCCACCAAAGCACCTGATGTTCAGGCAACTCCAGAAAAGGAGGCTCCTGACAAAGAACCTGAAGTTGTGGAGCTGTGACATCCCACACGTACCAGGAAACCACCTGAAAGACTGAACTTGCAAATTCCTTACCCAGTGTAAATATTAGGTTGCCTTGAAAAATATGTACTTGTAAATATAATATGTATAGCCGAGTTAAAGGGGGAGTAACGTAGTAATTATGGTTTTATTTAGTGTGTAATGTACCTTTAAGAATAATACTTGTTAGGAAAGATAACATGATCTGTAGTAACCAATAGGAGATAGAGTGGGCTACCTCAGTAGTGGACAATGTAGAGATAGAGTTGGAGTTGAAAGCACACATGGGGTTGGATTTTAACGTTGGCGAGCGGGGGCGGGGCCTGCTCGCCGACATGTGAAATGACCCACGGTGACGCCAGGCGGAACTCCTGATGTCACTACGCCCCATTTAAATTTTCAAGAAGGTGGGCGGGTGTGCGCAGCAAAATCAGCTGACCTGTCAATGGCCAATTGAGGCACGGATTCCTGCTCTGAGCAGTAAAATAGCCCATGTTCCCTAAGATAATTGATCATTTTTGTCTATGCTTACCCTTATGGTTTGTAGCTCATTTCAGCCCCCCAACCCCATTGCTTCCCTAACCCTTCTTAAAAACATTGACACTCACTGGCATGCAGTTCAGATGCCCATTGGTATTTCAATAAAATTGCCATTCTTCATTCAGAAGCTTAACAATTGAGCATCAGCAGGCTAATGAACTCTGAGGAACAATGCAGCACAGTTGCATTCCATCTTCACCAGATACCCACACGCGCGGAATTTGCAACCCAAGTCACTGGGAGCGATCTGGAACAGGAATATGATTTTCATCCTCTCTAGCCCAGGGGCACTCAGATGTTCAATGCTAATGCCCCTACCATCATTTTGGCTCTGATTGGTTACTCAACACAATCCAGTGATTGTACCTTATTGGCCTTTACACCTCAGTTCTGCACTAAATAATGGGCCCTATTTTAACTCGGTGCAAGTGAATGGATTCTGAATGGGTTAAATCTTGCTCGATGTCTGAGCCCCATTTTTACTCAGGTACAATTAGCATTAATTGCTTTTGACAGAAGCCTATCCCACAATGCTACATTAAACCAAGCATATCTTCTGATCTCGAGTGCCAATCAGTTATACTAGCTTGAATTCTAAAAGAACTTTGTTAAATAATGCTGTTATTATGATTGGTCTGTTAGCACCTATCACACTCCATAGGAAGTCTTTAAAGTTTAACGTTTTCATGGTGACTTGTTGTCTGATGAAAGACCATTATTAATGAGCTGGAATCAACAGAAGCCCTGCAGGTGTTGCTGGAATAATTTGCATCGTCCGCTGGCTTTGAAAATGTAATTTAAAAATATTTTCAAAGAATCAGTTCAGGATCTGAAACAGGTATTGCTTGACCACAGAAAGAGAAGCATATAAAATGCCTCAGAGATTAGATACAGGTATTCTTTCCAAAGTTTGTTGACAAGGCTTCCAGCCATCTTAGCTTTGTTTGGTCTTTTAAAGAAACATTACAACGTGTGCACTGCCTGCAATGACAAATGTCATGTGTCTATATGGTTGAAATGTATCTATGTACAGAATACGAGCTGATTGCCTGTGGCAGTACTGATTGTGCTCTTGTGGTTTGGAGCACAGTTATGATATACAGTCTGCTAAGATGGCGTGTTTAACCTGTCCTGTCCCTTTAATGCCAGGGTTTGTCAAAACCTTGGGTGGAATTTTCCGTGCCCATTGGAGTCGGGCGTGATCGGTGACGTGAGTGGACAATATGGCACAATTGTTTTTACGATGGCGGAAAACCAGTTCACAATCGTCCACTGAGCCCGTCAACGGCGGGGCGTGTTTCCCACCATCGGGCATCGGAAACCTCATTGTAATACATTAGCATGTCACTATCAGGCCAGCCCACCGGAATCGTTCCCTCCACTGCTGGATTGTCCATCCACGTCAGTGGGAAAGCATGCCGACGTGCTTCACAACAGCACATAAAAGGCGTGCATTTGGCGGCCTCCTTTGAGGGGAACTCGGAGGTGAGTACACAGCAACATTGTGCAGTGTTTGCCAGGGTCGCCTGTTGGACTTCAAGCTTGAGGGGCGTTGGGGGGGAGTCGGGGTTAAGGGCAGCCCTGCCGTTGAGGCAACTTGTGAGGGGGGGGGGGAAGCGCAGCCCTGCAGTTGAGGCGGCTTGTGCTGGGGGGCGCGGTAGTGGGGGGCAAGGGCCTGCTATTGAATATAGCGCACAAGCATTCGGGGTGGGGGAGTAGAGTGAGCGAGGAAAGTGGCCATGCATTAGGGAAACCTGTATAAAGTGATCATTCCTCTGCAACTCAGACAGTTCAAGCACAGCCACATTGATATGATTGGAGTTGGGCTTCTAGCTTATCTGCCCACTCAACCAATGCAGAGGCACCCAAGTGCCACCAAGTGCTCCAAAGCTTTTCACCCCCCAACCACCCGTCCCCCTCCCCCTCCCCCACCCCCACCCCCAGCACAGACTGCAAAGTAATGAGCATGTTAGTGGACTGCAGAACAGTTGGGTGACTGCACACATTGTACAATCTCCTTGCAAAATCTGCCCATGGAGCAGTCACTGCTGGAGGCGCTCGTGGCCCCTTGCATTGTCATCATCCTGGTTTGGACACGTCTCCCCGATGGTTCAAGCTAACAGTGCAGCCTTGCAATGTGGGTTAGGAGAATGCCTGTGCTTGAGCTGAGGGCATAGCATGCAGTCCAATGGGCAAAGTTGCCGCCAATTTGTTGGGTGGACTGGGGCAGAGGTGGTGGAGTTTTGGGCAGCCATGCAGCACACGAATCTCTGGCCATCCAAGAGGTGGCCAGCACTCTCCGGGAATTGTTAAGGGGCCTTCACACTTAACCAGGACAGGTTCTCAGTACAACCATGCAAACCACGTGTCTCTCTCGCTTTCATCCTGCAGGAGGACTACATCAGGATCATGGACCCTGGTGAACTAGCTGTATGCCTGACGGCCTACGGAGAGTGAAAACGATGGAGGAGAGAGCGACTGAGGCTCCTGGCTACACAGAGGCAGGAGCAGCAACATCAAGGAGAAGTGGCAGCTGGGGCTCCACCAGAGGCCACTGAAGAGCCACATCAAGCCGTTGCTGGTTGGCGCCTAGCAACACCCAGGGTCTATAGATGCCACCTGTCATTCCTGCAGATGACTGAGGACCAGTGTCACCGAAGACTGCACATGTCTAGGGAGTTTGTCGGTTGGATCTGCCAGCGGCTGCAGGATTTGGCGCCATGGGAACATGGAGGCATCCACTACCAGTGGACTTGAAAGTGACTGTGGCACTCAATTTCTATGCCAGTAGCTCCTTTCAGGGCTCCACAGGTGACTTCTGTGGGATCTCACAAGCCTCCACTCACAAATTCATCCATGAGGTCATGGATGACATCTTTGCGAGGGCACACAACTTTGTGCATTTCGCCTGGGACCAGGTCAGCCAGGATACAAGAGCAATTGGATTCGCCCAGATCTCAGATTCCCCACAGGTGCAGGGTGTGTTCACCTGCACTCATGTGGCACTCAGATCTCCATCGCAACACACAGTGGACTACATCAACCGCAAGGGCTTCTATTCACTGAATGTGCAGCTGTTGTATGACCACCAGAAACACATTCTGCAGGTGTACGCATGATGGATGGGGTTCCTTTGTTCTGAATGGTATCAAGCTTCTTGAGTGTTGGGGCTGCACTCATCCAGGAAAGTGGAAAGCATTTCAACACATTCTGATTTGTGCCTTGCAGATGGCTTTGGAAAGTCAGGAAGTGAGACACACCATGACCTCGCTCCTCCCCAGCTCTGTAATCTCCAACAGCCCCACAACCCTCCAAGATGTCTGCACTCATCTAATTCTGGCCTCTTGTGCATCCTCAGTTTTAATTTCTCCATCATTGAAGGCTGGGCCTTCAGTTGTCTAGGCTCCCAATCTCTGGAATACCCTCCCTACTCTGACTCTCTACCTCACTTTCCTACTCTCCTTAAAACTCACCTCTTTGCTTTAAGCTCTTAGCATTTGGTCATCCAACCTAATATCTCCTTATGTGGCTTAGTGTCTTACTTTGCTCTATAATGCTCCTGTGAAGCTCCTTGGGGTATTTCATTACAGTAAAAATGTTATATAAATATAACTTATTGCTGTTGTGATGGTGGGGCCTCAAGTGGAGGCCTAGATAGATCACTTGACTCTTCTAACTGAAGGTGGTTGCAACCACTTCTGCCTTGTCTTTTACATTCAAGTGTTGGGCTCTCCATCATTGATGATGGGGATGTTCATGGAGCCTCTTCTTCCTGTTTAATTGTTTTATTATTCACACCTGAATGTGGCATGGCTGCAAAGCTTTGACCTAATCCAGTGGTTGGGGGATTGCTTAACTCTATTTATAGTATGCTGCTTTAGTATGCATGTAATCCTGTTTTGTATTTCACCAGGTTGATACCTCATTTTCAGATAAACCTGGTGTTGCTCCTGGCATGTTCTTCAACACTCCTCATTGAAGCAGGGGTGACCATCTGACTT
The DNA here is from genome assembly GCF_964194155.1 of Cetorhinus maximus. NCBI lineage: Eukaryota > Metazoa > Chordata > Chondrichthyes > Lamniformes > Cetorhinidae > Cetorhinus > Cetorhinus maximus. Next base: position 122,658,889 of record NC_135888.1, read on the forward strand.
GATGTGATGGTAGAGTGGGGGATATGCTGAGCCATGAGGTTACAGACTGTGGTTGAATACAATTCTGCTACTGTTGTTGGCCCACAGCATCTGATGGATACTCAGTTTTTGAGCTGCTAGATCTTCTCTGGATCTATCCCATTTAGCATGGTGGTGTTTCCATACAATAGATTGGAGGGTGCAGTCAGCGTGAGGATAGGACTTTGTCTCCAAAAGCACTGTGTGGTGGTCAATCCTAATAATACTGTCATGGGCAGACACATGTGCGATAGGTGAATTAATCAGGACAAATTTAAACTGTTTTTTTCCTCATAACCAATTTTACCACCAGTTTGGCAAGTCCAGTCATTAGGAATCGGCCAGTAGTAGTTCTCTTGAGCCACTCTTGATGATGCATATTGAAGTCTCCCACCCAGAATACATTCTGTGCACTTGATACGATCCATGCCTTTTGGAGCTTAACGTGGAGGAGTACTGATGAGGAATCGCTCCCTCAGGGATGGAGGATGATATGAGGTAATGACCAAGAGTTTCCTAGCCCATAGTTCCACAAGGTCTGCAGCCAATGTTGAAGAACCCAAGGGGTTACTTTCTCCTAATTATGTACCACTGTGACACCACCTCAGATGGAGGGCCCTGAAACATTGACTGATAGGTATGAATCTTTGAGTAGGGCTTAATTAGTTTATGAGGCAGCTCTCCCAATTTTGGCACAAGTTCCCAGATGTTATTGAGAAGGATTTCTGATTGGTCCAAACCCAATGCCTAGTTCAAAGTCAAGTGGCCCTTCTTGCTTTTATTCTTATTGCATTTTCTTGTAGCTGTTTGATACAACTGAATGGTTTTCTAAGTTAATTCAGAGGTCAGTTAAGAGCCAACACTGCTCTGGATCTGGTCCAGATGAGGCAAGGATGGTTTTGCTCCTTAAAGGACCTTCGTTGGTTTTCTGACTATCTTCAGCTTTGTGCTCACCATTGCTGATACCATCTTTTTAATTTTAGATTTAGTCAGTTAACTGCATTCAATTTTAACAACTGCCAGGGTGTAATATTAGTTCAGCTTTTAGATTACCAGTCCAGTAACATAAACGCTACGCTACTGTATCATGTATTCTAATAATAAGATTTATCACCCCAGTATTTAATGTGTATAAATGAATCTGACTGTTCCAGCATTGACTGTAGTTAATAGGATCGACTGTCGTCACTATGACTGTGTTTTGTAATAGATCTGATTGTCCCAATATTGATTCTATGTAACAGAGCTTTCTTAATGCTGAATGTATTCATAACAGGACTGAATGGCTTGATGTTCACTGTGTAATTAACATAACCGACTGCCCTGGTATTGATTATAACATGAAAACACAGTAATAACAGTGTACAAAACAAAACTGACCATCATAATTGACTGTTGGAATATTGACTGTGAATTTAAGATAGGACTGACGATCTTGATTATGATTATGTCTATAACAGTACTGACTATTAAAGTTCAGACTGTGGATGTAGCAGAGCTAATTGTGTATGTGACAGAGATAACTGTCCAAATATTGACTTTGTAAACCATGCGATTGAATTTTGTAAATCAATTCTCAGGATGTGGGCATCACTGGGAAAGCCTGCTTTTGTTACCCATTGCTAGATGCTCTGAAAAGATGGTGGTATAGTTTTTTGATATATCTGAGTGGTTTACTACGGCACTTCAGAGGGCAGTTAAGAATCAACCATGTTGAGATGGGACTGAAAATATAACAATTGTCCCAGTATTACCTATGTATAAAATAGGACAAAACCATTAAAATAATTAGGCTAGTGCTTTTACTCTCACACAAACCTGTTAAGAGTGATTTTGACATAGGAACAATGGGATGAATGGCCTCTTTCAGTGCTGTTTCATTCTTTGATTCAAATTTCAGCTAGTTAGATAATATTTTGATTAACGCTGCTTCAGACTGAGACCCTGAGTAGTGTTTGCCGTAGAAATCAATTTTAAACAAATCTATTCTAAGTCTTGTAAGGAGGCTGTAGGTTTTTGGATTATTCACTGCATTATTTGCACCCATCATTCATTAAACAGTGTCTTTCTTTTCAAAAAGAAAGACAGGTACTGTTCTCATGACCACAAGATAGACTAATTGAATTCTGTGCTGCTAATGCTGTTGACAATGAAATCTTTATCCGTGCAGTCATGAAGCCACTTAATGTCCATACAAGTTCTCAGATTGCCAGTAACGTAAAAGGTTATGCGGGTTAACTGTATAGCTGCTTGCTACATTTTGTTCTGCAGTAATACTCTCTAGCTTTGTTAATTGTCTGCAGCTTGTATAGCTGAATGAGACTAAGTCACTAATTTGGGAACAGTGTAATTTCCAGTAATAGCCCCAGCTGAAATATTGCTATGTTGTCTGTTTTGAGAAACTCATCTCTAACCAGACATTGTCTTCTACTCTTTTATTTTTTATGTATTTTTGTATTTAGCTTAATTTCTTTATAAATCATTTCCTTACTTCTCATCCTTCAAGATCATTCCACCTCTGTGCATCTTCCTTGCCCTAATGAATGTAAAGATTCCTGTCCCAAGGGGTGTAGTATAGAAACAAGTGCCCGATCCGAGCGAGAGTAAAATAGTGCGCGATGACATTGGGTGAGCGTCCTGATGTCATCGCGCACCCTCATGATATTTTGCTTGGTAGTTGCACGCGTGAGAGGTGGCAGTGTGCCTGCCAACAATTAAGAGGCCTACTAAGGCTCTTAATCAATTAATTAAATCTGATTTTTCGCTGCCGGTCCAACAGTTCGGTGGGTGGGCGGGCGAAAAGGCCAAGCGGCCTTTGGATTTTTTATGAAACCTCAACCACAGGCGGGATGAGGTTTCCAACAGGAGTTAAAAATAAAATAAAAATGTTGAAATCTCATTTATAAAATGTCCCTGCTCATGTGACAGAGTCACATGAGGGGACATGTTTTTAACATTTTTAAATTCTTTATTTATGTTTTTTTAAAATCTTCAGATCCCTGAGGCAGCTCTGTGCCTTCAAGGAGCTTTCAGTGCACATGTGCAAACGGTCTGCACTCGCCGTCTTCCCGCCTTCACCCCAGCGGCACTCAGCGTTGCAGCGCGCGACTCACGCTGGCTGGCTGTTAATTGGCCAGCCAGCATGAAATTGCGGTCTGGGCCTGCTCGCGGGCGGCGGTCAATTTCTCAACCACTCCCGGGCTCACCTGCCGCACCCGCCTGCTAACCTCAAAATTCTGGCCATAGGAATTGATAGACAAAAGGAGACCATGGGGTGGAATTTTATGACAGCGGGACTTTAAGGTCTCGCCGAAGTCAATGGAGTTTAGAATGGCTCGCCGCATTTTATGGCCTCGTGCCTGCCATGATGGGGCTGTAACATTCTGGCCCATGGTTCAGGGTTGGAGTACAAGAGTGTTCTGCAATCATATTGGGCTTTGGTGAGATGGCTCATGGGGTACTATGAACAGTATGAAAGATACTTGCCTAAGTAGGGGTGCAACAGAGGTTCACTTGTTTGATTCCTCTGAGGAGAGATTGTGTAGAATTGAAGAATGGGCCTATTTTCTCTGCAGTTTAGAAGAATGAGAGGTGATGTAATTGAAATGTATAAACTTTTTAGAGGGTTTGACAGGGTAGACCCTGCGAAGCTTTATATTCTGGTTGGAGAGACTAGAACTAGGGATCATAGTTTCAGGATAAAGGGTCAGCCATTTAGGATTGAGGTGAAGAGAAATTACTTCATTCAGAGGGTTTTAAATATTCAGTTGGTGAATACTATCAGCACTAAAATCCATATATTCTTGGGCACTAAAATAATTCAGGGATATGTGTATAAGGCAGGAAAGTGGCTTTGATGCAGAAGTTCAGCTGTGATCTTATTCAATGGAGGAAAAAACCTGAGGAGCTGTATGGCCTACATCTGCTCCTATTTCTAACATTCTTATCTAGTTCGTCATCTACTATTCTGTTAGTTTCATGATACAATGGTGATGGAACTGTTGACTAATCATAGCAATTAATCTCTATCCTCAACAGAACCAGGAAAGACACAAGGAAATCTCTAGTGGCGCAGAGCTTTGGGAAACAAAGGCCCAAAGTCACCTATTCCTCCAAAACAGGCTACACTTGCCAGTCTCCAGTTACTCATATTCTAATGCCACTTTGTGACTGACTGCTGAGAGAACCACAAGGACCTTTGTCTTTACTTTCTACCCCACTAGCTTCCATATTCAATGGATCATCATCTTCCATTTTGGCTGCCTCCAGTGTAATGCTATAACGTCATTTTTTTTTCCTGAAAAAAGAGACATGCTGTTGAAGCTTTTCACCTTGCACTCATCAGGACAGATTCACAAGAATACCAAATATCAAAGGGAACAACAATTTATACTACATGAGAAGAGGGTGCCGATTGGTTGGCAAGTGGACTCTTACTGGTAGAGGCGTTGCCAAGTCACTAAGTGAAGCCAAGTCACTGAATATATTTAAGAAGGAAATAAATAGATTTCTAGGCTCTATAGGCATCAAGGGGTATGGGGAGAGAGCAGGAGTATGGCTTTGAGATAGAGAATCAGCCATGATCATATTGAATGGCTGAGCAGCCTTGAGGGGCCGAATGACCTACTCCTGCTCCTATTATCTATGTTTCTTATGCATATAAATTGTTGTTCTCTTTGAAATTTGGCATTCTTGTGAATCTGTCCTGATGAATGCAAGATGAAAAGGTTTCACAGTATGTCACTTTCCTCAACAATACTCAAGTTCTGTACTACCAAGCAACTATTAATATTTTTTCCTCCCTTCTCCCCCTTTAGCATTCTAAAGAGACTATTCCCTCCATGACATCCTGGTTGACTCTTCCATCACTCTCAATGCCTGGTCCCCATTCACCAGCACCTGCCCATTCGAGCACATAAGGCGCAACATCTGCCCTTCCCACAATCCAAGGCCGCAAACACTCTTTCCAGATGAAACAGTGATTTACTTGGACTTCGTCCAATGTATTATACTGTCTTTGCTGCTCATGTAGCAGTCTGCTCCACACTAGGAAGACCAAATGCAGATTGGGTGATCACTTTGCTGAACACCTCCATTCAGTCTGCAAGTATGATCCTAAGTTTCAGTCACTTGCCACTTTAATTCTCCATCCCCACTCCCACCCTAACCCCTCTGTCCTCGGCCTCCAACACATTCCAATGAAGGTCAATGCAAAATTGAGGAACAGTAACTCATCTTTTGATTAGGCACTGTACAGCCTTCCGGCCTCAACAGTGAGTTCAACAATTGCAGATCATTATCTACAATCACCATTCCCTTGGACAGCAGTTGCTAGTGATAATTCTGCTGTTATCATTTATAGTTCCTCCAGACCTATCTTTGATTTCCTTACTTGTCCCATTGCCATTGTCTTTTGCACTATTATACTTATTGTCACTCTTGCCTTCCACCCTTTCACAGACATTCCCCTTTGTTCTTTCCTCTGCTCCCTTCTTTTCCCATCTCTGCACTCGCTCATATGTCAGCTGTAGCTTGGTTGGTAGCACATTCACCTCTGAATCAAAAAAAATGGGGTTCAAGTCTCACCCCAGGTCTTGAATGCAAAAGTTAAAGGTGACTTGCCAGTGCAAATACTGAGGGAGCATTGCAGTGTTGGAGGTGCTGTCTTTCGGATGAGATGGTAAATCATCTACCTGCTTGGATGGGGAAGATCCAATGGTACTATTTCAAAGAAGCACAGGGGAGTGATTCCTCACCAATGTTTATCCCTCAATCAACATCATAACCAACAGTTTATCTGGTAATTATTATATTGCTGTTTGTAGACATTTGCAGAGTGCAAATTAACTGCTGCGTTACCTATATTCCGTTACACTTCAAAAAGGACCTTAATGGCTGTAAAGTGCTTTGAGACATCTGGTAGTCATGAAAAGAACCATAAAAATGCAAATCTTTACTTTTTACTTTATTCGTTCATTGTCACCATCGCGTCAGTGGGACCGCTGTCATCGTCTTGCTTCTTCTCTGGCTTTTTTCAAGCCTCCCCTACCTCTCCATGTTATCCACCCATCCAACTTTTCTTCTTCACCTTCTATTTTTCCCCTCAATTTATCCTTCAGTTGTTGCCAGGACAAGGATGTCGGGTCTTCGTTTCCAATATCCACACTTGACTATCTTTCTCTCTCTAACTGTTCTTAGCAACCATTTTGATTCCTGAATTTCTATTTTTGATCTAACCCACTTTCTGTCTTTCTGTCCATCCAGCTGATTGACAGGATCCTCCACCATACTTTTTATTAACTGATAAACTATTAAATTTCTCATTTCTTCAGTTCTGGTTTCCCCTTTATCTACCCTGATAGTTGTACCCTCAAAAAATTCTAATACATTTGTCAAGCATGATTTTTGCTTTGTACTGCCACCATGATTTGTGGACTTGAGATGGGGTTCTTACTTACTGGTATGTGTGACCTATCTTCCCTTAGACAGACTGTAATCTTACTCTGGTACTTGCTTTAAACTGGTTTATTAACACTATATATTAACAGGTTATAGAGTAGGTATGTTTCTCCTGAGAACAGTGTGTTCCACCCTCTCTCTCAAGAGTCTACTACTGATGTCAGTGATACATCATCTTCTACATCACTCATTAGCATATCTATTCTATTAACCCAGTTTCCATTCATAAAACCATGTTGACTCTGATAACTATACCATGATTTTTCAACTGTCCTGTTACCATGCCCTTATTTTTTCTTCGTTTTAGTGCCTATATAAATGTTCCTGCCTTTTTCTTCTACTTCTGCTCATCTGTTTCTCGCCTGAGATCAGGACTTTGGCATGTTGTGAATCGCTGGCATGAATGCTACCATTCTGAGTCTTCAGCAATGACACTGTTTCATCTTTCTCTCTGGGTTTTACACACTTCTACTGATCAAAACACACACACAGTCTACATGAACATTCCACATTTCCGCCACACACCTGCCATTCTGCATTAAAATGGTGCACACTTGATGACATACATGCAATATTGCACACACTACATTACACACTGTTGTCACAAGTGATATACCATGATGACTTAGCTGACATGGACTCAATGGGCTGAATGGCCTCCTTCTGTGGCATGAATGACTCTATGACTCTATGACATGTGTGATAACACTTGTGTCCCTCCATATTGTTGCTCAATAACATTCCACGCCGATATACATGACATTCTATAATATTGTCACATTAACCGTTGCACAGTAACTTTGCACACTTGCATTCAGAATGATGAGAAGACAGACAAAACTCTGACACCTCCAACTAATATTGCAGAGACAGTATTAACACTAAGGTGTTTTACAATCTGCCCGTTAACACTGCACAGGCTGTAATCTCTGTGGAGAGCTCAGTCTGTGTGCTGTCACTGTATTGACTACCATACGAGCGACAATAAGGTAGGAAGGAAATTTATCAACAATGGCCTTTTTGCTTATGATTTTAACACCTATTTATATAATCCCTGACAGAACCAATGATTAAGTAAGAAAAGGAGTTCATTAAATGCCACAGAGTGGGTCCTGGCCAAACCTACGCTGACACTACATGAATGCCTTAGTGGCCCATAATCTTTTGAACAGACTGAGATCTGATAACATCGCGTGCCTGTGCTGCCAACATTTCAAAAGCATTTGCACAAAGGCCTCCACACTGTGAGCTTTCAACACAAAATGTCTTTAGTCTGACAATCTCCCTTTGATTGATTATGCTATGAATTCAAGATATCAAAAGGAGATACTGTAAAAAAAAAAGTCCCTTTTCTATAAATACTAGAAAAGGAGACCCAACCATCAATACTGAGAAAGGAAGCAGATTACTGCCTATGTTGAAGCAGAGCCCCTTTGCTGTAAATAATGTAAAAGTGGCCCAACTACAACCTATTCCCACAAATATTGTACAGGCAGTCCCTAATGACTTTAACATAGGGCCCCCACAATGCAGATTGCAATAGGAAAGCCATTCTTTAAATACTATGTAGAAAAACTCTTTAGCGTACTGGACTTACTAGGCTGAATGCTGCTCCTATGTTTCTACAAAAAATACTGCATCATGATTCACGCCCTTATCCCAAATACCAGGAAAGGAACCTTTTGAGCAAGTTTGAAAATGACCTGACTTACTGTAAACACCTCTACTGGAACTATTGTACTAGAAGGTGTCATGACCTGGTGAGAAGGGGTGAACTGGCTCCCCTCTATTCAGTCTCATCAGTTGGTCACAACAAAGGGTTAACTCTCTTTTTTACAAGCTTATGCCTTTCGCAAAGTAGAATGTATTTAACTATTTAAGCTATGAGCAATAAGCTACCAATAAAACAAGGTTTTCTTGAATCAAAGAAAGGGCAACTTTATTAACCACTAAACCCCAGAAAGATAATAAAAACGCGATGTCAAGCATTTGGTGCTCATGCAGTTACTCAGGCGCCCCCATCCCCTCCCCCCAACACACACACATATACACACACACACACACACAGGTATCAGAAATAAGGGGAGTTAGAGTCCAATTAAAAAAAGGTAAAAGACTATACAGTTAAGTGTCCTTTGATTGTCCTTGACGTGTAGATTTTAAACATTCCGACTGATATTGGTTAGCTGGTTTCTTGAACACGGTCAGATGTAGAAAATGTCTCAATTATCACGAGATCTCAGTTCACTGGTAGGTTTCTGGTAGAGTTGGCTTCTTGAACCAGGCGGCAATCTTATTCCAAAAGAGAGAGAGTGAGAGAGAGCAGCCCTCAGTTTGTTTCCTCTGTTGAGGACCTTCTTGTCTCCACCTGTGTCACTTGCAATCTCTCTCTAGTGGCTGGGCAGCCTCACCTTGAAATACTTCACCAATTTTATATTTCCAAGAGGCTTTGAGTGTGACTGTCTGCAGCAGCCATTGTTTCAATATCCAGTACTTTGCATCTTTTTGTGTCTCTTCCTTAGACAGTTACAAGTTTCGATGGGTGTCTGGATTATAGGAAATGTCTCACCTTCACACTCCCCTGAGGGTGATATGTTTGTTTCTCACCTTGACCTTGCATTTTTAAGCAGTTTGCTCTGTCGCAGTTCAAATTGCAATAATTGCAGTCAGTTGAAAGTTGAAAATCATATTTTCAAAAATAAAAGGGCACAGCCTCGTGATAAAGGGTCCTACGTGATCGTAGGATGGAACAGTTGCAGGTTGCTCACCAGCATCCCAACGGGAAGGAAAATAGTAGATGGGTCCCTATGATCTGCTCTCAAACAGCTTGTGGCTCAAAAGAAACTTCTTGTGTTCTTTTTGTTTCATTCAAGGGATATGACAAAGTTAGCTCATGGGCCCCATGATAAACAAACCCATTGACCTTCATACCCAGTCCAGGAGTACCTTTAATGACAGGAAGCATTGAAAATGATGGAATGAAACTAGGAATTATCATCCAGGGTCCTTTAGAACTACTGCTTCTTTAATGAGCAATGTAGTGAGCAAACGCTAACAATGCAAGCTGCTCCTTATGAAAGAGTGTACACAACAGTTAAGTGCACTGTGAGTGTATGGGGAGTTAGTCAACAATCTGATATTGTAATATAATTGTCAGCTTTAAAGAATATATTCAATACTTTACTGCATACAACAATCTGCTATAGGAGAAACTGATAGATCCACACAAGTCAGTTTGCAGTAAAGTCCAGGAGCTGAGAGACATTGATATCAGAGAATCGCTGTATGAATTGTGATGCACTGATATTCCACATAGAGTCGATGAATATTGTAGCTGACAGATTACATCCTTTGAGCTCTCACTTTAGACAGAGCTGAGAATAATTTCAATCGCACAGTACTGACTGTGTTTTATGCTTGTTTACTTGTGAAGAAGTTATATACCCATTCCTTAGCAAAGAGCAGTTATTTGGAAAGCATGTCCTGATAGTGAAACTAATTGGATTGTTCTTTGAAGACTCAAAGAACTGAATGGCATCCTTCAGTGCTGATCTATTCTATGATTCTATGATTGTTTTCTACCTTTTACTGTTTTTTTGGAAATATGAGAATTGGCATCCTATCTTATTGCTCTTAGATATATATGACATTCAGAAAAATTAGCAATAAAATGTAGAAACATAAGCCACCAGATTAGGTTCTGTAGTGGTGCTGGTATTGGCACTTTAGGAGCCCAGAGCTTTAAATCAGCAGATAATCCTCTTCCAGCCACTTCTAATTTGGCCTGCACGCCATGCTTGGAAGGGCACTAGTGGGGCTTGCTATGCATGCATGGAAGCATGCACAGTGGACAGACAGTGAATGTAGGCAGTGTCTAACTCTGATTTGGCACCTGACCTGTCATTGTGGAACTCGCTAGTCCTGTTAACATCATCTCTTAAACACTCAGCTGAACATGCACTCACTGCACCACCAGTGCTATTTAAAGGGATCAGCATGGAACTTTCAGTTGAGGTGCTTTTGACTTTCATTTGCTGCTGCTGAATTAGTGGGAGTGCTCTGTACTGTGCTGTTGGAGGAGCTCACGCAAGCTGTTGGAGTCAGAAGAGAGTGGTATTGGATTTTTCTAAGGCTTTCAGTAGGGTTTGATGGCCCCTGATCAGAAAGCCTGTGGTCATTCATAGGGTCACTCATAATAGAATGTTATCATTTATTGTGAGGGGAATTGATTACAAAGGTAGGGAGGTTATGCTTCAGTCATACAGGGCACTGGTGAGGCCACATCTGGAGTATTGTGTCCAGTACTGGTCTCCCTATTTAAAGAAAGATGTAAATGTGTTAGAAGCAGTTCAGAGAAAGTTTGCTAGCCCAAAACCAGGAATGGGCAGATTGTTTTATGAGGAAAAGCTGGACAGGTTAGGCTTGTATCCACTGAAATTTAGAAGAGTAAGAGGCGACTTAATTGAAACCTTTAAGATCCTGAGGGGTTTTGATAGGGTGGGTGTGGACAGGATATTTCCTCTTGTGGGAGAATCTAGAAGTAGGGGTCACTCTTTAAAAATAAGGGGTCACTCATTTAAGACAGAGATGAGGAGAAATTTTTTCTCTCAAAGGATCGTGAGTCTTTGGAACTCTCTTCCTCAAAAGGCGGTGGAAACAGTCTTTGAACATTTTTAAGACAGAGCTAGATAGATACTTGATTAACAAGGGGGTGAAAGGTTATTGGGGGTAGGCAGGAATGTGGAATTGAGGTTACATTCAGATCAGCCATGATCTCTTTGAATGGCAGAGCAGGCTCGAGGGGCTGAGTGGTCTACTCCTGCTCCTAATTCGTTTGGCTATCAGTTGCAGCTCCTCTTGGGCTTCAGCATGATGGGGAGATGGAAAGGGGACTGCAGAGAGGGGACGCTGTTCATAGAGGAGCAGGAGGGCTCTCAACAGAAATCCTTATATTCAGCTCATCCAGATACCCTGGAGCAGCTGCGATTTACACATGAGGTGGTTACTGAACTGTACCACTTCCTCCAAATGGCCCTTCATCACAGCCACTGATAGCACCAGCCTTGCTCTGTTCTGCAGCTGATCACCATGGCCCTTCTCTGAGACACTTTTTGAGACAGTTCCACCACCTGCTGCTGCTCCTGCAAGAGGTACAGGCTGCCTTTAAGAAGTGCAAAGCTGTGATGCAGCCATGTTCTTCCTGGGCCCCTTGCTGAGTGTGCAGCCAGATAGCAGTGTGTTCAGCACTGGGCTGCATACAATAATCATTGAGATGAGCAGACAGCACCAAGTTTAGGTGTTATCTCTATCACCCAGAATCACAGAATCAAAGAATTGTTACGGTGTAGAAGGAGGCCATTCTGCTGTCCATGCTGTCCGCTTCCATCTCCCCATTGTGTCTGCATCAGCTCTCTGAGCATTTTAACTTAGTGCCAATCTCCTGCCTTTTCCCCATAACCCTGCATATTGTTTCTATTTAAATAATCATTCAATGCCCTCTTGAATGCCTCAATTGAACCTGCCACTACCACACTTCCAGGCAGTGCATTCCAAACCCTAACTACTCATTGTGTGAAAAAGTTTTTTCTCACCTCACATTTGCTTCTTTTGCAAAACACTTTAAAACTGTGTCCTCTGGTTCTCGATCCATTTACGAGCGGGAACAGTTTCTCCCTATCTATTCTGTCCCCTCATGATTTTGAAAACTTCTATCAAGTCTCCTCTTAGCCTTCTCCTCTCCAAGGAAAGCAGTTCCAACTTCTCCAATCTTTCCTCATAACTGAAGTATCTCATCCCTGGAACCATACTCGTAGACCTCTTCTGCACACTCTCCAATGCGTTCACATCCTTCCTATAGTGTGGCGCCCAGAACAGTACACAATACTTCAGCTTAGGTCTAACCAGTGTCCTATATAAGTTCATCATAACCTCCCTGCTCTTGTACTCTATGCCCCTATTAATGAAGCCTAGATATACAATATGCTTTAGGAACAGCTCTCTCTACCTGTCCTGCCATTTTTAATGACTTATATACATATATACCCAGGTCTCTCTGCTCCTGCACACCCCTTAGAATAGTATCCTTTATTTTATACTGTTTCTTCATGTTCTTTGTACCAAAGTGTATCACCTCACAGTTCTCCGCATTGAACTTCATCTGCCAACTATCTGCCCACTCCAGCAATGTATCAATGTCTTTTTGAAGCTCTACATTGTCCTCCTCACAGTTTACAATTCTCCCATGTTTTGTGTCATCCACAAACTTTGAAATTGTCCCCTACATACTAAGATCTAGATCATTTATATATATCAAGAAAAGCAAGGGTCCCAATACCAACCCTTCCAGTCCAAAAAATATCCATTAACTATTACTCTCTGTTTCCTATCCCTCAGCCAATTTTGTATCCATGTTGCTACTGTCCCTTTTATTCCATGATCTATAACTTTCCTCACAAGTCTTTTGTGTATCGAACGCCTTTTGGAAGTCCATGTACAACACATCAACGGCCTTGCCCTCATCAACCATCCCCGTTACCTCTTCAGAAAACTCCAGCAAGTTAGCTAGACGTGATTTTCCTTTAACAAATCCATGCTGACTCTTCCGAATCAATCCACATTTTTCCATGTGACTATTAATTCTATCATGATTAATTGTTTCTAGAAGTTTCCCCACCATCAAAGTTAAACTGACTGGTCTGTAATTGCAGGGCAGATCTTTATAATCTTTTTCGAACAAGGGCGTAATGTTTGCAATTCTCCAGTCCTTGAGCACCTCCTCCCAATCCAGGGAACATTGAAAGACTATTGCCAGGGCCTCTGAAATTTCCATTCTCGCTTCCTTCAATATTTTTGGATGCAACTCATCTGGTCTCAGTGCCGTGTCAACTTTAAGTACTGACAGCTTACCCAATACTTCCTCCCTATCAATTTTAAACCCTTCTAGTGACTGAGTTTCCTCCTCTCTCACCATGGCCTGGGCAGCATCTGGTTTATAGGTAAAGACAGATGCAAAGTATTCATTTAACGCCTCAGCCTTGTTTCTTGCCTCTTTGTGTAAATCCCCTTTTTGGTCCCTAATCGGCCCTACTCCTTTTACCACCCTTTTACTATTGATGTACTTATAGAATACTTTGGGATTTCCTTTTATGTTAGCTGCCAGTCTTTATTCATAATCCCTCTTTGCTTCTTGTATTTGATTTTTCACATCCCTTCTGTATTCAGCTTGGTTCTCAATTGTATTTGCTACCTAACACCTGTCATAAGCATACTTTTCCTTCTTTAAATTAATTTCTATCTCCTTTTTCATCCAGGGAGCTCTGGATTTGTTTGTCCTCCCCTTTCCTTTTGAGGGAACATACCTCCTCTTTGAAGGTAGCCAATTGTTCAGCGATTGCTTTTCCCAGCAAACTTTGGTTCCAGTTTATTTGGCCCAGCTCCGGTCTTGCCCCATTGAGGTCCGCTCTCTTTTGTCTCTAGATTGACCAATGTCATTTTCCTCTGTCATCCTAAAGCTTATGATACAATGATCAGTGTCCCCTAAATGTCCCCCACTGTCACTTGACCTACTTGGCCCACCTCATTCCCAAGAACCACGTCTAGTAGTGCCTCCTTTCTTGTTGGACTGGACACATACTGCTGTAGGAAATTCTCCTGAACATAGTCTAGGAACACTTGTCCCTCACTGCCCCTTACGCTACCACTATCCCAGTCTATTTGCGGGTAATTAAAGTCCCCCATTATAACTAATCAACGATGTTTACATCTCTCTGTAATTTCCTTGCAGATTTGTTCCTCTATATCCTTCCCACTGGCTGGTGGTCTGTATATTACACCGAGCAATGTAATTGCATCCTTCTTATTCCTTAACTCTAGCCAAATCTGTCCTTGAGTCGTCTGACACATTCTCTTTCTCCAGTACTGCAATACTCTCCTTAACCAAAAACGCCACCCCTCCCCCTTTTTTCCCTTTCCTATCTTTTCTGAACACCTTGTAACCAGGAATATTTAATGCCCAGATCTGCTCTTCCTTAAGCCAGGCCTCCATTATCACCACAACATCATAATCCCACATGGCAATCTGTGTCTGTAACTCCCCCATTTTATTAACTATACTCCGTGCATTCACACACATGCAGTGGAACCCTGATTTAGACTTCATTACTTGCTCCCTTACTCCGACTCCATCTATTAACTTACTATTCTCTATTTTAGTGCTATATGCCTCTCCCAGTATTCCATGAACCCTGGTATTACTTTCTAATTTTCTCTCCTGATTCCCACACCCCTGCTGAGTTAGTTTAAACCCTCCCCAACAGCACTAGCAAAACGCCCCGCTAGGAACTCAGTCCTGGCTCCGTTCAGATGCAACCCTTCCAGCTTGTACAGGTGCCATCTCCCCCAGAGCCAAGAGCCAGTCCTAGTGTCCCAGGAATCTAAAGCTCTACTTCCTGCACCATCTGTCCAGCCACGCATTCATCTCTCTTATCTTCCTATTTCTGTACTCCGGAGCAAGTGGCACTGGGAATAATCCGGAGAATATTATTTTAGAGGCCCTGCTTACTAATTTTCTACCTAGCTCCCTAAATTTCGATTGCAGGACCACATCCCCCTTCCTACCTATGTCGTTAGTACCGATATGGACCATGACCTCTGGCTGTTCGCCCTTGCGCATAAGAACGTTCTGCAGCCATTCTGTGACATCCTTGACCCTAGCACCAAAGTGGCAACAAACCGTCCTGGAGTCACATTGACGGCTGCAGAAATGCCTGTCTGTTCCCCTAACTAAAGAATCTCCTATCAGCACTGCCCTTCCGCTCTTCTTCCCCTCCTGTATAGCTGGGCCAACCATGGTGCCACGGGCTTGGCTCTTGCTGCACTCCTGCAAGGATCCATCGCCCTTACCTCTATCTAGAATGGAAAACCGGTTAGTGAGCGGGACCTCTGGTCACTCCTGCGCTACCTGTTTGTTTCTCTTGACTACCTGGTGGACACCCATTCCCTATCTGCCTGCTTGCCCCTAACTTGCGGTGCTACGTGCTATCCACGTAGTTCTCTGCCTCATGGATGCACCTCATTGACTCCAGCTGCTGATCAAGCTCTGAAATGCGGAGCTCAAGCTTGTGCAGCCGGTGACACTTCCTGCACATGAGCTCATCTGGGTCACGAGAAGTGTCCACGGCTCCCCACATACAACAGGATGGGCATTCCGCTAGTCAGAGCCGTCCTGCCATGCCTTAACCTTAAACTTTTAAATCACTTTAACTACTTTAACTTTAGCTACTTTCACCTACTTTAACTTACGTTAACCTTCCTCTTGTACTATTAACTATAACTGGAGATTAGTAGAAAGTTGAAATTTTTGCCCTTACTCACAAATCAGCTCCCTCTCCTGTGCCTTTAAATTCTCACCTTCCCTGTGTTTGTTTAGAAATTTACATTTTTCAAAATTACTGGGGTTGAAACACAGTCCCTAACAGCAGCTGCTCAAGAACCAATCAACCCACAATTTTCCTGTGATGTCACTCTCACACGTTTTTCAAATCCAGGGAGCAGCTCAGGAAGGGTGCTCCCATACAGGTCTGACTCTTCTTGCCCCCGGAAGGTAAGACTGCCTCTCCACTCATGCTGTTTTCAATCTCCCAACTGCCTCTCCTCTCGTGCTCTTTTCAATCTTCTGACTGCCTCTCCTCTCGTGCTCTTTTCAATCTTCTGACTGCCTCTCCACTCATGCTGTTTTCAATCTCCCAACTGCCTCTCCTCTCATGCTCTTTTCAATCTTCTGACTGCCTCTCCTCTTGCGCTCTTTTCAATCTTTTACTGCCTCTCCTCTTGTGCTCTTTTCAATCTCCTGACTGCATCTCCCCTCACGCCCTTTTCAATCTCCCGACTGACTCTCCTCTTGCGCTCTTTTCAATCACTCCAACCAGGCACAGGGTGATCATGCACCATCATCCTACACCTGTTAGTGGACCTTATCAAGTTTTTAGCCTATACACTGGCTGATTTTTCATGACATTGCACAACATTAGATTAGGCTTACATAATCTTGGTTTAACTTCTCATCTGTAAGATAGCACTTCATCAGTTCAGTATCTGAGCCCAGTACTGAAGCGCCCACCTGGATTATGTACTTAAGATTTGAACTGAAGCTTGAACCAGTTGCCTTTTGATAAAAATGAGACCATTCTAAACCAAGTAAAACTCTATTAAGGACATGGTAACTCTGTGAAAATAACTGAGGTTATTATTGCTGTGAGGGTAATCTGTATGATTAAGTGGCATGGTGAGAGTAATTAATGCATATGGATATTAAGCACAATTAATGGAGTTGGTGCTGTGAAGATCGTGGGTAATGCAAAGACACCTGGTACTGGTTAGACTTGAAGAGATAGCTAATACAATGTGTACTGCTGGCAAATGAGAGTAATTGGCACATTGAGGCTAGCTGGCACACTGGTGCTAGCTGGCAGCACAAGGATAATTAAAGCTGAAATGACAGCTGGCACAGCCAGGGTTGTGCCTTGAAGGTATTGACACAGCAAGAGTGGGGCTGACTACTGAATTTTTACTTAGGATTCTGCTTACAGCTTTCAGTTAGGACTGACACACTCCTGTAATTACAACAGTGAGTGGAAAGGTTTCATTTTTTACAAATAACTTCTTGCTCTTGTCTCAATAAAAATAAATTAGTGACAATTTGGTTTGCCTTCTGCCCCATTATAAACGGTGCCCTCCTGCAGTTGCTCATTTGGTAACACTGCTCACACATATATACAGGCAAAATGTGATTCTAACATGCAGTGATATTCCACAGGCCTAGAAGCTAAATCATACAATCCAATTCCTTTTGATGCTGAGTAGCTAAAACACTGATAGCAAATGTATTCAGCCAGGATCTGTAACCCTGGTTGTACTAGGTTTCTCGGTGCACAAATAATTGACTTGGGAAGGTGCTTGCTAGGTTGGCTTGCTCTTTGCAATTATACGAACTTCATTTGATCACATAGTGTAAAGGGGCTGCTTTGATGCAGCTTTAATAAGTCAGACTGGGAAGACCCAAGTGGATACTGTTAGTACTTGTACAGTCCACTGCACAAACCACATAGTCTGAAATCGGTTTCCTAGGCAACATAATGAGAAATAACAGTGATAATACCAGAATCAGATGGAGGGCAAAATGATTAGAATGCTTACAGGTGGCTGCAATATAGCAACAGTATTCAAGCGACCCTTTTGTGTCAGTCAGCAGAGGTTGGACTGAGATTTTAATCCACATCACTCAGCGGGCATAGGGTGTATTGGTGGGGGCTGGGGGGGTACTTCAAAATACAGCTTTCAGCCTTGACAACTTGTTCCCACCGGAATTGTACTGGCCAACATTTTAACAGCTCGCTACAGTTTCGGGCTTGAGAAGCCAGCCAGAACCATGCAGGAACTCTATTAATTTAGAAAAATCAGGCCCCCCATTACGTCAGTGGAACCCTGATTGCTCTTCAACTCATATCTGAGCCAGCTATGGCTTTCCTGTCAGGGGAATGCAGGATGCAGGGCAGCAAAGAAGCCCTCCAAGGTAAGGGTATCTTTCCTTTCTAGGATCAGAAGCAGGAATATCTGTATAAAGTCACCACAAGGAAAATCATTGGCTACCCTGCCCATGAGTCCCCCCCCTTCACTGTTGAGACCCTCTCTCCATCTCCAACCCAAACATTTGTTCAGGCTTCTCAACCAGTTTCTGCCTTTTGTCCATTTTCGACGGGCAGCTAATTGGCAGAAACCCAGGAGTTAAAATACTCGGGGCACAAGTTTAGGTGTGAGAGTACATTTTGCGCTTATCTTGTAGTATAAGGGGCTGGCACATATAAGGTTAATGTGGGACCGAGTATAGTACCGTAAACACAGTGATGTAAGAGAGCACATAGCCCGTACTTAAGGTCAGTGTAGTGCTGGCCAGAGCCATGTGCACAAACAATCATAGGGACTGTACCTAGCTTGAGGCTTTTACTGTATATATGTACATTGTTCTTTTAGTTAATAAACACATACAGCTAAACTACTTAGATTTCATTAAGACCTACCAAACAGGATTCAATACCCTACAACATGGTGGCAGTGAATGGAAAAACCCAAAACCTTGCAAAAAAATACAGAGAAAAACTAAAATCCTGCAAGACTAAAGAAAAATTTAAAGAACCATTCTGACCTGAAGAAAAGCCTGAGGAGCAGATGTGTAGAGAAAAATCGCCAGGGAAAAGCTCCAAAGAAAGGCTTGGAAGTTGAAGCCAGAAATTTAAAATTCCTCACAGCAGCAGAAGACTCCACAGGGATCTCTTGGAAGCCAAGCTTCAATTTCCAGAGAGCAGTCAGCACACCTAGCAGGAATGAGCTAAAACTTTTAAATTTCTGGATAAAGCACTTCCTGAGAAACTTTTAAATAGTTCAGCGGTCAGAAATTACTGTTTAAAAACTCCATTGGAGAAACCAGATTCCCAAGTGGGCGCCTAGGCACATGGCGTCTGAGTTTGTCCAAAAAGAAAAATGAATGAGTTAATTAATTCAGAAGAATCACAACTAAAGCATCAGCTTTAAAGGCCAGCAAAGGTCAGGATTTGACGCTTTTGTGACCCTAAAGCAAAGCGCTGAAATGGAGAAGCTGGCAGCTAGTTGATCCAAGCAGCCATTATTTAAATTTCTTTCAAGGTTCAGCATGAACGCCATTACAATGGGAACCCGCCAAAACCAGCAAGCGCGGAAAAACCCTTTGCCTTGAAACGAACAGTGGCGCCAACTTGAATTCCAGCAACTTCTTAAAGTTGAAGCTACACTTTAAAATTTTTAACCATGGATCAAAAATCCAACTTCCCAGGTCAGCTTGGACTCATCCAAGGGCCAAACCTATTGGATAATTGGGCACCCAGGAGAAGAGAATTCTAAAACTACCAGAGTACATCAGGTCTACATTTGCTGATGAAGCAACCCTAATGCAGTGCAATGATGAATCCTCAACCAGCCTCAATGAAATATTAAAAACCTTTGACAAATATTTTAATCTTCAAGTTGCAGAATGCACAGAGCTTAAATAGAGGCACAGAAAATCTTCAGTAAAGCACCAGAAGGCATTTGATAAAGTGCTGCATCAAAGGGTATTGTGGAAAATAAAAACTCATAGTATGGGGGGTAACATGTTGGCATGGATAGAAGATTGGCTGGCTAGCAGGAAGCAGAGAGTAAGCATAAATGTGTCTTTTTCAGGTTGGCAAGATGTAATGAGTGGTGTGCCACAGGGATCAGTGCCTGGATCTCAACTGTTTACAACTTATATAAATGACTTGGATGAAGGGATGGTTGGGATGGTTGCCAAATTTGCTGGTGACATAAAGATAGGTAGGAAAGTAAGTTGCGAAGAGGACATAAAGGGGCTACAAAAAAGATATAGATAGGTTAAATGATTGGGCAAAGATCTGGCAAATGGAGTATAATGTGGGAAAATGTGAAATTGTCTATTTTGGCAGGAAGAATAAAAGAGAAGCATAATATCTAAATGCTGAGAGATTACAGAGCTCTGAGAGGTGGAGGGACCTGTCTTCGTGCAGGAATCGCAAAAGGTTAGTATTCAGGTAAAGCAATTAATTAGAAAAGCTAATAGAATGTTATCATTTATTGTGAGGGGAATTGAATACAAAGGTAGGGAGGTTATGCTACAGTTATACAGAGCACTGGTGAGACCACACATGGAGTACAGTGTACAGTATTGCTATCTTATTTAAGGAAAAATGTAAATATGTTGTAAGTATTTCAGAGAAGGTTTACCAGACCTGGAATGGGTGAGTTACCTTATGAGGAAAGTTTGGACAGGCTAAGCTTGTATCCGCTTGAGTTTGGAAGAGTAAGAGGTGACTTGATTGAAACATATAAGATCCTAAGGGGACTTGACAGGTTGGATGCGGAGAGGATGTTTCTTCTTGTGGGAGAATCTAGAATTAGGGGCCACTGTTTAAAAATAAGGGGTCGCCCATTTAAAACGGAGATGAGGTGAAATTTTTTTCTCTCAGAGGGTCGTGAGTCTTTGGAACTCTCTTCCTGAAAAGGCAGTGGAAGCAGAGTCTTTGAATATCTTTAAGGCAGAGTTGGATAGATTTTTGGTAAGCAAGGGGATGATAGGTTATTGGGGGTAGGCAGGATGCAGATTTGTGGTTACTATCAGATCAGTCATGATCTTATCAAATGGTGGAGCAGACTCGAGGGGCCGAATGGCCTACTCCTGCCCCTTGTTCGTATGTCCGTAAAAAGACAATACTCGAGTAAACTACACCAGGGCCGCCTGGGCATCACCAAGTATAGGGCATGGGCCCAAGCTGCTGTCTGGTGACTGGGCATTTCCTGGGTTATTGAGGACACCATAACAAACTGTCAGGTGTATGTGCTGCATAGGTAGGGCCAAAGAGAGCCCCTCATCCCCACACAGTTCCCTACAAGGCTACGTGAGAGGCTGGGTATCAAGCTATTTGTCTTCAGCAGCATATCATTCCTTATAGTGGTGGATTACTTTTCCAGATGGGTTGAGGTGAAGCAACTATATTTGACTACTATAGAGGCAGAAATTAAGGCACCGAAAGAGATGTTTGTGAGTCACAGCATCCTGGATGAGATTGTGTCCAATAATGGCCCACAATTTTCAAATGAGGGTACAGTCAGGAGAAACAGGAGGAGTATCCTCCTCATCCCTAGACTGCCTATTCCCTCAGTACAGTGGCGAGACATCGAGGAAGATGCCTAGATGCAGAATGGCTTCCAAATCAACGACAGAGTCTACCTGCAACAATAGAGCCTACCACTCCTCCGGCAGTAGTGTGAACAAGATAGGGACGGGTTATGAGACTTTCAAACTGCCTGAACCTATGAACTCAGAGACTTGAAGGTGGGGAGATGGGGTAGTGATAACTATGTAAATACATAGGGTAAACTAGAAGAACTTGAAATACATTGGATAAAGACTTGGGGGGAAATGCAGTACAAGGGCCTGTCACATAGAGGGTTACTGTGGGACTGAGCACAGTACCACCTACACTGATATAAGAGAACACATGACCCACACCTAGGGGTCAGTCTGGTGCTGGACAGAACTGTGTGCACAAGCAAGCATGGAGGCAGCTTTTGGCTCAATCACTTAGTCCTTGCAGTTAATAATACATACAGTTAACCTTATTAAGAATACAAAGACTTCATTAAAACCTACCGAAATGTATTCAACACCTTATAACACACCCCACTTCCTCTCACCAATATCCACCATGGATTAAATCAACCCCTATCTTTTATTTTAAACTTGTGATCTCAGTTTCCTTAGTTATTCCTTTTACTAACTTGTCCCTGCCTCATAACATTTTTGCTAAGCCATTTAATCCAACTGGCCTAAGCCAGCATTTATGCTTGACGTGCGTCTTCTCTCACCCCACCTCATCTAACTCCATCAGCATACAATTCCATTCCTTCCTCCTCCCCTGAATGCACCCATGTTATTTTGCCTCAACTACTCCCTGTGGTGGAGTGTTTCACATTTGCTCCACTTTCCAGGTAAATAAGCTTTCCTGAACTTCCTATTGGATTGGTGATCCTGGGGTCAAGTTTTGACGAGTGTGTGTTTGTTATATCAGTGCAATCTCAATGAAACCAAGCGAACCAACAGAACAAATCAGGGAATTTTAAACGTAAGTTCCATCAAACGGAAATTGAGCTTTCATGTTCTTTTTTGCTGGTTTAAAAACCATTTCGCCTGAAGTCAACTCCGCCCATAAAACTGGCAAACCCGCAGATCAAAGTAATGAGGATGCTAGTTTTCACTGATTGTGCCCATTTGTGGCTGTTCAAAGAGGCTCTTCATATTGAACTTGTTTTCTCAGGTGCACACGCCCTAGTTGGCATGTTTTATTTATTTATTTTTTTGCCTATCTCAAGAGATTTAACTTAATAAGAAACTGACTAGGGTACACCAATGAAACTAGTAAACAATTCAGTATGATTTTTAGTCATTTTCAGTGATTCAAAATCAAGTTGGTGGTTCAATTTTGATAAAAATGCTTGAATTTTGTGATGAACCCATTTTTAGGTGCATTGATAAAACTATACTAGGTTCCACTCTTAAATACATCAATACAAATAGAAAGAGAAACAATTATTTCCTTTACACTATTCAATGAATGAAGATTTGATATCTGTGATTTATGCAAATGATTTTAGCACAAACTTGAACTGTAGCCTTAACAGTGTAATTTCTAGCACAATTTTCACTCAATTTTCCAATTGTGTCCAAAGCAGAAACTCTACCCCTTTACACTTATGACCTGTAGAATTTGGGAACCTTTTCTCTATGTCTACCCTGTCAAAACCCTTTCATTACTTTAAAGGTCTCTATCAGGTCACCCATCAGCCTTCACTTTTCTAGAGAAAAAGAGCCCCAGTCTGTTCAGCCTTTCCCGATGGGTATATCCTCTCAATTCCCATCTTTGTGAACCTTTTTTGTACTCTTTCCAATGCCGCTATATCCTTTTTTATAATATGGCAACCAGAACTGAGCATCATTCTCCAAGTGTGGTCTAACCAAGATTTGATGCAATTTAACATAACTTCTTTGCTTTTCAATCCAATCCCCCTAGAAATAAACTCCAGTGATTGGTTTGCTTTTTTATGGCCTTATTAACCCACATTGCTACTTTTAGTGATTTGTGTATATTTATCCCAGATCCCTTTGGTCCACTACTCCATTCAGATGCTTACTATCCAAGCAGTATGGTGTCTCCTTATTCTTCCTACCAAAATACACCAGCTCACACTTTGTTAAATTAAAATTCATTTGGAAATGATACATTCTACAATAATAATATCTCCTGTATTTTGTCACATTCTTTCTTTGCATTAATGCTATCTGCCAATTTGAAGTCATCCAAAAATTTGAAATTGTACTCTGATTCTAGAGTCTAAATTATTAATGTAAATTGTGAATGGCCCCAGCACCAATCCTTGTGGAACACCCACATCTCACCTTTTGTCAGTCTGAGTAGCTACCCTTAACCCTTACTCTCTAATTTCTGTTTGTAGCCAGTTTGCTATCCCTTCTGCTACCTGAATCCAGACTCCATACTCTCTGACCTTAGTCATGAGTGCACTGTGTGGTACTTTATCAAAGGCCTTTTGATAATCCAAATAAAATGCATCTTCTACATTACTCTTGACTGTGGCTCAGTTGGTGACACAATCGCCTCTGAATCTCTGGGTTCAAATCCCACTCCAGAGCTTGAGTGCAAAAATCAAGGCTGACACTCCAGTGGAGTACTGAAGGAGTCTTGTGCTGTCTTTTGGATGAGACATAAAACTGTGGCCCCATCTGTCTGCTTGGGTGAAGAGATCCCAGGTGCTATTTTGCAGAAGAACAGGGGAGCTATTCCTGGCCAATGTTTCTCCCTCAATCAACATCACAATGAAAAGCCCTTGTTGAAACTTCACCACTATGGAATCATGGTTTATTAAATTGGATCCAGCACTTCCTTACCAACAGAAGACAGAGTGCTGTGTGATGGGGAAATCATCTTCTCCTAGAGGTGTCCTCTCCAGAGTGCCCCAAGGAACAGTGTTGGGACCTCTACTCTTCTTGACATACATAACCGGCATTCCCAACAAGTTAACAAAAAAACTGCATATGCCTATTTGCAGATGACTCTATGGTTTACTCGGCAGGGAAAGCGCAAGACCATATCAATTCACTGCATGATCTTCTGGAATTGCAAAAAAATGGCAGGACCAATGAGAGATGGCATTCAGTGCCAAAAATGCTGTGTTCCGTACATTACCATCAAGAAAGATCCACCAAAAGATAGCTTTTAAGTTCTATAATCAAATTATCTAACAGATAGATACACAACCAGACATGGGGGTTCACCTTAAAAACAATCTTCAATGGGGATTCCACATTGAGCAGATGACATCCAAAACAAACAGGGTGCTTGGATTTCTGAGGAGGAATCTTTGGTATTGTTATAAAAATATCAGAGCTATAGCTTATCAAACATTTGTTTTTCCAGTCCTGGAGTATGCAAGTTGTGTTGGAATCCTTATATGGCAAAGGATAAGATTGAAGCAATCCAAAGACGTGCTGCATAAATCAGTATGGGAATCAGTATGGGAAATACACCAGTGTCACATCCTTGATCAAAGATTTGGAATGAGAATCACTGCAGTAAAGGAAGGAGAAAAATAGACTGACAGTGTTCTGTAAAATATGGAATGGACTGGTGGGAAATGACAGAGACAAAAACCTGGTGCCCTCCGGCAATGACAGACCATGAGGTAGTCACCCACAAAAACTACAAAGACCACCTGTTTCCAAGACAGTGTATCAATAATCTTTCTTCCCAAGGGCAATCCCACAATGGGACAAGCTGACAAGGGAAGTAGTCACAGCTACATTACTTGAAATCTTCAAGACCCCCATCTTTAGATTATTCCCAGTTATAATGTTTCAAGACCCATCCTTAGATTGTTCCCATTTATAGCTTATGGAGTAACAGGACTAGCTAGTGCTACCCATATAAATGTTGGTGGAATACAGATATTAGTCTGTGATGCCGACATAACTAAAGCATAAGCAGAAGAACAATAATAATTGATTGGGTCGTTATCACGTTGCTGTTTGTGGGATAAAAGCAAAATACTGTGGATGCTGTGTGTGGGAGTTTGCTGAGTGCAAATTAGCTCCCAAATCCCCGACATTACAACCGTGACTACACTTCAAAGACCACTTCATTCGCTGTAAAGCACTTTGAGATTTGTGGTGGTCATGGAAAGTGCTATATAAATGGAAGTCTTTCTTTTGTTCTTTTGCTTAAAATAATTCAATACAGTTGGTCAAGCACTACTTTCCCTTTTGAAATCTAACTACTTTATTATATTTTTAGCTTCTAGATGTTTATCTATTGCATCTTTGAAAAAGATTTTAATATCTTTTCTACCATTGCCCTTAATCTACCTGGCCTCAAGTTCCCTGGACTTCTTCTATTTCCTTTTTTAAAAATAGGAATAACATTAGCTATCTGCGAGTATGACTCCCTTTTCTAAAAAGAATTATATGTATCTATTAGTTCCTCTGCTTTCTCTAATTTCTTTTAATAAGCACGGTAGTGCATATGGACTCGGGTTTTATTCAATGTTTTATACTGAGATGAGCTTCCAATCACCAAGATCACCTATTTCCACCTCTGTAACATCACCCAATTCTGCCTCTGCCTCAGCTCATCTGCTGCTGATACCCTCATCCTTTTTTTGTTTGCCTCTAGAATTGACTATGCTAGTTTGATCCTGCCTGGCTTCCCATCTTCCACCCTACATAAACTTACACTCATCTAACATTCTGCTGCATGCATCCTAGCTCCTATCAAATCTCATTCCCCTCCATTACCCTGTGCCTGACCTACATTGGCTCATGGTCCAGCAAGATCATAATTTTAAATTCTCATCCTTGTTTTCAAATCCCTCCATGGCCTCACCCCTTCCCATCTGTAAACTCTTCAGCCATACAGTTGTGTGTTCCTCCAATTATGCATTCCCAATTTTAGTTGCTCTACCAATGACGGCCATGTCTTCGTCTGCCTGGTCCCTAAATTCTGGAATTCTCCACCTAAATCTCTCTGACTCTCTACCTCTCTTGCCTCCTTAAAACTTACCATTTTGCCTAAGCTTTTGATCATCTGTTCTATTATCTCCTTATGTGGCTCTTTGCCAAATTCTTGTTTGATAACACTTTTGTGTCCGCCTTGGGATGTTTAACTATGTTAAAGGCGCTAAATAAATGCCAGTTGTTTTAATTAACTTATCAATCTGAGATAGATAGGTTCTTGATTGGTAGGGGGATCAAAGATTACGGGGAGTAGGCGGGAGAATGGGGTTGAGAAATTTATCAGCCATGATTGAATGGCGGAGCAGACTCGATGGGCTGAATGGCCTAATTTCTGCTCCTATGTCTTATGGTCTTATGGTCTAATTATCTCCCTCTTTCTATCTTAAATGTCTTAATATCTTCTTTCATCTCTTCTTAAGTCATGCCAATCTTGTTTGTCTCCTTGGTCAATGGTGAAGCAGAGTAACTATTTAATTTTTCAGCCATTCAGCTGTCATCACCTGTGCATTTATTTTGTTCAGTTCTTAGTGGTCCTATTCATATCCTGATTTTTCTTTTGATATTTACGTGTTTGTAGAATGCTTTACTATACATTTTGTAGTTCCTCTTTGCCTTTCTAATTGTTTCCTTGACCTCTTTACTAACTTCTTCACACTACCTTGAATCAAAATCTTCTTTATTGTCCATGTACTTATTGCATGCCTTTTACTTTAGTTTTAATTTTAGGCATATCTCTTTACTCATTCATGATGCTTGATTATTGGCTAGTTCTCTCTCATTAGATGAACACGTTTTAAAAAAAATCAGTACATTTATTTTACATTTCATTTTGATTTTTCTAGTTGTTGAAGAACATGTGACAAAAAGATGCATTTTCATGTTGTCAAATTAAATATTTTTAAGTTTTGTCTTTTTTCTTTGTTTATTCAAGTAATGGATGTTCGTGGGTTTTGAAAAAAAAAACAACTCTCAAGTATTGTTCCTTCTAAGATGTGCAAGTGTGTAGATGTGCAGCAACCCAAG
Organism: Cetorhinus maximus; assembly: GCF_964194155.1. Taxonomy (NCBI): domain Eukaryota; kingdom Metazoa; phylum Chordata; class Chondrichthyes; order Lamniformes; family Cetorhinidae; genus Cetorhinus; species Cetorhinus maximus. Next base: position 122,686,052 of record NC_135888.1, read on the forward strand.
CAGGCCACTCACAAGTTGTTCCCCACCATCAACATCTGGGGGTTGCCATTGACCAGAAATTGAAGTGGGCCAGCCATATAAATACTATGGCTATAAGAGCAGGTCAGAGGCTGGGAAGTCTGCAGAAAGTAACTCACCCCCTGACTCGCTAAAGTCACCATCTACAAGGCACAAGTCAGGATTGTGATGTAATACTCTTCACTTGCCTGGATGAGTGCAGTTCCAACAACACTCAAGAAGCTCAACACCATCCAGGATAAAGTAGCCCACTTGATTGGCACCCCATCCACCACCTTAAACATTTTCTCCCTCCACCACGAATGCACGGTGGTAGCAGTGTATACCATCTACAAGATGTACTGCAGCAACTCACCAAGGACCCTTCAACAGCACTTAACGAATCCATGACTTCTACCACTTAGAATAACAATGGCAGAAGACACATGGGAACACCACCACCTGCAAATTCCCCTCCAAGTCACACTGCATCCTGACTTGGAACTACATCCCTGTTCCTTCACTGTCGCTGTCAAAATCCTGGAACTCCCTTGCTGACAGCACTGTGGATGTACCTACAACAGATGGACTGTAGCGATTCATTGAGGTGGCGCAAGGGCAATTAGTGATGGGCAATAAATATTGGCCTTGCCAGCATCATTCACATCTCATAAATGAATATAAAACACAGATACCACAAACAAATTTAATGATACCACACATTGAAATGAACAATCCTATGCCAAACAAGAGAAGAACAGAGAATTTCACTCATTCAGACCTCTAGGATATCTTGAAGGGGATTGGAGGCAGAAAGAACAGACTCAAAGCCAAGTCATCCTACATACTTACATGTAAGTGCTTTGAGAACAGCTGGGAACTTCAGTGGAAAAGGTTGAGTTAGGGACATCTTCAACAGAGGGGGTTGTGAAGGGTTAGTTCTGCAAGTGTTACTTTAAGAGAGTGAATAATGTACTGGTGTTCAATGTAGCCTAGAAATAAAAGGCATCCGATGAATGACTGAGGGCATGAAACTTTTTGCAGCATTATTTCTGCAGTCCTGGAAATGAGGGAATTGGCACTGAGTGCCATTCCTTTTCCATTGGGCTAAGTGACAATTCTGTTATTGCGCACTAGGGTACTCTTACCCATTATCAACCTTTGAGAGAGAAAGAGAGGAAAGCCAACCCTTTATGTTTGTAAGGTCAGACTGCTGTTTTGATTTGAAGCTTTTCCCTTTGATTTGGAACATAAGTCTCTAAGATGTCTTTTTATTAAGGAAAACCCCTTGCTAGGCAAAAGGAATAAGGCAATGTCTAGCCACTTAGGTCTGATAAAGGAACCAATTCATCACAAAGGCAGGAAATGCCTGAGATTCCCCATAATGATATTTTATTTAATAACTAGTCCAAATTTCGATGCTAACCAGCTTAGATTCATCCCTATAAATTAAATCAGAATCTTTCCTAAGCGTTTGCCTCTAAAAACCTTTTTCTCTTCTCTCTGCAAGAATGAAGATTACGCAACCAAGCCTCTGAACGTCTTGTACTCTAGATGCATCCTATCCTTGTCCACCGTCTTCCTCTCCATCTCCCACCCCCATCAGCAAATAATCAGGGAAATTTTGTATGAAATTTCTCTAACACCACCCCTAAGAGCTACCGCAGCTTTCTTTAGATTCTCCAACCAACCATCATAACTTCAAGGGGAGATTTTCATAAATTCCATTGACATAGTTTATCCATGGTTGCTCCCGATGTTCCACCAGAGTTATGGCAACTGATAGGGAGAGCTCCTGAGGAAATTCCCGAGGTTACTGCCCTCTGAAATGGCCTGGCAAGCCAATGTAATCACTCAACAATGTAATCCATCAACAGATTTTCCTAACAATCAGGTAAGGGCAATAAATGCAATTGTCAGTGACGAACACACCCTGAAAACAAATATACAACAAATTATTTTTTGTATGGTTAATCATTACCTTCTCTGAAGCGCCCCTGGTTGTGTTCAGCAGACTAGCTTGCAAACCTCTTGTGTCTGTGCTTCTTTGCCCCATGTCCTGATTTGTAGGAGCCTGAGGCATTCGAGCAGGAACAATCCTGACATTGCTTTGCCCATACTTAATGCCATCCAGGAGGCGAACCAGCAACAAGTTGACTGGCAGCTCGTCAATGCTACACGTAACTGGAGTCCTGCATTCTGGGCATCGGAGCTCCTTCCTGGCATTGAATATCCTCTGGAGACAAGCTTTACAAAAAGTGTGCTGGCATGGCAATACCTTGGCAGTGGCATCTAGTCTTTCAAAGCACACGGGGCATTCCAGCAGGTCCAGCAAGGCCAGATCATCCATCCTGCTTCCACAACACCATTTCATCAAAGCGCAATCATTCTGAAAATCAAACAGAGCAAAGGTTCAGAGAATTTCTCAATCATTAAAACAAAATTGCTATTGATCATTTGCAATGAATCAGTTCAAACACTTAATTGTCATAAATTGATGACATTATACTTTGACGCATTTACGTTTACATGCCAACTTAATCTGCCATGGGATGATTCTGATGATGGACGACAGCTCATAGTTCTTTATTACGCTTTAGGTTTTTTATTCATTCTCAAGATTTATTGCTTTTCCCTATTGGACATTGAGAAGACGGACAATCGCCTTCTTTAGTCGATCCAAATGCAATGGTTTGATACAGCTAAGTGACTTGCTAGGCCATTTCAGAGTGCAGATAAAAATCAACCATATTCATATGGTCCTGGATTTACATGTTGGTCAGGCTGGGTAAGGACCAGCCAATTCCCTTCTCTGAAGTGTATTAGTGAACCAGAAGGGTTTCTGCAACAATGCAGTAGCCGCTTGGAGGTACAGAGCTTGAGTACTGCTGAAAAAAGACACATGCTGTCGAAGAGGGGGCTGACTGGTTGGCAAGTGGGCTTGGTTGGCAAGTGGGCTCACATTACATGTACTAGAAGCTACAAATGTTCACACACAGGGTCTTGTAGTTTGCAAACAGAAGGAACATGTCCACACATTGTGCATTTTTCAACTAAACAAAAGCTTTGGGGTCAGCCATTCCCTGGTTCATTCCCCTGGGCAATGCCTGAACCGATCAGAGTCAACTTGCCTGGTTTGAATTCAAACAAAAACATCCATTTTCTCATTTGAACCCATTGACTCTTCATGAGAAACAACACTACATAGAAATTAGGGCACAGTAATAGCCAATTCAATCCAAAAGTCTATGCCAATGTTTATGCTTTTGACACAAAGATAGGTAGGAAGGCAAATTGTGAGGAGGACAGAACAAATCTGCAAAGGGATAAAGATTGGTTAAGTGAGTGGGCAAAAAAATTGCAAATGGAGTGAAAGGTGGGAAAATGTGAGGTGGTCCACTTTGGCAGGGAGAATAGGAAAGCAGGATATTATTTAAATAGAGAACACAGAATGCTGTGTTATGGAGGGATCTGGGGTCCTCATACGTGAGTAACACAAAGTTAGTATGCAGGTACAGCAAGAATTAGGAAGGCAAATGGAGCGTTGGCCTCTATTGAAAAGGGGTCAGAGTATGAAAGTAGGGAAGTTTTGTAGCTGTACAGGGCATTGAGCAATCACATCTCGAGTACTGCAAACAGTTTTTGTCTCCTTGACAGGGTAGATGCTGAGAGGATGCTTCCCCTCATAGGTGAATCTAGAACTAAGGGAACACAGTTTCAAAACAGGGCATCTTCCAGGTGAGGAGGAATTTCTTCTCTCAGAGGGTCATTAATCTTTGGAATTCTCATCCCCAAAAGGCTGGGTCATTGAACATATTCATGGCTGAGTTAGACAGATTTTTGATCCACAAGGGAGTCAAGGGGCAGGCAAGAAAGTGGAGTTATGGCGACAATCAGATCAACCATGATCTTATTGAAAGGAAAAGCAGGCTCGAGAGGTCAAATAACTTACTTCTGCTCCTATCTCTTATGTTCTTATGTTCTCCACATAAGCATCCCCCCATAAGATTGGCACTTTTAAAAATTACTGGCTGGGGTACTCAGTTTCCCAAAACCCCACTTCCAAGAGGGAATCCCAATACCCAGACTACACATTTGGGAAATTATTTCCTTCCAGAATTCAGCCTCCGAATTTTGATTAATGTATGAAACATGGAAAATCTTCCTTTCAATTGCAGGATTGTAAGGAACCAGCTGGCACTCAACCCAAGTAGCCATTCCCCTTTCCATTGGGACTCACTGGATATAAACCAGGAATGGGAATTCTGGCTAGGCGTTTTTCTTTGATCGTGCAAGGGTGCCGAGTCTGGGTGCCTCCAGTGATACTCCAGGTGACATCAACTAACAGCATATACTGTGAATTGAAAATTGGGCCTTATGGCTTATGTGGCTCATTTCCACGTTGATGACAGCCTTTAATGATTGGGCCAATAGGGGAAAACCACATTTACAATTTATAATGAGTCCCCTTGGTTCAGGTTACTACATGTGCCTCACTGTTAAACATCTACTCTTCCACTTAAAATCAATCTTAACCTCTTGATTAGATTACAGTAATCGTTCCTCTTTTCATATAAACATTTCAATGATAGTACAATTCTGACAGCTGTTATACTTCAATGCTTGCTGTCTTGTGAGGATTTCCCTCTAAAAGATTAATTATTTTGTTGTCTCCGGTTATAAAGAGAAGTGGGCAGCTCGGAATTCAGAAGATTGCCTTGTTACCTCTGGGACCTGGGTTTAAATGTAGACCAAATTGACAAATGAAACAATATCTCCGCTCTATGATAGATGTGAGGGTCTTACATTAAATATGTTTGAGCATTTGCAACTCAATCTTAAGTGGGATGAATCCAATGCAGAAAACTGCCCTATATCGAATCCTCAATACCACTAAATGAGCAATCACAGACAGTAAGCAAAACTCATGAGAGAAACGGAAAATTTTACAGACAGGTTCTTCTGAGCTTAAGTTTGGAGAAAAATGTGAAGGCTTTGTAAGCTTTACTGTTGGACCCATGTGTACGTAATCGTGGCTTGGAGAACGTTTGAACCTGTAGGTGCAGTCTTTGTCTTCGGTGTGCTGGAAGGAGTGTTGTCTGCATAAATTATGGTGGATTAAGGTTGTGTCAATTCCAAGCTGACACAAAAGGGAAGCACAGCTCCCTAGAAAACATTGCGCGTCATGGCATTATAATTTGATGCATTTACGTTTGCATGTCAGCTTAATCTGCCTTAGAATGATTCTGATGATGGATGATAGCTACTTATGTTGAGTGCCAGCTGGTTCCTTACACTCATGCAACTGAAAGGAAGATTTTCCATGTTTCATGCATTAATCAAAATTCAGGAGGCTGATGGCATAGTGGTATTGTCGCTGGACTAGTAATCCAGGGGCCCAGGGTAATGCTCAGGGGTTTGAATCCCGCCATGGCAGATGTTGGAATTTGAATTCAATAAAAATTCATTAAAGTCTAATAGTGATCATGGGACCATTGTCGATTGTTGTAAAAACCCATCTGCTTCACTAATCCCTGAAGGAAATCTGTCGTCCTTACCTGGCCTGGCCTACATGTGACTCCAGACCCACAGCAATGTGGTTGACTCTTACATGCCCTCTGAAATGGCCGAGCAAGCCACTCGGTTGTAACAAACCACTACAAAGTCACAGAAAAGGAATGATACCGGACGGGCCACCCAGCATCGGCCTAGGCACCGGAAATGACAAAAGCAATCTCAGCCCTGTTGACCCTGCAAAATCCTCCTTACTAACATCTGGGGGCTAGTGCCAAAATTGGGAGAGCTAACTCACAGACTTGTCAGGCAACAGCCTGACATAGTCATCCTCATGGAATCATACATTGCAGATAATGTCCCAGACACCGCCATCACCATCCCTGGGTATGTCATGTTCCCACCAGCAGGACAGGCCCAGCAGAGATGGCGGCACAGTGGTATACAGTCGGGAAGGAGTTGCCCCGAGAGTCCTCAACATCGACTCCGGACCCCATGAAGTCCCATGGCACTGGTCAAACATGGGCAAGGAAACCTGCTGCTGATTGCCACGTACCACCCTCCCTCAGCTGATGAATCAGTGCCCTTCCATGTTGAACACCACTTGGAGGAATCACTGAGGGTGGCAAGGGCGCAGAATGTACTCTGGGTGGGGGACTTCAAAGTCCATCAGTAGCACCACTACTGACCGAGCAGGCTGAGTCCTAAATGACATAGCTGCTAGACTGGGTCTGTGGCAAGTGGTGAGGGAACCAACGAGAGGGAAAAACATTCTTGACCTCATCCTCACCAACCTGCCGGCCACAGATTCATCTGTCCATGACAGTATCGGTAGGAGTGACCACCGCACAGTCATTGTGGAGACCACGTCCTGCCTTCACATTGAGGATACCCTCCATCGTGTTGTGTGGCACTACCACGCTGCTAAATGGGTTAGATTTCGAACAGATCTAGCGACTCAAGACTGGGCATCCATGAGATGCTGTGGGCCATCATCAGCAGCAGAATTGTACTAAAATACAATCTGTAACCTCATGGCCTGGCATATCCCCTCTTTTCCATCACCATCAAGCCAAGGGATCAACCCTGGTTCAACGAAGAGTGCAGGAGGGCATGCCAGGAACAGCACCAGGCATACATTAAAATGAGGTGTCAACCTGGTGAAGCTATAACACAGGACTACTTGTGTGCCAAACAGCATAAGGAGCAAGGGATAGACAGAGTTAAGTGATCCCACAGCCAACAGATCATATCTAAGCTCTGCAGTCCTGCCACATTCAGTTGTGAATGGTGGTGGCCAATTAAACAACTCACGAGAGGAGGAGGCTCTGCAAATATCCCCACCCTCAATGATGGGGGAGCCCGGCACATCAGTGCAAAAGATAAGGCTGAAGCATTTGTTACAATCTTCAGCCAGAAGTACCGAGTGGAAGATCCGTCTCGGCCTCCTCCGGAGGTCCCTGCGTCACAGATGCCAATCTTCACGTTTTATCAAGAAACGGCTGAAGGCAATGGATACTGCAAAGGCTATGGGCCCTGACAATATTCCGAGAATAGTACTGAAGACTTGTGCTCCAGAACTTGCCACGCCCCTAGCCAAGCTGTTCCAGTACTGCTACAACATTCACATCTACTCGGCTATGTGGAAAAATGCCCAAGAATGTCCTGCACACAAAAAGCAGGATAAGTCCAACCCAGCCAATTATACCCCATTGGTCTACTCTCGCTCATCAGTAAAATAATGGAAGGAGTCATCAGCAGTGCTATCTAGTGGCACTTGCTTAGCAATAACCTGCTCACTGACGCCCAGTTTGGGTTCCACCAAGGCCACTCAGCTCCTGACCTCATTACAGCCTTGGTTCAAGCATGGACAAAAGAGCTGAACTCCTGAGATGAGGTGAGAGTGACTGCCCTTGACATCGATGCTGCATTTGACCGAGTGTGGCATCAAGGAGCCCTAGCAAAACTGGAGTCACTGGTAATCAGGAGGAAAACTCTCCACTGGTTGGAGTCATACCTAGCACAAAGGAAGGTGGTTGTGGTTGTTGGAGGTCAGTCATCTTAGCATCACTGCAGGAGTTCCTCAGGGTAGTGTCCTCGGCTCAACCATCTTCAGCTGCTTCATCAATGACCTTCCTTCCATCATAAGTTCAGAAGTGGGGATATTGACTGATGATTGCACGATGTTCAGCACCATTTGCGACTCCTCAGATACTGAAGCAGCCCACATCCAAATGCAGCAAGACCTGGACAATATCCAGACTTGAGCTGACAAATGGCAAGTAACATTCGCACCACACAAGTGGCAAACAACGACCATCTCCAACGAGAGAGAATCTAACCACTGCCCCTTGATGTTAAATGGCATTACCATCGCTGAATCCCCCACTATCAACATCCTGGGGGGTTGCCATTGACCAGAAATTGAAACTGGACTAGCCATATAAATACAGTGGCTACAAGAGCAGGTCAGAGGCTATGAGTCGTGTGATGAGTAACTCACCTCCTGACTCCCCAAAGCATCAACAAGGCACAAGTCAGGAGTATGATGGAACACTCCCCATGTGCCTGGATGAGTGCAGCTCCCACAACACTCAAGAAGCTTGACAATGCAGCCTACTTGATTGGCGCAACATCCAAAAACATTCGCTCCGTCCACACACAGTAGCTGCAGTGCGAACCATCCTCATGATGCACAGCAGGGATTCACCAAGGCTCCTTCGACAGCACCTTCCAAACCCACGACCACTACCATCTAGAAAGACAAGGGCAGCAGATAGATTGGAACACCACCACCTGGAAGTCCCCCCTCCAAGTCACTCACCATCCTGACTTGGAAATATATCGCCGTTCCTTCACTGTGGCTGGGTCAAGATCCTAACAGCACTGTGGGTACCTAAACCACACGGACTGCAGCAGCTCATAAGGCAGCTCACCACCACCTTTTCAAGGGCAACCAGGGATGGGCAATAAATGCTGGCCCAGCCAGCGAAGCCCACATCCTGTGAATAAATTTTTTAAAATACAGCATACTTGTCATAGTGATCTATACCAATTAGCCCAACTGAATTGTGGTTCCCTTTGAAATTGGAAACAACACTATTAACTGCTCCTCGTAAATGATAGATGATATGATTTTCAGTTCTGTGTGTTATGTAGTTTTGTTAGAGATTTGGTGCTCCCAGCTTTGCAGACAGTTGTGGCATTTAGAGCATGCAGCCAGTATAACCTGACCATGCAAATAAAGTTATCTTGAGCAAGCTGACTCTAGTATAAATGGCAGCATAATTTTGCATCTAACCCTTGCTGCCTTTGAGGTGCAAGGAAAGTGAAAAAAATGCTCACTGCCTCATTCTCGGTATCTCTTTCCTTGATGAGTTCACTTTACCACAAAAAATGGAAGAAAACCTGACAGAGCTACATCTCATTGTAGGTGTTCTCACTTATTATTTAGCTAATTAACTTTGTCAATGTAACAATATCATTGAGAATAGTTTATAAATGTGTTGTACCAGCTGAAAACTGCAACCTTGATCTATATGCTATGAACCTGTGTAAGAACAACCCCTTAGGATAAGTCTAATTTTCCTTCCCTACCTCCTTATGGGAAATGGTTTCCACTTCGCTGTGTTAGCTAACAGCATGGTTAAGATGGGAAGGGAAATCATGGGTTGAGTATACTATCACTCCACCCAACAGAAGATGCAAATAAACACGCTTCTCTATTTGTATGGTATGAAATAAAGAAATAGCAATTTCTCGTTCTTGTCAATTAATCAAATGTATTTCCCATTGTACATTAGAGCTATGATCTGTGTAATTTTCAGTCTGTCTTGAATAGGAAATGCAGCAACACTCTACTTGTTACTCATTTGCTATAGTTCGATCCATTCAACCAATTTTTTCAGAAACCTTGAATTTCCTCATTACAGATGCAATCCTGGCTGCAGTACGCTGGATTATTCAGCACAGACAAGAGCTTTAAGTGTCAGCTATAGACATTTTGAATCTGTACCGACCTGTCACTTGAAGTAGATGGAAGACGTGAAGCCTGAAAGAAGTAATGTGAGATCTTTCTTCATTCCAAAAGATATCTTTGAGGGAAATCACATTAACATATCCTTGCTCCAAAATCAGGGCCAACTCAGAGCTGCTAAAGTACCCAGACACCTGTGCATAAGCTTCACAAATCACTGCAAAGCTGATTCCTTCGACTGCATTTGCATCTCCTTTTCCAATTCATATGTTAGCAGTGTACAGAAGCATTTCAAATGTGCAATTTACTTGTCAATGCAAGTAAATCACATTAATGTTCAAACAAATTAAAAATTGAGGAAAGAGTCTCCGTTCTCTTGGTAGTTGGGGGTGGGGGGGGCTTCTTGCCAAACAACCCCAGTCCAATTAGACATCCAGTCGTGAGATCACGCCACCCAGATCCAGAACAGAAACTGCACCACTGATCGAATTACAAGACAAATATTAACCACTTCACTACTACTGGAGATCCTCTGCAGATTGCATTACTCAACATAAGCCTGGAAGAGTCAAAGATCGGATAACTCAGTCTCTGGTAGCAGGAGAGGCAAAAATATTTGTAACAGAAGAGAGCTTTTCCATCATACTCATCTATTACCACACCCAGTCAGGACCACTAATAATATCACTGCTACTGTAGGAAATGACTTGTTCTGAGGTGGGCAAAGAGTTCCCTCTGCTGGAATCATCTGTAATGCCTTTTCCTTCATGAATGTAAAAGTTCTTGCACAAATGCAATTTACTTCTGAAGAGTTCCTCGGCAGAATATAAATAGCCCTGCAGTTGTCACTGTGAAAACATTCCCTGATTGTACTGCAACTCCAAGGAAGGAGGCAGGCCAGCCAGTGCAAAGGCAAAGCGTACTATAAAAGGGACCATGCTGACCACAAAGAGGCAGGTGTGGACAGCTGTCTACTTGCTACAGATCGACCAGAAACCCACAGGGAAAGACAACAACTGTAACATGATCTCTAGGGCTAGTGGATACTGCCATTAGCATGGTAGAGGTCACGCTTAATTTAATTTTGTTTTATTCATTAACGGGATGTGGGCTTCACTGGCTGGGCCAGCATTTATTGCCCATCCTTAGTTGCCCTTGAGAAGGTGGTGGTGAGCTGTTTTCTTGAACTGCTGCAGTCCATGTGGTGTAGGTACAGCCATAGTGCTGTTAGGATTTTGACCCAATGACAGTGAAGGAACGGCGATATTTTTCCAAGTCAGGATGGTGAGTGACTTGGAGGGGAACTTCCAGGTGGTGGTGTTCCCATCTATCTGCTGCCCTTATCCTTCTAGATGGTAGTGGTCGTTGGTTTCAAAGGTGCTGTCTTGCAAGCCTTGGTGAATTCCTGCTGTGCATCTTGTAGATGGTACACACTGCTGCTACTCTGTGTCAGTGATGGAAGGACTGAATGTTTGTGGATGGGGTGCTAATCAAGCGGGTTGCTTTGTCCTTGATGGTGTCAAGCTTCTTGAGTGTTGTGGGAGCTGCACTCATCCAGGCAAGTGAGGAGTATTCCATCATACTCCTGACTTGTGCCTTGTAGATGGTGGACAGGCTTTGGGGGGGTCAGGAGGTGAGTTACTCATCGCACGATCCCTAGCCTCTGACTTGCTCTTGTAGCTACAGTATTTATATGGTGAGTCCAGTTTCTGGTCAATGGTAACCCCCAGGATGTTGATAGTGGGGGACTCAGTGATGGTAATGCCATTGAACATCAAAAGGTGATGGTTAGCTTCTCTCTTGTTGGAGATGGTCATTGCCTGACGCTTGTGTGGCGCAAATGTTACTTGCCATTGTCAGCCCAAGCCTGGATATTGTCCAGGCCTTGCTGCATTTGGACGTGGACTGCTTCAGTATCTGAGGAGAAGTGAATGGTGCTGAACATTGTGCAATCATGGTCGAACATCGCTATTTCTGATCTAATGGTGTACGGAAGGGCATTGACGAAGCAACTGAAGATGTTTGGGCCGAAGACATTACGCTGAGGAACTCCTGCAGTGATGTCCTGGAGCTAAGATGACTGACCTCCAACAACCACAACCATCTTCCTTTGTGCTAGGTATGACTCCAACCAGCGGAGATTTTTCCCCCGATCCCCCGTGACTCCAGTTTTGCCAGGGCTCCTTGATGCCACACTCGGTCAAATGTGGCCTTGATGTCAAGCGCAGTCACTCTCACCTCACCTCGGCAGTTCAGCTCTTTTGTCCATGTTTGAACCAAGGCTGTAATGAGGTCAGGAGTTGAGTGGCCCTGGCAGAGCCCAAACTGGGCGTCAGTGAGCAGGTTATTGCTAAGCAAGTGCTGCTTGATAGCACTGTTGATGACCCCTTCCATTACTTTGCTGATGTTCGAGAGTAGACTGATGGGGTGGTAATTGGCCGTGTTGGATTTGTCCTGTTTTTTGTGTGCAGGACGTACCTAGGCAATTTTCCACATAGCTGGGTAGATGCCAGCATTGTAACTGTATTGGAACAGCTTGGCTAGGGGCGTGGCAAGTTCTGGAGCACAAGTCTTCAGTTCTATTGCCGGAATATTGTTAGGCCCCTTAGCCTTTGCAGTATCCAGTGCCTTCAGCCGTTTCTTGATATCACGTGGAGCGAATTGAATTGGCTGAAGACTGGCATCTGTGATGCTGGGGACCTCCGAGGAGGCCGAGATGGATCATCCACTCAGCACTTCTGGCTGAAGATTGTAGCAAATGCTTCAGCCTTATCTTTTGCACTGATGTGCTGGGCTCCCCCATCATTGACGCTGGGAATATTTGCAGAGCCTCTTCCTCTAGTGAGTTGTCCACCACCATTCACGACTGGATGTGGCAAGACTGCAGAGCTTTGATCTGATCTGTTGGTTGTGGGATTGCTTAGCTCTGTCTATCACTTGCTATTTATGCTGTTTGGCATGCAAGCAGTCCTATCTTATAGCTTCACTAGGTTGATGCCTCATTTTTAGGTATGCCTAGTGCCGTTCCAGGCATGCCATCCTGCACTCTTCATTGAACGAGGGTTGATCCCCTGGCTTGATGGTAACGGTAGACTGGGGGATATTCCAGGCCATGAGGTTGCAGAATGTCCGAGTACAATTCTGCTGCTGATGATGGCCCACAGCGCCTAATTGTTGCCCAGTCTTGAGTTGCTAGATCTGTTCGAAGTCTATCCCATTTAGCACCGTGGTAGTGCCACACAACACAATGGGGAGGGTATACTCAATGTGTACGTGGGACGTGGTCTCCATAGTGACTGTGCGGTGGTCACTCCTTCCAATACTGTTTTGGGCAGATGCATCTGCAGTAGGCAGGTTGGTGAGGATGAGGTCAAGTATGTTTTCCCTTTTGTTGGTTCCCTCAGCATCTGCCGCAGACCCAGTCTAGCAGCTATGTCATTTAGGACTCAGACAGCTCGGTCATTAGTGGTGCTACTGAGCCACTATTTGGTGATGGACATTAAAGTCCCCCCACCGAGAGTACATTCTGTGCCCTTGCCACCTCAGTGCTTCCTCCAAGTGGTGTTCAACATGGAGGAGCACTGATTCATCAGCTGAGGGAGGGCGGCACGTGGTAATCAGCAGGAGGTTTCCTTGCCCGTGTTTGACTTGATGCCATGAGACTTTATGGAATCCAGAGTTGTTGCTGAGCAACTCCCTCCTGACTGTATACCACTGTGACCACCTCTGCGGGGGTTGTCCTGGACAGGACAAACCCAGGGATGCTAATGGTGGTGTCTGGGACATTTTCTGTAAGCTATGATTCCGTGAGGATGACTGTTTCAAGCTGTTGCTTGATGGATCTGTGTGACAGCTCTCCCAATTTTGGCACTAGCCCCCAGATATTTGTAAGGGGGACTTTGCAGGGTCGACAGGGCTGCGATTGCCGTTGTCATTTCCAGTGCCTAGGTCAATGCCGGATGGTCTGTCTGGTTTCATTCCTTTTTTGTGACTTTGTAACAGTTTGATACACCTGAGTGGCTTGCTAGGCCAGAGAGCATTTAAGAGCCAACCACACTGCTGTGGGCCTTGAGTCACATGTAGGCCAGGCCAGGTAAGGACGACAGATTTCCTTACTGACATTAGTGAACCAGGTGGGTTTTTACAACAATCTACAATGGTTTCATGGTCATTGCCAGAATTTTAATTCCATATTTTTATTGAATTCAAATTCTACCATCTGCCGTGGGGGGATTTGAACCCAGGTCCCCAGAGCATTACCCTGGGTTTCTGGATTACTAGTTCAGTGACAATACCCCTGGAGGGAAGTGTCACTATGTGATATGAATGAGATATAGAAATACTGCTATTGTTAACAACAGAGAACCTGGGAATGATGGGCAATAAAGCGGGAGACTTTTGACTCCATACAAATGGTAGTCATGTCCGTCAAAACTCTGATGAAAATTAATTTGTTCTGACTGTGCCAGGCTCAGTTGAAGTTAAAATTAGGACACTTTCTGGGGAATGGTAGGAAACCAATTTCTGTCACAGTTCCATGAGGCTGAACATTTTCACTCAGCCTCCGCACTTCCCTTGCTGCTAATATGAGGGGCGAACATGCCTCTGCTTGCCCTCCAGCTATTTAATGTCAACAGACTGTGATTTATCTCGAGCTGGGCCTTCTGCCCCCCCCTTCCAAGGAGGAGGTCCAGCCTCCAAGAGCTGCCTGCCAAACAGATGATCAGCAGCTCTCTGGTCCACGCAGTGCCACTGGGAGCAGTGACCACTGCTAGGACTGCACCCAGTCCAAGGGCGATTGTCACTGGAGCCATGCACTGAGGATAGTGGGCGGGCAGTAACACTGGAACCAGGCTGGCAGGCTCTAGTGAAGGGGTCGAGAGGGATGGGGAACCAGGCCGGGTGTGAAAATGGGGCAGGGGAAGACCTTGGCGGCAGGGCGGGGGTGGTTTCCGATGGGCCCAGGGGACACGTAAAGAAGGAACCCTCCCCTTTCCTGCCACCAGCCTGTGCAGTGAAATCTGCCAGGCTTCACACTTGGCATCAGCCTCTGCTTGCTGTCATGGCAATGTGTCATGTAATGTGTCTTTAATTTCATTGACTGTTCTGATGTATATTGAACTTCTTTAAATGGACTTTTGCTAAACAAAGAAACTGACTTTAAAATGGCTGTTAATTTGCATTTGTGAAAGCCACATTCCCCGTCATGGAGTTATCAAATCTTTGGAACCCTCAGATAGACAATGGCATACCCTCAGAGGTGTAAAAGCTCCCTTTCCACATTATCAAGAGGGAAATGGACCATCCAAGGAGTTAATAGCTGAGACATTAATATTCAATCACCTTTGGCTATTGCAGCTAACAGGATACAAGGAATTAATTGCCTGACCTGTTGGAGGCCACTATTGAGATATAGAGTTTCTAACAACAGATCAGAGAAAATCTCACTGCCAGAGAGGGTGATGACTGTGCAGTTTGAAAGCCAGACACATGATAACAGCCATCTTCACTGTAGGGAAAGGTGGCACAAGCTGCTAAAACCAGAGAAGGCGTCTGCAGAACGGACCAGTAACATTGGCCAGAATTTTCCTGCCCCGTTGGCGTCGGGCGTCATGGTGGGTGGGGTGGGAGGCGGGGTGGGATGGGGTGGCGAGAAGGCCAATAATCAGTTTTACTCCGGTTTGCGATCGTCTGCTCCACCCATCAATGGCGGGCCGCGTTTCCTGCTACTGCGTGTTGGGAACATCATTTTAATACATTTGCATCTAATTTTAAGCACTGCTCACCGGAATCATCCCCCCACGTCAAATGTACCGCCCATGTTGGAGTAAATTCAGAACAGTGTTCTTCACGACTGCCTTTAAAAGGCGTGCACCTGGTAACCTTAACTTCGAGGGGAACTTGGAGGTGATTGCACCCAAACTTGCGCAGCGCTCGCAAGCATCGCCTATAGGCCATCAAGGAAGAGGCACCACGCATTCGCGAGGGGCAGAGGCAAGTCGCTTTTTCCCCGGCTGGCTTTCAGTGCAGTCCCAGGGCAAGGGCTCTAGTGCGGGTCAGGCTGGAGAGATGGCGGGGGGGGCAAGGCAGCACAGACTGAAGGAAATACTCAAGCACGTGACAGGGGGTGAGGGAAGCGGACACACAACTGGAGAAGCTTGTCAAAATTGAGCATTCTTCTGCAGCTGAGACCATTCAGCTGCAATTCCATTGACCTGCTTGGAGTTGGGTCTCTGAAGCTTTTCTGTCCACTCAAGCAACACAAAAGCATGAAAGTGCCACCAAATGCTCCAGAACTTTTCACCCCCCGGGCGCAGACTACAAATTAATGTGCATTTTAGGGGGCAGCAGAGCAAATGGCCGACTGGGCAAATTGTAGAATCCCCTTGTGAAAAGTGGTCATGGTGCAGTCACTGGTGGAGGTGCTCACAGCCCCTTGCAATATCTTTATTCACTATGGTCCAAGCTAACAGTGCAACCTTGCAGCGCGGGTTAGGGCAATGCCTGCATGTGAGCTGAGAGCATAGCACGCAGTCCAGTGGCCGAAGCTGCTGCCAATAGGTCAAGTGGAGGTGGGTGGGGTTTCAGACAGCCAATGAGCACACTACACACAGGCCATCCAAGTGGTGGCCAGCACTCTCCTGCTTGTGTGAAGGGGCTTTCAGACTTAACCAAGAGAGGTTCTTAGGACACATATGCTAACCCTCTCTCTTTGAGCCTGCAGGAGGAGAACATCAGGATCATGGAACCTGGTGATTTAGCAGTACACCTCACAGCTCACAGAGACCAGAGAAGAAGAACAAGAGAGCGGCAGAGTTTCCTAGCTTGGAAAAAGGGAGGAGCACCTCCCTTAAGGTGAAGAGGTGGCAGGGCCTACTGTGCACGCAGCTGAAGATCCACAATGAGCTGTCACTCGTAGGAGCGTTGCTAGACTCAGGGTCTATAAACAGCACCTTTCCTGCAGATGACCGGGAACCAGTGTCGCTGAAGGCTGCACATATGCCACCTGCTGCAGGATTTAGCGCCACGGGGGACTTGGAGGGCATCCACTGCCGGAGGTCATGAAAGTGTTCAATTTTTACGCCAGTGGCTCCTTCCAGGGCTCCACAGTTGACCTGTGTGGGATCTCGCAAACCTCCACACACAAGTGTATCCAAGAGGTTACGGCCGCCATCTTTGTGAAGGCACAGAACTTTGTGCATTTCACCTGGGATCAGAAAAGCCAGGAAGCAAGAGCGCTGGGATTTGTGCAGATCTCAGGTTTTCCACAGGTGCAGGGTGCCATCGACTGCAATTAGGTGGTGCTTAGATCTCCGTGGCAACAAGCAGTTAGCTGCATCAACCACAAAGGCTTCCACTCGCTGAATGTTCAGCTGGTGTGCGACCACCACAAACAGATCCTACGGGTCTGCACACAATTCCTAGGGAGCGTCCATGACTCCTACATCCTCAGCAGGTCTCAGATCCTTGACATCTTCCAGGTTCCAGAGAGGCTGCAGGGCTGGCTCTTCGGGAACAAGGACTACCCACAGAGAACGTGGCTAATGATGTCCGTGTGGTGGCCTCAGACACAGCAGAGTGACAATATAATGAAGCTCATGCCACGACCCGGACTTTGATAGAGCAAACAATGGGCATTTTGAGAATGAGGTTCTGGTGCCTTGAAAGGTCCGGTGGAGCACTGGAATACAGTCTCCAGAGGTTGTCGCACATCATCACTGCCTGCTGCATGTTCCACAGCCTGGCACTGCAACGGGGGCTGGACCTGGCTGAGGAGGACATGGAGGAGCTGCATGCCTCCTCTGATGAGAGGGACGTTGAAGGGGATATTGATGATGATGAGGTCCTCAAAGGTGAAGATACTGATGATGAGGCCATCACATTGGCCAGCCAAGGCAAGTGCGCTTGGGAGGCCCTCATAGCTGCGAGATTTGTGGAGGATGATGACAAGGTGCAGTGAGCACAGTCCTGACATTCTCACCTTGCACCTGTGAATGTTTGGCTCCTGTGTGACTGCTGGCAGTGCACATACCCTCAGCGTTCAGGCTCATGTCATGGAGATGCAGCGGAGACCCTAATAGTCGCTAAATTCAAGTAGATGATGATGACATGCAGTGAAGACACTTCATAGATCTTCACATTGCCTCTGTGAATGTCTGACTCGTGTCTGGCTGAGGGTAGCTCGCTTGTACTCTGTGATAAGGTTCATATCATGGAGATGGAGATGCAGCCGTGAAACTATAAATGCACCCAATCCTTTGTTAACCTTCAGCACCTGTCCCCTTCAGGAGCATAGCATCACCGGACACAGATGCTGAAGAGATGGGGAGTCAAATCCACCTCAAAAACGCTGAGAGCACACAGAAAGAATGATGGAACTCTGTGACACCTACCCTCGGCGTTCTGGTAGCAATGGCAAGCACCATCAAGGTGCAGGCATCAATAATGTGTACAGTGATTGTGAGGCCGGACCACCACTTTGGTCTGTAGGCCACATAAAGCACGAGGAAGAGACCCTGGACTACACCTGAGTGACAGGAACACTGCTCATCATAACAAGGAGCCATAGACAAGGGAGACATATTTGTGAGTTTATTTACAAAAGTGAACATTACGTTCAAGTGATTAACACCCACACTCAGGCTGTGCAACTACATCTTCTTAACCTTCCTAACCCTGCCGCTACATCTTGGTGTTCCCCCGACATCCACAGCGGAGGTGGAGGCAGCATGCTGACTGCGACGCCATGTGCCGTGATGACCTTGGCGGGCGTCCTCTGGAGGGCTGAGACCTGGAGGGCTCTGGCCTGCTTTTGGGGTCCTGCTGTGTGGCAGTGGCACCCTCCTCGGCCTGTGGAGCTGGAGCTGCTGGGATCACAGGAAGAGGGGATTTGGATGGGCCGGACACTCCCGGAGTCACCTGGGTGGATGGCCCCAGGGTTTGCACCTGCTGATCATCCTCCCTATGGGTGCCCGACAGTCCCTGGCTGACTCCTTAAAGAGAAGGAGTAGCTGGAGTGAGATCGAGCTGCCCGGCACCCCTCTCACATTGATACTGTTGGAGTCTAACTATATCAGCGATGGAGTTCAGCCCACTGCAATAGGGGAGCTCACTCACAGCATGGTTGTCTGATGGATGTTGCACTGCTGGATCCTCACTTGGTTCAGCACTGCTGACCTCACCATCAGCACAGGAATGGTCCAGATTGTCACCAGCCAGCTGGATGACTCTATTTTCAAAATCTGTGAGGACCTTGATGTCAGGCATTCCTCCACCAGTCTGCGCTTTCTCCCTTTTCTTGTGTGCCAGCTTGTCCTGCATGAATACAGATGGGGAGAGTGTAAGCAGGATGCCTGCCAGGCTAGATGAGAAGGATGCCTGTGTGGGCAGTGACTGGTGCCATGGACAGGATGAGGATATGATCTGCAGGGCTGATGGTGTGGGTGAGAGAGTGAATGATGATATCCATTGAACTAGCAGTGAATGAGATCCCTGTGGATGTGTGGTGGGTTTGTGAGTGTGAGAGTTGAGAGTGATGAGAAATGTGACTTACCCTGGTGGAATGGAAGAGATCATTCATCCTCTTTTGGCATTGAGTGGCTGTTCTTTTTTGCAGAGCGTTGGCACTGACCACCACTACCACAGCCTCCCATACTGGATTTGTCGCTTTGCTTGTTGGCCTTCACCCAGAGTTAGGGTAGAAGGCTTCACGGCGGGCCTCCACTGCGTTCAGTAGGCGCCCGAGGGAGGCGTCGCTAAATTTGGTGGACAGCATGTTTTCTCCCTTTGGCAGCAATGACTTTGCAGCAGCTTCCGATCCCTTAGAGAGAGCTATCTCTGTGCAGGGGCGCCCGGTTACTGAAGATCTGAGGTGAAAGTGGGACGGGCCAATCAGAGGCCGCTATGCCAGCAATCCGGCATGTGTCCTGGGAATGCATTATTAATGAGGTGGGTTACCCCAGGAATGAGATGATCCCAGTGCAAAAACCCGCCATTGTGGCTGAAGGGTAAAACCTCCTTTTTCCCACCCACTACCACACTTTTTGCAAACCTGGGATGATTCTGCCCAGCATCCCTCTCCCTGCTATTTCCAAATTCGGTGCCCTATCTCTGTTACCTCTTGGAATACATCACAGAGATAGAGAATTTCAACGGTAAGTGCCTTCAAGTGCCGCAGCTGCCACTTTGGAATAAGATGGATTGCAGTTTAAGAGAGACTGTCTCCAGAAAAATAACCAACTTACACTGGAACACCTGGAATTTCAGGCAACCCAAAGGAACATCAGAACATATATTTTTTCTTTCTTATGGTCTTTAACTTTTATCAATACCACCTCCTCCATCCTGTAACTTGTTCAGTTCATGGGACGGGGCTGTCGCTATGTGGCTAGGCCAGCATTTATTGCCCATCCCCAACTGCCCTTATTTAGAGGGCACTTAAGAGTCAACCACATTGCAATGGGCCTGGAGTCACATGTACACCAGACCAGGTGAGGACAGATTTCCTTCCCTAAAGGGCGTTAGTGAACCAGATGGGTTGTTATTACAACGATTTAAATTCCAGATTTTTATCAAATTCAAATTTTGAACATGGGTCCCCAGAGCATTACCCTGGGTCCCTGGAATACTAGTTCAGTGACAATACCACTATGTCGTGTAATTCAGGGTGCGTTTTTACCTTTTTAATGAGACTTATATTTTTACCTGAGTAGGACTGTAGCTTTAAGAATAATTCTGTGTTGTAAGATCACATGATCTGTGTAAACCAATGAGTCAGCAACATGGGGAACCTCTAGGAAGGGAATTCTTTTTTAGTTATGGAGTTTGATACACACCTGTAGTTGCTGCTGCTGTCTTTTAAATAAACTTAAATGCTTCCACTAAGAAAAGTTATCTGATAATCAATTCTATAACACTGGCAGTGCCAGTGCTTGTTGCCCATTCCTAATTACCCATTGACGTAAGTGAATGTAGGCCATTGCAGAGGACAGTTAAGAGCCACAATTCTGTGGGTCTGGAGTCACATACAGCCAGACCAGGTATGGGTGAACCTAATGGGTATTTGTGATAAACAATGAAAGTTTCATAGTCACTGTTACTTGTTTTTAATTCTGGATTTATTAATTGAATTTAAATGCCACCAGCTGCTGAGAAGAGATTTGAAACTATTAGCCTGGTCCTCTGGATCACTAGTCCAATGATATTACCACAGTACCACCATTTCCCCCTGGAGGCATTCATACATATTACCTAACTGCCTGTCATCCGGTCCGATATTAGTTTCAGCTTACTGGCAAGACTGAAGCAATCCAGTTCAGCTACTCAGGAACAGATTCCACTTCGCTCTCTAACTGCATTTGAAGGCACACAAAATTAATGTCCTGCTTGGACCTGAGTTTAGCTTCAAACCATACATCCAACCCACCACCTGACCATTAATCTTCCATCTCCAGAAAATCATGCACCTATATCTGTACCTCGCTCTCTCTGCTGGTGAAATCAATTTCTGCAACATCGAAAACCTAACAAAAAAACTTTTGGATTCTTCAGCTCCTTGTAATGCCAACTACAACGCACCCAGAGCTCTGCACTCAGTATACTGTAGAATCCTACACACTTATCATCCCATGTCCTTGTTGACCTCCCTCATGATCTCTGTCTCCTTCTGTAACCTTTTCCAACTCAGGATGCATCCTGCACTCTTTTTTTGTTCTTTCAGAGGATGTGGGTGTCCAAGGCCAGCATTTGTTGGCTTTGAGAAGGTGGTGGTGAGCCAAACTCTTAAACTGCTGCAGTCCATGTGGTGTAGTTACAGCCATGCTGCTGTTGCAGAGGGTGTTCCAGGATTTTGACCCAGCAACAGTGAAGGCCTAGATCAGTGCTGGGTGGTCCCTCTGTTTTCATTCCTTTTTGACATTGATATAACTGAGTAGCTTGCCAGGCCATTTCAGAGGGAATTCTGATAGGTCTGGAGCCATATGGAGGTCAGACTAGGTAAGGATGGCAGATTCCCTTCCCTAAAGGGCATTAGTGAAGCAGATAGGTTTTTACAACATCGATGATAGTTTAATAAAAAGATAAAAGCAAAATACTGTGGATGCTGGAAATCTGAAACAAAAACAGAAGATGCTGGAAAAACTCAGCAGGTCTAGTAGCACCTGTGGAAAGAGAAACAGAGTTAATGCTTCAAGCCTGTAGGACACTGAAAAAGGGTCATATGGACTCAAAGCATTAACTAATGCTAGTTTAATGCTCACCATTACTAAGACTAGCTTTTATATTCCAAATTTATAAATCCCACCAGCTGTCATGCTGGGATTTGAGCCCATGTCCCATAGCTATTACCTAGTCCAGTGACATTATCACTATGCCACCACCTCCCCTAACTAGGAATTATTGAGGGTCTATCAATCAGTCTGGTAAGTAACAAATGTTTTTGTTTTTTTTCTTATGGCGTGGGTGACACTGGCCAAGGCAGTTTTTATTGTTTATCCTGATTTGACCTGACAGTGATAAGGATCAAATGTAGCATGTGACCAGAATCACATGCAGACCAGAGCAGGCAGGAGTGGCAGATTTCCTTGCCGTTCCTGGTCATTTTGCAGTGCCAGCTAGTTCAATCCCATACCACTAGGCTACTCCTGCTCTGGGGGATTTGCAATTCAATTCTTGTATTTTGCTAATGAAGCCAGCAAAAGAAATGGCCCTTTAACTTAATAAGGATATTGAAAAATTATTGTGTTCATATTCAAAAACCATCAAATTTCTTATACTAGGACGCTTTAAACACCAGATTGGAGAGATGATTTGCACCAGCATTGTTGTGAATTGAAGAATCTTCTTCCCTATGGATTAGTCTTCTTCTTCCATTACACTAATTTAACTTCCCTTGACAGGTATGTGGTATATAATATGCCCATCTTTGCCCTCTTTAATATGCAAATACTGACAGTGCCTTAATCTGAACCCAACCTGTAATGCTAAATTAACCAGTAGCTCAACCACAACAACTTATATTTATGTGGTGGCTTTAACATAGTGAAAGTTGTGAAGGCATTTCACAGGAGTATTATAACACAAAATATATCACTGAGCCACAAAAGGAGGTATTAGGTCAGATGACAAGAAACATGACCAAAGAAGTAGGTTTTAAGGAGTGTCTTAAAGAAGGAGAGCAAGGAAGAGAGGTGTAGGGAGGGAATTTTCGGCTTAGGGTGAAAGCACAACCACCAATGGTGCAGTGATTAAAATTTTGAATGCTCAAGAAGCCTGAATTAGATGAGTGTAAATATCTCAGCGGTCTGAGACTGGAGTAAATTATAGACATGGGGAGGGATGAGTCAATGGAGGGATTTGAAAACAAGGATAGGAATTTGAAAATTGAGGTGTTACTTGACCAGGAGCCAACATAGGTCATCTAACACAGCGATGATAGAGGTACAGCAAAGTTTTAGATGATCTCAAGTTTACAAAGGATAAAATATGGGAGACTAGTCAGGGGTGTATTAGAATAATCAAGTCTTTCTCTTTTCATGTAGTGCCCTTGTCATTTGAGGGATGCGGCCATCTGAATTAACTGACTTCCTACAGCCAAGCCTACAGGTAACAAAATGCATGAGGTTTTAGCAGCAAGTGAGCTGAGGCAGGGGTTGAAGTGCAGTGATGTCACAGAGGTGGAACTAGGCGTTCTTAGTGATGGCCATTAGCTCATCTCAGGGTCAGCTATGACATTAAAGTTGTGAACATTCTGGTTTAGTCTCAGACAATTGCAAGGGAGATGGATGAAATCGATAGCTAGAGAATAGAGTTTGGAGCAGGGACCAAGGCCGATGGCTTCAGTCTTCCCAATATTTAATTGGAGAAAATTTTTGCTCCTCAGTGTTGGATGTTGGGTAAGCAGTCTGCTAACTTAGCAACAGTGGAGAAGTTGGGAGATCTGGTGGTGAGGTAGATCTGGTGTCATCAATATAAGTATGAAAATTAATGCTGTTCGTTTGGAAGGTGTCACCGAGAAGCAGCATGTAGATGAGAAATAGGAGGGGGCCAAGGACAGATCCTTGGGGCACACGTGAGGTACAATGCATGGGCAGGAAGAGAAGCCATTGTAAGTGATATTCTGCATATGGTGCAATAAATATCGTGGATAAGAATAAAACCAGGGGCATGATTTCGTGTTTCACCCATGTTCCCATGTCCCACGTCAAAAAAATCTGTAGAGAGCCTACCCATGCTCCGGTGGGTTTCTCCACAGCTATTCAATGTTCTGAGGGGGTTTAATTGACTCAAGGAGAGACTCTTGCCCCCATCTGGGGAGGAAGTCCCATCTCCAAGAGCTGCTGGCCAATCAGATGACCCGTAGCCCTCTGGTCCCAGCAGTGCCACCACGAGTGGTGGTCACTGCTGGGACCACATCCAGTTCTCAATGGAGCTCTTCTCTGGAGCCAGATGGGGAGGTAGGCTGGGTGGGATTTCAGCTGAGCCAGGCTTGGAGCATACATAAAATTACGGTGGGGTCAGAGGTGGGTGGGTGGGTACTGGGAAAGGTGCGCACGCCTAATTTTATGCCCTTGCCCACCTGCCAACCCGCCCCCAGGGGCAGCATAAAATTCTGTCCCAGGTGAAGCAAATCCACCCAGCTGGACGATGATAGAGAGGGTTTGGAGGAAGATGGTGTAGTCAACCATGCATTGGAGGTGGTTCAAATGAGGTTTACTAGATTGATACTTGAGGAAAGGCTGGACAGACTGGGCTTGTTTCCACTGGAGTTTAGAAGAGTGAGGGGTGATTTGATTGAAGTATACAAGATCCTGAATGGCCTTGACAAGGTGGAGGTTGAAAGGGTCTTTCCTCTTGTGGGTCAGTCCAGAACTAGGGGGTGCTGTTTTAAAATTAGGGGTCACCCTTTTAGGACAGAAATGAGGACAATTTTTTTTCTCTCAGAGGGTTGTGCGACTTTAGAACTCTCTGCCTCAGAAGGCGGTGGAGGCGGGGCCATTGAATATTTTTAAGGCAGAGGTAGATAGATTATTGTTAGGCAAGGGAATCAAAGGTTATAGGGGTAGATGGGAATGTGGAAATTGAAACACAAGAAGATCAGCCATGATCTTTTTGAATGGCGGAGCAGGTTCGATGCGCTGAATGGTCTATTCCTGTTTCTATTTCTTACGTTCTAAAGGCTGCAGACAGGGAGAGAAAGTCGAGGACAGATGGTTTACCTTTGTCACAGTCACGTAATCGGCTGCCCATTTGACATCTCTCCGGTCGTCACTTCTATTGACAACAATACAATTAAGAGAATGATGTAAAATGAGCTGTGGACTCACTATGGCCTGTATTACACTGCCTAACAGGCTCAAGATCTAAACTGATGAGTGACATTAATGGCATCTATGGAGCTGGACTGTCTCCACTGGGGAGGGACAAATAAAATAATTATATAAAATGCTGATTTAGAGAAAAAAGTAGACATATCCAAATATTAGACAAATCTTTTTATTTTAGTTTCAGCTTTAAATTATGACAGGGAACAAAGATTACTGGAGCCATTCAAAACTCAAATCTACATAAGAATAATGGTGCTGATGCAACATGCGCACACAGTTGTAATGTGCTGCAGCCAAAGGTCTATTATTCAGATATGTAATTAACAAAATGAATGTAACAGTACAACTCTAACAAAGACTCTTATTTTAATTGCTGCCTAAGATAAATTGCCCTGCAGTGTAGATCCTTACACACTCATGTAATTGTTTAATTAGTTGGTATCAGCCTCATACAAATGATCTCATCACTGAATTATACATTGCAAAGAAGCGAGAGAGCAGGGGAGGCTTAGCTATAGCATTCTCCATGAATGAGTTCTAGATTCTTAGGCAGATTGAGGCCTTTTAATTTCAGTTTTGTGGATTCATCAGGTATTGCTGTAGTTAATTAACCCAAGTTGCGAATGGAGGAACTCCACAGCAAAATAAGTAAGAAGCTTGAACCCAAGCCCAGAAAAGTGAGATTCCGGATCTCCTCCTCTTACAGTGGCCGTGTCCTGAAGCAGGTTTACGAGGATGGATCGGAGTCAGAGGAACCTGAGGATGAGGGTCCCCATAGGTCGCTGAAAACACAACTGAGTGAGGGGTTTGAAATAGGCCACGCTAAAGCACAGGAGCGTTGGGACCCATCTTACTCTCCTTCAACACGCTTATTGGCACAAAGAATAAATGTGTTCAGAGATGGAGACAGGTATTGCATGACAGGCGGACAGAACTTATTCCCCGACCTAACTGCAGCCCGTTCCAAGGTAAGTCATTCATTACTCTGACTATGACTTTATCAATTTCTTAACTGGACTTTGGTGCTCGCTTTAAAACAAGGGCCAGGATTTTGAGGTCGGCAGGCAGGTGGGCCCAGGAGCAACCGTGAAACAGTCCACCGCCCGCGATCGGAGCCCCGATTTCACGCTGGCTGGCCAATTAACAGCCGGCCAGCGTGAAACATGCACTGAGAACCTCAGTACTGCCGGGGTGGGGGTGCGTAAGTCTGCGCATGCGCGGGCTAGCATGCGCTAAAAGCCCCCTAAGGGCACAGAGCTGCCTCAGGGGGAGCTGAAGAACTGAAGAAACAGAAATAAAGATTGTAAAGATGATATAAACATGTGACTGACTCACATGAAGAGGGACATGTTTAAAATGATGGTCAAAAACATTTAATGGATTTTTATTTACTATTGGAAACCTCATGGATAAGGTTTTGTTAAAAATGCAAAGGCCGCCTGGCCTATTCGCCCGCCCGCCAACCATAAGGTTTGACGGACAGTGAAAAGTACAAATTAATTAATTGCTTAAGGGCCTTAATAGGCCTCTTAATTGATGGTGGGCACCCTGCCGACTCTCGCATGTACCCGCTGACCAAAGGATTGCCCAACAAACGTAAAATCCTGCCAACAGTTTTTAAACTAAGATATGCAAGACGATCCAAGGAATCGTCATATTTCTGTCCATCAGTGGCTGGGGTATTGAACTTTTCAGAACTGTAATTAGGCGCTACCACAAGGCTTTCCATAGTCCAAACCGGGCATCATTTCCACTAATAAGTTAAGGAGCTTGTTTAGGTAGGGTCTTCTCTTTCTGAATCCAAGCTGGCTGTTGTCTACTAGGCTACTATACAGATAATGCTCAAATTTACTCTTGATAACCAATTCCATTAAAACCATTGGGCCCCGGTGGTTTTCATGTTAGCTGGTTTCTACTCCATTAGGACTTACCCAGTGATCATCAATTCCCTCTTAATGACTGTTAGTGCCACACCAATCTCCTCCTTTGTATGTTTTAGATTTCTGGAATAAATACCTTTAATTCCCTGAGATTTGTTTTGTTTGAGCCATTTATCATTATTTCCTATGTTCCTACATGGACTATGACCACAGAGTCTTTACATGTACCCTTCAGTATCTCTTCCAACCTTCCCTTCATGTGCGCTCCCCTAGTTACTGGTTAACAACTCACCATCCCGTAGGTTTTTGCCTTGTGACATACACGGCTATCTGCCTTCTTGTTCAAAGAGTCCCCATACAGCTATAATATCTTCATAGCTTTTTAGTCTAATAAGCTGACTACAAGCAAGTAGGCATTGTTGGCCTCTTTGTTTCAAGGTATGTTCAGGGCATAGAGCATTCTCATTCCCTGCTCCTTTTGCTTTGCCACCTGTGGCTGCCCTTTTGTCCCAGTCATAGGAACAGATGGACATAGGCATTGAAGTAGACCATTTAGCTCTCCAATTTGTTCCACCATTCAATGAGATCATAACTGATCTGTACCCTAACTCCATATAACTATCTTTGCCTCATATCCCTTAATACCTTTGGTTAACAAAAATCTCCCAATCTCACCTTTAAAATTTACAATTAACCCAGCACTTCTACCATCCTTAGTATGTAGAAGGTAACTGCACTCCTGAAAGACCTTGCAAATTTTGTTATATTCCCTACTTCTAAATTCCCAACCCACAGTAAAAGTTTATCCCTACCTACCCTATTAGTTCCCCAGAATACCTTGAAAATTTGAAATACGTCTCCCTTAATCATCTAAATTCCATGGAATACAATCTAATTTGTGTAATCTCTCCTTGTAATTTTACACTTGGAGTCCAGGTATCATTCTAGTAAATTTAAACCGATACAATCCAAGGCCAATATATCCTTCCTAAGATGTGGTGCCCAGAACTGCTTCAGGAATGGTCTAACCAGCATTTTGTCTAGCTGTAGCATGGCTTTTATCCTCTTAGTATTCTAGTCCTCTAGATAAACAGGCCAGAGTTCCATTAGCCTTTTAAAATTATTTTATGTACTTGTCCATGGCATTTTAATGATCTATGTACATGGACCCATGGACAGTCAGTGCCCACTTGAGTTATCGCTGTTGACTAAAGTCAAATCCCCTGATATAAATGTTTGTATAAAAGATTCTGAGCTTATAGATAGAGCCTGAAAATTATAGTGAAAAATGTGAATGCTTTGCATATTTATCTCAAATTTCTCTCTGTTATTTAGACAAGAGGCCATAAATTACAGTATTGGTTTTAAAGGGATTCGCATCTCCAATTCAATAGTGGGGAAATGAATTTGATTTAAGTGCATCAAACATCACACAGTAATTTTAAGTTTTCATTTGCATTAATAACATATCATTTCTGATAATGGTTCAGCCTTTATTTTTTAGCTGTCTAGTTGATATCTAATTATTACTCATGTATCTTTATCAACAAACAGTGCTTTCCAGTTGAAAGCATCTCAAATGAGAATTTATTTTATAATCCTACATTTTTAAATATTGCCAGTGCTAGTGCAGTATCTGTATGAGTCACACGGTGTATCTCTGCATTCCTAGCCATCAACAATACTGAATTTTGGGAAAATTATCATCTACACCAGCAATCTAAGGATCATAAAGGCACCGCTGACTCAGAAACAGCTCTTAAGTAAACTTCTCCAAACTCAGCTGAAATCTGAAAATACAACAAACCTGGACGGAAAGGGAGAGGCTGACGAAAACAGTGAAAAGCAGTTAGGGACAGCTGAGGTACTTTGTACATTTTTATTCATTTAAATTAGGAAAAGGCTCCAATTTAAATTGCTCACAGTAAATTCACAAAATAGAATTGATCCCTTTAAAAAAAATTCTGATGTTCAAAGGCTTAAAATCTTCAGACTGTATCAACATTGGTGTTAGTTCTGTGTTCCTTTACTACACATATTTAAAACATTCTACTTGTTCAGGATATTTATCCACAGGGGCTAATTGATTCTTCACAAGGCCCTCCACAGTGGGTATTAGAATAACAGTCTTGTAACTTGAAACTCCATTTGGTGTCCATTTAATTGGTACAGATTAGGTCCTTCAGTTTGAAGTAAGTTATTAAGAGACCTGCCCAATATAGGCTCTACTGCCGTTGGATACCAGCTTCACATGAAAGATTGATCACCGTGTGATAAAACTCCCAATATTTACTTCCAATTCATTGTCAGCTGTCAACTTGGTTGAATCGCAACGGTGATTCTCTCATTCTATGTTTCAACCGTGACATCCACAAGACAAGTTCATATCTAAAAGAGAAACTAATTTTAGTCATAATATTGAATAAGAGTTTTCACTTTTAATCACTAGTTACAGCAAAATCCTTCCTCAGAACTTACAAATTGCAATACTAGCTTAAGACTTTCTTTGTCCTTTTTTGTTTTTTAGTGGGAAAAAAAGATTAAGAATAAGGCATCACTAACCTGTGATAATTATATTTTGGCCAGGATTTTACAGCTCCAACGTGGTGTGTCTCCGCCCCCCTGCCCCGGTGGATGTGGCGAGCCATTTAAATCTCCATTCAGTTTGGCAGGACCATAATATCCTGATGGGCGGGAGGGGCCGTAAAATCCTAGACTTTGTCTTCTTCTCCCTGATTTAGTAACTGACCTTCATTGTTGTAATGTAAAAATCAATATTGAGCAGTGGCTGATAGGATGAGTTACTGTCAATGCCGGATGCAAAAGAAAGTAAAAAATCAGTTAGGTTAGAGATTTAAAACAAAGATTTGCATATTGTACCTTGTCACAGCTCTCTTTGATGACTCTAAACACCTCAAACACAATTACTTACACAGTGGCTGCTGCTATGTAGGGAAGCAAAGTCATTTTGAGAATAGCAAGATCCCACAAGCAATTACTTGGTGAATGGCTGATTAATCTATTTGCCGCGGTGCTGGTTGAAGTAGGAATGTTGGCTAGGATAGCGGCAGAATCCTTTCTTCATTGTACAGTGCCTTGGGATCTATAATTTCCCACTATTTTCCATAAATGAAACAAACAATTGCATAGAACCTTAGAAATTTACAGTATCTAAGATGGCCACTTGTCCCATTGTGTCAGTGCCAACCAATTGCTACAACAATCCATGACAAATCTCAATACCCTGTGCTCTTTCTTCCCATAATCTTGTACTTTTGGGCGGAAGTTTCTGCTCCCGCCAGCAGCAGGAATCGTGGCGGGCAGGGGAGAAAGATTTGGAGGGAGGCCAAAATCAATTTCCCGATGACAGGAAGTTAGTTTGAAATCTTGTTCTCCCAACATCATGGCAGCTTAAAGGCAGGTCAAATGCCCCACGGATCTATGTCGGGAACCCCATTTGCATCTCATGAATGCTCATTAAAAGCCCAACACAGCAGAATCTTGTCCCCCCTCCAAACTTAGCACCCCGCCAGCGGGAATTTAGAACATTTTGTTTCATGACTGTACATAAGTAGCGTGTACCTGGCAAGGCCCATTTCTTCCTGGACTTTCAGGTCAGTAGATGTTGCTTTCGCCTTCCTTTCACACTGTCACTTAGATAGAGGTATTAGCTGCCTGTTGCACATGCTGCGCCAAGGCTGGGCACAGGGGAGGGCTGAGACCGAGGCAGGGCTGGGGGTGGGGGAGGGGAGGGGTGGGGTGGGGATGGTGTGGGGGTGTGGATCAAGGACCAGAGTGGAAAAGTGAATGGCTTTCCCGGTGCTATTCAAATATGGCGCCCGGATACTAGAGTCTATGAAGGGAAAGCGGGGCAGGTGACTTCCTGCTCACCATGTCACGAGATTTGATGTGCTTCTCGTGGCTGCATAATTAATGAGATGAACAGCGCACGATCTCGTGCGTTCAACCACCCTACTCTCCAGTGGAAGTCACTCCGAACTTTCGCTTTTGCCACCAGACTTAGCCTCTGGAAAGGATAATTCCACCCTTTGTTTGCTTCAAATACTTAGATCATTTTTCTTTCAAAAAGTCTCAATCTCTCCTGTGGAGAAACATTCCATGCTCCATTGACCTGTGTAAAGAAATTTCATCTAACCTTCCTCCTTGGTGCTTGATATTTGGTACTCCTCACCCTCTTAGGGATAATTTAAACTTATGGCCTCTTTTCATCAACTCCCGTGCAAGAAGAAATAACTTTTCCCTATTCAGCCCATTGAAATGCTTCATAATTTTAATAACCTCTATTAAATCTCTTCATAGGCTTTTTTGCTCCAATGGATATAGTCCCAGCATCACAAGCCTGTCTTCAAAACTGTAGTTTCACAACCCAGGCATCTTCCTGGTCAACCTACACTGAACACTTACGGGCTCTAATGCCCTTTTTAATAATGGAAATACACATATAACTCTAATATTTATGGATTGGACTATCTGGTGTCAGTGATCTAATTTAACTCAGAAGTTAAGACACTTAAAACATTCCCCAGAGTTCTTCTTCCAATATAACGTCAGTGTCATGACCGGGTGAGGAGGAATGAGCTAGCTGCCTTTTTTTCAAACCCTCTCGGTTGGTTGAAGCAAAGATAAAAGCAAAATACTGCGGATGCTGGAAATCTAAAACAAAAACAAAAATACCTGGAAAAACTCAGCAGGCCTGACAGCATCTGCGGAGAGGGATACAGTTGACGTTGGTGATATTATCTAAGGAATGTGCTAATGAGGACATTAAGGGTAGCAAGCAGGACAAGCTAGTGGCAGATGGCCCACCCCACCCCCACTAGGGCCATCTGCCACTAGCTTGTCCTGCTTGCTACCCTTAATGACCCCATTAGCATATGCCTTAGATAATATCACCACCATCAACATCCCTTTGTCCTTTTGACTATGGAATTCTTTGACAGTCTTCTTGGCCTCCACCTATCACTGGCCCCCTCTTGAGCTCTACCTGTCCCACCCCCCTCTACCAGCTTATATTTCACCTCATTTCTATATTTCTTAGTTCTGATGAAGGGTCATACGGACTCAAAACGTTAACTGTGTCCCTCTCCGCAGATGCTGTCAGACCTGCTGAGTTTTTCCAGGGATTTTTGTTTTTGTTCTGGTTGCAACAAAGATTTGTTTAAAATTCTTTCCCCTTTTCCAGGCCAAATGTATTTAGCTTTTACCAAGGAGCCAATCAAACAAGACTTCCTTGAGTAAGATTATTAGTCACTAAAGCCCGAGGAAAAATAATAAAAGACGCAACACACATTCGCACAGATCAGAAAAGAAAGTTGAGTCCAAATAAAAGTTAAAAAAGCATATACAAATAAGCCCTTGGCTTGCCCGTGAGGCGTAGATGGTAGTACATTGCGGATGTTAGTTGGATGATTTCAGTGGAACTCTGGAGCTAACTTGGGCAGTTTCACAGTCTGTTGGAGACACTTGTTGGCTTGTCCCCAGAGGTAGAGATGACCTGCTTGTCGTTCTCTTCATGTTGTTTGCTTCTCCCCGATAAAACAATTATCTCCAGCAAGAAAGAGAGACAGAGAGGCTCTACTTCCTTCTTTGCTGTTCCTCTTCTGCTCTTTGCCCAACACTGGTTTTCAGAGGCAGTTTAAACTAATTTCCCCGTGCATTCCCGGGAGGGGAAATAGGCATGTCTTGCACCCAAAGTCCATTTTGCTTTCAACTCAGATACTTTTTGACACACCCTGAGATATAAATCAACAGGAGATGGGTTTTGGATTTCTGATGGGATGTAGCTGGCTGGGGGGCAGTTTCCATTGTCTTCACAGAAATACAGTGATTTAAAAGTCCAGACTTTTGCATTTCTATGCCTTCCTTCCAAGTGCCTCTGAAGTGGGCCTTGACAGATCTTCAGGTGTGAAATTCCAGGACAGATCTGTCAGCTAATCCACATAGGAATTTTCCAGAAGGGCAACCTTACAGTATTAGCCATCTTTTTATCACTGTCTTGTCTTGTATTTCTTTAAAAAAAACACAGGTCTTCTTTAAACAGTTCAATATGCCTGTAGTTAGTTGTAGGTTGTGGGTCATTCTCATTCCAACATTGTGTCGGCTGTCGTGACAAGAGGAGATGACCAAAAGCCCTGGAGAAGTGGTATAAGTGGTTAACATTTTTTATAATGATGATTGTGAGCTATTACACTAACACTTAACAAATCATGATGTCAGTTGGTGGCATATTTGGGCATCAGGTCTAATGTGGTACAACAAAATGATAACCTCTTCAGGTAAGACAGATTTAAAAA
Source organism: Cetorhinus maximus (assembly GCF_964194155.1). Classification (NCBI taxonomy): domain Eukaryota; kingdom Metazoa; phylum Chordata; class Chondrichthyes; order Lamniformes; family Cetorhinidae; genus Cetorhinus; species Cetorhinus maximus. The sequence goes on from NC_135888.1 coordinate 122,719,056, forward strand.
AAGAAAAAGATCCTAATTGGTGTGTAGTGAAGATGATTAACAGAAGTTTCCTTTCCCTGCATTGTTTCTCTAAGGCTTCTGTTGACCTTCCACTTATGTTATGGTAGGAGAGCAAGAGAAACCCTGCTGAGATTCCCAGAGCCACTGAAGAAGGATGTGCTCTGCCTTATGATGACATCACAACAGAAAGTGCTGGAAATGTTCAGCAGATCAGGCAGCACCTGTGGAGAGAGAAACAGAATTAACGTTTCAAGTCTCTGACCTTTCATCAGGTCTGTTATGTTGAGGGAAACAGGTTTTCAGGGAATGGAACTACCGTGTAGACAAGCAGCGAGGAAAGAACAAATGCTTCTCCATATGGAAGGAGCAAAGATGGGAAGGCGAGACTGTTCAGGATGTTCCTGAGTAATTCTGAGCAGCTGGTTATAGAGTAACATTTTTAGAGGCATTAGAAACAGGTCTCCTTTATGACATTTTTGCCAGCCCATGGTACTTGGCAATAGCATGGAGAGACATAAAAGAAGAGAATAAATTGAAAACTCTTACACTTAATCAAAGGTTAACCACATGTAATGAAATGCCTGCCTGTCTGACTCCTGATTTAAATCTATTTCAGGTGGGTGAATCGCAACCCACGTGCCTACAGTGCGATGGGGCAGGATGCGTCCCTTGCTCTTTGTGCTATGGAAGCAAACTGTCAATGTTTGCCAACCGATTCAAGGAATCGTTTCGAGCCATACGATGCCCAGGATGTAACGAGAACGGAGTACAGCCATGCCAGACCTGTGCCCATTGAAAACCTTAAAACATTCAATAAACAGATGATGACTAAAGTCCTATAATCTCTGTGAACTTATAGTTCCATACTAAACCTTTGTTGGAAAGTGTAGAGTTTGTGAGAGTGGGGATGGGAGGGGGGTGGAGGGTGGGGGTGTTGCGGGGTGGCGGGGACAAGGAGCCTGGCCCTTTGTGATCCAGCTGGATGGACATTTAAGGGGAAGGTCCTGAGGAAAGGGACACAGTCCATTTATACAATTGACTTTGAAACAAGTGGCCTCTGCTGACCAGAAATAAGTGATATATGTTTCCCTTTCAGTTTATCTTTATCTATCTACTTTTCTTTCTAACCATATATCGATTTATCGATCTATCTGTGGTGTGTTGATGGTGTTGGCAGAATGGGGATTGCTGATTGTTCCAGTTGATAACATACATGCTGCATGCATAAATGGAACAGACTGATCTTCTCACTGCTTTTACATTTATGGTTGCGTTAACAATGAAATAAAAAATGTAAAAGTGCAAAGTTTTACCGTGTACAATAATATTCTTTACTGTATAATCCAATGCATTGGTTGTATCTTCAAGCAGTTGACCAAAGACTGGTCAGTGCAGGTGCCAAATGGCAAGTTATGCACCAGTTGTTATCATTTTTCAGAATGGTATGTTTCTGAATGCCTTGGTGTAGATATAGTGATGAACATTATCACACTGAGCTCATACTAAATTAAGTTTCTATTGAATATATAATTCTAACACATGGGCTTAAAAGCAATAGTTCTGTCAGGTTATGGGGTGGAGAAGCTGATGGCCTATTCGAAACAATTGGGATAATTGATTCTTACTGCCTGATCTTTGAAAGCTGTAAACTGTGTCGCTAGTGGAGGCAAATCAGTTCCCACTAGCCAATCACTGAACTCAGGTTGGTTGTTAAGAAGTCCACATGTAGCCAATGATATAGAAAGGAAAAACTGCAAATGCTGGAAATTGGAATGGCAAAGAGAAAATTATTGGAACTATTCAGCTAGTCAGTCAACATCTGTAAGGAGAAGGAGCAGGCTAGCCCCAACAAACTGTAGTTGTTCCAGTGTATTCTTACTTTAACAGTGGCAAAGAGTGGTTGAATATTCAGCTAGACCCTGGGGTATGCCACACCCCAAGCTGCAGCAAACTTTCTGGGATGGTCTTTGGGACCTGGATCTTCATCCACCTCTCACAAAGCCATTGTCATGAGGTGGGGGGAAATGACTAAGGGTTCCCTTCATGTGAATTTCTGGTGCCCCCAGTCCTCCAGTGGAATGTGGCATGCCATCAGTGGAGGTACACGCAGTCAAACCACAACAGAAGTGGGGATCACCTTGAGATCCAACCAGGATCAAGCCTGGATTGCCAAAAAGGAGCTATTGTTTTTGGAAGAAAATAACATTAAAAGATTCTCTTACAAAGAGGAGCAGCTAAATTGTCTTTTATGATTTGTGTCCCCCTTTCTCATTTCTCTATCCAATGCACTTTGCTTAATTGAAAGGCTGAAGGCAACCTGCTCTCAGGCTACACTGTCAGTGCCAATACTATTTGATATTATTGTTTTCTCTATGATAAATAGTTAATGCTGCACATTAAATATTTAAAACCAGCTTATATCCTAAGGTACTGCTCATGCAAACAAAACAAAAATAATTTGTGTCTTTCTCTTGTAACTATGTTGCTGCTTGGAAATTCACTGTTTTTACATTTGTTGTTTCTGTTTGTCTTCCATCCTTTCTGACACCTTAATTAATTGTATCACCGTATCACAATATCTTTACAGTACAGAAGGAGGCCATTCAGCCCATCAAGTCTGCACTGGCTCTCTGAAAGATCATTCCAGCTAGTCCCACTCCCCTGCCTTATCTGCGTAACCTTGCACATCCTCTCTTTTCAGGGACCATTCAAATTCCCTTTTGAATACCTCGATCGAACCTGCCTCCTCTAGCCTTTCAGGAAGTTTGTCCCAGGTTCCAACTACCCTCCGGGTGCAAAAATTTTTCCTCACATCACATTTACTCCTTTTGCCAATTATTTTGAATCTGTGCCCTCTATTTCTGGATGTGCTCTTGAGTGTGAACAGTTTCCCACTTTTTACCCTGCCCATGCCACTCAGGGTCTTGGATACCTCTATCAAGTCTCCTCTCAGCCTTCTTTTCTCCAAGGAAAACAGTCCCAATCTCTCCAATCTATCCTCATAGCTCCGGTTCTTCATCCAGGGAATCATTCTTGTGAACCTCCTCTGTACTCTCTCCAATGCCCTCACATCCTTCCTCAAGCATGGCGCCCAGAACTGGACATCATACTTCAGTACTGCCAAGGCAATTTTTCTCCTTACCTGTGTGCCTCTGAGCATGTTTACACAAGAGGCCTGAAACTCTGGGGGTCAAGTGTGCAATCTACTGCTGCAAGTCACGGTGAAGTGGAACCCTTACCTACTCAAGTGTACAGTCACAAACTCCATCCCCAATTGCAGGGATGGAAGATCTTTCCATCGATGGAGCATGCTGCCAGCAGCTTCAAAGGACATTTTTGTGATGGCCACTCTGAGGAGTTCTTGTGTGGTAAAGCTGTACACAGCTGCTTCATTTTTTGTCCTGGCCGAGGAAAACTGGTAGACAGAAGATCTTCAGATCCTGAAGGAGCATTTATTTAAAGTAACAATCCCACTCCTTTTAAAGATATCAAGGGTAGAGTTTCTTGGCTAGCTTGGGTATAATCTCCCAGGGGATGGAATTTGTGACTGTACACTTGAGTAGGTAAGGGTTCCACTTCACCTTGACTTGCAGCAGTAGATTGCACACTTGACCCCCAGAGTTTCAGGCCTCTTGTGTAAACATGCTCAGAGGCACACAGGTAAGGAGAAAAATTGCCTTGGCAGTACTGAAGTATGATGTCCAGTTCTAGGCGCCATGCTTGAGGAAGGATGTGAGGGCATTGGAGAGAGTACAGAGGAGGTTCACAAGAATGCCACCTTGACACAGGGAAAATAGCTGGAAGATCCACCCTCCTCTCCCCACAGGAAGATGGCTGCACTGGAGTGCATATGCATGGAACTGGGTCATATCCTATCTTATGAGCACCAAACCAAAGATATCTGGCCTGGTCTCAACTAGGATTTCAGGGCTCATATTCTCAGTTTCAGCCCTCTTCACCTGTTATATTGTTTCCCCACTTTTCTGGTTCTCTCTCTTGTTTGATTTGTTTTGTTCTCCCCTCACTTTTTTCCTTGCTCTGGCATTTTGGTTGTTTCAATGTTTGACTAGTTCTAAATTTGTCTTTGATTCTCTTCAAAATATGAATTCTTGCCGTTTGTAATTGTTTTCCTGTAGAAGGCATTTTGTTGAATATGTGTGAAGGAACGAATGCTGTACTGGGCTTGAAACAGGTGACTGAAACAATAAATAACTAGGAGCAAGTTAAAAAGGCAGGAAATGAAAAGGGCACAAGTACAGAAAAAGGAACGCATCACAAAAGACTGCACATGGACAGAGAATAGAAACATTCGCTGTGAACATGCAATGAGCCAGACTATAAGAGAAAATAAGAATCTTCAATTTGTATGTTTATGGGGAAAGAGAGGGCAATTGGGACAGGATGTGCATGATGGACTGAATGTCCTCATTCTGTGCTGGATGATTCTAAATGAAGAGACAAAGTTGCAAGGTGGAGATAATTGCATACAACCAGTATTGGAGGAACATGGAGTATAAGAAAGACAATTATATAGTGAGTTCATTGATTTTTTTTAAGGGAGATTTATTTCATAATTTTTATGCTGTAAATGTTCAGCATTCAGTTATACATCCTACAGGGTCAGAAATAAAATGGTGTCTGGAACCAGTGTGTCGACAATGATGTGATTAGTTGCAATTGAAGCCAATCGAGTGCTATTTTTTTCTCTGGATTATATTTTTTTCCATGTGGAGGCCTATGCTGCATTTCTATGAATCAGTATAGTTGAGTTTGAACCAATGGGAAAAGTTTCTCACTTGATGCTTTCAGATACAGACCAATTGAATGTGCGATGGTGTGCACAGATGCATTATATTTAGTTGTAGCTGGTAGGATCTACTAGAAGGTATGTTTGAGTAAGTGAGGGCAACTGAGCTGCTTACCCTCTGCCTTCTTGTGACTGGCCTTGACATGGTGGGATGGTTTAGATCCATGGCTTTGAGGATCTGTGGCAGCCAACTGCAAGTCCCTGGGTTCCATTATGTGTCCCATTTTATTAAACACTATTAAATATTATACTGCATAACTATCAAATATTTATCACAAAATACATTATGCAATATTAAATATTTATTCTGCAATATTAAATATTTATTCTACTGAATAATATTAAACATTATTAATTATGTATTATATTTTGTTTATTATAAAGCATTTTAACTAGATAGGATGTAGATAAGGCCTCAATTTTGCTTATTATAAAGCATTTTAACTAGATAGGATGTAGATAAGGCCTCAATTTTGCTTATTATAAAGCATTTTAACTAGATAGGATGTAGATAAGGCCTCAATTGTAGCATCTCCATATGTATCAAATGTAAACTGTGTTTATCATAACATAAAAACATTTGAATTTTTAGGACCAAGTAAAAGTATTGGAGATCAATTCTACTTGTCTTTTTCTCACAATGATCCTTCTATCTCTCCTCAGTATCTTTTTCCTTTGACCATCTCACCTTGTTCCACCCTGTCTCATTCCCATTCTCTACAGCCACCCAAGTACCATGCCAAGTTTCTCACTGAGATCTTTTCATTTCTTCCCCCCTTAGCCTTTCCACCGAGTGACCTCTCATCCTCTTGGAGGTGATTTCAACCTCCATCTCAACTCATCACGCTCTCTCCTTTGAATTCGCAGCTCCCTTATCCTTCCTTTATCTCACTCTCTCCATGTAAACTTGCCAAACCTTGTTCATGGCCGGTTCCTTGACCTTGCCATCTCACGTGCTGTTGCTGAGCCCATCGTATAAATCACAACTGAAATAATCTCTTACTGCGTTTTTATAACTCTCTCCACCCACATACTGCCTGGCATTCTCAAACCTACTTTCTCCCCTGGAAGTAAAAAACTTCTCTCCCAATTCACTTAGTACTGCACTTTCAAAGTCCCAGCCATCTGGACCTTTATTCATCGTGACACTGTTTCTGCAGTTATCTATTGTTCAACCAGGCTATCACTTACACCTGTGATGCCCTAACCCCCATTAAAATTATTACTCTCTTTCATGCTTGGTCATTCTCCCTGGTATAATCACCATCTCTGCTCGTTTAAGTCCAAGAGATAGGGAATTGAACATATATAACTGACGACTGATTTTCTCATTCACCGCCAGGTCTGACTGCAACACATAAAATGCTATTGGATTCATCAATCCTCTGCCAATACTGCTCACTGTTCCAGATCATCCACCACTGCAAACTCTTTTTTAAACCTTTCTCCCCACCTCGTCCATCCTCACCTCCAACAATTGCAAGGATCTCATGAACTTCTTTGTCACTAATAGCATCAGAGACCATCTGATTGTCTGCCTCTGCCACTTCCCTCCTTTCCCCTAGCCCACTGGCCCCCTTGTTTGAGCATTGAATTGGCATCTTTTTCTAGTTTCTTATGTCCCTCATGCTCTCCCTAAGCTCAGCTTCTCCACAAGACACATCTCCTGCTGCCTCAGCATTATTGAGACTCCAGAGACTTTAGGTCCTTCTCCAGAGACTTGAGCACAAGATCTAGACTGAAACTCACAGTGCAGTATGTAGGAAGTGCTGTGCCACCAGAATTGACTTCCTTTAGATGAGATTAAACCAAGGACTCAACTGTTCTCTCTCACATCCCATCCCACTATTCAAAGAGGAGGGGAGTTCTCCCAATGTCCTGGCCAATATTTTTCCATCAACCAACATCACCAATGGTAGATTACTGGTCATTATCATATTGCTGCACGTGCAGCTATCTGAAAACTGGTTGCTGCATTTTCTGTGTTGTAACAGTGGCTATGCTTCAAAAAGCACTTCAACAGCTTTGGGGCAACCTGGCATTATAAAAGGAACTATATAAATGCAAGACTTTCTCCTTCTTTCTCAGCACAACTGAAAGCATTTCTGGTGCATCAGATAGAATAACCATATGCATTGTGGGTGATTTTTAAAAAAATGGCAGACAATACAACATGGCCACTGTTTTCCCTTCATTGTCAAAGATAGCTGTTTCTTGTTTGCGTGTATCTGTTGTGCATTCCAACATGTCTGCGGAGCCCAAATGCACAACTGCATGGCATTCTACAGAAGGGGCAAAGATGGATTGTCTGATTTTGTTGGCATTTACCAAGGAAGAGGTAAAAGGGAGATAAAAGGACCAAAGGTAGATGCCAAGGAAAAGGAGAGTAGGGAAAGCAGTGTCGAGCATTCAATTTTTAAAAGAGTGGGTCTGGAAAACAACCAATATTTGGAGAGGAAGAATGCAGCATGAAAATGTAATAGGCAATTGTGTGCATGGGTGGGAAAAGAGAAAAAAAGTAAGAGTGTAGGAGTTTCTTTTATCTTTTATTCAAGAAGAAAAAAAAGCATGTTAAAAAATGAAAATGGAATTTCATTATTTCTCTCGAAGGGAGGAGGAATGTCACAATGAACAGTGAAATTACACATTTTTAGAGAAGCTGTTTTGAAGGTAACATTTTGTAAACCTTGGACTGAGTTTAAAGCCTATATCCAAAATGGACTCCGAGGTTCACCTGACCCTCTCCGTGTGGATTTGGGATGGAATCCTCTCAGCCAGACAAAGAGGAGCCATCCTCAGACGTATACATTTGAAATTCAGTGAGTGTTCCAAAAGAGTAAACAGAAACTCATTGACTTGATGGCTTTTCCTTCAAATGCAAAGACACTAACTGATAAGCCACTGTAAGGTGTGAACATCCTTGGCTCTTTTGGTCACAACAGGTGATAAGGAGACTTTGCATTGTTGAATGGGGATTGCCACTTATCTTACATGGAAAATGACTTGGCATTTTTGAGACAGTGGTCATCTTAGTTTGCCTGCTATGAATAATACAAAAAGACAGCAAGCTGCCTAAAAACAGATCCATTTTGAACCATCTCAAAGAAGCTTCAGCAGCAGAAAAGAAAACTGCTTGCAACAGGGAGAGACAAGGAGGGACATCCAGAAAAACAGCTACTGGTCTGCTGGAAAGTAACTACGGCAGCTATAAGTGCCAGACTTGCAGATCAAGGAACCTTCTCGCCTCCAGTTCCACCTATCAAGCTCACCTGTTAAATCAACCTCCAGCGGACAGAATATCGCACACCTACATGGGGGATGTGCTCTCCAAAATGGGGTTTGGGGAGGGAATTCGAAATTGGATCCAACTGCTCTACACTAACATCAGTAGCGCAGTCTCAATCAATGGGTGGGAAACAGATAGCTTTCCGATTAAATCTGGAGTCAGGCAGGGCTGTCCTCTCTCGCCTGTCCTTTTCGTGTGTTGCATAGAACCCTTTGCCGAGTCCATCAGGAAGGATCCGGGCATAAGAGGAGTGACGATCCCAGGCAGTGGAGGCACTCAGGTAAAAGCCTCCCTGTACATGGACGACGTCGCCGTCTTCTGCTCGGATCCGCTGTCGGTGCGCAGACTGATGCACATCTGCGACCAGTTCGAACTGGCCTCGGGAGCCAAGGTAAATCGTGGGAAGAGCGAGGCCATGTTCTTTGGGAACTGGGCTGACCGATCCTTTGTCCCCTTCACTGTCAGGGCTGACGGCCTGAAGGTGCTGGGGATATGGTTCGGAGGGACCGGGGCATGCGTTAGAAACTGGAAGGAGCGAGTGGCTATGGTGAAAAGGAAACTGGGCATGTGGGAGCGACGCTCCCTCTCCATTGTGGGTAAGAACCTGGTCATCAGGTGTGAGGTACTCTCGCTGTTGCTGTACGTGGCGCAGGTCTGGCCCATTCCAGACTCCTGCGCGATGGCGATCACTCGAGCCATCTTCCGCTTTATCTGGAGGTCGAAAATGGATCGTGTCCGCAGGGACGCGATGTACAAGCCTCTAGATAAAGGGGGAAAAAACGTGCCCAACATCGCCCTCATACTGATGGCCACCTTTGTGTGTGGCTGCGTCAAGCGGTGCGTAGACCCTCAGTACGCAAACACCAAGTGTCACTACGTGCTGAGGTTCTACCTGTCCCCGGTGTTGCGAAGGATGGGTCTGGCCACGCTGCCGCGGAACGCTCCAAGTAGTTGGACCGTGCCGTACCACCTGTCCCTGGTGGAAAAATTTATGCAGAAAAACACCTTTGACCACAAGTCCATCAGGCAGTGGTCAGCACGTAACGCCCTAGAGGCCCTGAGGGAAAAGGAGAGGGTGGACCCTGTGGGATGGTTCCCCGAGCAGACTGTCAAAGTCATTTGGCAGAATGCCTCATCGCCAGAACTTTCCAACAAGCACCAAGACGTAGCTTGGCTGGTGGTGAGAAAGGCCCTCCCCGTCAGATCCTTCCTACACGCCAGGAGGCTCACCCCCTCTGCACGTTGCCCTCGAGGTGGCTGTGGTGGGGAAGAGACCGTTGTTCACCTCCTTGTGGATTGTGCCTTTGCAAAGAAAGTCTGGAGAGAGATGCAGTGGTTGCTGTCGAGGTTCATCCCGAGCAGTTCTGTGACACAGGACTCTGTGCTCTACGGGCTGTTCCCAGGGACACACACCGAGACAAACATCAACTGCAGCTGGAGGATCATCAACTCGGTGAAAGACGCGCTTTGGTCTGCCTGAAACTTGTTGGTCTTCCAGCACAAAGAGTTGTCCCCGACCGATTGTTGCGGACTGGCACAATCCAAAGTCCAGGACTACGTGCTGAGGGACGCACTAAAGCTTGGGGCAGCTGCCGCAAAGGCGCAATGGGGAAGGGTCGCTGTCTAAGACCTTTCTACCACAGCGCACCGAGAGACTGGGAACTGTTTAGAGCCCCTCGGGCTGTACAGATCAAAATGAAAGGCTGTAAATGATTGTAATACTGTTTGTACTGATGCACCTGGTGATACATTTTGTAAAAGTTTAACCTGGATTGTACCCTTGTAATGTTGTTTTTGAAATGGTTTGGAATGTGATTGAAGATATTTTATGAATAAAGTATATTTTTACAAAAAAAAAAATCAACCTCCAGCGGTTCAACAGTGGAAGCCATTGTGGCTGCAGAGACAACTTTACAACCTCAGGAGCATCACTTCAGACAATGCAATATCTCGACTTCAAAATATACCAGGTCTGCATTGAATACAGACTAAACTTGATTCACGTCTATAAGTATTGTTTTATCATAATTGTGACTAATCCTTGTGTGTGTATGTGTTTGTAACTTAATCTTTCCTTCAGTAACTTCCAGAGTGATAGCATGAAATACACTAATCTTTTCCTTTTTAAGTAAATAAGCTTTCCTGTTGGGTTATTTCTACATTGAATTATTCACTCCCAGAGTAAAAAATACACACTCACAAGCAGATATATTGTTCATGGGTGACTTTGGGGAAACCTCTTTAAATCATCTGTGACACTTGACTATTCCAATGCACTCCAATGCCAGCCTCCCATCTTCCACATCCATATACTTAGGTTCACCCAAAACTCTGTTGCTTGGATCATTACTCTCACTCTGTCCCATTTACCCATCACCCTGTGCTTGCTAACCAATAATGGCTCTTGTTTAAGCAATACCCTGGTTTTAAAATTCTCAATCTTGTTTTCAAACCCCTCCATGTGCCCACCCACCATCAGCCCTCACCCCAATTCTGTAATTTCCTCCAGCCCCATTACAATCTGAGATATATGCTCTCTTATTCTGATCTCTTGCGTATCCCAGATTTGAATTACCTCACCATTGGTAGCCAGGCCTTCAGCTGCTTAGGGCCTAAGAAGATCTGGAATTCCCTCTCTGAAACTCTCTGCCTCCCAACCTTGCTTTCTTCCTTCGAGTTGCTCTTTAAAACCTACCTCTCTCAGCCTTAATATCTTATGAAGTGGCTTTGGTGCCAAATTTTGTTTGCCAGCAATCCTGAAGCACCTGGGAACATTTTACTATGTTAAGGTGCTTTTTAAATGCAAGTTGTCCTTTGCTTTCATTTAAGTGTTTTAATAATCTCCAACAGAACTGCATGGAACTTTAAAGTGTGTCACCGCTCATTCTTCTTTGAATAATAAAACTGCTTAGCCTGTCACTTCACTAATCTGCAGGCATGGATCCTGCTGATGGCAGGATTACATAGATCACTTTCATGAAAATATCTGTCATAAAAAGAGCATAACAATGAGTTTTTATTTTGCTTCACATTTGCTAACCATGTTAAAATGTTGATAAAAGCAAAAAACTGCGGATGCTGGAAATCCAAAACAAAAACAAAAATAAAAATACCTGGAAAAACTCAGCAGGTCTGACAGCATCTGCGGAGAGGAATACAGTTAAGGTTTCCAGTCCGTATGACTCTTTAACAGAACGTTCTGTTGAAGAGTCATACGGACTCGAAACGTTAACTGTATTCCTCTCCACAGATGCTGTCAGACCTGCTGAGTTTTTCCAGGTACTTTTATGTTAAAATGTTGAATATGCTTTTAGTAGACCCGGAAAAAAGATTGTAGGAATATCTAGGTTAAGTTGCCTAAGTTGCAAATCTGTGTTCTGTTGCTACGCTTGAGTGTAATTTCACTATATTATGACCAGGGCGAGGCAGATTCATGAATGCTCTATAAAATGCCACTGTAATCTACATAAAAGACAGTGAATTAATGAAGGCTTTAATTACGGTGGGTCTGTGCTGGAAAGTGCCATAAAAAATGTAACACAGTAAAATCCTGATGAGCCGAATCCCAGGGGATCCACTCAAAATTTTGTGTTAAGTGGAGCCTTGTGATAGCCCAGGGGCCCTCATTCTCAGATGAATGTGTCTCTACGTAACCCGATATGCCTACAAACACGGCCTGTGTCAAAAACGAAAGATTCAAATGCCAAATGAAAACACATTAAAGCAGTAAATGCGTGAAAAAGTTTTTATTCAATTTTTTCACACTTTACAAGGGCCTGACCTTCTAAAACGCTGGAGCTCTGAATTGCAGAACGTTGGAGTTAGCTCCGGAAAAACGCCATAACCCTTTAATCGATCTTTCGGGTGTGCGCGTGATACAGTCCACCATGTCTGCAATGCAGTCAAACATGTTTTGGTGTTTCCATACTGCAGTGCAAAATCCCGGAGCATCTCGACAGCCTTTCCGGCATCGGCCAGGAAAACAGGTGGGTGAGTGGACGAGCATTCATCAGACTCTTCAGGGTCATTGGGCTCCTCGGTTGAAGAATGTACCACATCTAGGATTGCATCATCTATCACTTCCGTCGTGCAGTGCCAGCCTCGTCCACCTCTGCGTAAATTCCCATGGTTGTCTGTGCTGGAATTTCCATGCTGGCCTTATTCCATAGGTAAGCAGAAAGTGCCTCATCATCGGGTTAGTTGGCCTCATCCTGCTCCTCCTCGTTCTCGATGTCTTGTGCAGTCGTAACCTGTTTGAACCCAGCATGGCGGAAACAGTTACAAATTGTGGCTTCCATCATCATCTTCCACATTTTTTTCATCATGAACAATTGGATTGTACTTCATTGGTGTTAGAAATGTCTTGTGGTACATACTTGTTCAAGATGTGGGGGAGACCATTTTGGAGCCAATCATCTGTCTTTGCTGCTGTAACTGCCACGCCCTCACTGTTGTCTTGAATTGGTCCAGCCATTCACCATTGTAGGTGAACTCCATGTGGACCAGCCTCTTTGCAAAGGCAACCCACCTTTCCTGCAGGATTGGACTGGAGGTGGGAATGTTCTGTACTCGAGCTGCCTTGAACCATGTTAGCAGAGCTTTCTTAACGTTGGGATAGGTATCCATTCTCATCCTGTTCCTTGCTGGAGAGGAGGCCTGCTTGTTGAACTGTTCCAAGGTGTTCATCTTGTGTTTCATAATGATGGACAAACTTGATGGTGGAATCTTCCACTCCTGCGCAATGTCCACTTCCAATTTGTGCCACGGTTTTACACTTCACTTTCTCTCCGATCGACAACACTTTTAATTTCCTCAAAGGTTCAGCCATACTCGCAGGTTTTGCAGGGAGATCTCAATGTTAAATGATGGCTTGCCCAGTGCTCCACAATTTTGGGCTCTTGTGTGGTCTAATTTTGCTCTGATTGATCAGCATGGTCATATGACAAGCTTAAACTGATTCAGTTAATCCAGGGTTACTAGTGCAGAATTTTCACTTATCATGAGCGTCGTTTTAAGGGGTTTGCTAATCTGCTGGCAGGAATGGTTGATGACTTTGACATAACTGGAATTTCATATCATTCGCGTTTGACTCATTGCAATTTTACTGTTCCGCTTTTCAAACTGTCTAGTGCAAGGCTGAGTACTGTTTCTGAGGATTCTTTGAATTAAAGCCTCAGTGTTGCAATACAGTAGAATAATAATCACCATATCCTGATTTCTCCGCACCCACAAACGCTTTGAACAAGGGATAAATCCTACATGCGGGTCTAAAGTCAGCCATATATACAACATTGCTTCACCCAAAATCTTGATGAGCTTTTGGGTCTCTCCCACAAATAGCACAAAAATTTGTTAATCCTAGATCTATATTACTAAAACAAAATATCTAGTCATTATCACATTACCACTTGTGGGAGCTGGCTGTATGCAAATTAGCTGTCATGTTTATTAGCTCACAACAGTGACACCACGTCAAAGTAATTCATTGGCTGTAAAGTGCTTTGGGGAATTCTGTGGACATGAAAGGCACTGCACAAATGCAAGTCTTTCTTTATTGTTTAGGGAGAACCAATGCTTTGCTTGTATGAGGTCTTGTGGCTCTAAGCCAGAAGTTCCAGGTTCAAGTCCCATTCCAGGACTTGTTGCCTACAGAGGATGTAAATGTAATATGGCCAAGCAGTTGGATAATCAATCTCTTTAATCCTTTTAGTACGACCATGGCAGCCAGGCGATAAGAGCGGGAGAGATTTCTGAGATAACATGCTTTGCCAATGTGCCTGCATAGAGCAGAACTCCCTCATGGAAAGGCATAAGAAGGGCTCCATCCTACAACACATTGAAGAAGAAGGAGATGCCTCTGTTTATGGAGAGTTATCCAGTCAATTATAGTTATTACGGCTTTTATTATTAATACTGTGGAATGCCTACATTTCCAAGGCCATGGTGAAGGCCTGGAATTAATTCATGGAGTAATGATGATGGCGTGGGGGACAGTTGCCTCAGGCTTATCTCTTCAGAGAGACCTGTCATAGTTTGAAATGTAGAAAGGTGATCACCTGCATGCCAGTGTGAGGCTTGCAGAGTGCGCTCATTAAATTTCCATCTCAGACTATGTCGTGAAGGAAATGGCTGCTCCTAAAGAATTCTGCACCTCCCATCATTTTGCAACCCAGGTTCAAGTGCCATTGCTGGAAAACTAATGCTAGTCTTGCATTCTATTGTTGAGAATGGGAAAAAATCGTCATAAGTTCTCTTCATTTTTTTATAACCTAAGTTGGCAGAGCCCAAGAAACATCTTCCGGTCGGCTCGCTGACTTGGCTGCGCACCCACCAAACTGTCAACAGCCTCTTAAGGCCTTTAAAAAAGTAATTAAAACAATTAATGGACCTACCCATCCAACCTTAAGGTTGGCGGGCAGGCGAAGAGCCCGGGCAGCCTTCAGGAAAAACATGAAGCCTCATCCACAAGTGGGATGAATCCCTCCCCTGCCCGCACAGAGAGCGCTCAGCGCTTCCAAGCGGACGTCACGCTGGGCGGGCCTTAATTGGCCCGCCCACAGAAAATGACGGTGCAACCCCGACTGGGGGCGCTGATCGGGAAGCCACCCGCCCACACCCGCTCCCGCACATCTCCCCCCCCGACGGGGGGAAGATCCTGCCCCATAATAATGGTGTCACATGTCTGGGGTCACAATGAATTGATTTTTAAAAAAGGATTCCTATCCATTGTCAAACAAATTAATCAAATACTAACACTGTGGAGGGTCTGTGTGAGAAACAGATTGCTTTTATTAACTGTCATAACAGAAAATAATGGTTGCACAGCACTGATATATGTTTGAGTTTTAAAAAAAGCAGAAAGATTGGTGATGGTTCCGGGTGTTAGCTGTAGAGGAAGGGATGCAGGGAAAAATAAAATGTAAGACTAAAGCTAGTTGACCATTTTCCCAGTTTTGTTTGTTAAAATGCAAGCAGCACCAAAGACTGAAGTCATACAGTATCTTGTTATGGTCCATTCTATTTATCTGTCCTTGTTTGTAGTCCTGCTGATCTGTGTTGCTGTGAGTATCATGCTATTTCTTAATGTTCCTGCACAGTCTGAGAAGATGCTTAAATTACCAAATCTGAATTATTTAAACGCTAGAAAATGCCCTCTGCTCAAGTTACTCTGATATGAGCGCTCGGAGGTGTTCTATTTCCTATCACTAGGTTTCTCACTTACAGTAATCAAACACATTTGTTAGGGAGTAAAAGAAGTTAAACAGCAGGTGACAATGCGACAATTAAAGATGGGATTAATAGTCATTCAGTGCCCACTTGGTCTTGAGTGGTTTTTATTATCTCAGTAGTATGCAGGAGGTGATTACTCTGTCAGATGTTAACAGTGTTCCATTGTGTGGTGTTGCGAAGGATAGTTACTGAAAATGGGCAATCTTTTATTTATCTCAACAATATATAGCACTGCGCTTCTTTTTCAGGTAATGTGAGGCAGACAAGAAAAATAGCAGAAAGCTACATCTTGAGAGTATCTAACTAAACAAGGTTTTTGTTTCAAAAACAGAAAATGCTGGAAAAACTCAGCAGGTTTGGCATCATCTGTGGATAGACAAACCGAGTTAACGTTTCGAGTTCGCATGACTCTTCTTCAGAGCTAAAGAGAAGTAGAAATGTGATGGAATTTATAACTGTTTTGGCGGTGGGGGTGGGGGGTGGTGGGGTGCGCAGTGGAGCAGTTGAAGCAAGATAGAAGGCTAGCGATAGGTGGGGGCTAAGGAGAGATTGACAAAGATGTCATGGACACAAGACAAGGGGAGTGTTAATGGTAATGGTGAAGATTAAAGAAGGTGCTGATAGTGGCATAAAGGTAAGAAAGCAGAATGTGTTAATAGCAGAACAAGGGGTCTGCACTCTGTGAAAGAATAACATAGAACAAGTGACAGATGGCCCTTTTGTGGGGTGGGGTGGGGGAGAGGTGGTTGGGCAAAAAGGAAGTGAAAAATTAATAAATGAATAAAAGTAAATAAATAAATAAAATTAAAATAAATTTAAAGAAAGGATTTAAAAAGGGGTAAAATAGAGGACAGAGTTCATAGTCGCCTAACATTCAAGACTAAGGGCCAAGTGCTGGTAAATGGGATTAGGTAGGTAGGTCAGGTGTTTCTCACGTGTCGGTGTAGACACGACGGGCCGAGAGGCCTCTTCTGCACTGTGTCATTCTGTGATTTTGTGATAGCCTGAGGTTGTTGAACTCAAATGTTAAGTCCAGAAAGCTGTAAAGTGCTTAATTGGAAGATGAAGTGCAGTTCCTCCAGGCTGCGTTGGGATTCACTGGAACATTGCAGCAGGCCAAGGAGGGACATGTGGGGATGAGAGCAGGGTGGTGTGTTGAAATAGCAAGCGACCAAAGTAGTCACCCAGTCTGCGTTTGGTATCCCCACTGTAGAGGAGACTGCATTAGGAGCAGCGAATGCAGTAGACCAAATTGAAGGGTGCAAATGTGTTTGGGTCCTTGGACTGTGAGGAGGGAGGAGGTAAAGGGGCAGGTGTTGCACCTTCTGTGATTGCATGGGAAGGTGCCGTGGGAAGGAGGTTAGACGTTGGGGGTGATGGAGGAGTGGAGCAGGGTATCCTGGAGGGAATGGTGCCAAGTGGATGATCCATCTGGGCCACCTCCAGAGGTCCCCAGCATTATAGATCCCAGTCTTCAGCCAAATCAATTCACTACATGCGATATCAACAAATATCTGAAGGCACTAGATACTGCAAAAGCTATGGGCCCTCACAATCTTTCAGCAATAGTACTGAAGACTTATGGTTCGTAACTTGTCATGCACCTAGCCAAGCTGTTCCAGTACAGCTACAACACTGGCATCCACCCGGCTATGTGGAAAATTGCTCAGGTGTAGTGATATTGTCATTGGACTAGTAATCCAGAGACCCAGGGTAATGCTCTGGGTTCGAATCCCACCACGGCAGATGGTGGAGTTTGAATTCGATAAAAATCTGGAATTAAAACCATGGACCCATTGTCGATTGTTGTAAAAAGCCACCAGGTTCACTAATGTCCTTTCGGGAAGGAAATCTGTTGTGCTTGCCTGGTTTGGCCTACACGTGACTCTTACCTGCCCTCTGAAATGGCCTAGCAAGCCACTCAATTGCTACAAAGTCACAAAAAAGAAATGAAACTGGACGGACCACCCGGCATCGACCTAGGCACCGGAAACGACAATGGCAATCTCAGCCCTGTTGACCCTGCAAAGTCCTCCTTACTAACATCTGGGGGCTAGTGCCAAAATTGGGAGAGTTGTCTCACAGACTAGTCAAGCAACAGCCTGACATAGTCATCCCCACGGAATCATATCTTACAGATAATGTCCCAGACACCACCATCACCATCCCTGGGTATGTCCTGTCCCACCGGCAGGACAGACCCAGCAGAGGTGGTGGCACAGTGGCATACAGTTGGGAGGGAGTTGCCGTGGGAGCCCTCAACATCGACTCTGGACCCCATGAAGTCTCATGACATCATCAGATGGGCAAAGAAACCTCCTGCTGATTACCACCTACCGCCATCCCTCAGCTGAGGAATCAGCGCTGCTCCATGTTCCTCCACTTGGGGGAAGCACTGAGGGTGGAAAGGGTGCAGAATGTTCTCTGGGTGCGGGGCTTCAATGTCCATCACCAAGAGTGGCTCGGTAGCACCACTACTGACCGAGCTGACCGAGTCCTAAATGACGTAGCTGCTAGACTGGGTCTGCGGCAGGTAGTGAAGGAACCAAGAAGAGGGAAAAACATACTTGACCACATCCTCACCAACCTGCCACAGGTGCATCTATCCATGAGAGCATTGGTAGGAGTTGACCACCGCACAGTCATTGTGGAGACAAAGACCCGCCTTCACATTGAGGATACCCCTTGTGTGACACTCGAGCAATGCTAAATGGGATAGATTTCGAACAGATCTAGCAACTCAAGACTGGGCATCCAAGAGGTGCTGAGCGCCATCAGCAGCAACAGAATTGTACTCGGACACGATCTGTAACCTCATGGTACTCTACCATGACCATCAAGCCAGCGGATCAACTCTGGTTCAATGAAGAGTGCAGGAGGGCATGCCAGGAGTAGCACCAGGCATACCTAAAAATGAGGTGTCAACCTGGTGAAGCTATACTTGTGCGCCATACAGCATTAGCAGCAAGTGATAGACAGGACTAAGCAATGCCACAGCCAATGGATCAGATCTAAGCTCTGCAGCCCTGTCACATCCAGTCGTGAATGGTGGTGGACAATTAAACAACTCACTGGAGGAGGACACTCCACAAATATCACCATCCTCAATGATGGAGGAGCCCAGCACATCAATGCAAAAGATAAGGCTGACGCATTTGCTGCAATCTTCAGCCAGAAGTGCCGCGTAGATGATCCATATTGGCCTGCTCTGGAGGTCCCCAGCATCACAGATGCCAGTCTTCAGCCATTTCGATTCACTCCACGTGATATCAAGAAATGACTGAAGGCACTGGATACTGCAAAGGCAATGGGCTCTGGCAATATTCCGACAATAGTACTGAAGACTTGTGCTCCAGAACTTGCTGTGCACCTAACCAAGCTGTTCCAGTACAGTTACAACATTGGCATCTACCCGGCTATGTGGAAAATTGCCCAGATATGTCCTGTACACAAAAAGCCAGACAAATCCAACCCAGCCAATTACCAGCCCCATCAGTCTCCTCTCCATCATCATTAAAGTAATGGAAGGGTTCATCAACAATGTATCAAGCAGCACTTGCTTAACAATAACCTGCTCGCTGACACCCAATTTGGATTCTGCCAGGGCCACTCAGCTCCCGACCTCATTACAGCCTTGGCTCAAACATGGACAAAAGAGCTGAACTCCCGAGGCGAGGTGAGACTGAATGCCCTTGACATTGATGCTGCATTTGACCGACTGTGGCATCAAGGAGCCCTGGCAAAACTGGAGTAAATGAGAATCAGGGGGAAAACTTTCCACTGCTTGGAGTCATACCTAGCACAAAGGAAGATGGTTGTGGTTGTTGGAGGTCAGTCATCTCAGCTCCAGGACATCACTGCAGGAGTTCCTCAGGATAGTGCTCTTGGCCTAAACATCTTCAGCTGCTTCATCAACGACCTTCCTTCCATCATAAGGTCAGAAGTGGGGACATTCGCTGATGATTGCACAATGTTCAGCACCATTTGCGACTCCTCAGATACTGAAGCAGTCCATGTCCAAATGCAACAAGACCTGGACAATATCCAGGCTTGGGCTGACAAGTGCCAAGTAACATTTGCACCACAAAAGTGTCAGGCAATGACCAGCTCCAACAAGAGAGAATCCAACCATTGCCCCTTGATGTTCAATGGCATTACCGTCACTGAATTCCCCATTATTAACATCCAGGGGGTTAACGTTGACCAGAAACTGAACTGGACTGGCCATATAAATACTGTGGCTACAAGAGCAGGTAAGAGGCTAGGAATCATGCCACAAGTAACCCACCTCCTGGCTCCACAAAGCCTGTCCACCATCTACAAGGCACAAGTCAGGAGTGTGATGGAATACTCCCCACTTGCCTGGATGAGTGCAGCTCCCACAACATTCAAGAAGCTTGACACTGTCCAGAGCAAAGCAGCCTGCTTGATTGGCATCACATCCACAAACATTCACTTCCTCCACCACTGACGCACAGTAGCAGCAGTGTGTACCATCTACAAGATGCACTGCGGAAACTCACTAAGGCTTCTTAGAAAACACTTTCCAAACCGACGAACGCTACCATCTAGAAGGACAAGGGCAACAGACACATGGGAACACCACCACCTGGGAGCTCCCCTCCAAGCCAGTCACCATCCTTACCTGGAACTATATCACTGTTCCTTCACTGCCACTGGGTCAAATTCCTGGAACTCCCTCCCCAACAGCACTGTGGGTGTACCTACAGCACATGGACTTCAGTGGTTCAAGAAGGTAGCTCACCATGATCTTTTCTAGGGCAATTAGGGGTGGGAGTAAATGCTGGCCTATGCAGCGAAGCCCACATCCCATGAATGAATAGAAAAAAGTAAAAATATAGCGCCTAGCACCAGTTCAGGATTACTCAACTTGTTTTACAGCTAATAAAGAAAGTCCTTTTCCTGACGTGTAGTCACTGTTGTAATGTAGGAAACACAGTAGACAATTTGTGCACAGCAAACTCCCCAGAATACTAATGTGATAACGGCCAGATGATCTATTTTAGTGATGTTGATTGAGGATAAATATTGGCCAGGACACCAGGGATAACCTCCATACTCTTCTTCAAAATAATGCCATGTGATCGTTTGGATCAACTGAGAGAGTCGAGAGGGCCTCGGGTTTAACTTCTCATCCAAAAGGCTCCTCCAATAGTGCAGCACTCCCTCAGTATTATACAGGAGTGTGAGTCTTGATATTTGTACTTCAGTTTCTAAAGTTAGACATTTGGATGCATCGGTAAAAGTGCTACCGATTAAGCCATGGCTAAGACTCAAATGGGTAACCCTAGGTAACAGGATCATAGCCTTCTTCCTGGGCTTTCATTTCTCTGCTCTACAAATCTATACAGACCTGGTTTGAGTGGTAGCTTTATCAAATAGTTACTCTTTGCAGTCTTGGTCTCCCCACAGTCTGGGTCTTTGACATGGAGCCAAGCAGAGAAATGGCATTTCTTGTGTGCGTGTCCAATATAATTGGCCACATCCCACATTTTCCAAGAGTACCATACCTGTAGGCAAAATCCATTCATATTTCATGGCTATAGCTCATTAAGCAGGATGAATGCAGCAACTGCAGTAACTGTGAGGAACTGCGCATTGCTCATTCGTCAAAGCTTAGATTATGATATTTTGTCATGTGATGGATTATTCAAATAGCCATAGCGATGATTTAAATCAGAGATTAATAAAGGAGTATTACTGCTGTGAATCTACAAATGAATAATGCATGATAATTTTAAATGACTGCTTTGCAGTCAGAACATTGGAGTTAGTCGCTTGGAACTTCTTTCATACGTCGGGGCACAATGACTCCTTCTTAAAAATCAGATCAAAGCACGTCAGCTTCCAGTGAAGCAATAAATGTGATGTCATATCCACCTAAACTGTTATGAATTCAAACTGTCCTGAATCGACATAAACATAGTTTAAATTGGGGCGAATGCCTTCTCTCTGCTAAACGTTTTGATTTAAATGCTTCTTGATTTTATTTTGGTAGCAGAATTTAAGTAAGTCCTGCTGCAGGATTGTAACGTTCCACTGTATTTGTCTTTACTTTATATTAACATGATGGATCCTTCAAATACATGGGGCGCTGCCATTTAACTAATTCTCTGAGGAGACCGGCAGAGCCTTGGGAAAATGGCAGAGGCCCTGTTGTGCCAAATCCGTGCTATTTTCCAGGACCTTTTTTTGCATAGAAATGGATCAATAGAAGGGAGTTTATATAATTCGAGGTATGTTATTAATTTGTCAAATTTATTAAATGATGCTTTGATAAGGGATCAAACTTTGTGCCTTTTTGACTTGTACAGCTCAGCTGCTCCGTGCCAATCTCCCAGTAGTGTCATAGAGTTATACAGCACAGAAACAGGCCCCTCGGCCCATCGTGTCTGTGCTGACCATCAGGCACCTATCTATTCTAATCCCAATTTCCAGCACTTGGCCCCTGGCCCTATACTATGCTGTTTTAAGCCCTCATCTAAATACTTCTTAAATGTTGTGAGTGTTCCTGCCTCTACCACCCCCTCAGGCAGTGTGTTCCAGATTCCAACCACCCTCTGGGTGAAAAAAAAATTTCCTTAAATCCCCTCTAAACTTTCTGCCCCTTACCTTAAATCTATGCCCCCTGGTTATTGACACGTGCACTAAGGGGAAAAGTTTCTTCCTATCCACCCTATCTATGCCCCTCATAACTTTGTATGCCTCTATCGGGTCCCCCCTCAGCATTCTCTGCTCTAAGGAAAACAACTGTCGCCTATCCCGTCTCTCTTCATAGCTGAAATGCTCCAGTCCAGGCAACATCCTGGTGAATCTCCTCTGCACCTTCTCCAGTGTAATCACACCCTTCCGATAGTGTGGTGACCAGAACTGCACACAGTACTCCAGCTGTGGCCTAACTAGCATTTTATACAGCTCCAACACAACCTCCCTGCTCTTATATTCTATGCCTCGGCTAATAAAAGCAAGTATCCCAGTAGGGCCCATCTGAAAGTATACCCGTCCAATGATTGTTCAATGTCATTTCACTCTCTTCAAAACTGCAATCATCATCTGTCCCCTGAAAAATGTTATCTTCAAATCATCGCCAATTGCACACTCCCTTTTTCCTGCAAGCTTATTTAACATGTCGTCATGACCCAGCTCGGTGCTCACCTGTCAGAACGCCTTTCTGAAAAGTTTTCAATCCAATACCCTCCTTGCCCACGGATTCATTGAAATTGCCCAAACAATGTGCCATTCCTCCTTGTCCTCCTCAAATATTTTGCCAAATTTGGTCCACAGTTGACCACCCCATCCTCCTCCAGTGCCTCATTTCCACAGTGCATCTTCAAAGGCCTTTCCTTGTGTCGTATGTAGAGTATTACTACTCTATCCCAGTCTGTCTCCGGCAATGCCCACTTCACATAGCCCTGGTAGTTACCTTGACTGATATAATGGGTAGTTGGGCACTTGTAGCTGTTTTATTTCTCCTAGGTTCTCACACAGAGGGACAGTAGGGGGGAGTGGGGGTGGTGTTGCGGGGGTGGGTCCATTTTAGAAGGAGAGTGCAGGGTTAACGGAGAGAAGATGGCAACTGAGGAGGTAGGTGTAAGGGGGGTGTAAGGTGTAAGGGAAGGAGTTCAGAGGGGGCAAGGAGTGCAGAGAGAGGAGGGAGTCCGGGGGGAGGGAGGAATGTGGAGAGGGGAAGGAGTAAGGGTGGAGGAAGGAGTTGGGAAGGGGGAAGGAGTAAACCTGGACGAAGAAGTGAGGGTGTCTGAGGGAGTCAGGAAGGGGGAAGGAGTAAGGCTGTAGGAAGAAGTGAGGCTGGAGGAAGAGGTAAGATGGGAAGAAGGAGTTGTGGGGAGGAAGGACTAAGGGTGGTGGAAGAAGTAAAGGTGTCTAAGGGAGTCAGGAAGGGTGGGTGAGTCCGGGAAGGGGGGGAGGGGGGTGGGGGGGGGTGGGTGGGTAGAAGGTCTAAGGGGACTAAAGGGGAGAAAGGGGTCTGGAGGGGGGAGGGGTTCCGAGGGCTGCGGTGGGATGGGTTCCGGAGGAGGGAAGGGGTCTGGAGATGGGGATGTCCAGGTGAAAGTGCAAGGGAGTGGTCTGATTGGTCCATGACTGCCTCCTGGGGAGCGAACTGAGGGTAGGCATGGTATGAGGGAATGGTGAGAATGACTGAGGGCAGAGTGAGGCAGTAGGCTGGGAGGGTGAGGGCTCAACAGGAGCAGTAGAAGGTATAGTGAGGGTGCATGATGGGGACTCAGAGGCAGGCAGAGACCCTGGAGTGGGGAGGAGGAGGTCGAGGAGATGAATGTGAATGGGGGCAGGTTCTTCAGGAAGGAAGGGAATGTGCACATTCACCTGGTCATCCCCAAAGGAGAAGTGTTGTGGCTGGTAGGTCAAGGATGGGAGGTGAAATGTGATGCCAGGGGGGTCAACTGTGATGGGGGAAAGGAAATGGGTGACTAAGGTAAAGGAGGGGGGAGCGAAAGTACAACTGAATTAGCACCATGCTGTCCAATTGGAAATAGAAAGTGAAATGAGATGTGGTGGGCGAGGTCAGGTGCTGCATGGGAATGTGATCATTGGGTGGGTGGAGATGCAGGTCAGCTCAGGTGGACAACTGAAAGTGAACCCCAGCAGGCAGCATTGAAAATTCTCAGGACATTGGTGAGCGTGATACGGCAATGATCCACGTGTGTGGGAGTGTGCTTGCACTCTTGTCTGCCATACACACACTTCTCCCTCCAGAATGACTCATGGGCCAGCTGCTCCCTCTCCGGTGACAGAGGACAAGATTGAGATGCTCACAGGAAAAGAGGACTCAGAGGGAGACAACAGCCTCTGAGATTCCTGAGTGGATGACCCAGGGGTGTCCAGCTGTCGCTCCTCCTCCTCTTGGGTGCCCAAGAGCCCCGGCCTGGTTTGTTGTGGAGAAGGAGCACCATGTTGTCGCTGCAGGAACTCACCCATGACTCCCACGATGGCGTGCAGGTCTGCGTGCATCTCCACGTTCTGCTGAACCATGGTCTCCATGGCATCCACCATCCTCCCCATGAGGTCTCCATACATGCACATCTGGGGATCACTTCATCAGGGAGCAGGCAGACACACTCCACCCACAGTTGAGGACTTCCAACAGCTCTGCGTGATGTGCCCACGCCTTCTGCTGACTCTCCAGGATGAGTTGGAAGGCCTAATCCAGAGGTTCATCATCTGACTCAGACCTCACAGATGCCTCTTCCCCAGCAATCCTCAGAGTGCCAGGGAGCTCGGCCGAACCTGCGTCCTCCTGCTGCGGACATGTGTCTGTGCACTGACCACCAGATTGTGAACCCGAGCCTGCTCTAGATCTAGGCCCCACCAAGGTGTGTGTCTCTGCGCTGGTGGAGGGTGTGGGTAAGCGCTGTGATGGGTCTTCCAGGCTGCTTATTTCCAGCTCTTCAATGGAGGAGGTGTCCTCTTGGCTGGGGGTGAGGGCCTTGGTGGACCTGAGATTGGCTGAAGGTGTCATTTGCTTGGCACAGCTCTCTGTGAATCAAAGTAGAGATGGCCAGTGCATGGCAGCAGAGTCAAAAGCAGGAGAGAGAGCACTCACAGTTGCGTTGAGGGAGGGATGATGTGATGCAGGATCCTCAGGTGAACGTTTGCTGCTGACCTCGCTGTCACTGCAGGCACGGTCCACATCCTCACCAGTCACTGCGTTGGCATTCTCCCCAAATTGAGCGAGAGGCCTAATGTTGTCCATCTCACCACCGGTCTGGGACCTCACCCTGCTGATGTGAGCAGTCTTCTCCTGCATGAAAAGAGATGGAGGGAGCGTGGGCGGGACACAGGGCACTGTGTGGAATGTTTGTGTGGTGAGTGGGGGCCATGGACAGGATGAGGACATGAGCTCAAGAGGATATGAGCCTGATGGAGATGTGAGGATGTCTGTGAGGGTTAGTGGTGTTGTCCCTTAAGGAGTGAGATCCCTGTGGATGTGTGATGGGTTTGTGAGTGTGTGAGTTGAGAGGGATGAGAAGAGTGGCTGCACTGGGTGGCTGGCCTCTTTTGCAGGGCATTGGCCCTGACCACCACTGCCACCGCCTCCCATGCTGGATTAGTGATGTCGCTAATCTTCCTGCGGCCAGAGTGGGTGTAGAGAACATCACGACGGGCCTCCACGGCGTCCAAAAGGCACTGGAGGGATGTGTCACTAAACCGGGGGCTGTAGTCTTTTTGCCTTTCGGGGTCATCCTGACTCCTGTGCAGCAGTCCTGGGCTGGAATCGCTGTGAGGTGTGCGCTGGACTTTAAATATGGCGCCCGGCATGATGAAGTGGTGAGGGGATGGTGTGGCGGGTGAATGAGAGCCCGCCCGCCATGTAATGGCGTGTTTCCTGGGAATGCATAATTAATGCGGCGGGTTTGGGACGATACAGCGTGAAAAGCCGCCTTTGCGGCCAGTGCATAAAATGTCATTTTACCTGCCCGCTACTGCACTTAGTGTAAATCTGGGATGATTCTGCCCTCTGTGTGTGTCACTGCTGCTGCCGCTGCCACCTTTGAGCATTGACTCAGATTTCTAAGTTTGATTTGTACAGCAGACTTAGATCACTTCCACAATGGTGGGATACAATTGTCCTTTTTTATTCTAAGTATGCAACACAATCTATAGAATGATAAATCACAGAAGGGTTCACATTCAATCCAGTGTGCCTGTGCTAGCTCTTTGATAAAGCTATCCAATTAGTCCTATTCCCCTGCTTTCTCCCCAGAGTCCTGTAAATTTCTCATTTTCAAGTATTTAACCAATTCCCAACACAAAATGATGATTAAATCTGCTCCAGGCAGTGCATCCCAGATCAAAAGAATACCTGTACTTGAAAGACTCCTCATTTCCTCCAACCATCTGAGTTCCAGGACATCACTGCAGGAGTTCCTCAGGATAGTGTCCTCGGCCCAACCATCTTCAGCTGCTTCATCAATGACCTTCCTTCCATCATAAGGTCAGAAGTGGGGACGTTTGCTGATGATTGCACAATGTTCAGTACCATTTGCAACTCCTCAGATACAGAAGCAGTCCATGTCCAAATGCAGCAAAACCTGGACAACATTAAGGCTTGGGCTGACAAGTAGTAAGTAACATTCACGCCACACAAGTGCTAGGCAATGCCCATCTCCAACAAGAGAGAACCTAACCATTGCTACTTGACATTCAAAGGTATTACCATTGCTGAATCCCCCACTATCATCATCCTGGGGCTACCATTTATCAGAAACCTACTAGCCATATAAAAACAAGCTGCTACAAGAGCAGCTCAGAGGCTAGGAATCCTGCAGCGAGTAACTCACCTCCTGACGACCCAAAGCCTGTCCACCATCTACAAGGCACAAGTTGGGAGCGTGATGGAATACTCCCCACTTGCCTGGATGAGTGCAGCTCCAATAGCACTCAAGAAGCTTGACACCATCCAGAACAAAGCAACTCACATGATTGGCACCCCTTCCACAAACATTCTCTCCCTCCACCACCGATGCACAGTGGCAGCAGTGTGTACCATCTACAAAATGCACTCACCAAGGCCCCTTAGACAGCACCTTCCAAACCCACAATCACTATCATCTAGAAGGTCAAGGACATCAGATACATGGGAACACCACCACTTGGGAGTCCAAGCCACTCACCATCCTGACTTAGAAATATATCGCTGTTCCTTCACTGTCACTGGATCGAAATCCAGGAACTCCCTTCCTAACAGCACAGTGGGAGTACCTACACCATGTGAACTGCAGCAGTTCAAGAAGGCACTCATCACTACCTTCTTAAGGGCAATTAGGGATGGGCAATAAATGCTGGCCTAGCCAGCGAAGCCCACATCCCATAAATAAATGAACAAACTCCCAGGTTTCTTTTATCTATTATCTTAAATCTTAATATATCAATATTATGAATAGCAAAAGTGCATGATTAATTCATTAGCCAATTGATCAATATGCTTTTCACTATAAGGAAATGTTTTATCTGTTTTTTCCTTCCTTTGTAGATTAATCTTTAAGTTTGGCAATAATTGAGGATGTTGCAGTACCCACACTACTGAGGACCTCCACTAGGTGGCAGGTTAGATGCAGAGTTTCTTAGCCTTCTGGGAGCTACTTTAAGAATGGTGCATTTCATGCCCATACCTCATGGCAGTATAAATACAGATGCACATGATCACAGACAGATCCATGCACCTATATAGACACATGCACATTTAAGCTCCCCCCTACAAAGCCGCAGGCAAACCCAACAGGGCCTTTGGGACCCACGGGAGGCCTGTGTGAGTCCAATTAAAACCAAGAGTCATCACTAAATTCCGGTGGGCTCAGGGATAACTGGCTTTAAGTGGCTCATCTATGAGTCTAATTTGTATACTGCTGTCCGCGGGTAGGTTTCCCGTGTTGGGCCCTTCCTGCGCCAAATAAGTTAGGGACATTTTTCCCGATACCGGAATTAGGCCTGGGTGCTCCCACCCTGATTCCCCCCGGCCCCGCCCGCGATCATGCCCGCCTCGGTGAGCTCGACTAAATTCAGCCCAATGTTGCAGGCTGGTGACCTTTGTCAGAACTGGAAACAGTGAGAGATGTGACAGGTCTGAAGCCAGTACAGAGGCAGAGACAGAATGGAAAAGGGAAGAGCACGGAGTGAAAGGTCCGTGATGGGAAGGCAGGAGAAATTAAATTTAAAAAAAAGGATGATAACTCAAGGCAAAAAGGAGATGCTAATGGGACAAGTAAAACATCAAAAGATTGGTCTAGAGGAAGTGGAAATAGCAGAATTCTCACCAGCAGCTGCTATCTGAAAATGTGGTTATGATCAGAAATTGTTGAACTGAATGTTGGGACTGTAAGACTGTATATACAGCTCCATACACATTTACCCTCTTATGCACATATGGCAAGCTTACATACAAATATGCATATAAAATATACATAAATAAATCTATAATACAAACATGTTAATTTGCATGTAACTATGAACAAATAAATCTATATATATACACACATGTGCATACACATTTCTTGACATGCATACGTACACAAGTTTATAGATATCTCTACATTTACATATAGAAGTTATGTAAAAGATATCTGCTCACACACAAGATATACTCATATTTAGACTATTGCACAAACACATCTATATAGGATGTATAGGTTTAATATGTCTAAAGATAAAAAATTTATAGATAGATAGATGTTGCACTTGAAACTGTTTCGTATGAAGAGATTAAATTTGTTCTTAAATTTAATAAATTTAATGCTGTTATTTCTGTGTAATTAACAACCCACTAACAAAATCCTCTGAAATTGTAAGCTTCCAGTTAATGTTGTCATTGGGCAGTTAATTAGAGAGGATCAAAAGCATTTTTTAAATTTTCATTCAATGGTGCATTCAACTCTTTTAATTGAAACCTCTGACAATGGTGGGGTAGCAGATTTCATGTGCTCTATAAATTAAATAGCTTTATTTGTTCATGCATGGGGCCACACTGGCTAGGCCAGCATTTATTGCCCATCAGGACTGAGTGGCTCACTAGGCCATTTAAGAATTATAGGTCTGGAGTCACATGTAGGCCAGATTTCCTTCCCTAAAGGTCATTAGCAAACCACATCCATAGTCATCAATAGACTCTTAATTCCAGATTTTTTTATTGACTTCAAATTCCACCAGCTATCATGGTAGGATTTGAACCTAGGTTCACCAGAGCATTACCCTGGGTCTACTGGATTAGTAGGCAGGTGACAATACCACTACACCACCACCTTCCTCAGGGCTTGATGACCATGGAAGGTGCATTTATAACATGGCCAAACGGGTTGATTATCAGCCTTTAAATCCATCCAAATATGGCAGGCAGTAAGAGTTGGAGAGTTTCCTGGTCAGCCATACTGCAGAAGACAAAGGTAAACCCCTGCAGTACTTTGCCAAGCATAATCATGGACCAATCCAAAGGAAGTCTATGGTTGCCAACACCCTCTTATGGCACGATAACTGAAGGAGGAGGAGGACCTATAGTGACACCACAAGTTCCAGCCAAAATGGAGATGATCATGCTTAGGGACTACATTGCTGTAAATGACTGTATTTTATTTATTTGATGAATGTGCACAATTCCTGGGTGCTGAAGCTAAAACTAAAAGCAAACCATATATTTTATCGGTGCACTCTGGGTTTGGTGTGTGTTGTTGCAAAATGGTGCACTGTAATGACCCACTCTGAGTGCTCCTGCTCATCACTCATTAATTGGCTGCTGAGTTGGCAGAGTTAGTGGAGCGCTGGTCGTGACCCCAGCGTATAAACTTTCACATTTCTATTTATTTATGCGGTAGGCTCCATGTCCTGCATTGTGTTTTGTATGTTAGTGTGTAGAATCAGCAAATATATATATATTGATTGTTTTTTTGCTCTTTCACACTCCAGAACAATTCAGCGCTCTTGTGGCGTGGCAGTCGCCTTGGCTACAGCTGGTGCTAACTGATAGCGAGAGTGAGCATACAGCTGTTTGGGTCCGTTAGTAAAACCTAGTTCTCCTGGGAAGGTAGTCCCACTAAGGATCTGTGGGATCTGCTATGACCCTCCAACATTGTGCAGGGAAAGTAGAGAAGTGTATTCCCAAAAACTGACCTGACTTTCCTCTTTCAACTGCTGACTGAGAAGCTGTACATTTTCTCTCCTCAGTTCTGGTTTCCTGCGAGTGGGATCTCTTCCACTTCGCCCATGATAGTCATTGTTACCCTTTCAGCTGTTGCTTCCATTCTTTTGACAGCACCTGCCTCAGCAGCTCTGCGGGGTTATAGCTTGCCATGGAAAGGCTGGGTGTTCTGCTGAAGTCCAGAATTGCACTTAGCCCTTGGGGAGTTTCTTGATCTCTTTTCCCCAACCCTTCCTCCACCAACCCCACCCCCCCACCCCCCTCTATTTTCTCCCTCCTCACTTGAAAGCGCATTCTGGGGTGCCATTGGGCACTGGCAACATCCAAGCACCTTGTTCACGTTTTCTTTCTTCAATTCCCAGCCAAGCTATTGTAGTGCGATCCATCGTTTTGAAGAGACCCAATGGAGCCCCAGCTATTTTCATTGAACAGCCTCATTTACATCCATCTGCCGACCTGCCAATGCATAGCACGTGCCTGATACACAGCTCTGCAACGTGGGAGCAGCAGGAAATTTGAACGGAGTAGCCGATTTTAAAAGAGCTAGCAGTCACACCTTAAAGGGGAGATGGAAGAAGTGTTAGGGCTAAAATAACAATAATAACAATTTGAATTTATATAGCGCCTTTAATGTAGGAAAACTTCCCAAGATGCTTCACAAGATGGTTATCAAGCAAAATTTGACATGGAGCCTCTAAGGGAATATTGGGACAGATGGTAAAAGCTTGGTGAAAGAGGTAGGTAAGTAAGCCGAGCATTGCCATACTGGGCACCAATGTAAGTCAGCAAGCACAGGAGTGATGGGTGAATGGGACTTGGTGAGGAGCTTTGAATTAGATCAGGCTTATGGAAGATGGGAGATGGAGAGTCTGCCAGAAGAGTATTGGAATAATCAAGTTTTGAGGCTATCCCAGGTGTCCTGGCCAATATTTGTCCCTCACTCAATAGCACTATAAAAACAGAATACCTGGTCATTCTCACAATGTTGTTTGTGGGAGCTGGCTGTGTGCAAATTCCCTGCCTGAAAAGTTTGACATCATTTGCGTTCAACAGTGTTCATGGACTGCGGAGATTCAAGAAGGCAGCTCATCACCACCTTTTCAAGGGCAATTAGGGATGGGCAATACATGCTGGCCTAGCCAGCGAAGCCCACATCCCGTGAATGAATAAAAAAAAAATGTACTCATTTGACATCAACTGCTCTCAAAAGCAATCATTTGGCTATCATTTAACCCTCAATTGCACTCAAAACCAATCATTCAGCTATCATTTAACAATACAAATATCGCAACAGACATCAATGTCATCAGTTGCCCCAAACCACAGGGCTCAAACATTTGTGATTAGCAACATCACTCAAGCATTCAGACACCAAAATGATCATAGAGTTCATTTCCAAAATTTCTGAATGTCAAAAGCTTCAAGCATCATAAAACTGAACTAACTTCAGATAAAGCAGAACCTGTTTTGATGAGGTACTTTTATGTCTTTCTTTATAACCTATAAATGATGTGGCACAACCTGCCCAGCCACCTGCCCCTCAGTTCCCCACCCCTCCTCCCACCTGGATTGCAGCTGTTCCCTCCCCACCAACGCCTCCTGGAGCAATTTTCTCCCATCCCCAACAAACCTCCCCACCCCGGAGAGATTTTCTTCCACCGCCTCACCCCCCAAACTTTCAGAGGTCAAACCTTTCAGGCAGGGTGAGCCAGCATAAGGCAGCATTAGGTCATATGACCAAAAGCCTGTGCTTGCAAAACTCAAAACACAGTGTCCAACATTAGATGTGAATCTGCGATTGGACAACATTTGCTGAATAATCCTCAGTGTGCTAAGAATTACGCTGACAACCAATTTAAGATTGTCAGTCGGGCTTGCAATGTGGCGCATTTGTGTGTACTGGAAGCTATGCATATTAACATACAGAGCCCTGTTTGCAGACAGAAAGAGCATGTACACAAATTGCGCCTGTTTCAGGTAAATGAAATAAGTGACAGCCAGTTGCTGACTCATTCCTCAGGGGAATGCCTCGCCAATCAAGGTCAAGCTGCCTGGTTTAAATTTCAAACAATGCTTGGCAGTTAACTGTCATCCACCATCAATTGGTACATTCACCATAGCAATGCCTCTACCAATTAGAGTCCACTTGCCAACCAATCAGCATTCTCTTTTTCATACAGCATAAATTGTTGTTTTCCCCTTATACTGGCATTCTTGCAAAGTGTCCTGATGAGTGCAAGATGAAAAGCTTCAACCTGTCTCTTTTCTCAGCAATATTTATTATTATTTCCTTAATGTGAAACCTGTTGCAGTGCTGAGTGGTTCCTGTCACTTGGTGAAAGCCAGCAGCAAATTCAAGCACAGCAAGATCCCACAACAGAAAATCAGATGGATCACCATTTATGATGTCCACCCTAGCTCCAGACTTACTCTCCAATACAAAATGGTGTATTTTATATGTATCAAAAAGATCAACCTTCATAGGGTGTCAGCATATCATATCGGTGATAGCTCTGTGATTCAGACCCGAAACAGTCAGCTCCTGGCATTGGACAGTTTGATCAGCCACCCACGCTGTGCATGGCTATGTAAATGGTCACCGCGGACAAATGTTGGTCAGCTGCATAGAGAGTAAAAAGTGAAGTCAGCTGAACATTTGCCAACACTCTGGCTAATTTTCGATTCATTACCCTATAAGATGGAGAGCAAACCCCACTGAAGTGTTCCTCTGCTTACTTGGTGACCCCCCTGTACCAAGGAGGATTAAAAGGTTATGATCAGTGCCTTTGCAATTTCTACCTTACATCCCTTAGTATCCTCCACTGTATCTCATGCCCTGGTGATTTATTAACTTTAAGCACAGCCAGCCTATCCAATACCAATTATTTGTAAATGTTTAGCCCATCAGGTGTTTCAGCTACCTCCTCTTTGACTTTGACTTGGGCAGCATTTCCTTCATTCGTTAAGGCAGATGCAAAGTACTAATCGAGTACGTCAGCCATGCCCTGTGCCTCCATGCATAAATACCCTATTTGATCTCTAATTAGCTGCAATCCTCCTTTTACCACCCTTTTACTATTTATATATCGTTGGAAGACTTCTAAATTCTGTTTTATGTTAGTGGCCAATCTCTTCTCATACTATCTCTTTGTTTCTCCTTTGTTTTCATTTCTGCTCTGAACTTTCTATAAGTAGTCTGGTTCTCAAATGTATTATCCACCTGACATCTGCCTTATGCACACTTTTTCTGCTTTATCTTACTCTCTATTAATATTGTTATTCAGGGAGCTCTAGATTTGTTTGTCCTACATTTCCCTTTTGATACACCATGGTCTTCAACCACCCAATTGAGGAGTAATATTACTTTATTCAACTTCATTGCAAACATTCCTTTTCAAATTCCTTTATGATTTTCCCCTCTTAACTATCCTTTCTGGAGATCACAATTCTATCTAGGTCACAATCTAACCTGGTGTACATTTCCACAATTACCAAAATAAATCATTCATGCAAATACTCTTAATTTCTGAGCCTGGCCAATGGTATGGGTGAGCTGTTCAACTGTGAATGCATCACAGTAAATATTAATTATTTTCTCAACTAATTGCACTCTCCACCTCCTCCCCCCATATACACATGCACGCACATTCCTCTATAGAACATCATGATATAGTCAATTATATGAATGCTGGCTGTTTTTGCACTATGGCTAATCAAAGTCAAAATCAGCACAAGCCAGTGGCCCAACGGGGTACCCCCTTGGTCTGTATGACTCAGCTGTACACATGCATTTACCCATCTATCGGTGAGACAGGGCAGACATCAGTCAAGATCCTTTATCTGCATTATCAACAGCGCAGTAAGAGGGTTTAGCTGCTGAGCTATTCTCCTTTGCACAGTTCTGTAATTAAAACTACTAGCATTAATCACTGCTTTTTGTTTCCTGTTATTTATCAATCTATTACCTGCTTTCTCTTTATGCATAAGTCTTCTACAAAGCATCTTACCAAGTCAATTCTGAAATATCCATAACTTTCATTATATTACTCTCATCAATCAACTGTGTTGCTACCTCAAAGAAATAATCAAGCATAATCTGCCTTTCATAAACTTGTGTGGCTTGGAATGATAGAACAAGACGCATTACAGTGGATGCTGAAACATTCAAAAGATTAATGTAATTCTGCTGCAGTGTAATGTGCTATTCCAGGCAATTGTGGTACTATGCAGAAAGGTTCTGGTCCCAGATAAAGATAACACTGCAGCAGGACAGCATTCTGGTGTGGATTGGCGCTACAATGCAGTAGAATGCTGCCGCAGGCAGACTGTGTTATCCCGTTGCTCAGCTCTCCTCATACAGCAGAAGACACTGCTAGCATTGTACTACACCCATACATTGTAATGACTACTGCACCATAAACACAACAGACTGCACTGCACATCTCTATGCAATGCATCATGCACATGGTGCCACTTCTATGTGTTCTGGACAAAATGGCCTCTTTTGTCATATTCATTTGATAGAATGGAGTAAATCCTGAATGGAGTTAGGACAGTTCAGCGAAATCACTGTATCCATTTTGCAGGGTGTCGGTTTTGTTGTGGGGTGTTGGTTACATCTCGGTAGGTTTGATGAAGTCTTCAAAGTCTTTAGTAGGTTAACTGTAAGTCTTTAGTAACTACTAGAATTATTTACAAATATGTAGTAAAGAGTACAAGCTAGGAGCTATCTCCTGCCTAGTCTGCAGATGGCTCTGTCCAACACCACACTAGCCCATAGGAGCGGGTCATGTGCTCTCTTGCTTCACTGTGTGGGCGGTACTATACTCAGTCCCCTATTAACCCTATATATGCCAGACACTTATACTACATGTCCCCCCAAGTTTTTATCCAATGTATTTAGTGTTATACCAGATTACTTCATGTCTTACATTGTTATTGCTACATTGTTAGTATTATTGCATTATCACTACCCCCCTACCCCCCCAGCCCCCTTTAAGTCCTTGAATTCAAAGGTTCAAGTGGTCTGGAGGTGTTATAACCCTTCCATATCTCATTTGCATTAATGTCAGAGGAGCGGTAGGCTCTGTCACTGCTGGTTCTTTCTGTTGGTTTGGGGGTTGAACTGTCATTTGAATACCTTTCCACCCTTTTCTTCCATTCCTTCGTGTTGAACCACACTTGGTTGGTTCGGCTGTTGCGCTGATCGGTGGTTGCTACTCTAACTCATTAATTTCTTGTGGGGTGGATGAACGTTAGGCTCATCTCCTTGCCACTTCTTTCATTTTTTCCATCATCGTGTGGGTCATCTTGATGTCGTCTGTGGCCGAGGGAGAGAATTCCTGTGTTGAGAATGAGGTTTAATGATACGCCAACCTCTGCATTTCACTGTTGACAATGGACAGCCTGCTACAAGGTTCCAGGAAGTCTTTAAGTTTTGGCCTGTTGGCTGGGAGTTGCAGTGTCTGTTCGGTGGTTGTAGTGTTAACCTACTGTACTGTCGTCAGAGACAGAGGTTAAGGCTCATTGGTCCACTGAATGCTCTCTTTAACATTGTCCACTGGAGGTATCGTAGTTGCCTCCTAGGTGGTTAGCTGGTCTGACCATTGAAGGTTTTCTGGCTCCTGTAATGAGAATGGACAAACCTGTTCTGCAAAGAGAGAAGACAGTTCAGAGCTGAAGTCCTAGCCTGTACACTCTTATTTGTTTGAGTACTCAAGAACTTGCAGTTCTGTATGATTAATGAGAGTGCTTGTCTTGACATCATCTGCCATTTTGGGGAGATCTAAGGCAACACAGGAATCCCTGCTCAGGAGAGAGAAAGGCTGGTTACCAATGACATACATCAGCTTGGAGATCTTTTTGCCGCCATACCTTAGTGGTTCCAGGATCATACCAATAGCTGGAAATCAGATTCCCCTGGACCCCTAAAATGGTGCATCCGTTGTTTGAAGCCAGAGGTCTTTTAGCCACAGTTCTTTGTCTGATAAAACTGTTATGCTGGCTCTTGTATCTAATTTTAAAAATCTGTTAAAGGGCCATTGATAGAAAAGTCTGCATTCCAAAATGAGACACCAGGATCTTTGACCTCACCCAAGAAGCATGGCTGTATGTCTTCTGGGTTTGCAGTCTCCGTCTCGTGGATAGTCTTTGAGCATTCTTTGTGTTTCAGAGTTCTTGCCTTGCACAGTTTGCCATAATGTCCAATCCTGTTGCACGGGAAGCATTGGGCTGCACCTGCAGGACATTGATCCTGCCTGTGGGGGAATTTCATTCCACAGCATTGGCATGGTTGCTCTGCTGGCCGGTTTGGGTATTGCTTTCCCTGACCTAGAGTGACTCTGTGTCTTTGTTGCTTAACTAAATGGACTGTGGGTTAGCTTCTGAACCATGATTTATTCTCTCCCCTTAAGATGGTTCTGTGCTGCTCACAGAGTTCTGACTGTCCAACTATCTGGATTACCTTTCGGGGTTAGATCTCCCTTTGCTTGCAGGAAGTCAGAGAGCGTGTTATCCGCTACTTCTCCAATTATTCTGTCCCTGATGAATTCTGATTTTAAATTCCCATACTTGCAACCTTCTGCCATCCTGTACAGATCATGATGAATGAATCAACAGGTTCTCCTGGCTCAAAAACAGAAAATGCTGGAAAAACTCAGCAGGTCTAGCAGCATCTGTGGAGAGAGAAACAGAGTTAATGTTCCACTTCCATTGGAAATTTTCCATTTCCACTTCTCTTCAGCTCTGAAGAAGGGTCATATGGACTCGAAACGTTAACTCTGTTTCTCTCTCCACAGATGCCGCTAGACCTGCTGAGTTTTTCCAGCATTTTCTGCTTTTGTTTCCGATTTCCAGCATCTGCAGTATTTTTCTTTTATTTAAGGTTCTCCTGGCTGTTAGACTCTCTTACTTAAGTTAGCTCCTTCGAGTATTTTATTGCTTCTTAGATTAAAATAAATGTTGAATGATTTTAGCACCTTTTTGCATTTAGCGGATGATTCATTAATTCCTTGCAATAATGTCGTCAGCAATCGGGCCTACTAAGTAAAGTAGCATGTTCACCAGCTTTTCTTCTGACTTTTTATTTAAATCTGAAACCATGCTGTATCTTAAGAATTGTATCTTCCAAAATCCCCAATTTTGATTGATCTGGGCCTTGGATTAGTCCAAATTGACATGGAAATTAGGAATTCTGATACATGTTCAACATTTTAAAAGTGTATGTTCTGCTTTAAGGGCTGTCTGAATTTCAAGATGGCATCACCATTCACTCAAGAGGCAAAGGGGTTTACTGTGTTGGCTGGTTTTGGTGGGCTCCAAAACAATGGTGATGATGCTCAGCTTGAAAAAAAAATTAACGATGGCTACCTGGATCAGCTGCCTGCAGGCTTTTCCTGTTCAGCATTTTCGTTTTTTTCTTTAGACAAGTTTGGATGCCATGTGTTCAGGCTCTGATTTGGGGATCAGGTTTTAACAACAGGTTTCTCTCAAACTGCACTTCTGACACCGATCTCTTTAAAGATTTCTCAGGACATGCTGCAGCCTGGAATTTTAAAAGATTTATGGCACCTTTGCAAGTTTTGCCGATTCTGCACTCAGAAGCTGGACTTCCAAAGGAGATTCAATAGAATCTTCTCCTCTGCTGTAGTAAAGAATTTTAAACCACTGCCTTCAGCTTCCAAGTCTTTCTTTGAAGCCTTCTCCTGGCAATTTTCCCTCGGCATCTCTGGAGCTTCTTTTCAGGTCAGAATTCTCTGTTGAATTCTCCTCAGTCTTCCGGCATTTCAGTTTCCATCTGCATTTTAGCGAGGTTCTGGGTTTTTATCCCTCTGCTCCTACCATGTTGTGGAGTGTTGGTTACATCTCGGTAGGCTTGGTGAAGTCTTTGTAGCCTTTAGCAGGTTAACTGTAAGTCTTAATGGAACTATTTAAAAATACACAGTAAAGGGTACAAGCCAGGAACTGTCTTCATGCTTATTCTGCACACGGTTCTGTCCAACACCACATTGACCCCTAGTGCTCTCTTACATCACTGTGTGGGCGGTACTGTACCCAGTCTCACATTAACTGTATATGTGCCAGACCCTTTTTACTTTATCCTCATTTGAATAGTTACACATAATTCCCTCAAGGTGAATTAATGCATCACCAGCTGGCAGGAGGGAAGATTACTTCTAGCTGTGTAACTGTTACGAGCTTTGGGTAGAACAGGGCCCCTAATGAGCTGAACAATCTTTTGTTCTGATATTCTTCCTGTTCTATTGAAGACAAAATACACTCTAAAACTGTGCTGCTTTGCATGCACGAAATATCTTGTAATTCTGGACTGGCTTTCAGAACAATAATTACTTATATTTTCTAATATAACTATGTTCATTTGCTTTGATAATTCATAGCTTTCCTCAGTCATTGTATAATGTAATAACCTCACATGTAGATGCTAATGTCTATCGCTGAACGTCCATGTTCTGATTTATGTCTCTGATACAAGCAGTGTGCCACCTTTGCCAAATGAAGCAAATTCATCACAAGACAAAGAATACACCAACATCTGTGGGAGAAGTTAAGACAAAGGCTTTGAAGATTTATTACGGTGAGAGCATAGCCCAAATGATGCACCATTTGCAGACAAGCGCCTTGAGGAAAGGTCATTCCGAAATTGATTATGCACTGAAAGACTTTTCAATCCGGCAAGGTGGCAGCAGAGGGCTATAGTTTTAGGAAGAATTTTTTGGGGAATGCTTGGCACAGATTCATTAACTATTTGTTACCCAGACACTTCAATCCCCGTGGCCAATTAAGATGCAAGTTTTACCAATTCTTGCTGGTTGACCTGCTCAGAGTTAGATGCAGTCAAAAACATTCAGCAAATATAATGTCATATTCTGTCATTAAGTAACAATAAGAGAGATCAATGTATCGGAAAGGGAATTAAGTACTGTGGATTTATAAAGTTGTATTGGTATATTAAAGATTTTAAAGATTTATGGGCAAATATTACATAACACTGATACAATGTCATCTTTCAGTAATAAATCACTCAGATATTCAGAATCAAACCATTTACAGCATTTAGCCTATCATACTTGCAAAAACTATCAGTGAGAAACCCAACCTCCACTGCTTTCTGGGGAAGAGAATTCCATAGACCAACGACCCTCTGAGAGGAAAGCTGATACTCAAGGCAGTCTCCAAGCCTGAAAAAAATAGGCTTGTGTGGGATTCCCCGATGTCCAGGGCGGTGGTGGGAGGGGTTAGAATCTGAGCTAGTTGTGACTCCATGAAGCCAACTTTTTATAGACAGGCGTATTATCCAGTCCTTTCCATCATACAATGCATACCTGTTGATATACTGAGTTTTTAGCAGAAACCAGTCACAATAGAGACAGATGGAGTTCTGGGGTAAGAAAAAAAGACACCCCTGTCACCTTTACCACTGACCTTGTCTTTTGCTGGAGTCATCCGTTTTCACTGGGGGAATGTCAGTGGGAGCCACACAACATCAACATCGCATGATGCTCTGACGACAGTTTGTTATTAGTTAAGAAACCTCAAGTTTTTGGATCTCATCTCAGAATGTAGGGCTTTTGAACTTGATGAACTGGTCAAGAGTATCTAAAGAGAGATGTGAGGCTTTTGTTGTGAAGAGACTTTAGAGAACATGGAACTCTTTTCATTAAAACAATTAATGATTCATGAAGATTAAGAGAAAACCTGCTGAGATGTTGTATATTATGAAGGCTTTTCAGAAGAGCAATAGGGGAAATACTTCCACTTATCAGTGAATCATTAACTAAAAGGCAGAAATTTAAGATTATAGCCAACAGAATGCCTTTTTTGTTTTGCAGTTTTAAATATTTAACCACTTTCCTTCTAAATGCTAGTGTGGATTCTACTTTCACATTGTTTCTGGTGATCAATCCATTTAACAGTCGCTATGTACAAAGATTCCCTAATTTTCCTTCATTCTCAGATGGGGTTCTGGGGTAAGAGAAAAAGACACCTCTGTCACCTTTACCACTGACCTTGTCACTGAATTTATTCGAGGCTGAATTAGAAAGTTTTTTGATAAACAAGAGGGTCAAGAGCTATGGGGGGGCAGACAGGAAAGTGGATTTTATACGACAATCAGATCAGCCATGATCTTATCGAATGGTGTAATTCCTATTCCTGCTCCTAAACCCCATGTCCTAAGTCATGCATGATCACCCTATATATAACCTGTAAAGCTGGAGATCGTTGATAAATTTCCTCTGTTGCGTTTGTAGACAGTCCTGCAATGATGAATGCCACAGATAATGATGTGGTGGTCACCTGGCATTGTCTGAAATGTGATACATTCATCCTTATTTTCTAAATGGGGAGAGAATTCAGAAATCTGGAGTGCAAAGGGACTTGGGAGTCCTAGTCCAGGATTCTCTTAAGGTTAACTTACAGGTTGAGTCGGTAGTTAGGAAGGCAAATGCAATGTTGGCATTTATTTCGAGAGGACTAGAATATAAAAGCAGGGATGTGCTGCTGAGGCTTTATAAGGTTCTGCTCAGACCACATTTAGAATATTGTGAGCAATTTTGGGCCCCGTATCTCAGGAAGGATGTTCTAGCCCTGGAGAGGGTCCAGAGGAGGTTCACGAGAACGATCCCAGGAATGAAAGGCTTAACACATGAGGAATGTTTGAAGACTCTGTGTCTATACTCGATGGAGTTTAGAAGGATGAGGGGGGATCTGATAGAAACTTACAGAATACTGAAAGGCCTGGATAGGGTGGACGTGGGGAAGATGTTTCCATTAGTAGGAGAGACTAGGACCCGAGGGCACAGCCTCAGAGTAAAGGGAAGACCTTTTAGAACAGAGATGAGGAGAAACTTCTTTAGCCAGAGAGTGGTGAATCTATGGAATTCATTGCCACAGAAGGCTGTGGAGGCCAGGTCATTGAGTGTATTTAAGACCGAGATAGATAGGTTCTTGATTGGTAAGGGGATCAAAGGTTACGGGGAGAATGTGGGAGAATGGGGTTGAGAAACTTATCAGCCATGATTGAATGGCGGAGCAGACTCGATGGGCCGAATGGCCTAATTTCTGCTCCTATGTCTTATGGTCTTATGGTCTCATTGAACTGAAGCAGTTGGGCAACAGTGATGTAGCATCACCCTAGGTGACAGCTCTTATCATCTGGGAGACCTCCATGCTTCTCCCATTCTAGCCTTTTGTTCCACCCTTGGCAGCCAGAGCTTCAGCTGCTGAGGCTCTAAGCTCTGGAATGCCCTCTCTAAAGCTCTCCGCCTCACTACCTCTTTCTCTCAAAACCTTAGCACCTACCTTTTTGGTCACCTGGTGCTCTGATGAAAGACCACACACCGGAGATATTAACTCTGCCTCTCTCTCCACAGATGCTAGACCTCAAGAGTATTTCAGCATGTTCTCTTTGGACAGCTATCTTAGTACCTCCTTACAAGGCTCAATGCCGGATTTTGTCTGATGAAGCTCCTGTGAAGTGCTTTGGGATGTTTTACTATATTAAAGGGCTATATAATTACAAGTTGTTGTTGCATATGTTATGATCAGATGAAGAGGAGTTGAATGGCTCCTCTCTGTTCTCTCGCCTCTTTTGACCACAACAGTTTTTTTTGTTTCAAACAGCATATACTTGACAACTCAGCAAGTACTTAACTGTTTACACACTGTGATTATCCCTAGCTTTTCTTGAGTTTAACAAAGAAAGAGTGTAATTTTATTATGCTCAAACTGATCCAAATAAACTAAAATATGCATTGCACACACACATACATACACTTGAAGTTTACAGACACACACACATACAGATTTCAGACTGGATAAAGATAGGCTGGCCAAATTAGAGCCCATAAAAAAATAAAACAGTGTACAGTCTGGAGTTCGGTGACTCGGTTGTCTTCAGGTTGCTTCTTTCAGTGCTCTTTCAGCTTCCGATTTGGAGATGCATACGACTGAGCTGATTGTTCTTCTGGAGACATAGCCGTGGGGCTGAGTTCTTTCATTAAAATCTACTGCACAGAGAGAGAGGGAATGAACAATAGCAGACAGGGCCCAAAGCTTGCAAATTGTATGGGGAGAGAAAGAGGCAGGAGGGATCTCCCTCAGCTTCTCAGCTGCTTAAAACACACAAAGGGGTTGGCTTGTTGTGTGACTGTCTTCTGTAGCTGCCAGTAATTGAAACATGATTGTATACCCATCTCAATGGATGTTGCCATCTCAATGGGAGTTGGAATGCGATGCAAAGAAATATAAATTAGCTGGCCATCTTGGCTGTGAGTTCAAGTCACTTTTAGTCTGTGTTTTTAAAAAGCCTGGTTTTTAAAAGGTTCAATTCATGTTTCCAGTTGGTGAATTAAAAATCATTGTTTGACGTAAAGCAGATCTTTATGACACATGATATATGACACATCCATAGCCAATTGAGTGATGTGATTGATGCAGAAGAGGCCCTTCGGCCCATCGAGTCTGCACCGACACGTGAGAAACACCTGACCTACCTACCTAATCCCACTTACCAGCACTTGGCCCATAGCCTTGAATGTTATGACG
Organism: Cetorhinus maximus; assembly: GCF_964194155.1. Taxonomy (NCBI): domain Eukaryota; kingdom Metazoa; phylum Chordata; class Chondrichthyes; order Lamniformes; family Cetorhinidae; genus Cetorhinus; species Cetorhinus maximus. Next base: position 122,761,626 of record NC_135888.1, read on the forward strand.
TGCCAAGTGCTCACCCAGGTACTTTTTAAAGGATGTGAGGCAACCCGCCTCCACCACCCTCCCAGACAGTGCATTCCAGACCGTCACCACCCTCTGGGTAAAAGATTTTTTCCTTACATCCCCCCTAAACCTCCTGCCCCTCACCTTGAACTTATGCCTCCTCATGACTGACCCTTTAACTAAGGGGAACAGCTGCTCCCTACCCACCCTGTTCATGCCCCTCATAATCTTGTACACCTCGATCAGGTTGCCCCTCAGTCTTCTCTGCTCCAACGAAAACAAACCAAGTCTATCCAACCTCTCTTCATAACTTAAATGTTTCATCCCAGGCAACATCCTGGTGAATCTCCTCTGCACCCCCTCCAGTGCAATCACATCCTTCCTATAATCCGGATTATTGGACAGTTACTATCCAAGTGATATCACTTATGAAATTGATACTGGAGCTGCTCTTAACATATTAGCAGAGGATCTCAACTGGCTTCAGCCAATGACCCTTTATCCATCAAACATCAAGTTAAAGGCCCAGGCGGCATAGACCTTCCAATCTAAGGCAGGGTTATTGCTCCTCTTAGCTACAAGGGGAGACAGATTGTTGATTCTCACTATGTTCTTCAAAATCAATGCACATCCCTATTGAGTGGCGATGTTGACATTCTTCTAGGAATCTTAGAAAAACCCGATGATGCTCATCATTTGAACGACTCACTATCTTTCATGCAACAAACTTCAACCTTTTATTTAGAAGCAGTGAAAATTCAGCCTTCAGAAGCTGAGGAAATTTATACACTCAGCAATAAGTTTCTTTCTTTAACAGAGACCTCATCCACTAGACCCAGGGCAGAGAATGAAGTTATGAATCTCTCGGTTTCTCACAAAGTAAGGCCAGAGGTAGCGGATACAGAAGGTGCTGCAGCAGACGGTGACCATCCCCATGAACACCCCCTGGACCTGAACTGGATCTTCCTAGAGAGTGACGAGGAAGAATCCCTTGCAGTACTGAGTGATCAGGTGGAGGTTGAGGTCCTAGAGGATGATTCGTCTCTCCCGTTGATGGATGCACCCTACGAATTCTCTTTCGTCTTTTCAGAGGACTCAGCTGTGCTTTAAGTGGCTGAGCAGCATTCAGATCTTAGATCCACTGATCTGACGAACATCATTTGCTTTTGTTCGCGAAGAGTATTCCACAGAGAATGCCTTGCCAAAGTCCAGGTCAGAGTGCATAGAGTATCACACTGCTCAGGAGGTGGGACCTTCCCAGGGTGAAAGTCAATTGACACCCATACTTCATTCCCAGCTGAAAGTCTCCTTCTTTTCAGAGCTGGAGGTCAGCACAGAAGCTACAGCAGAATCTTTAACACCCCTGAAGCTGTGGAATCCTCTACAGCAACCTTGTTACAGAGTTGATTGTCTAAAGGAAATTCTTCTCATTGCAGAAGATGAGGCTGTCTTGTCTCCATATTCTCAGCAATTCTTCTCTTTGCCTATAGTGGAGCAACCTACACTATAGAGGTTGTGGCTCTCTTACCACTGCCTACAGAAAGTAAACAGTCATCCAGAGATAGCATTGGGAAATTATCTCTTTTTCTTTTCCTGACAGTCTTACAGGAAGTTGGTTGTTTTCTTTTCCTTAGTTGTCAAAGTTCATTAAAATCTCAGATCTTCAATGCCTTTTCAATGTCTTTGATGCAGCACTGGAGGATACACCTGTGACAGTCTTCCTTGAAGTTGAAGACCATTCCTCTTCCGAAGCTTCTACCCAAAGTCTTTTGACGGAACAACAATTCCTCAGAGTGTCCTGAGTTCTTCTCTTCTAGTCCCAGAGGGTCCAAAGGTTGACTCTCTTCAGACTTCTCTTTTGAGTCAGTCTTTCATTGAAAAGTCTTCATTATCCTTGCAGTTCAGTCATCCTGAAACCTACACTCTGCTTCCCAGCCATGCTGACAGCAATACTGAAAAAGTGTTGTCCTATTCTCCAGATAATGATGTCCTACTAGGTGCAGAAGAGTGCTCTCATGTCTCCAAAACATCTTCTCTAAGAGCCAAGAATATTGAGGGGGATTGTACCTCCCAGGACTGTGAATTGGGGAGGGGAAGAGTATGAGTTTGAGTTGGGTAGAATCTGTCATTGTAAAAAGGGAGTTACAGAAATACAATGTAAATAGATTCATGTTGTTGTGAAAAAGTAGGATGGGTGTACTTGGGGATGGTGCAGTATAAAGGGCTAACAGATGGGATATGCTAACATATGATGATGATGTACACTGACACTAGTCAGTCATGTGTTAGACTCTTGAGCAACATGCCTATTTTGTACCAAATTTAGATGTAGTACTAATAAACAAATGTTAAACAGAAATAAGTACAAAAATTGCTGGAAAAATTCAGCAGGTCTGGCAACACTTGTGGAGGGAGAAACAGAGTTTCTGTTTCGAGTCCATATGACTCTCCTTCAGAGCTAAAGAGAAGTAGAAATGTGATGGATTTTATCCTGTTTAAAAGTGGGTAGAGCAGATGAAGCAAGATAGAAGGTCAGGGGTAGGTGGGAGCTAAGGAGAGAGTGACGAAGATTTCATGGACACAAGACAAAGGGAGTGTTAACAGTAGTGGTAAAGACTAAAGAAGGTGCTGATAGTGGCATAAAGGTTAGAGCAGAATATGTTAATAGCAGAACAAGGGTCAGCGCTCTGTGAAAGCACAACATAGAAACAAGTTACAGATGGCCCTGTGGGAGGGGTGGGTGGGGAAAAAGGATAAAAAAGAAAAAAATAATAAATAAATAAATTAATTAAAAGTAAAAAAAACAAAAAAATTGGATTAATAAAGGGGTAAGGATGGAGGAGACAGTTCAGGTTTCCAACATCCACAGTATTTTGCTTTCATCTAAGTGTTAAGCAGATATCAAAGTATATCTACAGTCTGTCAAATAACCAAGTCCCATGCCTAGTGTCTAAGGTAGAAGGACCCACCTCAGAACCATTGGCTCATTTTGATATCAGTCATTAAAACTCATCTTCATTGGTCGATGACTGATGGTGAGTGCCCATGAATGGTGGACCTTCCATTCAGCTGGGCTGTGGCAATTTGACCTTCAAGACATTGGACCTAAGGGCGTCTGGTACCAGAATGGGGCAAAATGCGCTGAAAGCTGGACAGTCTGGTGCAAACTGGACGAATGGCCATCCTAGGCCCATGTGCTCCTTGAGTCTCAAGTGCTATGTACCAGGAGCATCAACAATTAATTTAAATGAGTTGTGCTCCCCTATAGCAGAAAATCAGCTCAGGGTATGCCCCATTATTAAATAACAACTTTCCCAACATGACTGCACTCAGACTACATTATCTACTCCTAGTTAGTGTCCACTGTCCTCACTAATTACACCGCCCCTCCTTCACAAAGGCAGATAGATGCCTATATCAGACAAATGACATTAATCATTTGCCATCACCAAAGGAATCAGTTGTAAAGGTGTTGCTTATATGCCATATAAAACACACTGACTATTCCGGGTAGTTTAATAAGTAAAAAGAAATTTACCTGAATTTGCTTAATGCCTTTCATGGCCTCATGTTACTGTTGTAATGTGGGAAACACAGCAGCCAATTTGTGTACAGTGAGGTCCCACAAACAGCAATGTGATAATGACCAGATAATTTGTGTTTTTTTGGAAATGGTATTGAGGGACAAGGAGGTCTCGTGTTGCAGTGGTAGTGTCCCTACCTCTGGGTCAGAAGCTTTGGGTTCAATTGCCACTTCAGGACTTGATGGCTGTGGAATGTGTGTGCATAATGTGGCCAAACAGGTTGAATATCAACCTGTATATCCTTCCAATATGCCTGATGGCAGGTGGTAAAGAGTGGGAGAGATTCCTGGTCAGCTATATCGCAGGAGGCAACAGCAAACCACTGCAGTACTTTGCCAAGCATAATCATGGACCAATCCAATGCAAGTCTATGGTTACCAATACCCTCTTAGGGCATGGTTTGTGAAGGAGGAGGATTTATTGAAGGGTAAATATTGGCCAGGAGAATTTGAAAATTGAATTTTGAAATGAATGCTTGCTGTGTGTTTGAACCAACAATAATGGGCCGTAACCTCTGACTAGTGCCGGAAAGTGCTGGCCCACATAAATTAGAAGAAATGAATAACTACTTACCTGCTACTGAAAATAACGTTGACACTTCCGTTCACCGGAGTTGCTTGGGGCCTTCATCGAAAGACTCCTCGCAGGCCCCAGTGAAGTCTAGATCCAGCGTATTCAAGGAGGCTACGCCCCCTTTTTTATGGCACTAGCTACCATAAAGCAGGTAAGTTTAAAGGGCCAGGAAAATTGACAGGCCAGGGGAAGGTAAGTGTCTAAGTTAAGTAGATAGGAATTGAGGGTTGGGCAGTGTCCGGCATGGGCTGGGGGTGTCCAGCGATTGGGGGGAGGAGGGGGTGGTCTGGGGATAGGGGTGGGGAGTGGTCCGGGCTTAGTGGGGGAGGTGGTCTGAGGGGTTGGGTGTGTGGTCTGGGGGTTGGGGGGAAGGGGTTGGTCCGGGGGCGTGGTCCTGGAGGGTGGTAGGATTGGGGTGGTTCAAGGGGGGGTGGGGGGTGGGGTGGGGGTGGGGGTGGTCTGGGTGGTGGGGAGCTCAGTTGGGAGTCGAGGAAGGTGCGGGGAGGGGGGTCGGAAGTCCGGGGTGAGGGGTGGTTCGGAAGTTCAGGGGTAGGAGAGGGGCTGACGTTGGGAGGGGGCATTGGAGGCATCTGAAGTCGGGGGTGTCCACGGTCTTGGGGGAGGGGGTCTGAGGTCTGGGCAGGGGTGTTGGGTGGGTGGTTTGAGGTTAGGGTGGAATCAGAGGATGGGGAGATGTCCGAGTTTTGGGGGTGGTGGGGGAGTTCTGAGTTCGGACGGGGTGGTCTGAGGTTGGAGGGGTTGGTTGGGGGGGTCCGAGGTCAGGGGGTGGGGTTTGGAGGTGCCCAAGGAAGCGGGGGGAGGTGAGGGGTGTTGGAGTTGGGGTGGCGGGGGGTGCAGTGGGGGAGTCCCATGGGGTCGGTCTAGTTCTTTACAATAGTGACTCAGAAGTTAGATGAGGTTTTAATTCTTCCAGCTTTTTCTGGGTAACTGTTGGTATTACCCCAGTGGACCCATCCGAAGCTTGTGATTTAAATCGCATTTTCGACTGGTTCCCGGCACAGCACAGTCCTCCAGGGGAAGTGTGCACCTCTGGCAAATTGCCGTGCAAGTCCTTACCTGGGAACTTGCCAGAGGGTTTCCCTAGCGCATCTTTGGGTTACCCCACAAATCCGATGCTGAGGAGCGTGGAAGTTACAGCCCAATGTTGTGGCTTTTTTTTTTGCCCAATTTCGCAAAATCGTGCTCTTCCCTCAAAGAGAGGAAGTTGCCCAAAATGGCACTGGCGATGGTATTTAGTTGTGGGTTTGGGGGATTGAGGTAGTTACAGCGTTCAATGGGTTCAGTAACAAAGAGGAAACTTACCCTGTTATTTAGTGATTTCCAAGACTTGCTGATTTCAACTAATTCATGTCTTTAAGCTTTTTCAATTAGCTGTTCACACGTTAAAGTGTGATCATCATAATGATGAGATTCTTGATACAATTGCAAACAAGTAGGAGAACCAGTCTAAGGGAAATTTCCCGTCTTCAAAAATATTTTGGTCACTTCCTTTTTGGTTTTACCATCCACTGTATAAAGTGGGCAAACCATATTAACACCATTATACGTGATAGTGTCTGTACTTGTAAAAAAGGAGATACCGTTGAGTTGATTGGTGTCAGGTTTTCTTTTTCGCACTGCTGTTTTCATTTGGTGCTGCGATGTTTCCTAACATATTAGTTTTAATGAAGTCACAGTGAATTCTCTCATTTTTAGATCTTTTTGCTAAATTCCTCATGAGAAAAGTAAACAGAATTCCCTGGAGGCTCGTAGCTGTTTTAAGTTGAGCAGCTTCACTGTCATTTAAAATATTGTTACCCAAACTGGTCTTTACACTTAATGGCACCGATATTAAAGCCTCTATCTAATTATTTAAGTGTTAGAGACATGTGACTGTCTTATCTGCTGTTGCTTATCACCAAGACAGTGAGCACTTTGTATCAAGCGTTACAAAGATGCACACAGTTAGAATTACAGGTGATGAAGAAAATACCCTTACCAAGAGGAAATTTTAAAGACGCTGAATCAATTAAGAACTCCCACAATAACGTACCAAGGCTTTTGGCTAATTTGTTCTGGTACAATAGGATGAACCCAGGGGATATATTTGTATGGCAAATGGCAGTGGTTGCAAGCCTAATGCCATATAAATTTTCCTCATTACAAATGAGGATCAGTGGCCACCTTCGTTATTTTTTTGGGATTTTTGAGTGTGTAAAACGCTTTGGTGGAATCTTATGCTGTTAGGATAGGAGCTTGAATTGGGCTTATTTCTGAGTCTCCATCCTGCTCTTGTTGCCAGAGTGCCACCTGGGGGATCTTTCATTAGTTGGCCAATTAAGAGCAGCCTGTGTTGTACAATGGGTTACTAGTTATGGTAATCCTTCACCTCCGTCGTATCTGTTCTGATGATGCCATTTTCAAAAACAATTTCCTCTGACATGGCTTCCTTCTTCTTTGACCGAGGTTTTCCACCCACGGTGGTTGACACGGCCCTCAACCGTGTCCGGCCCATCTCCCGCACATCCGCCCTCACACCTTCCTCTCCCTCCTAGGAACATGATAGGGTCCCCCTTGTCCTCACTTATCACCCCACCAGCCTCCGCATTCAAAGGATCATCCTCCACCATTTCCGCCAACTCCAGAATGATGCCACCACCAAACACATCTTCCCTTCACCCCCCGGCGGCATTCCGCAGGGATCGTTCCTTCCGGGATACCCTGGTCCACTCCTCCATCGCCCCCTACACCTCAACCCCCTCCCACGGCACCTTCCCATGCAACCGCAGAAGATGCAACACCTGCCCCCTTACTTCCTCTCTCCTCATCGTACAAGGGCCCAAACACTCCTTTCAAGTGAAGCAGCATTTCACTTGCACTTCCCTCAATTTAGTCTACTGCATGCACTGCTCCCAATGCGGTTTCCTCTACATTAGAGAGACCAAACACAGACTGGGTGACTGCTTTGCAGAACACCTTCGGTCTGTCCTCAAGCATGACCCAGACCTCCCTGTCGCTTGCCATTTCAACACTCCACCCTGCTCTCATGCCCACATGTCTGTCCTTGGCCTGCTGCATTGTTCCAGTGAAGCTCAACGCAAACTGGAGAAATAGCACCTCATCTTCCGACTAGGCACTTTACAGCCTTCCGGACTGAATATTGAGTCCAACAATTTTAGATCATGAACTCTCTCCTCCATCCCCACCTCCTTTCCGATCCCCCCCCTTTTTTTTCCAATAATTTACATAGATTTTTCTTTTCCCACCTATTTCCATTATTTTTAAATGTATTTCCATCCATTGTTTTATCTCTACCTTTTAGCCTTTTTCGATCCCTCTCCCCCCACCCCACCCCCACTAGGGCTACCTGTACCTTGCTTGTCCTGCTTTCTACCCTTAATTAGCACATTCCTTAGATAATATCACCACCTTCAACATCTCTTTGTCCTTTTGTCTATGACATCTTTTGGTTATCTCCACCTATCACTGGCCCTCTATCCAGCTCTCCCACCACCTTAAACCAGCTTATATTTCACCTCTCTTCTAGTTTTACTTAGTTCTGTTGAAGAGTCATACGGGCTCGAAATGTTAACTGTGCTCCTCTCCGCAGATGCTGCCAGACCTGCTGAGTTTTTCCAGATATTTTTATTTTTGTTATAGTAATGAGTTAGTTTTGTGTACCATGATATAACAGTGACATTAGCAGTCATGTGCTAGAGACTCTGTAGGGCAGATGGAATAGCCTGTACTCAACAGCAATGTGCCTACCTAATAGCTCATCATGTATATAGTGTATATAGTGTAAATAAAGCCATAACCTACCAGAGTCAGACCAGAGTTACTCAAGCCACACAACCAACATACAAGACAACCTGGAGCCGTGGAAGGAGGCAGCCCCACTGCCAGAGCAGGGACCTGCCACTTTTGGAGGGAGAAAATGAGGGGGCCTCCATCTTAAAGCATTCTATGAAGAGGTTCCTACTTCACTAAATTAAATGATGTCCCACCAGTGGCCACAGCTGTGGATGGCTGTCGCTCCAGTGGGGGGAGGGAGAGATGTGGCGAGTGTAGGAGGCCTTGTGGACTCCCAAGGCCAGCTACCTGTACTTTCATGTTATTATAATGATAATACCTTGGGCTTATTTACTGAACAAGACACAAGGCACCAATCACTCATAGGGGATTGGGTAAACATATTGTGGGTTCATTTATTAAGGCTAGGCACATGAGAACAATTATACATAGGTATAAAGCTTGAAGGCATCAGAGTTGTGTGAGTGTGCTCTGCTCAACGCAAGAGTGAAGCTAAGACTGAATCACATGACACATTTCCCTTCTAGTGATGCCATGCTGATAACCCTTAAAGGCATATCACAACAGGCACCTGCTTGTCTTGGCCCTCAGCGTGGGTACCACTCACCTCATGTCCAATCAGCTCACAAATTATGCAGATTAGTTACTTGTTGCTGCTGGGCAGATTGCTTCTGTCAGTGATGACCTGGCTCTGGGAGGATCTCCTGGAAGCAGGAACAAGTTAGCTCACCGACTTTATGTTCACATTTCTGACTTTCCTCTAGGCCCTGTCTCCAATCCTGTCCCCACAGAACCTGGAAGGTTCTGCTTTATCATGACCCTGAAAATTCTTCCATCTGAGTGCTACATAAGCACATTTAGTTACTGTGGAGCTCGAAGGCCCTTGCAGAGCTGCAGTGGCTGAATTCAAACTTTAATTTTGCAATTTTTGTTCTTAGTGATCATTTTTAGTTATAGAATTTTTATGTTCCTAAGTTAGGAAGCGGCAGAATCACAGAATCACAGAATGCAGAAGAGACCCTTTAGCCCATCGAGTCTGCATCCACACGTGAAAAACACCTGACCTACCTACCTACCTAATCCCATTTACCAGCACTTGGCCCATAGCCTTGAATGTTATGTTGTGCCAAGTGCTCAGCCAGGTACTTTTTAAAGGATGTGAGGCAAGCTGCCTCCACCACCCTCCCAGGCTGTGCATTCCAGACCATCACCACCCTCTGGGTAAAAAAGTTTACCCTCACATCCCCCCTAAACCTCCTGCCCCTCACCTTGAACTTATGCCCCCTTATGACTGACCCTTCAACTAAGGGGAACAGCTGCTCCCTATTCACCCTGTCCATGCCCCTCATAATCTTGTACAGCTCGATCAGGTCACCCCTCAGTCTTCCCTGCTCCAACGAAAACAACCCAAGTCTATCCAACCTCTCTTCATAACTTAAATGTTTCATCCCAGGCAACATCCTGGTGAATCTCCTCTGCACCCCCTCCAGTGCAATCACATTCTTCCTATAATGTGGCAACCAGAACCGCACACAGTACTCCAGCTGTGGCCTCACCAAGGTTCTATACAACTCCAACATGACATCCCTACTTTTGTAATCTATGCTTTGATTGAAAAAGGCAAGTGTCCCAAATGCCTTTTTCACCACCCCACTAACATGCCCCTTTGCCTTCAGAGATCTATGGACACACACGCCAAGGTCCCTTTGTTCCTCCGAACTTCCTAGTGTCATGCCATTCATTGAATACTTCCCTGTCAAATTACTCCTTCCAAAGTGTATCACCTCACAGTTTTCAGGGTTAAATTCCATCTGCCACTTATCTGCCCATTTGACCATCCCGTCTATATCTTCCTGTAGCCCAAGACACTCAACCTCACTGTTAACCACCCGGCCAATCTTTGTGTTATCCGCAAACTTACTAATCCTACCCCCCACATAGTCATCTATGTCATTTATATAAATGACAAATAATAGGGGGCCGAGCACAGATCCCTGTGGTACGCCACTGGACACTGGCTTCCAGTCACTAAAGCATCCTTCTGTCATCACTCTCTGCCTCCTACAACTAAGCCAGTTTTGAATCCACCTTATCAAATTACCCTGTATCCCATGTGCATTTGCCTTCTTTATAAGTCTCCCATGTGGGACCTTGTCAAAGGCTTTGCTGAAATCCATATAAACTACATGAACTGCACTACTCTCATCTACACAACTGGTCACCTCCTCAAAAAATTCAATCAAATTTGTTAGGCATGACCTCCCTCTGACAAAGACACACTGACTATCCCTGATCAAACCTTGCCTCTCCAAGTGGAGATAAATAGTCTCCTTCAGAACTTTCTCCAATAGTTTCCCCAACAATGACGTGAGACTCACTGGCTTGTAGTTCCCTGGCTTATCTCTGCAACCCTTCCTAAATAGCGGAACCGCATTAGCTGTTCAAACAAAAAGCTAAAAGCAACTGCGGATGCTGGAAATCCAAAACAAAAACAGAATTACCTGGAAAAACTCAGCAAGTCTGGCAGCATCGGCGGAGAAGAAATCAGTTAACGTTTCGAGCCTTCATGGCCCTTCGGCAGAACTGGAGCATAGTTAGAAGAAGGGAGAAATATAAATTGGTTTAAGGTGGGTGGGGGGGGGGTGGTGGGGTGGGGAGAGACACATTGAGGGTGTGGTGTGGTGATTGTGGAGATGAGCAGACAATCAAAAGATGTCACAGACAAAACGGTCAAAGAGGTGTTGAAGGTGGTGGTATTTGTCTGAGAAAAGTGCTAATTAAGAATGGAAGACAGGATATTCAAAGTACAGCTCTAGTGGGGGTGGGGTGGAAAGACTAAAGGTTTTAGTTTTAGATTTAAAAATAATGGAAATAGGTGGGGAAAGAAGAATCTATATAAATTATTGAAAAAAAAGCGGTGGGGGGGAAAGAAACGGGGTGGGGATGGGGGAAGGGGGAGTTTAAGATCTAAGGTTGTTGAATTCAATATTCAGCCCGGAGGGCTGTAAAGTGCCTAGTCGGAAGATGAGGTGCTGTTCCTCCAGTTTGCGTTGGGCTTCACTGGAACAATGCAGCAAGCCAAGGACAGACATGTTGGCAAGAGAACAGGGTGGAGTGTTGAAATGGCAAGCGACAGGGAGGTTTGGGTCTTTCTTGCGGACAGACCGCAGGTGTTCCGCAAAACGGTCGCCCAGTTTGCGTTTGGTCTCTCCAATGTAGAGGAGACCGCATTGAGAGCAACGAATGCAGTAGACTAAGTTAGGGGAAATGCAAGTGAAATGCTGCTTCACTTGAAAGGAGTGTTTGGGCCCTTGGACGGTGAGGAGAGAGGAAGTGAAGGGGCAGGTGTTGCATCTTCTGCGTGGGCATGGGGAGGTGCCATAAGTGGGGGTTGAGGAGTAGGGGGTGATGGAGGAGTGGACCAGGGTGTCCCGGAGGGAACGATCCCTACGGAATGCCGTCAGGAGGGGTGAAGGGAAGATGTGTTTGGTGGTGGCATCATGCTGGAGTTGGCGGAAATGGCGGAGGATGATCCTTTGAATGCGGAGGCTGGTGGGGTGATAAGTGAGGACAAGGGGGACCCTATCATGTTTCTGGGAAGGAGGAGAAGGCGTGAGGGAGGGTGCGCGGGATATGGGCCGGACACGGTTGAGGGCCCTGTCAACGACCGTGGATGGAAAACCTCGGTTAAGGAAGAAGGAGGACATGTCAGAGGAGCTGTTTTTGAAGGTAGCGTCATCAGAACAGATGCGACGGAGGCGAAGGAACTGAGAGAATGGGATGGAGTCTTTACAGGAAGCGGGTTGTGAGGAGCTGTAGTCGAGGTAGCTGTGGGAGTCGGTAGGCTTGTAATGGATATTGGTGGACAGTCTATCATCAGAAATTGAGACAGAGAGGTCAAGGAAGGGAAGAGAAGTGTCAGAGATGGACCATGTGAAGATGATGGAGGGGTGGAGATTGGAAGCAAAATTAATAAATTTTAGGAAGTGAGAGGAGTTAAAGGAGAAATTGTTCAGTGTGAGAACAAGTTCAGCCAGACGGAGGAGAGTAGTGGTGGATGGGGATTGTTGGGGCCTCTGTTCAAGGAAGAAGCTAAGGGCCCTCAGACCATCCTGGTGGGGGATGGAGGTGTAGAGGGATTGGACATCCATGGTGAAGAGGAAGCGGTTGGGGCCAGGGAACTGGAAATTGTTGATGTGACGTAAGGTGTCAGAGGAATCACGGATGTAGGTGGGAAGGGACTGGACAAGGGGAGAGAGAAGGGAGTCAAGATAACGAGAAATGAGTTCCGTGGGGCAGGAACAGGCTGACACAATCGGTCTGCCAGGACAGTTCTGTTTGTGGATTTTGGGTAGGAGGTAGAAGCGGGCGTCCGAGGTTGGGCGACTATCAAGTTGGAAGCTGTGGGAGGAAGATCTCCAGAGGAGATGAGGTCAGTGACAGTCCTGGAAACAATGGCTTGATGTTCTGTGGTGGGGTCATGGTCCAGGGAGAGGTAGGAGGAAACGTCTGCGAGTTGACACTCAGCCTCCGCGAGGTAGAGGTCAATGCGCCAGACAACAACAGTACCACCCTTGTCAGCGGGTTTGATGACAATGTTGGGGTTGGACCTGAGAGAACGGAGTGCAGTGAGTTCAGAGAGAGACAGATTAGAATGGGTGAGAGGAGCAGAGAAATTGAGACGGCTAATGTCACGCCGACAGTTCTCAATGAAAAGATCAAGAGAAGGTAAGAATCCAGAGGGAGGGGTCCAGGTGGAGGGAGAATATTGGAGGTGGATAAAAGGATCCGTTGAACGGGGAGAGGACTCCTGCCCAAAGAAGTGAGCACGGAGACGAAGACGGCGGAAGAAGAGTTCAGCATCATGCCGAGCCCGAAATTCATTGAGATGAGGGCGTAAGGGTATGAAACTAAGTCCTTTGCTGAGCACTAAGTCCTTAGCTGTTCTCCAGTCCTCTGGCACCTCCCCCATGGCCAGAGAGGAATTAAAAATTTGGGTCAGAGCCCCTGCGATCTCCTCCCTTGCCTCCCTCAGCAGTCTGGGACACAAATCATCCGGACCTGGATATTTGTCCACTTTTAAGCCTGCCAACACCTCCAATACCTTGTCACTCCCTATATCAATTTTTTTGCAACTTGTCTATTTCTTTGTCCATAACAAACTTAAACTGTACCACGTTGTGGTCTCCATCGCTAAAATGCTCCCCCACCACCACCTCAACCACCTGTCCCCGGCTTCATTCCCCAGAATTAGGTCCAGCACTGCGCCATCCCTTGTTGGACCTTCTACATATTGACCTAAAAAGTTCTCCTGTACACATTTCAAGAAATCCACTCCATTCAAGCCCTTAATGCTATGTCTATCCCAATTAATGTTGGGAAAATTGAAATCACCTAATATAATTACCCTATTGTTATTGCTTTTACACACCTCCACAAATTGTGCACATATTTACTCCTCAATTTCCCACTGACTATCTGGGGGTCCATAATAAACACCTAATAATGTAGTTGCCCATTTTTTATTCCTAAACTCTACCCATAAAGCTTCATTTAATGCCCCCTCCAAGATATCATCTCTCCTTACTGCAGTAACTGACTCCTTGACTAATAATGCAACGCCTCCTCCTCTTTTACCCCCTCCCCTGTCTCGCCTGAAGATTCTATATCCTGGAATGTTGAGCTGCCAATCCTGCCCCTCCGTCAACCACGTCTCAGTGATGGCTACTATATCACAATTCCATGTGTCAATCCTCACCCTTAACTCATCCGTTTTACCTGTAATACTCCTGGCATTAAAGTAGAGGCCATCCAACCTTGCCTTACTCCCTTGAAACTTAATGCAGCTGTACTCCCTCTGACTTGATTGTTTTACTGTATTATGATGTGTCCCTATTCTGCTAACATTCTGTGTCCCCTCCCCCTTCCGAATTAGCTTAAACTTCTGCCAACAGGACTAGCAAACCCACCCGCAAGGATGTTCATCCCGCCCTGGTTCGGTCCCGCTTGTACAGGTCCCACCTTCCCCAGAAATGGTCCCAGTGATCCAGGAATCTAAAACCCTTCCTCCTGCTCTTAAACCAACTCTTAAGCCACATATTCATCTGCGCTATTCTCCTATTTCTGAGCTCGCTAGCACGTGGCACTGGGAGTAATCCAGAGACTACAACCCGAGAGGTCTTACTTTTTTGTCTACCGCCTAACTTCCTGAATTCTTGATGCAAGACCTCATCCCTCTCTCTACCTATTGGTACTAACATGTACTATGACCTCTGCTTTATCACCCTCCCCCTTCAGGATGCCCTGCAGCCGTTCAGTGATATCCCGGACCCTGGCACCAGGGAGGCCACATACCATCCTGGAGTCACGTTGACGGCCACAGTAGCTGTTCCCCTGACTATAGAATCCGCTATTACTATTGCTCTTCCTCCTTTCCCCACCTCCTGTCCAGACAGGCTGCTTGTGGTGCCAGAAGCTTGGCTCTATCTGCACTCCCTGGAGGAACCAGCACCCTCGTCAGCCTCCAAAACGGAATATTGATTTGCGAGCGGGACCCCAGGGGACTCCTGAACTACCTGCGTGTTTCTCTTGGGCAGCCTGGTGGTCACCCATTCCCTTCCTTCCTCAAGTCCCTTCATCTGCGGTGTGACCACCTCTCTAACCGTGCTATCCACGATGCTCTCAGACTCGCGGATGCTCCACAGTCTCCCCAGCCGCCGCTCCAGCTCTGAAACCTGAGCCTCCAGGAGCTGCAGCTGGACACACTTCCTGCACACATGCTGGTCCCGGGCACTGGAAATGTCCCCGGCTTCCCACATGGAGCACGAGGAGCACACCACGACTATGAGCGCTCCTGCCATGACTTCTCCCTTTAAATTAAACCTTTTAAGTCAAGTACTCTAGGGCCCTTCTTTCCTGATCCTCATTACTGTTGAATATACAAACTGTAAACCACAAAAAGACCTTAAACTATAAGTGATTAAAGTAGTAAATACCTTACCCACTACTTACCAGTGATTCCTTTCCCTTGTAGCCTCGCCTGCTGCAGCATGCTCTGAACATTTAAGAAGTTGGATAGCAAGGATAAAATGTAAAGAGCACCTCGTCCCCTATGCACCAAATTCCCGCTTTGCACCAAATTCTGAATACCCACACTGGCTGTGCCCCACTCAGGATGTGCTCTCTCTCCTGTTCGTGTGCAAGCAAATGAGAATTAGGGGAGAAGAAGAACAATCACAGCATCAGCAGCAGAGGCAATTAAACCCATCAGGCTGGATATAACCAGCCCCCCTGACGTTGGACTGGGTGGCCATGGAAACCCATATAATAACATGGGGTAGAGTCCTCATTGTCTTCCCACCGTTATGTCATTTTGCCAGTAGTGGGGAAGGTGGAGGATTATCTTCCCATCCAGAAGCCAACTGAGCCACTTAAGTGGTCAACTAAGGGCTACTTCCCAACTCCCCTCACCTACCAGACTGGCACTGACACTCCCAGACCCAACTTATCTGGTTAGGAGGGTGGCATCCTTTCCATGGCGTCCTCTTCTTCCAGGTGCAGTGCAGCAATGGCCACCACTCCCTGTTGGCCAGCAGCTCCTGCTGGGCAGTCGTTCTTAATAAGGATGGCTACCTTGTCTTCAACCAATTAGTTGCCTGACTCCCATAAAATGTGGCCGTGGGGCCTGCAGATGTCCCAGGTGGGGTCGCCCCCAGCTTTTGGACCTGTCGTCAGGACCCCCGCCGTGGGAACAGAATTCAACTCATTGTGTCTATGCCAGCGATTTGCTAGAGTAACCTAAACTAATCCTATTGCCCTGCTCTCTATCCATAGCCCCGTGTCTTCCTACACTCTGAATATTAATCCAATTATTTTGGAAAAGATGCAATGGTCACTCCTGTCATCCCCACTTCACCTTACCACTGACATCTTGAACTGTTTCAAAAATTCAACTTGCAGAATTTGAGAAAGTAAGTAATATATGTAGGCAAATATCTGGGAAGCAGTGATCACAATGTCATTAAATTCAGTGTACGTGTATAACATGAAACAAAAAAGAAAGGTTGAGGGCATAAGTTCTAGAAAAAAAGAAAGCAATTTATAGTGATTATACAAAAGACTTTGTCAAGATTAGATGGAAGGAACACTTGGCAATTAGAACCTTAAACCAGAAACAGTTGACAGGAGCTGGAAAGGATATAAAAATTAAGTATAGTTAACGTTAACTGTGCTCCCTTCCACAGATGCTGCTGAGTTTTTCCAGGTATTTTTGTTTTTGTTTTCGATTTCCAGCCTCCGCAGTTTTTTGCTTTTATAAAAATTAAGCATATTCCGCTAAGGACTAAAAGGAAATGCATTGACGTCTGGGTTTCTATGGATTAGTGGTTAAAGCAAAATTGAAATTGGTAAAAAGTAGCATTTAGTATTTTCAGTGCAGCTAATGCAAAACATGAAAATCAGAGGCCAGGATTTTATGGCTCGGAGGCAGACACGGACACTAGGGATGGGAAGGAAGAGGTCAGGGAGGCCAATGTGGATGGGGGTGGTATCCTTGGGATATTACAGTCCAGCCAACTGAATGGAGATTTAAATGGCTCATCGAATATGCCGAGGTGGGGGAAGAAACGCTGAGACAGGGCCGTAAAATCCTGGCCGTAAAGGAAATATGAAAGCTACAAAGAGGGATTTGAAAGGCTAAGAGGGATTATGAAATAAGTTTTTAAAAAGGTGATAAAAAGGCATGTAAATCAGGTGATAAGGGAAAGTGGGATGTGGGAAGGAGGAGTTGGTGTGACCATACTGTCATCTTTAATGGTTTTAGCCCCAAGCCTGGCCACAGCCTCAGTCATTGCCACTCCAATAATGGCGAGCACAGTCTCCTCCATGGGGTTAAGGATATGTGGTGTGCCTGCCAGTGCCAGTTAGATGGTGCTGCCTCGATCCAGTTGTGTATAATCTTGTCGTGCAAGAGAGAGGAAAGTGTGTCAGTGAGAGAAAGTGCGTCAGTGAGTGTGGCGAAGGGACGACGAGAGTGGTTGATGGGGACTCGGAGGCAGACGCGGGCACTGGGGGTGGGAAAGAGAAGGTCAGGGAGGCCAATGTGGATGGGGGTGGTATCCTTGGGAAGGTAGGGAATGTGCACATTCACCTGGACATCCAGGAAAGTAAAGGGCTCTGGTTGGTAAGTGATGGTGGGGACATGGAAGGTGATGACAGGGAGGTAAACAACGATGGGGGAAAAGACATGGGTGACTGGGGGAGGAGAAAGCATGGGGCAGTTGAGGAAAAACCTTACTATGGCCATGTTTTTGAAATTGAAACTGAAAGGTGCCCCATGTTGGACAGGCACAGGTGTTGCATGGGAGTACAGTCAATGGGTGGGCAGAGATGCAGGTCAGCTCAGATGAACAACTGAAAGAGAACCCCAGCGGGCAGCATTGAAAATGCTTGGGGCATTGAGATGGGCGTGATTAAGGATGGCTGTGCGTGCGTGGGAGAGTGCTTGCACAAGGCTCCAAAAGGCCCTGCCAAACACACACACACTTCTCCCTCCAGAATCACTCATGGTCCGACTGCATGCTGCTGAACTGCTAATGGTGGGGTAGGTGGTTCAGGGGAAGGACTTGCAATGCGTGTAAATGAAGCTGAAAGACACCATTACACATTATTCAGTGAAAGTGAATATATTTTCAGAATATAAAGTGACAAAATGAGTTCACCCATGCAACCACTTGTGATAGACATTCTAGGCCTACCGCTTCTTCTAGGTGCTGCCCTGACATCCGCAGCAGGGGTGGAGACAGCCTATGCAATGATTGGTCCTGTTGCCTCTGATGACTTTGGTGTTGGTCCTCTGGAGAACCAAGGCCTTGACGGCCCTGGCTTTCTTCTGTGGGCCAGCTATTCCCTTTGCTGTGACATAAGACGGGGGTCACAGACAAATGGGACTCAGAGGGAGAGGACAGTCTCTGAGATTCCTGAGTGGATGACCCAGGGGTGTCCAGCTGCTGCTTCTCCTCCCTTCAGGTCCCCGAGGGCTTCGGCCTGACCCCTTGAGGGGAAGGGGCCCTGGAGGGGTGTCAGGATGCCCCATTTCCCTCTCGCATTGCCACTGCAGGAATTCACCCATGGCTACCGTGATGGAGTGCAGGTCTGTGCGCATCTCCATGTTCTGCTGGACCAGGGTCTCCATGGCGCCTGCCATCCTCCCCATGGAGATCTCAATGCGCACACATGTGGGCATCACTTCATCGAAGGGCAGGCAGACACATTCCCTCGACTTGTGTGCCACTCTGTTGAGGGCTTCCAACAGCTTTACGTGATTTTCCCACGCCTTCTGCTGACTCTCCACGATGAGTTGGAAGACTGAATCCAGAGGCTCATCATCTAACTCGGGCCTCACAGGTGACTCTTTCCCAGCAGTCGTCTGAGTGCCGGGGAACTTGGCTGAACCTGCCTCCTCCTGCTGAGTACACGTGTCCGTGCGGTGACCACCAGGTTGTGAACCTGAGCCTGCTCTAAAATCTAGGTCACACCGAGGTTTGTGTCTCTGTGCTGGTGGAGGGTGCGGGTAAGCACTGTGATGGGTCTGCCAGGCTGCTTATTTCCAGCTTTTCGAATGAGGAGGTGTCCACGGGTCTGGAGGTGAGGATGCGGATGGAGCTGAGGGGCTGACTGGATGAGGGTGTCGTTCACTTGGCAGAGCTCCATGTGAACCAAAATAGAGATAATTAGTGCATGGCAGCAGAGTCAAAAGCAGGAGAGAGAGAGCACCCTCAGTTGCTTGGAGAAAGGGATGATACTCATGTGGGTGCTGCCGATCTCACTGTCACTGCAGGCATGGTCCATACCAATTAGAGCGATGGCATGTTCCTCAAAGTGAGTGAGGGGTTTGATGTGAGCCATTGCACCCTGAGACCTCTCCCTGCTGTTGTGAGCCAGCTTCTCCTCCATGAAAACAGATGGAGAGAGTGTGAGCAGGACACATGGCACTGCGTGGAATGTTTGTGTGGTGAGCAGAGCCATGGGTGGGATGAGGACGTGAGCTCGAGAGGATATGAGCCTGAGGAAGATGTGAGGGTGTGTGTGAGAGTTAGTGGTGATGTCCTTGAGGTGTGAGATCCCTGTGGATGTGTGATGGATTTGTGAGTGCGTGAGTTGAGAGTGATGAGAAGAGTGACTTACCCTGGCACAAAGGATGAGACCATTCATCCTCTTTCAGCACTGGGTGGCTATCTTCTTTTGCAGAGAGTTGGCGCTGACCACTGCTGCCGCTGCCTCCCATGCTGGATAGGTGACCTTTCTTGCTGGTCTTCGCCCAGATTGAGGGTAGAGGATTTCATGGTGGGCCTCCACTGTGTCCAGTAGGTGCTCAAGGGAGGCGTCACTAAATTTGGGGCACCATGTTTCCTTTGGCAGCCATCAGTTCCCAGTAGCTTCCTATTCCTTGAAGAGTGCTATCTCTGTGCAGGGGCACCCTTTAAATATGGTGTCTGGTTTACTGAAGGCCTGGGGTGACAACAGGGTGGGGCAAATCAGAGGCTGCCCCACCAGCGACACGGCATGTTTCCCAGGAATGCATTATTAATGAGGGAGGATGCACTGGGAATGGGGCGATATGGCATGCGGCTGGTGGGTAAAATGTCCTTTTTCGTGCCCCCTACCACACTTAAATCAAATCTGGGACAATTCCACCCTAAGTATGTGAGGGTGGGATGAAGCTATGAAAGTTAAATATGAGAACATGATAGAGATTTTTGGTAGGTGACTTGAGCAATGTGTGAAGCTAATGGTGCAGTTGGTGGGATGTGGATTTTGAAGATGCATTTACTGACCTTGACTGCTTGTGTGAGGACATTGAGCTTCTTGAGGTCCTGCATCCAGGTTCACGGGGCTAGACCCTGGCACTGACAACCGCGGCTATCTGCTCCCACTGCCTCTGAGTTTGTCTGGAGGGCCTCTGTAGTAATTATAGTTTTGATAAATGTTGGGCTGTAGCTTTAAAAATAATCCTGTGTTGTAGAATCACATGATCTGTATAAACCAATGAGTTAGCAGCGCAGGGAACTTCTAGGAGAGATTTCTTCTTTGGTTATAGAGTTAGATGCACAGCTGCTGCTTTCTTGCAAATAAAGTTCAATGTTTCTACCAAGAAAAGTTGCCTGGAAAATCAACTCCATAAAAAACTGGTGATGAAGATAAATAGATCCGGTGCTGTCCCTTGCCCAGTGATTGTGAGTATCTAAGATAATTAAAAAGAAAGGAAGATATACTCATCCGAGATGCCACAGTTTTGCAGAATCAATACCTTTGAACCAGCCACAGATGACTGGTCTCAACATATAGAACGAGTTGCATTCTACTTTCAAGCCAACAAAATCACAGGGGAGGAAAAGAGGAGAGCAATTCTCCTGAGTATTTGTGGGAGCAAAACCTACAGTTTAATTTGAAGTTTGGCGTCCCTCAGTACCCCTGATTTGTAGACCTTCAGTGAATTATGGGACATTTCCAACCCAAGCCCTCAGTCAAAATACAGAGGTTCAGGTTCAATTCATGAAATAGAGCCCCAGGGGAGATCATTGCTACCTACGTGGCAAAATTAAAACAACTAACAGAATATTGTGATTTTGGTGAAACCCTGAATGACATGCTCAGCGATCGTTTGATATGTGTCATGCAGAAGGATGCTACTCAGCGAAGATTGCTGGCTGAAGTGGATCTTGATTTTAAGGAAGCATTAGAAATAGTGCATGAGCTGGAAAGTGCTGTAAAGGATTCACAAGCGATTCAAGGTGCGCAAAATGGCACTGTTTTCCTAGTTGGGCAGGAACGGTCAGCCAAAAGTGGCACAAAAAGCCAGGACTCCGCCGCGAAGCAGGAAACAACTCCTGCTAACCGAAAATTTAGAGGAAACAGCTTGGCAGCAAATTTGAAAGCTAATCTTTATTGACATGGAAACAATCATACTCCTACCGATTGGCAATTTTAAAAGGTGGAGTGTTATTTTTGTCACAAAAGATGACACATATTGAAACATTGCAAAGCAAGATTAAAACAGGCTTCCAGGCAACAAATGAAGTCCAATGAAACATATAGTGTGGAAGAGCCAGAAACAACCAATCCTGACATTTATTCTTATTCAACATGAAAGCTGGGGAGACATAGACAATTACTATCACATTGCAAGTGAATGGTAAACCCTTAAGAATGGAAGTAGACACAGGTGCTTCTACCACTGTAGTAGGAGAACACACTTTCAGATTTTTAAATAAAGGTGCTCAACAATTAAATTTGGAACAAACCTCTGCCAAGTTGAAAACACATACAGACAAAGAAATCCAGGTAAAACGTATCACCAGAGTACCTGTTTATTCTAGATACTAAAAAGCACAACTACCAGTGATGGTGGTAGAAGGTGAAGGCCCAAGCCTTCTAGGTCAAAATTGGTTGAGGAAAATTAACCTTGATTGGCCAACGAGATTTCAAAAGGAAGCAGGAAGAGTTCCTGAGTTGAAAAAGGAACAGGGCAAGCTACTTCAGAAAGAGGATGGAGAGTCCAAGGACGTAACTGGATGAAAAAGAGTGTGTAGCCATTCAGCAACCTAAAGAAATGAAGACTATCTTAAACAATGACATGGAAGAACAGCAGAAGAAACTCAAGGAGACTCTGCTGAATGACAGAATTCAAGATGAAGCCAATGAGCTTCGCAAGAAAAAGGAAAACCTGTTGAAAGACCTTCACACACAATAAGGGTCCCCCCGGCCAAAGTTCGTACCTCAGGAAAATTACGATGAAGAACAAGACGAATTTAACATCACTGTGAACAAACTGAAGAACCAGTTGGCAGAGAAAACACAGCAATGTTCAGGGTTCCAGGAGGAAGCCGACAGATATAAGAAGACGACAAAAAGGAAGAAGGTTCAGAAAAGACAATAAAAGGTGGGACTGAAAAAGCTAACAAGTGAATCATTGGAAACTGAACTTGCTCGTTTCCTATTTCACTACAGAACAACCCCCCACATTACGACAGGTGCAACACCTGCAGAATTACTGATGAGGCGCCGTCTTCGAACAAGACTAGGCCTGATACTTCCCAAATTAGAGGGGAAGATGGAGAAAAGTCAAGGGAACCAAAAGTCGACTCATTATTTGCATAGTCATGAAGGAATATTTAATGTTGGAGAAGCAGTATATGTAACGAATTTCGGGGGAGGACCAAAGTGGTTACCTGGTAAAATAAGCTCGGTGACTGGACCATTGTTGGACCATGTGGAAGTGGAGGGCCAGATCACCTGTAAACATGTGGGTCATTTAAGAAGAAGGGAGATACCCCAACAAAATAATGTTCCACCTGTAACCATTGTTGAACCTGTTGAAGTTGCTCAACCAAGGATAGACATGCCCAATGTCTCCATTGGAGTGGAAGACATTGAACTGCCTGTATCTAATGAGGTCCCTGATTTTAATGCAGTTCCAGAGAATGTGGTTCCTGTAAAAGTGGAGCTATGGCCTTCCACATGTGTCAGGAAACCACCTGAAAGACTGATCTTGTAATTTCATGACTTATGTAGATATTGTAATGCCATGAGATAAATATCCTTGTAAACACAAAATGTACGGAAAAGTTAAAGGGGGAGCAATGTAGTAATTATAGTTTTGATAAATGTAGGGCTGTAGCTTTAAGAATAATCCTGTGTTGTAAGATCACATGATCTGTGTAAACCAATGAGTTAGCAATGCGGGAAACCTCTAGGAGAGAGTTCGTCTTTGGTTATAGAGGTAGATGCACATGTGCAGTTGCAGCTGCTGTCTTGTAAATAAAGTTCAATGTGTCCATCAAGAAAAGTTGCCTGGAAACTCTATAACAGCCTCTGCGTCCCCTTTGGAAAGATGACACTTTACCTCCTCTGCACCTCTTCAAGCCAATACGTCCAGTGCAGTGTCTGAAAATCTTGAAGCCTGCTCTCTGCCAATGTTGTACCATAATTCAGTGTTCTTCTAGCTCATACTCACCTCTGCAGCCTCTGGCAGCAACCGCTCCAGCCAGATGGCACCTTCCTTTTAAGAAGTACGAGTTGGCTTTATGTAGTACAGCCCAACTTTAGGTGATGCTAACCTTGCAAGATTTTGTACCTCTTGCATGCTACAATGTTTTAAATAAGCAGGCCACATGTAGTACGTGTGCTACCTGCGTTGAAAACAATGGAAATGTTAATCATGTATCACAATCCCCATCCCCATTTACTAGCTTTAACAAATTGTGTGGCTAAAAAGTTATTGCTTTTAATTCTTCTTGTTTCCTCTTTCAGCTTTTCCCATGCTACGTGGCATCATCATAATGCTGGTTGATCACCCTTCATATCAACCATACTTTTTTTTGGATTTGGAAGAGGCCTTTCTTGCTCCTCTTTTTTATTTTATTTGTTCATGGAATGGGGGTGTTGCTGGCAGTTAAGAGTCAACCACATTGCTGTGGATTTGGAGTCACAGGTAGGCCAGACCAGGTAAGGATGGCAGATTTCCATTTGTGAACCAGATGGGTTTTTACGACAGTCGAAAATGGTTTTTTGGTCTTCATTAGATTTTAATTCCAGATTTTTTATTGAATTCAAATTTCACCATCTGTCATGGTGGGATTCAAACCCCAGTCCCCAGAGCATTATGCTGGGTCACTGGATTACTAGTCCAGTGACAATGCTGGTACACCACCATCTCCCATCAGATTCCTTCCCACTTATCCAAGCTAGGAACTGGCACCAATACATGCTGGCTTACCTGCAGCAGTCGCTGAATTTTTCCTTGTGGTCAACAAGTCCTGGAGAGGGACTTGAACCCAGGGTCTTCTTGTTGAAAAGGCAGGAACACTGCCAACTGCACCAGTCGGGTTCCCTACTTGCTTTGACAGAAGTTACTCTCTGAGCTAGACCAGTGCCCAGTGTGAAATTTTATCCATTCCCAGAACTGAGAAGATAAAAATTTTATTTCCCTGCTGATAAGAAGACAATTCAAGTGTACTTCTATCAGACTTGGTACCATGATTACTGAAAGAAAATTGATTAAAATAAACCATTATTGAACAAAGGAGATGGAAATTTCTGCTCCCTTCCTAGCCCAAGCACCAATTATTTTGATAGATTTTTAGTGAGTGGAGATATTATATATCCCTGTTTCTGGCAGCAGAAACTGCACCTCAGTTATATGTTGAGCTGTTAGAGTTCTGTTATCTTTACCCCCACCAAGGGTAAACCTTCCTTTGAACTTATTACTAGATTAAAGCCTCAACTAAAAAGAAATTCTAAAATATCACAAGAGCTTAATCAGCTATGCTGGAAAGCAATTTGGCCTGAAGATAAAATGTCCTTTCTTCCAGGA
The DNA here is from genome assembly GCF_964194155.1 of Cetorhinus maximus. Lineage (NCBI taxonomy): Eukaryota > Metazoa > Chordata > Chondrichthyes > Lamniformes > Cetorhinidae > Cetorhinus > Cetorhinus maximus. The sequence continues at coordinate 122,785,968 of NC_135888.1, forward strand.
GTTTTCAAACTAAACAAAATTATCTCAGAAAGAACATACACGGTATATTGTAGCAGGCTTGTCTTTTCTTAGAGCCTCCTCTATCAGAACTTAGAATCTTATAATTAAAAATTCTAGAAGAGTTATAGGGTTCCTGAGATTCACAGAATGAGACTACAGCCTGTTTAACAGTCACTATAATACTTTATTATAAGTTTAAATCTTGGGTTATATTACAGTATTGTTTTGAATACTACAAAGTGTAAATACAAGATAAACTAATCTAAAAGCACTAACTTCAAATCTCAAATCCACTTAAGAATGAAAATAGTTAAGATATCCAAACAGATAACAAGCTAGCTTTATACTTATAATCCAAGAAGGAGGTGTAGCTATTGCTGTCTTTATCCCAGTTTACAGGGAGATCTAATAAGACCTCAACCCTTTAACTGCAGAGATCTGACCTCCTCACTGATTTCGCAGATCTGACTACTTGTTTACCTAAGTTTTAATATAAAGAAAATCTCTTGCATTTAGCATAAGGCCCCTTTTGTGTGTTATATTTCTGAGGCTCTTTGTCTGAGTATGCTTAGGAATCGAAACAACACTTAACAGGTGTAAGTGTTATCAGCTTTAAGCATGGCTCCCTTTCTGGAAAAGCCTGCTTTCTAGGCCTCTTGTCTGTCTCTCTGTGCCTGTGAAAATAATGTACATTTTTTCTCAGAAGGCTTATTGCTGTATTTTATTTGAGTTACATTTTTAGACCTTTCATAGACTGAGCCAATTCCTTAGCAGAGCTATTTGAATGGCAAGAAAGCTGAACACTGAGGCCACCTGTAATGGGCATTGGCATCCCATGCTTAAAAAGCAGGAATGGTAGTATTGTGCTGATGTTAGAGGCCTATCTAGAAGGCCTGGACTACTGATCCAGAGATATGAGTTTAAATCCCACCAAGCCAGCTGGGGAATGTAATTTCGATTTCTTAAATAAATCTGTGAGAAAAATCTAGTATCAGTGATGGTGGCGATAAAACTATCAGATTGTCATAAAAATCCATCTGGATCACTAATGCCCTTAAGGGAGGGAAATCTGCCATCCTTGCATGGTCTGGCCCATATGTTATCGCCAGACTCACAGCAATGTAGTTGACTCTTCACTGTCCTCCAAAATGACCCAGCAAGCTCCTCAGTCATCAGTAAGGCTGTTCACAACCTCCTTCTCAAAGGTAATTAGGAATAGGCAATAAATGCTGGCTTTGCCAGCAATACCCACATCATATGAATTGATAAAGATAAGGAGGTTGGCAGAGGGAGCACAAGTACAAAAGTAGAAGATGGGTCTGTGCAGTTGACATCCAAAGCCTCTGCTCCAAAAAGTTTCTTCCCCAGGGTTAGAAATACAATTGGGGTGAGGAAGTCATTGCTGGGGAGGCAGTAATACCTGAAAGCCTCATTGCCATTGATGTGATGGGCAAGGGAAAAGCCTGGGCCATGATATCTGATGGGATACTTCACATTGGTTCCTTCTCCTGTCACAAACAATCAGTGATGTAATGACATGATGGCATAGCTCATAGAGTCATTACAGCACAGGAGACCATTCGTCCCATTGAGTCAATGCTACATTTTTATCTTGGGGTTATTTTAAAAATATTTTTAGAAATTTTCCCAATAGCTATGTTAAGAAAGGCAATGTATAGTTGACCCATACAGAGGAAGCAAGTCCTAGCTTCAATTCCTGTGTTTGTTTGAACTTATTGGCTGCAGAGAGGCTGCAACTGTCTGTTGTTGAATTGGCGGGGAATGGGATTTCTATTTCTGACTGCTGTCCAGTGAATCTGTGCTGGAAAGTGTGCATTTGTGTATGTGGGCGGGATTGAGTTTGTCTCTTCTGCCTCCGTGATGAAACAGCCTGTTGACACTGTCTGTACTCACCTTATGGGTGAGTCTGAGAGCAGTGACAGCATCTACGGAATAGTATCCCAGTATGACTCACTGCTGTCAGGGGAGGAACGAGGAAAACCAAGGGAGAAAAATGTCCCTGTAGTGAATCTGCCCATCTCTAATTGTCACGCTATTGGGCTGGATTTTATGGCTCTCCATCGGCGGCGGGAGGGCATGTAAAATATGATGGATGGCTAGACCACTGCCTTCCTGACCACTCCCGACCCAGCTCCCATAATATGGTAGGTGGGAAGGCTGAAATTGGCAGCCCAAGTGCCATTTTTATAAAAATAATTAACGAGCAATAGAGCTTGTTGACAAGCCAACTGACCCGAATAATACACTGCCCATGCCATAAAAGAGTTGGCGTGGCAGGCAGTCAAGATTTAGAAAGTTGTTTTTTTTAAATAACTTTGTGGAAAAGGCAGGGGCAGAGGGGATGCATTTTTGGGAGGTGCCCTGTGCACAACAGGGGCATCCAGCCCCAAGATGTTACCCCTTCGCCTTTGTTCCTCCCCGCCTGGCCTTCAAAACTGTCCCCATCCTCCTCGCCCCGTTCTCTAGGCTCCCCGATCCCTTCCCACCCCAAAAGTCTGGGAGTTGCCTGAGTCCAGGTCCTCCGGGATCTATTGCTCCTCTCCGTGTGTCTCCTTGCAGTCCCAGCAGCACCCACTACTGAGCTCCGGTGCTGGGGCTACTAGAACCGTTGGCCAATCAGCTCCTGATCGCGGGACATCTTCTCACTGAGAGGGCAGATGTCCAACCCTCACCTGCTTAAGGCATATTTTTGTGACAGGCCAAACTCGTTGAGCATCAGTTGACATGGCACCAACTTTCCTTCTGGGGTGTGGGGAGTGGGGTTGAGTGGGGTTGTGGGGAGCAATATGCCCCTGTGTAAAATTCAGTCCAATTGAACCCAAAATACATCTGAACCAGAGTGGCCTCTAAAGTCTATGGCCTATCTGACAGAAACAATTATAATATCTTCTCAAGTTCAAAAGAGACATTTATATTACAACTGATTTATTTAATGTGTTTTGGCCATTTATTGTAGATTTAATGGTGGGTTGAGTAATGCAAGTAGACAATTTATTAAGGTATGGATTACTTACTTGCTGAAAAACCAAGTCAAATTTCATCTGGTACAAGTCAAGTGCGCTAATCCTTTTGTGCGGCCACAGAGGCCAGAATACAGAAGCTTGTCAAGGATAAATCAAGTACATACTCATTGTCAGTGAAGCAGAGTGACAATATGATCTTACAGCACAGCAATAAAAAATATTTCTGACCAATAGGCCCTGATTTTAACCTGAACCCGCCATCTAGGACTAGGAGGGTGACCTGTTAAAACCCTAAGATACCCATTTTATCAGTCTGTTCCTGATGGAAACCTGCTTGTTATCACTGTAACCATCACTGCTGGTAACTTTTTCTCCACTGGCACCTTCCAGGCTACCACAGGCGATCTCACCTGCCTTCACTCAGTCTGCGGTACACAGCTGCATCGAAGCAGTTCACCAATGTCAAAGTTATCCTTGTCAGAGTAAATCAATGAATGTCAACAGACAGAATGCGAGAACCCAGGAGTTTGGCCAACTTCCTTCATAGCCAGAGAATAGTAGGCCATACTGGTGTAGCTTTCAAGGCACCAAGAAGATGAGACAGGAGCTTTTGTCAACAGGAAGAGTTTCTGCTCCATCATTGCTCAACTGGTGTGTGATTGCACTCTCCAAGGTAGACTGCAGAGTGCTCAGGTCATGTCAGATGTCTCCACACAGGCTGGAAGCAGGATCCTCCATGATTCAGCTGTGTCGGTGAAACTCCGCGGCAGACATTGCAATGTAACTGCTTATATGAAGCTCACGGCATTTTATCAGGCCCCTGAGGTCAACAGATCTGTTTTTCTAAGCAGGGCTGGAAGAGGACCTCACCCTCGGGTGATCTGTTCCCTGTGCTGTTTCCACCTGCTGCTCACCAGGGTTGGCAGCATCACAACCTGCAGATTGCACTGAGACTCTCTCCGGTGAAACCGGGCTGCTCTGTACTGCTGCTCGGGGGTGAAGCAGCCCATGACAGTGCCCCCTCGGCAGGATGCTGCCCCTCTTATTCTGAAGGCTGAGCCCGCTGAGAAGGACCTACACAAAAGTGACGAGTTAGGATGGCACTGACAGGCTAAGCAGATGACAGGGATCATCTTACAGCTTGGCGTGCGTTCTGAGGTGCCAATAATAGCCAGACACAAAAACAAAATACTGCAGATGCTGGAAATCTGAAATAAAACAGAAAGTGTTGGAAATACTTTCCAGCAGGTCTGGCAGCATCAGTGGAGAGAGAAAAACAGTTTCAAGGCATGATCTTCCATCAGAACCATAGCACCATTCGCAGTCATGTGAAACACCCGGAAGAAATAGCTCACATGGTAACTATTCTCTGCATCATTCAGCAGACCTGACTTTAAACATGGGAGAAAACTGCAAGGTTATGTACATGCATTTCTAGAAAGCATTTGATGAAGCACCAGATAACATATTTGATGGGAAAAAAAGAAGCCCATGGGATTAAAGGGGCAATGGGAGGGTGGATACAGAATAGGCTAAGAAAGCAGAGAGTGGTGGCTTATCAAACTGGAGGGAAGTATGCAATAGTATTCCCTAGGGGTTGGTAAAGTTCTTTGAGATAGATGCTAAATTGGATTTAGGTATAAGAAGTAATGTTTGCAGATGACAATAATGTTCAGAAGTGTAATAGACAGTCAGGTGATAATAGCAGTCTTCAGGAGGATGCAGCCAGACTGCTGAAATGGGCACACGCAGCAGATGAGATTTAATGTAGAGAAGATGAGGAGAAATGACATAAATTAATGGCATAATTTTAAAATGGGTGCAGAAGCAGAGGCAGTGAGGGTTTCAGATACACAAATCTTTGAAGCTGACATGACAAGTTGATAAGGAAGTTAAAAAGTCATTTGAGAACCTTGGCTTCATAAATATTGACAGTGTACAAAAGCAAGGAAGTTTTGACAAACCTTTATTAATTACTGGTTAGGTCTCAGTTAGAGTACTGTGTCCAACCCTGGGTGCCACACTCTAAAAAGGATTTCAAGGCCTTGGAGAGAGTGCATAGGAGATTTCAGTTATGCGGAGAGACAAGAGCAGCTGGGACTGTTCTCCTTCGAGCAGTGATGTTGAAGGGGAGATTAAATGAGGGGTGTTGATGGTCTGGATGGGGGGAAACTGTTTCCACTGCCAGATTTCTGTAACATCGGGTGAGTTATCAACTCCTCACAACTCACCCACCCAAAACCTACCTGGAATTAAAATCAGAGCTTAGCTTAAGATGCACATTAAATTACTGAAATACAGGATGAGCTGCAGGCGATGCATATTTTGTTGCTGCATATACTCCTTCAACTTATAACATCTTAAGACTGCTTCTCTTGCTACTAATACCAAGCAACAGACCCAGAGCAGAAGAACAATTACAAACGTCTTTGTTCACTGGAGCTTTGAACGAGCTTGAGCAGGGGAAGTGGTGGCCTCATTCGAGATAAGGACAGCTCTACCTTGTTCCCCACCTCACTTACTGAACACACATGACCAGAGATAGATCACACACAGTTTCTTGTAATGTTAGCTCTAGTTTATGTATCTACTTTATTATTATTATGTCTCGCATTAGCCATTGATACACATGTGGACGACAAATATGGTTGATATTGCAGTTGACAATCACGTAACATTGAAGGCATAGATGACCCTGACTGCTCCTAGTACTGTCCGCCTGATGGAGCTTGCTGCATATCTCGTAGCTGATAGCATATCTCTGCAACTGCCTCTCCTTGTTATTGGCAGATGGTCTTCCTGGTACTGCAGACCCCAAATCTCTGACTCCTCATGCAATGGCCATAGGGTCCATAACTACAGGACACAGTTTTAAGGTGATTGGTTAAAAAAAAAGAGGCGACAGGAGGGAAAATATTTTTAGGCGATGAGTGGTTGGGATTTGGAATGCACTGCCTGATACAAGTGATGGTGACAGTTTCAATTGTAGCCTTCAATAGGGAATTGGATATGATGAAAGAGCTGGGGAGTAGGACTAATTGGATTCCTCTTTGAAAGAGCTGGTACAGAATCAAAGGGCTGAATGGCCTCTTTCTGTGTTTTACTATTGTATAATAAAGTCAGGAGTTTCTGTCATTGTCACCTTGGTGAGTTGCTGCAGTGCATCCTGTAGATGATATTTACTGCAGCCACAATATATCAGAGATGTGGGTGGATCTTATGCCTGGAGACAGGGTGCCAATCAAGTGAATGGCTCCATCTTGGACATATCTATGTTGCTGAAAAAGTTCGCCAATGTACACACACTAACTGATCATACATCAATAAAAATAAAACATGAGCTCCCCCAAGATATATAAACACAAACTGGCAATTATATTCTCAACATGCATTTGCTTTCTATTAAATTTCAAGAGTGTGTCATAATGTTGTCAATGTATCAAGGTATTGTTCATTTCATGCTGCAGAATTATTATACATTGACTGATGCTCGATTAATGCACATTGCAAACTCATGGATATATCCCTTAGAGAGAAAACCTGGCTTATAAATGATTAGACTGAGCATTTGGAGTTTGGTTTTGTTCTTTGCCTAATGGTCAAGATAAAACTGAAATATCTGATTGCTATCCCACAGGGCAGCTCAAAAGCATCCGGGCACCTACAAGATAAATGGACCCACCCCCACCATTGTACTACAAGGGAATAATGATTAGGGCCAGTGCTTTGGTGCAGTATGACATTACATGACTGTAAATTTCTACACTTGCTGCTTGTAGTGCATTTTTTCCTCAGGGCGCTGCAGCTTTTTGCATTAAGAAGCCTCACAGACTGGGAAGATGCTGGATTTGTGAGTGGTTCTGTGCGATAATAAATAACCCGCTACTTCTGAATACTTCTCCTAAGAATGATGTAAACTCAAATCTAGCCACAACAATTAAGTGGACTTGCTAGCAGAGGTAGATTGACCCAGGCTAGAAAAATTAATGCCCTCTCCAGTTAGAGTCTTGAGTCATATGGATGAATGCTTTGCTATGAGAATCTGATGAACTATCTTTTAGGTGCATAGGATTACATAGGATTTACGGCACAGAAACAGGCCATTCAGCCCAACCAGTCTATTCTGGCATTTATGCTCCACTTGAGCCTCTTCCCATCTTTCCTCATTTAAAGCTACCATCATAACCCTCTACTCCCTTCTCCTTTATATGTGTGTCTAACCTCCCTTTAAATGCAACTAAACTATTTGCTTCAACCGCTCCCTGTGGTAACAAGTTCCACATTCTCACCATTCGTTGAATTCTCTATTGGATTTTCTTGGTGACTATCTTACATTGATGACTTCCAGTTATGATCTTCCCCCAACATTCTCTCTGTATCCATTTTGTGAAAACCTTTCATAATTTTAAGAAACTCTATTAGGTTACCTCTCAACCTGTTCATCCTTCTCTAATATGTATACCCACGCAATTCTGGTGTCATCTTTGTAAATATTCTCTGCAACCTCTCCAATGCGTCCATATTATTTTCCTCATGTAGCAACCAGAACTGCACACAATTCTCCAAGTGTGGTCTAACCAAGGATCGATACAGATTTTCATAACTTTCCTACTTTTGTCCCTCTAGAAATAAAACCTAGTGCTTGCTTTGTTCTTTTTCATGAACTTTTACATTAGAATGAGATTGTGATTGATCTTCTTGAGCTGCAGGATTTTGGTGGGGGTGGTGGGGAGGCAACCTGGTGTCTTGTGTCAGGAATCACAATCCATACAGAGCATGCTTCTGGCATAATCTCTGCTGTCCAGATATAGCCCTCACCCATGAGGAGCAAGATGCAGTGTTGCTATAATGAGACTTAAAGTGGGGGTATGATGTAAGATATGAAGACTGAGCAAAGACTCGCTTTTGGGGATAGACGAGAAAGACACTGCCAACTAATGGGCTCTCCTGAAAGGTTTGGCAGGCACCCTATAAACTTGAAGGTGGAAAATTTTCAGCACAAAGAGGAAAGAGCAGGAGACTGGGTAACCCTTTCAACAGGCTGGCACAAGCATGATGGGATAAATGGCCCTCTTCTGTTCTGCATAATTCTATGATTCTCCCATGGCCTCAGGGGCTACCTCCACTCCTACTCCCACAGTCTCTGGAAAATTGGGCGAGTTGCTGTGGCCTGTCATGGTGCACATGGTGTCGATTGGAGAAGGAATGACCAGTGCCTTGTCCTACTGGATTTAAGGGGAACAAAATCAAGATTTGTATCCTCCCCACAGGAGCAGAGGAGCAAATCCAGATCTGTATCCTACCACACACCAAGCTCTGCTGATTCCTGTCCTTGTAAAACTACATTGGCTTACACTACCCCAGTGTTCAGGTTCACAATTCCCATCCTTGTGTTTACATTCATTTGCAGCCTTCCACTTTTCTATCTCTGTGACCTTCTCTGATATTCTAGCCTTCAATGAATTCCCTGTTTCTCCGAATCTATACCTGCCCATCAGGCTTAAAGATCTGGAATTCCCTCCCTTAAGGCAGGTGCCATAGAGTACACCCGACATATTGGTATAGATATTAAAAGAGGAGCCCAGGGGCTATGTCTGAGAGAGGCATCACACTTTTTCACGTGCAAATTAGAGATTTAATGCCCATTACCAACTTATTTTTTGCCTGAACACAGCTGTAACTGGGCCAGTTGCATCCAGGTAATACATGTCCACATGTGGCCTAACCAGTGGCCTTAAAGGGACCACTACACACCATTAAAAAAAATGATAAGCTTGTAAAGAAATACTTACCTGGATGTAGAGGCTGGAGGTTGAGAGGTTTACCTCTCAGTTCCATCTTAAAACATGGGCCTCGACTGGTCATTTCCCATCAACTCATTGCTTTGATCCTTCGGCCAATCACAGTTCGAATCCCTCAACCAATCACTGCCTTGACCCTTGCCAAATCACTGGCTTGGTCCCTTGACCAATTGTTGCCTTGATCTCCCTCCAGATTAAGGGATTGACCTCTCTCATAATCTCTCCCTTCTCCCTGTTTCTCTATTATCCTGATTTTGCTGCGCCCCTGCCTACCTGAAAATTTAAATGGGGCGCGGTGACATTGGGAGTTCTGCCCGACTTCATCCCGCGTCATTTTACGCGTTGGCAAGCGGGTCCTGCCCCCTGCTCGCCAATGGGAAAATCCTACCCCAAGTTTATTGCACTCACTCTCCCAATCGCTCCCCTTTCCCAGTTCCCACTGTCCTTTCCATTCCCCTTTGCTCCCTTCTCTGAATTGCTCCCTTTCCCAACCACACCCATTTCCTGTTTAACCCACTCCCTCCCTCTCTCTTGATCATTCCCCCCCCTGACGGCCCTTCTCCTGATAAGGTTATTCCCCTAATCACCGTCTCTCTGTTCGCTTCCCTCCTGAATAATCTTTTGGGGTCACTTTCCCCCCTCTCCCAGGGATGCTGCTGGCAGCACAGTGTCCAATATTCAGCACAAGGACATTTCTGAAAGAGTTCTTTTGGAGCTTGTACACATCAGATTATTCAAATGAGGCATCAGTTGGATAGCAACTCTTGCTTTTTATTTCTCAATCAGGGCACAGTTTCTGAGGAGCCTGACCTACACAGTATTTCCAGCATCTTTTTCTTCTTCCAAGGAGCATATTAATTACAGGCTTGTGCCTTTCAGCTTCCCATCTACTTTATTGAGCCAGATGCATGGAGGAGTTGGCAGTTCTGGAGAGATGGAGCAGTGCTCCATCGAAATTGGCAATGTGATCAAAACATTTCCTGAAACTGCTGTTCTTGTTGATTAAAACTAAATATGATGAACAATTTGACTATTGAGAAAAGGAGGAAACTATGTTCAAATATCCTGCATGTCAGAAAACTATTGTACCCTTTAAGCTGATTAGTTATGAATGGCAATAAAGGCACTTTGAAGGGGAAAGAAAGAAGAAAAGCGACAAAACAATTCAGTAGTAATGGCCTGAACCAACACAGCCACTAGCTATGGCTCTGAAGAAAGCTAGGCCCTTGATCTGTAATGTTAACTCTATTTCTCTCTCCACTGATGCTGCCAGACATGCTGAGTATTTCCAGCATTTCCAGTTTTTATTTCAGATTGCCAGTATCTGCAGTATTTTGCTTTTGCTGTTGTGTTGGAGTAGCTATGAAGAGAGGACTGCATCTATCTAGCACCTTATCTCGTCTTACAGGATATCTCAAAGTCTATCCTATACAATCAATTACTTTGAAGTGTTTTGTTTGGACAATAGAATCTTAGAATGAGACTGTGCATAAGGAGGCCATTTCTTTTATTATGCCTATTTGAAAGATCAAATTAGTATTAAATTAGTCCTAACCCTTACCCTTTTCTCCTAGACCTGCAATTTTTTTTCTCCTTCAAGTATTTATCCAATTCGCTTTTGAAAGTTATCTCACCTCTGTTTCTTTTACCATTCACTTTAAATCTATGGCCTCTGGACACCGATCCTTCAGCCACTGGAAGCAGTTTATTGCTGTGTAGGCGAAGATAATACCTGTTTAGAATGGAGTAATTCATCAAACACCATTGATATCAGTGAATGGTAACCCATTTGTGTGGCGTAGATTCTACAACTAATGCCATGGAATCTTTAATTACTACTTAAACAGGCAGATAGGTTTTCCACATAACTGTGCAGTTCATGTTACTCACAGATTACGTTCAGCCAGAAAAGTGAATATCATTCAGTCAAACGTATGTAGTTTCAGAAGAACTTGACCTGATGTAATCCAATTCATTGTGTCCGGTTTCACACAATAATTCAAAGTTAACTTTTTTTTGATGGTAAACTTAACAGATATCTTGAGTCCACAGTTCAAGACTGATTTATATAAACAATATAATTTCACAATCCTGGGTAATACTGTGGGTAGACGGTGCTCAGATAATTTTTAGTTCTACCTTTACATCTTCTTGTGATTTTTTTTTCTCTTATTGAGTTCTTCGTTGGGCCATGCACCATTCTTTATCTCCAGCCAACACATTCCAAGCTTCCATCAATGTTTTCCAGCTGGATACTTAGAGATGTGCAAAGTTGACTTCGGGATAATTTGTTCATCAACTTTTTTTTTTCAATCTCTGAAAAGAAATTGTGTGGTCTCCTGCGTCTTGCCTCCCTTGCCCCACCCACAATCAGGAATGTGACTGCTACAGAGAAATGCAGAATCCGGATCCATGTATTCCTTAGGGCCATACATAAATATACATAGGCTCATTATTTTTAGTGTTAGAGACTCCATGCTTTAGGGAAATCTTAATCAGAATAAAGATTCTGGAAATGTTTCCCACAAGTTTCAATCCTTACAGAGTTTTTTAGTGGGTAGTTTGTTGAAATATGCATCTAGTGTGCATTATCTCAGGACTTGGGTTGGTAGGGATTTGAGGTGAGTGAGAGAGAGAGAGAAAAACAAATAGACAAACCCAGTATGTAAAACACACATAACAGAAATCAAGTTCCAGAGAGTGAAAAAGATACAGTAGAGAACCAAAGAGAAGATTGAAGGAAGCCTAAGGATAAAAAAAAGAACCAGCAAAATGGAGATAGCCTAGAAATTTGTTTTTATGTTTTCATGGGATTTGGGTGTCACTGGCTAGGCCAACAGTTACTGCCTATCCCTTGAGGAGGAGAATTGAGCAACAAACTAAGTAGGATGCTCAGTTACATTGGACAACAGACAAGTTCAGGTCCCCAGGGATCCTGATGAAACCGTACAATACCCTGGTCACGCAACACCTGGAGTATTGGCTATAGTTCTGGTTACAGTAGCATTTTGTACTTAGAAGCAGCGTAGGGCAGAGTAACGAAGCTGATCCGCACTGCCAGGTGGAAGGGCCAAGAGTGGCAATTTGATAAACGAGAACTGTCCAGTCCAAAGGCAATGATTCAGATGGAACCTTATTGAGGCAAATAGATATTTAACAGGATAGAGAAAGTGTACTTGAAATAATACTTGTAAATTATCATAGCCACAACAATTTTTATTTATGCAGCATTTTTAACATAGTCCATGTCCAAATGCAGCAAGATCTGGACAATATCCAGGCTTGGGCTGACAATTGGCAAGTAACATTCAAGCCACACAAGTGCCAGGCAATGACCATCTCCAACACGAGAGATTCTAACCATCGCCCCCTGACATTCAATGGCATTACCATCACTGAATCCCCCACTATCAACATCCAGGGGTTATCATTGACCAGATACTCAACTGGACTAGCCATATAAATACTATGGCTACAAGAGCAGGCCCGAGGCTACGAATCCTATGGCAAGTAACTCACCTCCTGACTCCCCAAAGTCTGTCCACCATCTACAAGGCACAAGTCAGGAGTGTGGTGGAATACTCTCCACTTGTCTGGATGAGTGCAGTTCCAACAACACGCAAGAAGCTTGACACCATCCAGGACAAAGCAGCCAGCTTGATTGGCACCCCATCCAGACATTCACTTCCTCCACAACTGACGCACAGTGACAGCAGTGTGTACCATCTACAAGGTGCACTGCAGAAACTCACTGAGGCTCCTTAAGCAGCATCTTCCAAACCCACAATCTCTACCATCTAGAAAGACAAGGGTAGTAGACGCATGGGAACACCATCACCTGAAAGTTCCCCTCCAAGCCACTCACCATCCTGACTTGGAAATACATTGCCGTTCCTTTACTGTCGCTGGGTCAAAATCCTGGAACTCCCTCCCTAACAACTACATGTACTTACGCCACAGGGACTGCAGCGGTTCAAGAAGGGAGCTCACCACCACCTTCTCAAGGGCAATTAGGGATGGGCAATAAATGCTGGCCTCGCCAGCGATGCCCACGTCCTGTAAATTAATAAAAAACAACATAGTCGAATGTCCCAAGTCACAGGATGAGAGGTTATACGTGGTAAAGTGAGGTGCCCTGTCCCTTTAAGAGGATGCAAGTATACTGATCATGTGACAGCACTAACAAATCACTGTACAGCGCTGGCAACTGGGAACTGTAAGCCTAGTTCTGGAGGTTTCTGAGTGAGCACACATGATCTGGTGCTCTGCTCTATGTATCAATGAACAATCACTGTTTATTCTTATGTCAGTCTCTCCCCATTATTGATTGTGAGCAGCAATTGATGAGAACATAGGAAGGCATGAAGTTAGAGTTCAGCTGGCCAATGAACTCATTTACCCAAGACATAAAAGTGGCGACGAGGATAAAGAACAAAAGAAAATAAATTTCAAGATGGGTGAGCAAAGCATTGGAACGAGCACTTAGTAAAATAGGTGACAGCCGGCATTCAGAGCAGAAAGCAGTGCCGGAGTTTACATAAAAAAAACCTGGCAGAATCGAGCATCCCGCCAAAACTCAAAAAGAGCACAAAGCCCAGCAGAGAAGAGCCGACAGCTGCAGAGACAGAGTTAAGAAAAGGTGACTGCTCTTAAAGCGGCAATACATTTAAAAGGGTAAATACATGAAAAATGGCTACAGACAGAAAATTATAAGAGACCCCAGACAGAGGCCAACTCCGCAGTAAGCCAAACGCCTGAATTTGTCATTAACTGGGAAACCTATCAGATGTGCAGTCCCCTTGCAGTTGTTCCCGATGCTGCAGTTCAGGCGTGTCGATCCATTTGACCCCATTTCAGATGACTGGTCTCAGTATGTCTAACGCCTAGCGTTCTTTTCTATCGCTAAAAACATCGTGGGGGAGGAGAAGAAAAGGGCAATTTTTTTTGTCCTCATGCAAAAGCAAAACCTACGGGTGATCCGCAGCCTTTCATCTCCTAATACCCCAGACTTTTGACGAGCTAATAAAAATTGCACAGAGCCACCTGAGACTAAAGCCCTCAGTTACTATGCAGCGCTTTAAGTTCAATTCACAGAACAGGCTTCTGGAGGAGACAATAGCTGACTATGTGGCCATTTTAAAGGCATTCATTGAGCATTGTGAATTTGGAACGTCCATTAGTGACATGTCGAAAGACCGGCTGATATGTGGGATTTGAGATGATACTATGCAAAGGTGTTTGCTAGCTGAACCTAATCTAGACTTCAATAAGGCATTAGAATTAGCCACCACGATTGAGAGTGCTGTTAGAAATTTGGAAGCTATAAAAGATACTCAAAATGGCGCCATCCATCTGGTCGAACGGGACAATCCGGCAACAAAAAGCACGAAAACTCCGGACTCCATGGAAAGGCGGGAAACACTGTCTCGCTCCAGGCCATTGAAAAACAATGGTACTGCAGTGAAATCCCACAAAATGAATGAGAGAAATAAATCCATGATGCCTTCCTGAAAGTGAAACGATTAAGATCATTGGCATTGTTGGTCCACTTTGACCCCAAGAAGGAAGTAATTTTAACATGTGATGTGTCCCCTTATGGAATAGGGGCTGTCCTTTCACATTAGATGGTGGATGGCTCCGAACAGCCCATTGGTTATACATTTCCCACACTCAGGGTCGCAGAGTGGCAATATTCCCAGATTGAAAAGGAAGGTTTATCTATTGTGTTCGGTGTCCGGAAGTTTAATCAATATCTCCACGGTCACCATTTCCATATTATAACTGACCACAAGCCCATACTGGGATTATTTGGAGAAGATAAAGCAATACCACCTAACGCATCAGCTCGCATCCAGAGGTGGGCACTAATATTAGCCGCCTACGAATCCGCTTTTGTTCACCTTTTGGGAACTCAAATCGCACATGCCGACGCACTAAGCCGCCTTCCCCTGCCAGCTAAGGAAGGGGGAGGTTCCGATTCCCCAGGAACCGGTCTTAGTGCTAAATTTTCTGGATTCCTCCCCTGTTCAGACCAGACAAATCCATGCGTGGACAAGCTGGGACCCATTATTATCTAACGTCTGGGAACAGGTCTTGAATGGTTGGCCAGGTGGATCTGTTTGGGGGAGATAAGAAACACCAGGGGGCAGAAAACATTGGTGGGGCTTGCCTATAGGCCCCCAAACGGTAATGGAGATGTAAGGGCAAGAAATTAGAGATGCATGCAATAAGGATACAACTGTAAACATTGGTGACTTTAATCTACAGAGATTGGACAAACCAAACTAGCAATAATACTGTGGAGGAGGATTTCCTAGAGTGTGTACATGATGGTTTTTTACATCAATATGTTGTGGAACCAACTAGAGAGCAGGCTATCCTAGACTGGGTATTGTGCAATGAGAAAGGATTAATTAACAATCTTGTTGTGTGGGGTCCCTTGGGAAAGAACGACCATAAAATGATAGAATTGTTCATTAGGATGGACAGTGAAGAAGTTGAATCCGAAACTAGGGTCCTGAATCTAAATAAAGGGAACTACAAGGGTATGAGGCGCGAGTTGGCAATGATGGATTGGGGAACCTTACTAAAAGGGTTGACAGTGGATAGGCAATGGCTAATATTTAAGGAACATATGCATGAATTACAACAATTATTCATTCCTGTCTGGCGCAAAAATAAAACAGGAAAGGTGGCTCAACCATGGCTTACAAATGAATTTAGGGATAGTATTAGATCTAAAGAGGAGACATATAAAATTTCCAGAAAAAACAGCAAACCTGAGGATTGGGTGCAGTTTAGAATTCAGCAAAAGTGGACAAAAAGATTGATCAAGAAGGGGAAAATAGGGTATGAGAGTAAACTTGCAAGGAACATAAAAAACTGACTGTAAAAGCTTTTATAAATATGTGAAGAGAAAAAGATTAGCAAAGACAAAGGTAGGTCCCTCGCAGTCAGAAACAGGGGAAATTATAATGGGGGACAAAGAAATGGCAGAAGAATTGTACACATATTTTGGCTCTGTCTTTATGAAAGAGGACACAAATAATTTCCCAGAAATGTTAGGGAACCAAGGTCTAGTGAGACGGAGGAATTGAAGAAAATCAGTATTAGTAAAAAAATTGTGCTCAAGAAATTAATGGGGTTAAAGGCAGAAAAGTCCCCAGGGCCTGATAATCTACATCCCAGAGTACTGAAGGAAGTGGCCCTGGAAATATTGGATGCATTGGTGGTCATCTTCCAAAATTCTATAGACTCTGGAGCAGTTCCTACAGATTGGAGGGTGGCAAATTTAACCCCACCAGTTAAAAAAGGAGGGAGAGAAAAAACAGAATTACAGACCAGTTAGCCTAACATCAGTAGTGAGGAAAATGCTAGAGTCTATATTAAAAGACATGGTAACAGAACACTTGGAAAACATTAACGGGATTAGACAAAGTCAGCATGGGTTTATGAAAGGGGAATCATGCTCAACTAGTCTACTGGAGTTTTTTGATAATGTAGCTCGTAGAATAGATAGGGGAGAACCAGTGGATGTGGTGTATTTGGATTTCAAGAAAGCTTTTGATAAAGTCCCACATAAGAGGCTAGTGGGCAAAATTAAAGTACATGGGATTGGGGGTAATATACTGGCATGCATTGAGAATTCGTTGACAGACTGGAAACAGAGAGTGGAAATAAATGGGCCTTTTTCTGGGTGGCAGGCAGTGACTAGTGGTGTACTGCAAGGATCATTGCTTAGAAACATAGAAAGTAGGAGCAGGAGTAGGCCATTCGGCCCTTTGAGCCAGCTCCATCATTCAATATGATCATGGCTGATCCTCTATCTCAACACCATATTCCCGCTTTCTCTCCATACCCCTAGATGCCTCTAATATCCAAAAAATGATCAATTTCTTTCTTGAATATACTCAGTGGCCCGGCCTCTACAGCCTTCTGTGGTAGAGAATTCCACAGGTTGACCACCCTCTGAGTGAAGAAATCTTTCCTCATCTCAGTCATAAATGGCCTGCCCCGTGTCCTGAGACTGTGGCCCCTGATTCTAGATTTCCCTTCCTGCATCCAGTCTGTCTAGCCCTGTTAGAATTTTATACGTTTCAATCAGATCCACTCTCATTCTTCTAAACTCTAGTGAATACAGGCCCAGTCAAACCAATCTCTCCTCATACAACAGTCCTGCCGTCCCCGGTATCAGCCTAGGGAACCTTTGCTGCACTCCCCCCTATGGCAAGTATGTCCTTTATTAGGTAGGGAGACCAAAACTGCACACAATACTCCAGGTGTAGTCTCACCAAGGCCCTGTATAACTGCAGTAAGACATCCCTACTTCTGAACTCAAATCCTCTTGCAATGAAAAAACAAAAACAAAAATACCTGGAAAAACTCAGCAGGTCTGGCAGCATCTGCGGAGAGGAGCACAGTTAACGTTTCGAGTCCGAATGACCCTTCAACAGAACTGTTCAACAGTTCTGTTGAAGGGTCATTCGGACTCGAAACGTTAACTGTGCTCCTCTCCGCAGATGCTGCCAGACCTGCTGAGTTTTTCCAGGTATTTTTGTTTTGTTTTGGATTTCCAGCATCCACAGTTTTTTGCTTTTACCTCTTGCAATGAAGATCAACATACCATTTGCCTTCCTAATTGCTTGCTGCACCTGCCTATTTACTTTCATTGGCTGGTGGACAAGGACACCCAGACCCCTTTGTACACCCACATTTCCCAATATATCACCATTTAAATAATACTCTGCCTTCCTGTTTTTCACACCAAAGTGCATAACTTCACATTTATCCACGTTATATTGCATCTGCCATGTTTTTGCCCACACACACAACTTGTCTAAATCGCCCTGAAGCCTCCTTGTATCCTCCTCACAACTCACAACTCCACCCAGTTTTGTGTCATCAGCAAACTTGGAAATATTGCATTTGGTTCCTTCAGCCAAGTCATTTATATATACCGTGAATAGCTGGGGCCCAAGCACTGATCCCTGCGGTGCACCACTAGTCACCTCCTGCCACCCAGAAAAAGACCCATTTATTCCCACTGAGCCCCAATGTTCCTTTTACTGATTGACTCCCACTCCAAATGGATGGACGTCTATGAAGTCCGGTCGCCTACGTCGGCTGCCACCTTAGACCGTTTGCGGCAGAGTTTCGCAGTGCCTGGGTTGCCGGAGGCCCGCTTGTCCGACAACGGGTCTGCTTTTACCAGCGGGGAGTTCCACAGGTTCATGACCCTTAACAGAATTACCCATATCAAAACCTCACTCTACCACCCAGCATCGAACAGCATGAGTGAGCAGGCGGTCCAAACCTTTAAATCCGGGATGAAAAAGATGGAAGGGGATCCCATCAGCACGAGATTGTCCTGGTTCTTGTTCGCACACTGGACCACACCACACATGATGACCGGCATTGCACCTGCAGAACTACTAATGAAGAAACGTCTCCGCATCCGCTTGATCCTTATCTGTCCGAATTTAAAGTAGGGGGGGTGGAGAAAAGCCAAGAGGCACAGAAGACCAGGCCCAATGGTCATGGTCGCAAAAGAACTTTCATGGTGGGAGATGCAGTCCTCGTGAAGAACTTTGAAGATGGGCCCAATTGGCTGTTAGGCGAGGTGAGTGCAGTAACTCTCCTCTCCTCTCCCTTCTCCTATAATGTATTGGTAAATGGCTGAATAATTAGACGACACGTGGATCATCTCCACAAAAGATCACCAGTCCCACAAGAAGAAATACAGTTTTCATTTATGCCTCAGTTTGTGTCACATGCAGAGGGCAGGTCACACGATTGGGAAGTACCAGTGGGGCCTATGGGACCTGAGGGGGTTGGGGAGACAAACCTTCCAATTTCCACTGAAGGACCTAGTGGACAACTGGTCCCTGAAAAGGAGGTCTCGGAAAAACCAGCCAAGGTTGTTGAACTGAGATGCTCAACATGTCCGAGAAAGCTTCCTGAGAGACTTGACCTGTAAATAGTTATTGTGTAAAAAGTTAATGTGTTTTAAGCTTGTTAGCTGCACTTTTAAGGAAAAGAGGAGGAATGTGTTAAAGTGAGGTACCCTGTCCATTTAAGAGAATGCAAGTGTATTGATCATGTGACAGCACTGACACATCACTGTACAGTGCAGGCAACTGGGAACTGTAAGTCTACTTCTGGAGGTTTCTGAGTGAGCACATATGATCTGGTGCTCTGCCTTATGGGAAAAATTTTCCCCCCATTGGGGGGAAGCGCTGGAGCAGGCGTGGGTGGGTATGCCTCCGATCACCGCCCCCAATTGGGGGCGTTCCGCCATTTTACGTGGGCAGGCCAATTAAGGCCTGCCCAGCGTGATGTCTGCTAGGAAGCGCTATGCGGGCGGGGGGATTGCCTCAGCCAGGAGTGTGCTCTTTCGCGCATGCACATGAAAGAGCACACTGATCTCCCTGAGGCTAAGTGCTGCCTCAGGGGGATCGGCTCCGAATTAAAATTTGCAATAAAAAATGATAGAAAAACTTCCCTGACATGTCCCCTCATGTGATATTGTCACATGAGTTGGGACATGTCCATAACTTTAACTGAAACCTTTATTAAAAATTTAAACACCCTCATGAAACCTCATCCCACCTGTGGATGAGGTATCATGCTTTTTCTGAAGCCCGCCAGGGCTCCTGGCCTGCCCGGCAACCTTAAGGTTGGATGGGCAGGTCCGTTAATGATTTTAATTAGTTTCTCAATGGCCTCAATAGGCCGTTGACAGATTGGTGGGTGCACAGCTGACTCGGCTGCGCCCCTGCTGACCTGAAAATGGAAATGACACGGGGTGACGTCAGGAATTTCACCTGATGTCATCCCACATCATTTTACACGTTGGCGAGCGGGCCCACCCCTGCTCGCCGACCAGAAGATCCTGCCCTATATATCAATAAATCATCACTGTTTATTCTTACATCACTCTCTCCCCACTATTGATTGCAAGCAGCAATTGATGTGAACATAGGAAAGTGTGCAGTTAGTGTTCAGTTGGCCAACATACTCAAGACATAAAAGTATAGTTTCAGAGTTAAGCGGTACTTCTTTACACAAGGGTGGTTAACAATGAATCAGGTTATCAGGAAAGGTGGTTAATCCTATAAGGGCACTGATCTCATTTAAGAAACAATAAATGTTGTAATAGGAAGACAGTGGGGCTAGTATTCTGGATGATGATATTCAATGGATTCAAAAACCTTCTTAATCCAATATTGTGAGCTTGAGATGCAGAGGAAGAGAAAGTATGAGGTAGAAAATCTGTAAAACTGTGCTTCCACAGTCAAGAATATTCTAAGTAAAGCTTAGGTAATTTACTCGTTCTGCATTGTGTTTGTGATCATCACACACGTGGTATACAGGGAAGAAATGTGATTATGGTGAGCTGGTACTGTTCCAGGATCTGCTTGATTGTGCTGCTGGATCATTCAACATCTGGCCTACTTTAGCCACGTCACTATTTCCTTCTTATCTGCATTTTACTGGCTGCAGTAACAACTACACTTGCTGCACAGACAAGCTTTGCACAGTATCTGTGCCAGAATTTGGTTCCCAAGGTTTTCAGTTTGAAAGTACATGGGCGGCTTCTTCATGGAAGCTACAACAACAAGCAGATTTCTCAGTTCCAGGGACCTTCTTTGTCAACAGAAAGGAGCAAAGCAGATGAATAACTTGGCAAGATGGGATGGTTGGTTTAGAGTGTGGAGTTGGGAGTAGAAATTGTTCCTCAATGTCTGCCCTCTTACATGGATGCAATAATTCCATGAAGTTATAGGAAGGGAACAGGAGAGTTCTCTTCATGCTCTGGACAATATTTATCCTTAAATCAATATCATTGAAGCGTATTACCTCTGGTTATTATCTCAAAGCTGTTAATAGGAGCTTGCTATGCACATATTGGTGCTGCATTTCCTATAATATTACAGTGACAACATTTCAAAAATAGATAATTGGTTGTAAGGCACTCTGGGATGTCCTGTGGGGGTGAAAGATGCTGTGTAAATACAATTCTTTTTAATTCATTCGTGGGATGTGAGCATTGTTGGCAATGGCATTTTTTGTCAATCCCGAATTACCCTTGAGAAGATGTTGGTCATTTGCCTTCTTGAACCGTTGCAGTCCATGTGGTATAGGTAAACCCACAGTGCTGTTTGGAAGAGAATTCCTTTCTTCCTTCATTATTAATCTGACTCTTTTGCATTGATCCACACACAATTAACTTTAAAATATTCAGTAGAATTTTCAAGATTTACCTTTGCCTCACCATTGGATATTTATACTGGATAATGAGTGCTTCAATGCTGCATCAGTGATAATGTATTCCTGGTTGAACAATGGGGATGGAATAACGCTACCTGTTCCTGTAAGTTTGCTACAAAATTGGAGGGAAAAAACAACCAACAGAAGGGCAATAGGAATAAACTCAAATTCCTGACTGGGGAAGGGAATGAAGTTGTAGCTGAAATCTCTGATGGACCTGTTGTAAAGAAGGGGTGTGTCTAGGTTAGAAGAGCTCATGGACTTCTTTGTTACTAAGATTGAGAAATTCTGATTAGCTGCCTCTGCTACGTCCTTCCCTTCCGCTAGACCATCTGGCCAAACTTCCTCTAAAGAATCCCCTGCACTAAACATGACCTCACATCTTTCTCAAGTTTCTCTCCTTATCTCCCTTCATGCCGTCCCTGAGCTGATCTTCTCCATGAGACCCACTTCCTGATCCCTCTATCCTAGTCTGACTGAACTGCTGATCACCCAACTTCCTCTCCTGGCCCCCATGTTAGCTAATACCGTCAATGGTTCTCTCTCTTCAGGTATTGTCCTCTCTCCTTTAAACCTGCTGTCATCACTCATCTGCACAAAAACCCAAACCTTGACCCCCGCCGCCCTGGAAAACTACTGTCTCATCTCCAACCTCCCAACGTCCTTGAACATATTGTTGCCTCCCAAATCTATTCCCATTCTTTCTGGAATTCCATGTTTGAGTCCTTCCAATCAATACCAAAACAGCTCTTGTCAAAGTCACAAATGGCGCCCTGTGTGACTGTGGCAAAGATAAACATTTCCTCTTCATCCTCCTTGAGTGCAGCCTTTGACATGGTTAACCACACCATCCTCATCCAAGGTCTCTCCACAGTCCCCAGCTGGGTGGGGCTGCTCTCACCTGGTTCCTTTCTTATTGACCTCATCATAACAATGGAATCCCTTGCAAAGACTTCTCTCCTTGATCCTGAACTGCCACCTCTGGTGTCTCCCAAGGATCTATCCTGTTGCTCCCCCTCCTATTTCTCAGCTACCTGCTGCCCCCGAGCAACATCGTCTGGAGGCACAGCATTAGCTTAGTATACCGATGACACCCAGCTCTACCTCACTACCACTTCTCTTGACTCCTCCACTGTTGCTAAATTGTCAGACTGCTTATCTGACATCCAGTAGTGGATGAATAGAAATTTTCTCCAATTAAATTTTGGGAAGACTGAAGCCGTTGTTTTCAGTCCCAGCTCCAAAATCATAACTGTTGACTCCATCCCTCTCGCTGACAACAATCTGAGATTAAGCCGATCTGTTCACAGATTGATCCTGAGATGATCTTCCAAACTCATATTCACAGCATTACTAAGGCTGCCTATTCGCCCTGGCTCAGCTGCTGAAACCCTTATTCGTGCCTTTGTTACCTCTAGATTCAACTATTCCAATGCAATCCTGGCTAGTCTCTCACATTCTACCCTTCATAAGTTTGAGGTCATCCAAAACTCTGCTTCCCATGTCTTAACTTGCACTAATTGTTTCCCAATAACTCCTGTGCTCATTTCATGTCATAGTTGGATTTATAGTGATCCTGTGAAACATCTAGGAACGTTTCATTATGTTAAAGGTGCTATATGAATATGTTGATGTTGTCTTATAGGATCCTTTTGACCAGTTGAAGCTGGTGTATCCCTTTCTCAAATGGAGGGAAGGAGCTGGATCTGAGTTTTCACAGTGTAATGGAAAAAAAACAGTCACTGTTTGCTTTTTAATTATTTTGATTCTTGAATGATTCATAAGATCAGATAAGATAAGATTCCTTGGCTTTGGAGAGATTCCAAGATTTTCCTGATGCTCTAGCAAAATCCAGGTGCATTTCCCTGGTGAAAATGTGCTCGCTTTTCCAGGTGGCAGGTCAAATGAAAATGATGTTGCAGGAACACAAGGGCAAGTGTTAGAGAAATAGGTAGCAAATGAATCAGCACTCTAAGCAAAGCAACAAGGAGATTCATTAAGTAATTAAAGTCTTGTGATCTAAGGCTGTATTCCAAACCCTAAAGATGTAATTAATGAAAATGTTCTGTGTGCTCAGCACAGTGTGATTATATTTGAAATATTGATTTGCTTCTGTCCTTTCCAATCATTAATTGTCCCTATCCTAATTTCGGCTTTGAGCAATTGTGGCATTTATTATACGTGACAATAGTATTTGTCTTTTAATCCAACAATCCTCCTCACCAAACCTGGCAATGATGGTCAGACAATTGCTCATATAAGTTTCGCCATAAAAGAACCAGTATATTTCGGTTAGATTGAAAAGAAATCACATTCACTCCCTCCACTGGCCCCCCCATTTCAGCTAATCTGACAGGGAACAATATTTATAGTCAACTTTTGAAGACTATATATATATGTACAGGAGCTATAAAAATATCTTGGCCTATTTTTGAGCTGAGAACTTCATGTACATACGAACCTAGAAGCCTGAGGATCAGTGGAATTTGGTCTTTGTGCTTATCAGCATGTTTGAGGGAAATTGCTATTATTCGCATCTTTATTGGCAGCTAACCTGAGGAACGATTTCAGTCTCTACCTGCTTGCTTTGCCTGTATCAGGTAAGTCCCATTAGGTGTTTGGAGTGGGCTAGTTGGTGGGGTTGGGGGGGCGCGGAGAGGGGAGGGGTGGTGGGATGATGGGGTGATGGGGTGGCACTTGCGTATGGCGTCAGGACAGCTCTCTTGTTCCTCCACAGGTTTTGAAAGATTTTAAAGACTTGCCTTTAATTGCCAGCTGATGATGACTGCTGAAGCATCCTGAACAGGGAAGGCTTGATGTCTGATCTACTTATTGCTAAATAATTTCGTTAAAGGGCCTTTCCACAGTGTTGGGCATATATTAACATGCCCAGGAAGTTTTATCCCTGTGTTAGGCATCAGCCTGGGACTCCAAAAAATGGACCTCAAGGATTTTAACAGTAGAAACACTGTTAAAAACAGTGGAAACTCTAATCTGCTCAGATTAGGTGGAAATCATCCCACTGCTAAATTGATATGCGTTGTGCATGTTTTAAGCCAAAAATGGGCACACAAGTGCCAATTTCTATCCTTAGGGTTTCACTCTGGTCTATGAAATGATGATTTGATCAGTATTAATGTTTTGTTAATTTGGACTTTTACTGCCTCTAGTGTTTTGCTGAGCTGTCTCTACAACTATATGGCAGGAATTTGACAAAGCCCACCAGCAAAGGGCAGGGACCTGGTTACTTTGGATTCCCATCAACTCTGAGAGTTCCCAAGTGACCTTGCAATGGCTGGAACCTCTGGCTGCCCCTTCCCAGGCAAATGACAGCAAGGACATGGAGTTGAGGTAGACCTCGGGGCATGGATTTACCGTGCTGGAAACTCTTGCTTCCCCACCTCAGAAAGAACTTGGGCATAACATAGCAACATTGTATTTTGAGAGGAATGAAGTCATTGAAATGGCATACTGTGCCTGTACCAGTTACTAAGAGGGTACAAGTGGGCCTCACTGGGGGAGGGTGATCTGAACCATCAAAGAACAAGTCTGCCATTGTTAAAAAATTGCTTCAACCCTCTCATGCCAGGATTGAAGAGGGACAGACTTCACTGAACCTTCATGGTAAGGTGGTCTGGACATTTTTCCTGTGGATGGTGGGCAGGTGTTGGAATGCCCAGCTGCATGGGCAGGCAGGTACTGGAGATGGACTCATAGGGATGTGATTACCCTGCAGCCTCATGTTCATGTGCTACCTTTCCTTGATGCTGTAAACCTCAGGTTTGCACCAATGGGTGCAATTGTAACTGTTGGGATTGCAGCCTGTGAAATTTGTTTTCAAAATAAATCTTTTTGCTCTTTGTATAGTTATTGTATCTGCAAATTTGGCACTGGTGAACACTGTTGTTACGACAGTTCCTGAGAAGTAATATGGGTCGATATTCTCTACTCTTTACTGGTCTTATGGATTTTTGGTGGCAATGGCCATTTCCAACTCACCCTTTCACTGTTACATTGCTGGATGTTCCCTCAGTGGGGTTAAACTATAAAACCACTTGTGCCCAGAAAACTCCCCAGCAACCTGTGATGAGGAAGAGGTATGCCATGAATTCCGTATTGTTGGGTGATTTGCGGCACTCGATCAATAGCTTCACAAAAAGGAGATCTTGTCTTGGATCTCCCCATGAGTGTCAAGATATTGTTAGATTTGTGCCATAAATGTAAATGAATCTCGCCCCACCCATTTACAACAAGAACCATAACTTGCATTATGATAGAGACTTTAGCATTGTAAAACACCTCAAGGCATCGGACAGGAATGCTATCAAACATAATTTGATATTAAGCCAAATAAGAAGTTACTAGTATAGATAACCAAAAGCTTGGTGTTATGGGGGAGGAGAGATAAACTGAAACGCCCAATTCCCTTTCCATCTGTCTATAATCAGTGTGGTTTATTTTTGGTAAGGTAGATGTGTGTGTTTCTAAACCTCTGTTAGAGTGTGATCAATTTAAAAGTGAACAGCAGCAGACCTTTGTGGGTTTAAACAAAGAGCATTACTTATTCACATACTCACCCCGAAAAATCGGACATACACCACACACTCAAGAAAGATACAATTAAAAAAGATGGTGCACTTCTCAAGTATTAAAACCAAAAGAATAGTTAACAGTTCATGTGTCTTTGAGAGTCCAGTGACGGAGGAAGCTTTTCCCATTCTATAACTGTAGTTTACCTAAGTTCAGATGGCTGGGGTCAGATCGGATTAACTGCAGGTCACCTCTCATTCTTCTAAACTCCAATGGATACAGGCCCAACTTGTCCAGCTTTTCCTCATAGGATAACCCCCTCATTTCAAGAATCAGTCAAGTGACCCTTCTCTGAACAGCTTCAAATGAAATTTTGTCCTTCCTTAAATAAAGAGAACAAAACTAACAACAGTACATCAGATGTGGTCACATCTATACAACTGTAGCAAAACATCCTTACTTTTATATACCATTCCCCTTGCAATAAACAACAGCATTTGCCTTCCACTTGCTGTAACTCCATACTAAAAACTTTTGTGATTCTTATACCAGGGAATCCAGATCCCTCTGTACCTGAGAGTTCTGCAATCTTTCCCCATTTAAATAAGATGCTGCTTTTTTATTCTTCCTGGAAAAGTGGATAAAATTCACATTTTTCCACATTATACTCCATCTGCCAAATTTTTTGCCCACTCACTTAACCTATCTATATCCCTTTGAACACTCCTTATATCTTCTTCGCAACTTACTTTCCTGTCTATTTTTGCATCATCAGCAAATCTAACAACCATACATTTGATCTATCACCCAAGTCATTAATATAGATTGTAAATAGTTGAGGTCCCAGCACTGATCCCTGTGGCAGCCCACTCATTACATCTTGTCAACCTGAAAATGACCCATTTATGCCAACTCTCTGCTTCCCGTTAGCTAACCAATCCTCTATCCATGCTAATATGTTACCCACTAAAGCATAAGCTCTTATTTTGTGTTGTAGCCTTTGATGTGGCACCTTATCAAATACCTCTTGGAAATCTAAGTACAGCACATTTACAAGGTTCCACTTTATCCACGTGCTTGCTACTTCCTCAAAGAACTTTAATAAATTAGCTAAACATGATTTCCCTTTCAAAAAAACACATTGACTTGGCCTGACTGCATTGAGATTTTCTAAATGTCCTGCTGTAACCTCCTTAATAATAGATTCCAGCATGCCCATTGGTTTCTCCAACTGATGTGAACCCTGCTTTGCCTTTCAACAGGAGGCCCGGTGCAATTACAATGCAAGCAGGCGCTCACTTGGCCAATCAGAGGTCAGCAGCTCTCCAGTTCTGGCAGTGGCACCTGGTACAGTGACTGCTTCTGGTAACACATTGGTATTATTGCTGGATCACTCTAGAGAGGTAAATAGGGTGGGCTGGCAGTGCTGGGGCAGTGTTGTTGGCAATGGGGAGGGTCAGATGCCAGGGCAGGGAGGTGGCTTTTAATGGGGCCCCACACTTCCCATTGCTAGGTCCCCTGATTGGGCACTGAATGCCTATGGATGAGGTACCACCCTGGTAGGTTGCTGGCAACCCCTTCAGGGTTTGTTGGGCAGCTTTCTGAAGGCACAGAAGATCCGTGTAATTTTCGTTTAATCTCTGAGCTACCATTAAGTCCCAGTGGGATCAGGGATAATTGGTTTTAAGTGGCTTATTAATGAACCTAATTGCCTTCTTGCTGCTAACAGGTGAGTTTCCTGCTTCAGCCCCTTCTTGTCACCCACTTAGTACGGGACAGTTTTCCTGCCACTGGGAATCTGACACATGGTCTCCTATGCAATTCTCTGGGCCCACTCACCATTCTGCCCTTGGTGTGAGTTAAGATAGGGGCAGCAGTGTTTTGCATGACCTCAAATTTATGGAGAGTGGAATAAGAGAGACTGACAGAGCATTGAAATAGTCAAGTCTGAATGTAACAGAGGGAAGGATAAGGGTTTCACTAGCAGGTGAGATCAGACAAAAGTGATGCTATGGAGCTTCATTTCACAGCACAAATACCCTGTTAATGGGACAGTTAATGGTTCTAACATAAACCTCTGGAGCTCAGGAAGGGAACAATTGAAACTCTGGAATCTCCCTCTCACATGTAGTAAATTGTTCTTAGCGGTTTTTAAATGTTAATGTTTTAAAGGCCAGGATTTTATGGCTCCACCACGGCATGTCTCCCCCCCCACAGCAAATGCAGCAAGCCATTTAAATCTCCACTCAGTTCTGCGGGACCATAACATCCAGGCGGGCGGGAGGGGCCATAAAATTCTGGCCAAAATGTTTTTACTGTTCACTGCCTCTTTTTTTCTCCCTTGTAATCCCTTGCTTTATTTCATTTCCTGCATCTAATTTGACTCTAATTCACCCTATTTCATTGTCTCTTGTTCCCTCTGTTTCATTCTCTACCTTTGAATTTCATTGACTAGGGAGATTGAACCTTCTGAACATCCAGCCCAATGGTCTATGTTCAATTGACCGTGCCATGATCTCAACACCTCGCAATTCCAGCAATTTGCAGAGTAAAAAACTACAACCTAATGGTTGAAGAAAATAATCCAATTTACGACATTTGCTGTAAGACGCCCCACGCTCTCCAGCATATTCTGAGCCGTGATTTCAAGCTTTATTGACAGCACTGTGATTCAGGAGCTACCCCGCCACCATCCCAACTCCACAGCATTAAAAATTTCCTTCAAATTAAAATAAAAGCTATATTCCTTTCAACTTGGTCCAAATCGGAAGTACAATAGAACCTAATTTCATGCTATATTGATTGAATTCATAGACCTGACAGAATTGTAAAGTTCCTATCGACCCTTTGATTGCTTTTTATACATCAGATCACCTCTATAGCTTTATATAGAGGAAGTGGAGTTGGAATCAGTTGGAAAACAATTCACCTTAAAGTCTTAGAACTGATGAGATTTTATAAAGGATCTTTTCTGCCAGGAATGGGCCTCTGTGAAATTAATTTGACACAAGACTTCCCCAGTTCCCCAGTGGGCTTGGGACCATGTAGTAAGTAGATGTATAATTCCTCCTTCCTGTCAATCACTCATCATGTGATGCGATTACAGGGGCTTTGACCATTAAGCTTATTGCACAGGTAATCTGGGGGGGGCAGGGCTGCTGACGAGAGATCACGTCTAGTGTTCAAGCTCCTCTACATGTCTCTGAAATAAAGTTTAGCCTTTTCTTCCCCAAAACCTGCTGCCTCATCAAGTTATTATAAACCAGATCAAGCAGCAAGAGCTTAATGGAAAATTGGCCAAGAATTGAGCACAAACCAGCTCAATGGTGAAGAATGCATTTCAAGCTGACACAAGATTTTCTAAGAATTCAGCATTCATAAACATAAAATTGCCAGACTGACTGGAATGAGAAATATAAATAGAAATGTCACACTGACACAGCAGGAGTGGTCACAGCACATGGGCTGAATTTTAATTTGCTGGAGTTTGTGCATTTAGGAGCAGGTAAGTGGTGGGTGGGGGCGGGGGGAGAGGGAATTGGTAAATTAGAGTGATTTCCAGTGCCTCCCCCACTGCAGTTGTGAGCTACATCATCGGTGAAGGATGCTCTAAGGTTTTGCCTGTGCCCCTCGTGTTCTGTGTTCCCTTCTGCAAGGAAGGGAAGACAGACCTGTGAGTGTGTGTATAATGGTATCTGAAAGATGGAGTGCATTCAGTGAGGATGTCCATGAGGGAGAGATGCGATATTGCAGAAGGCTGAGGATGAGTGTGGGTGATGGATGGATAGTTAGGAATGTGAAGAAGTGCATAGAAAGATTAAGATGAGTCCACCTGCAAGATGAGTGGGTTTGAAGAGTTCAGTGATGGGTAGGCTTGAGAAGGCAAAGTGGGATGTGCACAATGGGATGCAGGTGAATATGCCACTGTGCTCACCTTTCCTGACTGAAAGGCCACTGAAGCACTTTCTGCATTGAATCCTGAGAAGTGGTACCATGTTCCTGTGGCTGACCTCCTCCGCATGCTCCAGCCATGCCTGCAGGCTTCTCCCTCATGTTGATAGGGAAGAGTATTTCTCTCCTACTCCTAGCAGCATTTCTAGGGAGGCTTCGCTGAAACAGGCACAGTCTTTGCCTGTGTTGTCGCCATTCTGCCATTTGTTTCTCTTCTTTCTAACTCCACACTCCTTCAACTTGCAAGTATTGGGTGTTCCTTTAAGTCCTGGAGTTGCGATTGCATCGTGCAGGTTCACATTACGCCCGGTACCACTGTTCTGATGAGAAGCCCACCAGTAAAATTATAGCAAAATAGCTGAGTTAAAAAGCCGCTGACAGACAAGTTACACTCCATTGTGCTGTTCCTGTGCACTATCAGGCAGGCACCCTCCTTTACACAGCACCACTACCACCCCTGCAGCTCTCCCCCACCCACACCCTTACCCTGCTCCCAGTGTGTGGTAAAATTCAAATCAGGGCCCATAATTCAGATCACTCAAACTATTCTGCACTTAGCTGGGAATGTTAGTGATGGAACTGAGTGCTTAAACTGAATATTATCCCCCAAGGATATATATTCACCAACTTGAAGAAGAGAGAATTCAATAAAATTACAATTTTAGCTACGAGGAGAGATTGGATAGGTTGGGGTTATTTTCCTTAGAACAAAGGCGGCTGAGAGGTGACTTGATTGAGGTGTACAAAATTATGAGGGGAATAGAGTGAACAGGATAAAATTGTTTCCCTTGGTGGAGAATTCTAGAACCAGGGGACATAGATTCAAGATAAGTGGCAGAAGGTGTAGGGGGGACATGAGGAAGAACTTTTTTTACGCAGAGGGTAGTGGGTGTCTGGAATTCGCTGCCCAAGTTGGTGGTAGAGGCAGAAACTCTAACCTCTTAAAAAGTACCTGGATCTGCACCTTAAGTGCTGTAAACTGCAGGGCTATGGGCTGGGTGCAGGAAGGTGGGATTAGAAAGGGCACCTGGGTGTCCTCGGGCTGGCATGGACAGGATGGGCCGAATGACCGCATTCTGTGCTATAACTTTTCTATGGTTCTACTTAAAAAAATGTTTAATCTCAGACCCATCCATGGATACACTGTGGGCAGCATCATCCTAGATTTGCACTATGTGTGTTAGCGGGTGGGAAAAAGAACGTTTTTCCCACTTGTTGCAATGGCAGGTAGTCATGCCGAATCGTCCCAATCCCCCCTCATTAATCATGCATTCCCGGGAAACAAGCCTTTTCAATGGCAGGCAGGCTCTCATTTGCCTGCCACACCATCACCTCACCACGCCAGGCGCCATATTTAAAGTGCAGCCGCCCGCACATCTCTCAGTGTTTCCAGCCCAGGACTGCTGCACAGAAGACATGGCCCTGAAAGGCAAGAAGACTGCAGCACCCGATTCAGTGATGTGTCCCTTGAGTGCCTTTTTTTGACAATGTGGAGGCCCACCGGGATGTTATCTACACCCGTTCTGGCTGTAGGAGGGTCAGAAACATCACCAATCTGGCTTGGGAGGCGATGGCCGCGGTGGTCAGTGCCAACACCCTGCAAAAAAGAGGACAGCCACCGAGTGCCGCAGAGGATGAATGATCTCCTCTGTTTCACCAGGGTAGGTCATTCTTCTCATCAATCTCAACTCACACTCACAAACCCATCACACATCCACAGCGATCTCACTCACTTGCCTGTTCAAGAGGCATCACCATTCACTCTTTCACACACAACTTCATTGTCATCCCATCTATGGG
Source organism: Cetorhinus maximus (assembly GCF_964194155.1). Lineage (NCBI taxonomy): Eukaryota > Metazoa > Chordata > Chondrichthyes > Lamniformes > Cetorhinidae > Cetorhinus > Cetorhinus maximus. The sequence goes on from NC_135888.1 coordinate 122,817,304, forward strand.
ACCACTCAGCACCCACACATAGCAGGCATACTTATTATCTGGCCTGGTATGTGTCCTGCTTTAAACCTTTCCATCTCTATTCATGCAGGACAGGCTGGCACACAAGAGGGAGAAGTTGCAGACTGGTGGAAGAATCCTTGAAAACAAGGGTCTCACGGACTTTGAAAATAGAGCCATCCAGATGGCTGGCGAAGATCTGGACTGTTCCTGTGCTGATGGTGAGGTCAGTGGTGCTCTACCAAGTGAGGATCCATCAGTGCAACATCCATCAGACAACCATCTGTGAGTTACATCCCCTGTTCCGCAGTGCCCTGTCATACGCTAATTATCTCCCCTTGCTTTCACAGGCACATTTGGGAAACAGCCGACAGAGTCCATAACCCAGGGCCTCCAATCAAGCCCCGAAGAAACCTCCGAAGGAGAATCTGAAGGCACCTTCATTGAAGACTAGTCACGGCGCTCACCCACACCCTCTACCAGTGCAGACACAGACAGGTTGGTGGGACCTAGCTTTAGAGTAGCCTCGAGATCACAATCTAGCGAACACAGCAGGTGGTGGCAGAGACTTCCCAGGTCTCTGGCAATCGGCAGATTGCTGCAGACCAGAAATCTGCTTAGTCCGAGTCCGATGATGAGCCTCTGGTCTTGGTCATGTCACGGTTGCTGGAGCTGCAATGGCAAGCTTGGGAACATCAGGAAGGGATGTCCACTAAACTCCTCAGATTGCAAGGACTAATGGAGGAGCCTGTCTGCCTTCAGCCTGAGGTGATAACGTTGGCTTGCCAATGCACTGAGGTCAACACTAGTAGGATGGCAGCTGCCATGGAGGCCTTGGTCCAGGACATTGGTCCTGTACTGCTGTGCGGGCTAAACTCCATCGCTGATGCCATAGTTGGTCTCCAAAAGTGTGTGTGCAAGAGGTGCTCGATCTTACTCCAACTACCCCTACTCTGAGGAGCCAGCCAGGGGCCCTTGGGCATCCATAGGGAGAAGGACCAGCAGCTTGACACCCCAGGGCCATCCACCCAGGTGACTCTGGGAGTGTCTGGCCCATCTAAATCCCCACTTCCTGTGGCCTCAGCAGCTCCAGCTCCACAAGCAGAGGGTGCTGCTGCACACAACAGGACCCCGAAAGCAGGCCAGGGCCCTCCAGGACTCAACCCTCGAGAGGACGCCCGCCAAGGCCATCACAGACAAGTCAGCAGGCTGCATCCACCTCTGCTGTGGATGTCCGAGGAGCACCAAGATGTAGCGGCAGGGTTAGGAAGGTTAAGGAGATGTAAAAATTCTTTCGTTATCAACAGTCACAGATTGCAACTCTTTCGAGTACAATCACAGTTCTTGGTTTCCGGGAGTGGGACATGAACCCACAACCTTCTGATTCAAAGGCGAGGGTGCTATGGACTGAGCCACAGCTGACACCTCTTAAGGAGATGTAATAGCACAGCCTGGGCATGGGTCTTAATCACTTGTACATAATGTTCACTATTGTAAAAAAACTCCCAAGAATGTCTCCCTGCCTATGGCCCCTTGTTATGATGAGCAGTACTCATGTCACTCAGATGTGTAACCTTGGTTCCTGCACAAGATAAAGACAGGTCTTTCAGTCCAGGGCCTTTTCCCTGTGCTTTGTGCAGCCTTCAGACCAAAGTGATGGTCCGGCCTCATACTCACTGTACACACTACTGATGCCTGCACCTCAATGGTGCTTGTCGTCACCGCCAGAATGTCATGGGCAGGCATCAGAGAGTTCCATCATTCTCTGTGTGCTCTCAGCACCTTTAAGGTGGGGCTGGCCCCCATCTTTTCAGCATCTGTGACCGATGACGCTATGCTGAATGGGTCAGATGCTGAAGGCAGACAAAGGGTCAGGTGCATTTAAAGTTTCACAGCTTCGTCTCCATGATATATGACCATGATCACAGAGCGCAAGTGAGCTGCCCTCGGCCAGACAGGAGTCAAACATTCTCAGAGGCTATGTGAAGATCTATGGAGTGTCCTCATTGCATGTTGTCATCATCCTCTTGGAATTAGGGCCTCCGCTGCTTCTCCATGACAGGAGCCTTATTACAGAGGATACGTGCGCTGCCATCGGCCACACAGGAGTCAAATGTTCACAGTTGCAAAGTGAGGATCTATGGTGTCCCCTCACTACATGTTGTCATCATCCTCCACAAATCTAGCATCTATGAGGGCCTCCTGAGTGTGCCTGCCTTGTCTAACCAGTGCGATGGCCTCAACACCTTCAGTGTCCCCTTCAAGGACTTCCTCAGCCTCATCACCATCAACGCCCTCATTGGCAGAAACGTGCAGCTCCTCCATTTTCTCCACAGCCAGCTTCTCTCCCTGTTGCAGCGCTAGGTTGTAAAGGGCACAGCAAGAGACGACAATGCGTGACACCTTCTGTGGACTTTATTGCAGGGCTTCACCAGACTGGTCCAGGCACTGGAACCTCATTTTCATCATTCCGATGGTCTGCTCCACCAAGTTTCAAGTTGTAGCATGAGCCTCATTATAACTTCTCTCTGCTGCAGTCTGAGGCCGCAACACGGGTATTATCAGCCACGGCATCTGTGGGTAGCCCTTGTCCCCAAGAACCCAACTCCGCAACCTCTGTGGGCCCTGGAAGATGTCAGGGATCAGAGACCTGATAAGGATGTTGGAGTTGTGGATACTCCTTGAGAACCACGCGCAGACCTGCAGGATGCGTTTCTCACGGTCACATACCGGCTGCACATTCAGTGAATGAAATCCCTTGCAGTTGATGTAGTTGACCGCTTGTTGCCATGGAGATCTGAGCACCATGTGAGTGCAGTGGATGTCACCCTGCACCTGTGGGAAATCTGAGATTTGGGCAAATACCAGCGCTCTCGCATCCTGGCTGCCGTGGTCCCGGGCGAAATCCACAAAGTTGTGTCTTCGTGAAGATGGCATCTGCGACCTCATGGATGCAGTCCACTAAATGACCATTAGTTTGTAGTCCGTGCCTTAGGGCTGAGAAGCTCAGGAGCATTTAGCAGCAATTTCATGCCTCAGCGTTGCTTGAGTGGGCAGAGAAGCTAGAGGCCTGACTCCAAGCATCTCAATGTGGCTGCGCCTGAACTGTCTGAACAGGAGGGATCTGTACCATTGGGAAGGTCTCCACCTGAACCGATTTGGGACCAATGTTCTACTGAAAAGGGTAAATAGGGTGGTCAACAGGACTTTAAACTAGAAAGTTGTGGGGGGGGGGGGTGGGAGGGAAGGGTAAAACTCCAAGAGGTATGACTAATGGGACACAAAGCAGCAGATTAGCGTGTGGGTGGGTGGATTCAACTTCATGAAAAATTATGAAAAAACTGAAAAGAAAGGAGAGCCCAGGAGAGGCTATTAAAGTCTCCAGAACACAAAATAGGACAGAGTGTTTGGAAAGGGCTAGGAATCTAACTTCAAGCACATCAGATAAAGGGACGACAACGAGAAAGGGGACGGGAAATATAGGACTGAAGGTGTTGTATCTGAATGCACGCAGTATACGAAATAAGGTAAATGAGCTTGTGGCGCAGATTGAAATTGGCAGGTATGATGTGGTGGGCATCACGGAGACATGGCTGCAAGGGGATCAGGACTGGGAGCTAAATATCCAAGGATATACATCCTATCGAAAAGATAGGCAGGTTGGCAGAGGGGGTGGGGTTGCTTTGTTAGTAAGAAATGAAATTAAATCGATAGCAAGAAATGATGTAGGGTCAGATGCTGTAGAATCTGTGTGGGTAGAGTTGAGGAACTGCAAAGGTGAAAAAAACCATAATGGGAGTTATGTACAGGCCTCCAAACAGTAGTCAGGATGTGGGGCACAAGATACACTAGGAGATAGAAAAGGCGTGTAAGAAAGGCAAGGTTACAGTGATCATGGGGGATTTCAATATGCAGGTAGACTGGGAAAATCAGGTTGGTAGTGGATCCCAAGAAAAGGAATTTGTGGAATGTCTATGAGATGGCTTTTTGGAGCAGCTTGTGGTGGAGCCCACTAGGGAACAGGCAATTCTAGATTTAGTGATGTGTAATGAGGCAGATATGATTAGGGAGCTTAAGGTGAAGGAACCCTTAGGAGGAAGTGACCATAATATGATAGAATTTACCCTGCAATTTGAGAGGAAAAAGCTGGAATCAAATGTAACAGTATTACAGTTGAATAAAGGCAACTACAGAGGCATGAGGGAGGAGCTGGCCAGAATTGACTGGGAGATGAGCCTAGCGGGAAAGACAGTGGAACAGCAATGGCAGGAGTTTCTGGAAGTAATTTGGGAGACACAGCAAAAATTCATCTCTAGGAAGAAGAAGCATACTAAAGGGAGGGCGAGGCAACCATGGCTGACAAGGGAAGTCAGGGACAGCAGAAAAGCTAAAGAGAAAGCATACAATGCGGCGAAGAGCAGTGGGAAACCAGGGGATTGGGAAGCCTACAAAGACCAACAGAGGACAACTAAAAAAGAAATAAGGAGGGAGAAGATTAAATATAAGGGTAAACTAGCCGGTAATATAAAAGAAGATTGCAAGTTTTTTTTAGATATATAAAGGGTAAGAGAGAGGCAAAAATGGACATTGGGCCGCTGGAAAATGACGCTGGAGAAGTAGTAGTGGGGAGAAAAGAAATGGCGGAGGAACTGAATAGGTACTTTGCGTCAGTCTTCACAATGGAAGACACAAGTGACATCCCCAAAGTTCAGGAGAGTCGGGGGGCAGAGGTGACTATGGTGGCCATTACAAAGGAGAAGGTGCTAGGAAAACTAAAAGGTCTGAAGGTGGATAAATCACCTGGACCAGATGGATTACACCCCTGAGTTCTGAAGGGGATAGCTGAAGAGATAGTGGAGGCATTGGTGGTGATCTTTCAGGAATCACTGGAGTCAGGGAGGGTCCCAGAGGACTGGAAAATCGCTAATGTAACCCCCTTGTTTAAGAAGGGAGTGAGGCAAAAGACCGGAAATTACAGGCCGATTAGTTTGACCTCGGTCGTTGGTAAGATTTTAGAGTCCATTATTAAGGATGAGATTTCAGAATACTTGGAAGTGCATGGTAAAATCGGGCAAAGTCAGCATGGTTTTATCAAGGGGAGGTCATGCCTGACAAATCTGTTATAATTCTTTATGGAGGTAACGAGTAGGTTAGACAAAGGAGAGCCAATGGATGTTATCTACTTGGACTTCCAGAAGGCCTTTGACAAGGTGCCGCACAGGAGGCTACTCAGTAAGATAAAGGCCCATGGTGTTAGTGGCAAGGTACTAGCATGGATAGAAGATTAGCTGTCTGGCAGGAGGCAGAGAGTGGGGATAAGGGGGTCCTTCTCAGGATGGCAGCCAGTGACTAATGGAGTTCCTCAGGGGTCAGTGTTGGGACCACAACTTTTCACTTTATACATTAATGATCTAGATGAAGGAATTGAGGGCATTGTGGCTAAGTTTGCAGATGATACAAAGATAGGTGGAGGGGCAGGTAGTATTGAGGAGGCGGGGAGGCTGCAGAGAGATTTGGACAGGTTAGGAGAATGGGCAAAGAAGTGGCAGATGGAATACAATGTGGGGAAGTGTGAGGTCATGCACTTTGGTAGGAAGAATAGAGGCATAGGCTATTTTCTAAATGGGGAGAGAATTCAGAAATCTGGAGTGCAAAGGGACTTGGGAGTCCTAGTCCAGGCTTCTCTTAAGGTTAACTTGCAGGTTGACATGGTAGTTAGGAAGGCAAATGCAATGTTGGCATTTATTTCAAGAGGACTAGAATATAAAAGCAGGGATGTGCAGCTGAGGCTGTATAAGACTCTGGTGAGACCACATTTAGAATATTGTGAGCAATTTTGGGCTCCGTATCTCAAGAAGGATGTGCTGGCCCTGGAAAGGGTCCAGAGGAGGTTCACAAGAATGATCCCAGGAATGAAAGGCTTAACATATGAGGAACGTTTGAGGACTCTGGGTCTATACTCAATGGAGTTTAGAAGGTTGAGGGGGGATCTGATTGAAACTTACAGAATACTGAAAGGCCTGGATAGAGTGGACATGGGGAAGATGTTTCCATTAGTAGGAGAGACTAGGACCCGCGGGCACAGCCTCAGAGTAAAGGGAAGACCTTTTAGAACAGAGATGAGGAGAAACTTCTTCAGCCAGAGAGTGGTGAATCTATGGAATTCATTGCCACAGAAGGCTGTGGAGGCCAGGTCATTGAGTGTATTTAAGACCGAGATAGATAGGTTCTTGATTGGTAAGGGGATCAAAGGTTACAGGGAGAAGGTGGGAGAATGGGGTTGAGAAACTTATCAGCCGTGATTGAATGGCGGAGCAGACTCGATGGGCCGAATGGCCTAATTTCTGCTCCTATGTCTTATGGTCTCAGCTTCAGAGGAATGGTCACTTTATACAACCTCCTCCCACATGTGCTTGTGCACTCACCATCAACCACAGTTTCCTCAACTGCAGGGCAGTCCTTGCCCCACCCCCCAACTCACCTCAACCTTGAAGTCCTACAGACGACCCTGGCGAGCGCTGCGCAATCTTACTGTGTACTCACCTCCCTCAAAATGCAGTCCGCCAAGTGCATGCTTCATATTTGCCGTTGTGAAACACATCAGTGCTCGGATGATCCAGCGTGCGTGGATAATTCCAGCGGGCTGGGCTTATAATGATATGCAGATGTATTATAGTGAGGTTCCCTATGTCCGATGGTGGCAAACGCTTCCCGCCACTGATGGGCAGAGCGAACGATTGCAAACTGGTTTCACGATGTTGTGAAACTGATTTTTTGGCTGTCTCACCATATTGTCCGCTCACACCACCATACCCACCCAGCGCCAGCGGGCACAGAAAATTCCGCCCTGTGTAACAATAAGGGTTCAAGTCCAATTCCAGAGACTTGAGAGAAAACTCTAGGCTGGCACTCCAGAACAGCACTGAAGGAGTGCTGCACTATTAAAATGCTGCCCTCTCAGGTGGACTTAAAAGATCCCACAGCACTATGTTGAAGAAGAGCAGGTAGGGTTCTCCCTGGTGCCATGGTTAAGATTTATCCTTCAATCAACATCACAAAAAAAATTATCTGGCCATTTTCACAATTCTGTTTTTGGGAGTTTGCTGTGTGCAAATTGGCTGCCATTTTTCCAACATCACGAAAAAGTATATAATTTGCTTTAAAGCACTCTGGGACATCCTAAGCTCATGAATGCACCATTTAGAATCAAATTAATTGCATTTATTTATTCTTTTCCCTATACCTTTATTTTTCTCCCAATGTTTATCTACTTCTGTACAAAAGCAAGGAAGTTATGTTAAACCTGTATAAAGCACTGGTTCAGCCTTAATTGGAGTATTGCACCCAATTCTGGGTGCCACACTTTTGGAAGGATGTGAAGGCATTGGGGAGACTACAAAAAAGATTCACAAGAATGGTGATGAGGGATAAGGGACTTCAGTCACATAGATAGACTAGAGAAGTTAGGACTGTTTTCCATGGAGAGAAGGAGGTTGAGAGGAGATTTGATAGAGGTATTCAAAATCATGAGGTGTCTGGACAGAATAGATAGGGAGAAACTGTTCCCTTTATTTGGAAGGATCGAGAACCAGAGGGCACAGATTTAAGTTAATTGGCAAAAGAAGCAATGGCGACATGAGGAAAAACTTTTTCATGCAGCAAGTAGTTAGGATCTGGAATGCAGTGACTGAGAATCTGGTGTAGGCAGGTTCAATAGAGGCATTCAAGGGGAAATTGGATTATTATCTGAAACAGAAGAATGTGCAGAACTACAGGGAATTGCTCCTTCAGAGAGCCAGCAGAGACACAATGGGCCAAAAGGTCCTCTTCTGTGTTGTAACCAATCGGTGATTTTGTGATTTCCTCTCAAATGTTGGAGACAATCAATTGATCTGAAAATTCAGATTCTGCTTATAAAATCAAACAAAAACAAATTTCAGTTTTCAGCATCTGAGGCCCTTATTAAATCAAATGATTTTGGCTTCTGCATGGAAGGAAACATTTTAGTATTAAGCACGTTCCACAGGAGGAAAGAATAATTAAATTGCTGCCTGGTAAACTGTATTCTGTTCTTACTTTCATTGTAAAAATTTGCAGCAAAATCCCATTGCCAACGCAACTCACTAACATTACAATAAACTATTCATTGCCAACAATGTCAAACATTTATGATAAATTAATCTTTGGGAGGGTCTTTAATATGTGTTGTAATCCAAATAAAAGTAATAAAACACTGTACAGTAAGTTAATAAAAATGTGTTGCAATAACTCCAGAGAGTCCACATAGGCCAAACTGTGTCGCAAAGAGAATTTTTAAGGACTACGTCAAAGGATTTTGGCATTTGCTGGATTTACATTATAAGGGAATAGAAATATTAGAGTGACATATGGCAGCCACCTTAATTGATAACTATAGCAGCAATCTGTGATCAAGAGAGAAAATGAACTTACATCCCTGTTATGCCCCTGATAGCCAGCTGGTGAAGGAAGAAACCAGAGTTTACTTGGAAGGAGGAGTGTGACCTAGAGCAGCTTTTGCCACTGGTGATGTTCCCATGCACCTGTTGCTCTAGGTGGTAGAGGTTGCGAAAATAAGGGCAGCTACTTGTTAAGTGCCTGTTCCTTTGCTAAACAAGCCGAGATGGGAATGGGGTGTGGATTTAAGAATGTCAAGTTTTCTTCATTCATGAAACTGAAATAAAAACCACAACAGAAAAGTATAAAAAATACCTGATATCTTTGTTGTAACTTATAACACTTAGGAAGAAAAAGGACACAACATAGCTAGAAAAGTCAGTGCCTCTTTTATATTGACACTACAGCATTATTTAAATACTCTAATGTCTTATTGGACCAGCAGACAATTTAGGTATATTTTGTGGTCAAATGAGCTCAAGCACCTGTTAGGTACAAGCGCCTCAAAATCATGGGCAGAATTTTGCCGTTGGTGAGCAGGGGGCGGGGCCCGCTCGCCGACACGTAAAATGACACGGGATGACGTTGGGCAGAACCCCCGACGTCATCCCGCCCCATTTAAATTTTCAGGAAGGCGGAGGCTCAGCAAAATCAGCTGCGGGCCCGCCGACCTGTCAATGGCCACTTGAGGCCATTGACAGGATCAATTATAAAATTAAAGGACCTGCCCGTCCAACCTTAAGGTTGATGGGTCGGCCCGGAGCCCCGGTGGCAAATAGAGAAAACATGAAACCTCATCCAGCAGCGGGATGAGGTTTCGTGCAGGGTTTTAAAAGATTTAATAAAGTTATTATATAAATTATGAACATGTCCCATCTCATGTGACATTGTCACATGAGGGGGACATGTTAGGGAATTTTTTTCTTTCTATTTTTCATATTTTTCAAAGTGTCAGCGATCTCCCTGAGGCTGCACTTAGCTTCAGGGAGATGTGCGCATGCGCGAAAGAGCGCACTCTCGCTTTTGGGGAATCCACCCCCCTCCCCTCCCGCCCGCACAGGAATCGCATCGCGCTTCCCGCTGGACGTCACGCTGGGCGCGCCTTAATTGGCCCGCCTACGTAAAATGGCGGTGGGGCCCCGCTTCTCCGGCGGGGATCGGCTCCCTGCCTGCCAGAGATTGGGTCGGGCCCGCCCGGCAGGCAGGCAGAAAATTCTGCCCCGTAAGTCTCTCTAACCGTATTAAAGGATTAAATGCGCACTGGATGTATAGTAGGCCTCAGATATCTGCGTTGAACAGGATGGGTGAAATTTTAACCCCTTCAAAACCCATCCACTTACATAGAGTTAAAATCGGTTCTATATGTATTACTGCTGCATGATGCATCGGCATCATTAGGAGATTCATTATCTGCCTACTGACACAGAGTAATAACCTTTCAGCCTTTTGCCACAATTCTATAAAAGGCATCCTCTGCGCTCCCCTCCCCCTGAAGTTTTGACATTAAGTGTGATAAGCATGTAAATAGCACACTACAGTTAAGTCTAGCTGAGTACTAACGCCTTCAATGCCATAATTTTCGTAATAACACTGAAAGAAGGTGTCCTGCAACTTGTAGCCATGCCTCCGAGGTGAAGTATATTTGCTGACATGGATCTCAGTGTGACACCTCTATCGCTTTGATCTGCTTTGTCTTGGTTTGCAATGTTCTTTAAAGCTGATGTGATATCAGAAATGGGATTTGAGTTCAGATTTCCTGCTGTTAGGTAAATATTCATGATGCAGAACGGCTACAACTCTTTCAGCTCCAAAACAAACATCCAAACATCAGGGAATCACAGTGTTAGGAAAATAGAAATCTTATGCTGGTCGTTGTATGAACAGGTCAGACTTTCCACCTGCAAGCGTTTTCCATTAGCCATTGGAGTTACTGCTACTAGTGAAACACCCAACAACTGCTGGCGCTAGGAAGCAACTACTGGTCCAGCAAATATCTGTATGGCACGTAATGCCATCTCTCATCCTCTGGGCATCTCAAAGCATTTTCCATCTAATGGATTGCCTTGAAGTGCCAACACTTTTCTCATGTGGTCAAACATGACACCCCATTTGTGCATAACTTAGAGAATAAGCCTGATAGGTGATTGTCTGATAATAATAAAATGTCAATTTATTGCCCTTCTTTGCACTGGTGCCATCCGTAGAAGTAAAGGCATCAACAGTAATGAGTAGGAATATTATTTCTTATCAGTTATTTTTGCTCTTCCTCAGTTTCATGTCTGTAAGCAACTTTTACTGTTACAAACAGACAAAAATGACGGGCAGAAAAAGACCAGCTGGTTCACACATTCATGATGCCTTACGCAACATAATTCCAAGCAGCCCGCCACCTGCTAGCTGTCGTGAATCCTTCTGGGAGAGGCAAAAAAGCAGGTAAGAAATCCAAAAGCAATTTAGGGCAACAAACTACTCTGGGAAATTCCTCTGCACCCCATTAAAGAATGAAAATTAGCCCAGGAGGCCACATTGTCCACAACATATTGCTTTGTATTTCATCTACCTTTTGTGTGCTATGAATCCTGCCTCGTCAGGGACTGATCCAGCCCCCTTCTGAGATTATGCAGCAAATCTCCTTCCGATTGCTTGCAGTGTTAAAGGCTCCTTTCATGTGAAGTATTGTGTTTCAATATATTAAAGATAGGAAATATGTGAACGTTGTGTGCAACAACTCATGCTATGCCAATTGCTCCATTAGAACCATAGAACCATAGAACACTACAGCACAGAAAAACAGGCCATTCGGCCCTTCTAGTCTGTGCCGAAATATTATTCCGCTAGTCCCATTGACCTGCACCCAGTCAATAACCCTCCAGACCTCTCCCATTCATGTATCTATCCAATTTATTCTTAAAACTTAAGAGTGAGCCCGCATTTACCACGTCAGATGGTAGCTCGTTCCACACTCCCACCACTCTCTGAGTGAAGAAGTTCCCCCTAATGTTCCCCCTAAACCTTTCCCCTTTCACCCTAAAGCCATGTCCTCTCGTGTTTATCTCTCCTAATCTAAGTGGAAAGAGCCTACTTGCATTTACTCTGTCTATACCCCTCATAATTTTGTAAACTTCTATCAAATCTCCCTTCATTCTTCTACGCTCCAAGGAATAAAGTCCTAACCTGTTTAATTGTCTATGTCTATTACCAACCCTCCCATTATTTCAACAACACTGTTCCAATTGTTCTATTGTTCATGTTTGCTAATACTGAATCAAATCTTCTGCTTTTATAAATCACCTTTGTATTACAAATATGATGCTTATAAGATTATTATGCTCTGGGGCTGTGTCTTTAATTTAGGGTAAAATGAAGGGGGCCATGTGACCTGTTCTGAACTCTGCCTGACAACAAACCTGGATGGCTTGGCTGTTAAGGATTCAAGGAGGCCCCCAGGTTGTTTTACTGGAAAGAAACTACAAGGTGCTCACACTTGTAGACAATAGCAGAAACTGTGCTGACAGTGGATAGGCTGTTAAAGTTGGATTCCATGGACATTTAAAAGTGACGAACAGGATCTATATTCAGAAGTACCCCACCTATTTCCAGCAGATCCCATTTTTGCTGGTACAGGAAAGGGGGTGGGGCATGAATTGGACAGGCGCAAATTGTGAATCAGCTACACTATTTAAACTAAGTGTAAAGGACAAGCAGGCCTGATTTTCTCTCCAGGAATGGCCTCAATACACATTGCATGCTCCACAACTTTACAGTGGAGACATAAATGCTCTTGAAAGGCTGATAAAATATGTAGAACTGTCAAACTGTCAACTTAGTTAAATCCCCTGCCCTATAAATATTGAAAAAAAACTGCCATCTTCTGTCTATGAAAGTAAAAAAAGGTTTGTTCCAGCTGGTTGCTGACATAGCCCTAATTGCTATCATTATAGCATTATTACTGCTTGATTGCTTTACATAACCTATCACTATCACAGTGGGGGATTGAAAGTTCACAGATTGATTGACAGCTCTTGGAGGTTATTAAAAGATTAACTGTCTTTGATGTGGGGTTATGAATTCAAATGTTTGTTTTTATAAGGCATGAAGTACTTGAGAAGATTTATATGTAATTAATGGGCTTTCATGAATGGGACTGTGTTCTTATATAGTGAACTCTTTAACAGATATTTAGAACTTTATTTTATTTCATCTCAGTATGACTCCTGAGGTCTGTTTATCATTGATACTAGGTGAGTTGGCATGGAGGTTGTAAGAGCAAAGGTTGGTGGATGGGGGCATGGGTTGGCATGAGATTGCATTAAGTTGGCATGGGGCTATAAGGGGCCATGGGATGAGTGGGGGTGGGGTCATGAGTTGGGCATGAGTTGCAACTAAGTTGGAATAGGGGTTAAAAGGAACTATGGGGATGTGTGGAGGTCATGGGTTGGCACTAAGTTGGCATAGGAGCCACTAAGGGGCCATTGGGAGCGGGTAGGGGGCAGGGGTTGACATGAGTTGGCATTGATTGGGCATGGTGAGTGTTGGGATGTGAGGTGGCATGAAGGGTGAGGGTTAGGGGGCCCAGTAGTTAACTAAGCAATTGGGTTAAGGTCCCAGAGAACCGAGGCAGGCCTTTTAACAACCTGCCTTGGCACTCGGCAGCCCCTGTGGCTGTCTCCAATCTGCATCCGGTTTCGATGGGTCTGATTCCAGCCCATACCTGCCCCTGGAGCGAAAATTTGGGGCACTTGAGCTATTCGTTTTGGGAATGAAAATCTGACCCTTAGTCTCCAAAATCCCAGGAAGGTGTTGAGAATATCAGGTTGTAAACAGTTGTACTTTAAACTGTCCATTTAATTCCAAGATAGAATAGAGTTGTGGTCTGAAGGACAGGGCAGTCTGCCAGGATCTGAGACAGAGAGAGAGAGAGTGAGAGAGAGAGAAAGGATGCAGATAGAGGCACATTTCTATGGTTCATCACGCAGGAATACGGGTGGGTGCTCGTGCTCAGAATGAAAAGAGCCAATTTGTAAGGATTTAAAATGAAGCTGGGAGATTTGCCTAGCTTGAGCTAGAGGGAGAATCTCCAGGAAAACTCTCAGCATGAAAGATAGCTCTTGGCTTAAAAGTTACCAGGCTGGGAAAAGATAAGAACAAAATTAAACCCTCAGCAGTTAAGAAGTACTTTGGACTGGTTCTGGGAGAATTGAATGTTTACTTATAAGCAATAGTGTAAAATATAACCATGGGGCAGAAGACGCTTGTTGAAAGCAAAATACTGTGGGTGCTGGAAATCTGAAATAAAAATAAAAAATGCTGGAAAATCTCAGCAGGTCTGGCAGCATCTGTGGAGAGAGAAGCAGAGTTAACGTTTTCATATGACTGTTCTTCAGAGCTGGAGACCTTTGTTTGTTTAAAATGTTAAAGAGGAATGTTCCGTTCTGTCGTTTAAAGTGGAGTTATCCATAAAAATATTGTTTAGTTATTGTCGCTTTGTTCGCTTGTTGCAGTGAAAGTTGTAAAACTTGAAAATCTTGTGTGATCCTTTAAGTTGCTCATTGGGAATTCAAATTTCTTTCTAAAAGATATCAGTCTCTAAGGAGATTGTAACAACTGTACTAACTGATCCAGATGACCTACTCCAGCTATTGCTTATAATCACTCTTGTGGCATTTATTTTGCACTATTTGCATCAGCTACCACTGTGGCATTTATCTCCATTGTCTATATAGTCTTTATTATCTGTTAACTACTAATACAACATCATGATCATAGTGAATAGCTGGAGTCGGTGATTCAGAGTACTGACCAATTGTCTAAATCAGATACCAATAAGCCAACTACTCATTGTCTACATCAGTTACCAATGTGCTATCTGAACCGTTGTCTGGATCAATTACAAAGCAATACTAATTGATGAATTATCAATAACAGAAACCATTGTACCAAATGTTGATTACGACTAGTGCTGCGCCAACTTTCCTGTTCTTTAGCTCAACGATCATTGTGGCAACTGTATCATGATCAGTATTAGCCACAGCTGCACTAACTGATTCAGGCTGTAACTTCCAACTAGCATCAGAAAGTGCTTCCCCACAGACGTTAGAAGAAATAAATGCCCACTTACCTGCTCTTGAAAATGACGCCAACCTTTCCGTTTGCCAGAGCTGCTTGGGGCCTGCATCGAAAGGCTCCTCGCAGGTCACAGTGAAGTGCAGCTCCAGCGGATTCAAGGAGGCCACTCTTCCTTTTTTCCAGCACTCGCTGCCGTAAAGCAGGTAAATTTAAAGGGCCAGGGAAATTGACAGGTCAGGGAGAAGGTAAGTGTCCAAGGTAAGTGGATATGATTTGGAGTTGGGGATGTCTGGAGGTGGTCTTAGGGTAGGGGGTGGAGTTGGGGGTGGGGAGAGGTGTTTGGTCAGAAGTCTGGTGGGGGGGGTGGTCAGAAGGAATTGGGGGTGGGCTCTGTTGTGGGGGACCGGAGGGGCAGGCGTCGGGGGAAGTTAGAGATCTGGAGGAGGGGCGTCGGAGGTCCGGGGGTGGGGTCCAAGGTCTGGGGAGGTGGATGGAGAGTCCAAAATCTGGGGAGGTAGGGGGTTGTCCATCGACTTGGGGGGCGGAGTTTGAGGTCCAGGCAGGTGGGGATGGGGTTGGATGTCCGTAGGTGGGGGTCAGAGGTTTGGGGGAGGGGTGTCCAAGGTCTGAGGGGGTGTCTGATGTCTGAGGGGCTGGTGGGGTCTGAGGTCTGGGGGGTGCTGGAGGGTTTCGAGGTCTGGGGGTTGCTTGCGGTGGAGGGTGGGATGCGTTGGAGTTCAGGGAATGGGTGGTGGGGTTATCGGAGGTCGGGGGTTGGCGTTTGGAGGTCGGGAGGTGGGGGAATAGGTGGTTAGAGGGTGGGGGATCGGAGGTCGGGGTTGGGGGATTGGAGGTTGGGGAGATCGATGGAGGAGGTTGGGAGGGTCAGGGGGTGGCGGGGCTGGGAGTCCCATGTGGTCAGTTTGGGTCTTTACAATAGGTAACCAAAAGTTAGAAGAGGTTTTAATTGTTCTAATCTTTTCTGAATAACTATTGGTGTAATCCTGTCAGAACCATCTGAAGTTTGTGATTTAAACCACATTTTCAGATAGTTCCCAGTGCAGGGCAATTGTACAGAGGAAGTGTGCACTTCTGAGCACCCCCCAAATTCGACACTGGGGAGATCAGAAGTTATGGCCCATTGTCTCCATCAGTTACTACTGTTCCAACTGATCCATTGTTTACATTAGCTACCAGTCTGCCAAATAATCCATTAGGTGGCACTGTGCCAGACGTTCTTTGACTATGACCACTTCTCTGCCAACTGTTCCACTTCTCCATCACCTAATATTTGTGCCAACTGTTCCAAGGTTTATATCAATTATAACTCTGCCACCTAATCCCTTCTCTACATCAGCTACCACTCTGGCATTGACTGATTGGCTATGAGTTTCATTGTGCCAGCTATTCATTGACTACATTTCTGTCTGTCAGCTCTGCCAGTTGGTCTATTGTCCACATCAGCTACCACCATGCTAGCTAGCCTTTGGCTATAGCTACCGTTACAGCAGTTGTGCCAGCTGTTACATTGATCGCACAAAGCTCCCTGCAGTAAAGGTAAGGATAACTTCACTCTAATTAGAGAATGAGAAATGTAACAGAAAAATTTCAAAGCAACATGTGCCTTCTTGTTGTGACAGAATCTGATGTAATACTTTATGCTTTCACCACATTACTCCTTTTGCTGCCATGAATTTTAATAAGGGATATGATATTATCACATCTCATACCAATTTTACTTCATAAATATGGTGTTTAAGCTCGCTAATTAAATTTGATTCAGAAATACTCCAGTTCAAACAACATTAAAAACACCTCGGCCTATGGGATTGGTGTTTAATCAGCACTGCAGCTGTTCAATATATCTTACAATTTGGACAAATAGAGGCTCTTTGGATGTTAAAGGTACCAAGTATTGTGGAGACATCACTTAAAAAGACATAACACATGATTGAGTGCCTTATGAGATGCTTTCTATGTTTGTAAATGAGCAACAGAAGGTTTAGTAAGCAAATTGTATCATAGTTATCCTACAAATTTCATGTGATGTGGGCCTCGCTGGTAAGACCAGCATTTGTTACCCAACCTTACTTGAAATGAATAGCTTTGCTAGGCCATTTCAGAGGGCAGTTAAGAGTCAACCACATGGCTGTGGGTCTTGAGTAACATGTAGGCTAAACTAGGTAAAGATGGCAGATTTCCTTCCCTCATGGATATTAAGTGAACCAGAGGGGTCTTTACAACAATGGATGACTGTTTCATGGTCACTATCTACTGAGGCTAGGGGCCATTAAGGGGCGATTGGGGGTGGGTGGGGGCATGGGGTTGACATGACTTGGCATTGATTGGGCATGGGGAGTGGGTGGGGGGTGAGGTAGTGTGAAGGGTGAGGGCTCGAGGACCTAATAGTTGACTAGGACAGAGTTCCAGAGAACCAAGGCAGGCCTTTTAACAGCCTGTCTTGGCACTTGGCAGCCCCTGTGGCTGTCTCTGATCTGCATCCCGCACCTGCCCCTGGAGTGAAAATTTGGCGTACTGCTACTTGCTTCAGGAATGAAAATCTGGCCCTAAGCATCCAAAGTCCCAGGAAGGTGCTGAGAATGTCAGGTAGTAAATAATTGTACTTTAAACTGTTCATTTAATTCCAGATTTTATGAATGGAGTTTAAATTCCACCATCTGTCATGTTGGGATGATGCAGACATTGTAGTTAAGGAGGAGGCGTGTGAAATATGGGATGGTATAAACACGGTGAGAGAGGAAATATTAAGAGATTTAGCATTTTTGAAAGTTGATCCAGGCCTGGATGAAATATATCCCAGGCTGCTGAGAGAAGCAAGCTCAGAAATAGCAAAGTCACGACCATCATTTTTCAATCCTCTCTGGCTACAGGTGTGACGCTGAAGAACCGGAGGACTGCTAACATCATACCTTTGTTTAACAACGGAGGAAGGGATGGCCTGAGTAATTACCGGGTGGTCAGTCTAACTTTGGTGGTGGGCAAATTGTTATTAAAATATTATGAGTGGCAGCATAAATAGTCGTTTGGATAACAGTCATTTCGAAATGCATGGAATAATCAAAAACAATTAGCTTGGATTTGTTGAAGGGAAGTCATGTTTGACTAACCAGATTGAATTTTTTGAGAAGGTAAGAAGGTTGATGGAAGTGATACATTTGATGTAGTCTACATGGATTTAAGGAAGGCTTTTGACAAGGTCTTACATGGCAAACTGGTCAGAAAAGTAAGAGCCCACGGAATCCAAGGGAAAATGGTAAGTTGGATCCAAAATTGGCTCAGTGGGAAGAAACAAATGGTAATTGGGGTGAGTGTTTTTGTGACTGGAAGGCTGTTTCCAGTGGGGTTCTGCAGGGTTCAGTATTGGCTCCCTTGTTCTTCTTAGTATATGTCAAAGATTTCAGCTTAAATCTAAGGGGCATGATCAAGAAGTTTGCAGATGATAGAAAAATTGGTTATGTGGTTGATGGAGAGGCAGAAAGCTATAGACTGCAGGAAAATGGACTAAACAGGTGAGTAGAAAAGTGGAAAATGAAATAAAATAGGACACTGAAAAGTGTAGAGGAGCAGAGGGACCTTAGAATGCAAGTCCACAGGTCTCTGAAGGTAGCAGGACAGGTAGATAATATGGATAAGAAGGCAAAAAAGTTATTTTTCTTCACTAGCCAAGACACAGAATATAAAAGTGGGGAGTGGGGGTGGGGGTGGGGGTGGGGGGTGGGGGGGGGGTGGTGCGGCTGGGTGGGGGTGTTATGCTGGAACGATATAAAACACTGATAAGGCAACCAATTCTGGTAGCCAAATTACAGGAAGAATGTAATTGCACTGGAGAGGTTAAGAAGAGATTTACAAGGATGTTGCCCGTAATGGAGAAATTTAGCTAAGAGGGAATATTGGGTAGGCTCAGTTTGTTTTTTTTAAAACAGAGGAAGCTGAAAGAAGATTTAATTGAAATACATGAAATTATGAGGGGGCTTGGTAGAATGAATAGGAAGGTCTTATTTCCCACAGCAGAGAGGTCAATAACCAGGGGACATAAAGGGGAGTTGAGGAGAATTCTTTTTACCCCGAGGGTGGTGGGGATATGGAACTCACTGCCTGAAAAGGTGGTAGAGGCAGAAACCCTCAAAACATTTAAAACATGCTTGGATAACCATTTGAAGTGCTGTAACTTACAGGGCTAAGGACTAAATGCTGGACAGTTAGGATTCAGCTGAATAACTTTCTTTGGCTGGTGCAAACACAATGAGCCAAATGGCCTCCTTCGGTGTGGTAAATTTGCTATGTTTTCATGTATGGTAACAAGTTGAATGTGTGCCCCCTGCCATACTGATGTAGGTAAAAAAATGTCACCAAGGCCCCTGCCTTAAACAGACATTAGGCCCTTTACATACTCATATGCCTAATACCTGCTTGAGCTTCTGCAGCACTGGGTTACCAGGTATACATGCGGCCAAACTAGTGGTCCTTAAAGGTACAGCTTCAAGTTACAACTAACAAGAGAAGTGTTTGAAATATACATACCTAAATCTGGAACTGGGGAGAGTAGGAATGTGCTGGGTTCCATCTTCAAACCATTCATATCTGCCATTGCTTCTCCATCTCCTCAATCACTGCCACATTACACTCCTGATCCTGGCCTCTACTCTCCCAATTAGTGCTGATCATTACCACTCTTTTGATCCCTGCTAACCTCTCTCCAGGTGACTGTTACCCTCCTTCCCATTTGCGCCCTCTCCCATCCTGCGATTATGCTTTGTTTCCCCTGCCCCGCCACCACCTTCTGGTTGGTCCTCTTTAAAGATGCCACCTGTGGATCAATCTGTGGCAAGTTGCTTGGTGATGCCCATTCGATGATCACAGCTCACTGACTCAATGTTGACAAGGCCCGAGGCCCAACATTTGCACCCTTCAGGCCTCTCCATGCAGGATCAGAGATTGACCCCTGTGTCCCTCCATGCTTAATTTAGAGTTCTAAGTTGGGACAGGAGGGATACAATTAAGGAGATAAGGAGTAGATAGTTTTGAAGTCCTGGAAAAGAATGAACTAGATGTAATGCATCTTTATTTAAACATTGTCTTGATGGTGGGGGAAGAGGGAATTTGTAGAAACTTGCTTATATGGAGTTTTGAATCAATTTGTACATAGCCTGATTTCCCAGTTTCTCAGCCTCGAGAGCAGAATTAATGTCCTTAGCTTTTGTTTAACTAGTTAAGCGGCTTTTAAGTTATTTGAGTCATGTTAAAAGATGATTAAGGCAGGTGAATCCTAATTGCCGTTGAGGCTAATGAAATACTAACTATTCAACAAATTCGCTAATGGAGCTAGCATTTTTTACAAGAAAATATTAATAACCCTATTTTTAAAATAAAAAATACACCTATTTGTTATTATAAATCCCTTCTTACTAAAAGTATCTCATCATCATACAATTTGCTCCTCATATCCAACATTGGGTCTGATATCCAAAATCTTTTAAAAGACTTAAAAATGCTGCAATTAATCAATTGTTTTTCCGAGGTTGGAGCTAAAACATATTTCTGAGGTCGAGCAGATGGAGATTTACTCTCCACCTAACATGTCGTAATATATTTTTTTGTCAGTATTTTGTACTAAAAATGGATGCTAAAATGGAGTACCCACTCCCCAGCATGAACATCACTCATTTTGGTTGGCAGAAGAAGCATCAGAAATATAAATTAAAAAATCTCTTCATACATCTCTCCTTTGCTGCAGTTTTAATGAAGTATAGGAGCATTTACAACAGTAATTTGCATTGAGTGTAGGATGACCTTCAGGCACTTAGACCTCTGTGACAGAATGCTATGGAAATTAAGGTAAAAAGCAGGTAACCGTATCACGGAAGCATATGCAAATGCATTTTAAAAATTCACCCTTTTGAAGAAATTGCACCTTATTAAATTGGAGTGAATCTAAATTACAAAGTTTGCCCCCTCCAGAAATGTCACTGGTTTCCTTACAGCCTGAAGCCATCCTAAGGGACTGTCGTTAAATTAGACTGCAGTAAAGGGTTTAGGTGGCTAAAAATAACTGGATTTCTCATACCTGACTCATGCTGCTTTAAATTTCACATTCACTCCATTTGTATCAGAAAGACTACACAAACCTGATTTGAGGTCTGGTTTCAAATGATCAAGAGCCTTACTTTGTGAAATGTTTGCATAAGTACTCTTCTGTCACTGGTGGTAGCATAACATCTGCAAAAATAATTATTAAAATCAGAGGTAGTCCCCTGTGCACACGGGTCACGTTCTT
Organism: Cetorhinus maximus; assembly: GCF_964194155.1. NCBI lineage: Eukaryota > Metazoa > Chordata > Chondrichthyes > Lamniformes > Cetorhinidae > Cetorhinus > Cetorhinus maximus. Next base: position 122,838,077 of record NC_135888.1, read on the forward strand.
CTAATGCACAATAAGCCTGATGGCAGTGCAAGCCTGATAAATGCTTCTTTTATGCTCATATTCATAGGTAACTTCCATAATAACAACACAGTTGGAGTAAATGAAAAGCCATTCAAACTGGTCATTGTGCTTAGCACCAAAAATTATACTGCCTGACCTGCAGAGCATTTCCAGCATTTTCTGTTTTAATTTCAGATTTCCAGCATCCGCAGTGTTTTGCTTTGGAAGAAATAAATTTTGTTTGTATTTTTGCTGATGTCCCACTTTGCTCCCTGAGACATTATCTTGTACTGCTATTACTCATCGGAACTGATTTTTTTTTATCACAAAAACTGGCTTAAAGTATATTAATGTATGATTTAGTGAAGTCTCATGGGAGATTATATAAGTTTTTTTATATATCAGTAACAGGCATTATTCGATGGCTGCAATCACAAATTGTTCATTTTGATTTGTGTAAAGCTCAGAGAAATATACCCGGCTCAGCTTTCTTCAGTGAATGTAAATTCAATGATATGCAACATTAAACATGAACCAAAAGTGAAACTTCTTTTCAAAGCAGAAGTTCTTACCACTAAAGGGAAATATAGGCCCAAAGACATTCCTGAAACAATTTGTTCTCAGACCTCCTCCTTCAACCATACAACTTTGGTTTTCTACATTTGTGGAGCATCATTGTGAAAAATTAATTTTTATATAGACTTACATAGAATGTACAGCATAGAAAGAAGACATTGGATTCAATAGGTCTATATGCTGGCTTTTTCATTCTACAGGAGCCTCTTACCCCTCCTCTTCATCTAACCCTTTCAGCATATCCTTCTATTCCTTTCACCTTCGTGTTCATCTAGCTTTCCTTAAATGCAACTATGATACTCGTCTCTACTATTCCCTGTGGTAGCGAGTCACTGGCTAGACAAAGAACTTTCTCCTGAATTCTTTATTGGGTTTATGGGTCTCCGGGCGGAATAGTCCCAGATTTGCCCTAAGTGTAGCAGCGGGCAGGAAAATGACGTTTTACCCGCCGGCTGCGTTGGCGGCTTCTCGCGCCATATCGTCCCAATCCCACCGCATTAATTATTCATTCCTGAGAAACACGCCATTTCGATGTCGGACAGGCTCTCATTCGCCCGCCATGCCATCGCCTCGCTGCCTCATCACGCCGGGCACCACATTTAAAGTTTAGCTGCACGCACACATCTCAGTGCTTCCAACCCATGACTGCTACAAAGAAGACATGGCCTCGAAAGGAACAAAAACTACAGCCCCCACTAGTTTAATGACACGTCCCTCGAGCACCTTTCTTTCACAGTGGAGGCCCGCCGTGAAGCCCTGTACCCCTGCTCAGGCCGCAGGACAGGTAGCTGCATCACCAATCTAACATGGGAGGGGGTGGCAGTAGTGGTCAGTGCCAATTCCCTGCAGAAGAGGACAGTGCAGTTACAGGATGAATGGTCTCACCCGTTGTAAGTCACTCTTCTCATCACTCTCAGTTCACACACTCACAAACCCAACACACATCCACAAGGATCTCACAGCTGAAGGGACAACATCACTAACTCTCACACACAGCCCTCACATCTCCATCAGGCTCATACCCTCTCGAGTTTGCAGCCTCATCCGTCCATGCTCTGCTCACCACACAAACATTCCATGCGGTGTCATGTGTCCTGCTCACACTCTCTCTGTTTTCATGCAGGAGAAACCTGCTCACAACAGCAGGGAGAGGTCCCAGACCGGGGGAGGAGTGGTCCACATTAGGCCCCTCATTCACTTTGAGGAGTGTGTCATCGCGGTGACTGGTGAGGATGTGGACCGTGTCTGCGGCGTCGGTGAGGTCAGCGGGGAACACACTGGTGAGGTTCCTGCACCACATCATCCCTCCCTCAACCCAACTGTGAGTGCTCTCTCTCCTGTTTTTGACTCTGCTGCCATGCGCCAACTATCTCTACTTGGGTTCATAGGGATTTCTGCCAAGCAGCTGACACCCTCAGCCAGCCAGCCCCTCAGCTCCATCCAGGTCCTCACCTCCAGCAAAGAGAACCCTTTCTCCATTGAAGAGTTGGAAATAAGCAGCCTGGAAGACCCATCACAGCACTTACCCACACCCTCTACCAGCACATGTCTGCAGCCGCAGGAGGCAGGTTCAGCCGAATTCCCGGGCACTCGGAGGATTGCTGGGGAAGAGACATCAGTGAGGTCTGAGTCAGATGATGAGCCTCTAGATTTGGCCTTCCAACTCATCCTGGAGAGTCAGAAGAAGGCGTGGGAATAACACACAGAGCTGTTGGAAGCCCTCAACAGAGTGGCTCGCGAGTCAGAGGAGTGTGTCTGCCTGCTCTCTGGTGAAGTAGTGCCCACATGTGCGTGTATGGAGGTCTCCATGGGGAGGATGGTGGAAGCCATGGAGACCCTGGTCTAGCAAATGCAGAGATGCGTGCAGACCTGCACTCCATCGCGGAAGCCATGGGTGAGTTCCTGCAGTGGCAACGTGAGAGGGAAACAGGACACCTCGGCGTCCCCCCAGGTGCTCCTTCCCCTCAAGGAGTCAGGCCGCGGCAGTTGGAACCCCTGGGTTATCCACTCAGGAATCTCAGGGGCTGTCCTCTCCCCCCGAGTCCCCTTTGCCTGTGACCCCCTCAACCTCGCCCTCTGTGACCACAGAGAGAGCAGCTGGCCCACAGGAGGACAGCCAAAGCAAGTTGGGGGCCTTAAGGCCTCGGCTCTCCAGGGGACACATGCTGAAGGCAGCAGAGGCAACAGGGCCAACCATTGCATAGGCTGTCCCCACCTCTGCTGCAGATGTCAGGGCAGCAGCTAGAAGCCTAAGGCATTCAAAAGCTAAGAAATTCTGATCACAGCTGGTTGCATGGATGAATACAATTTGTCACATTACAATCTGGAAAAATATTCACTTTCACTGAATAATGTGTAATGGTGCCTTTCAGCGTCATTGACAGGCTCCACAAGTCCTTCCACTGTATCCCCACCCCCACTAGCAGTACAGCTGCACACAGCCGGCCACGAGTGATTCTGGAGGGAGAAGTGTATGTGCGGCAGGGCCTTTCAGAGCCTCGTGCAAGGACTCTCCCACGCACGCGGATCCTTCATGTTTCACGCTCATCTCCATGTCCAGAGCATTTTCAATGCTGGGGTTCCCTTTCATTTGCCATCTGAGCTGACCTGCATCGCTGCCCACCCACCAATCACACTTCCATGCAGCACCTGATCTCACCCACCACAATTCTCATTTCACTTTCGATTTAGCCAGCATGGTAGTAATACTGTTTTTCCTTCACTCCCCTGACATATCCCCTCCCCCAGTCACCCATTTCCTTTCTCCCATCACTGTAAACCACCCTGGCATCACCTCCCACCTCTCCTCTGTGGCCTACCAGCCAAAACTTATTTCTTTCTGGGATTTCCTGGTGAATGTACACGTTAACCTTCCTTCCGGAAAATCCCAGCCCCCCTCCACACGAACCTCCCGACCTTCTCCTTCCCACCCCTAGGGTCCGTGTCTGCCTCCGACTCACCATCAACCACTCTCACCATCTCTTCTACCGATACTGTCGAACCCTCACCCTCCCACCCTACTGCCTTACTTTGCCCACGGTCATTCTCACCATTACCTCTACCTCGTAGCACATCCATTCTCAGTTCGCTCCCCTGGAGGCAGTCATGGGCTGATCAGAGCCCTCATTTGCACGTTCACCTGCACATCCCCACCTCTGGGCTCCTTCCTCCCTCCGGACTCCTCCTCCCCCTTGGAACTCCTCCCTCTCTTGGAATTCCTTCCCCTCCTGAAACTCCTTCACCCTCTGAAATACCTTCCCCCCTCCACCCCCAAACTCCCCTCTCCTTACTCCTTCCCTCTTCTCAACTCCTTCCTCCATCCTTACTTCTTTTTCCACCCTTACTCCCTCACCTCTCCACACTACTTCCTGCCCCCTGGACTCCTACCTCCCCCTGGACTCCTTCCCCTCTCTGCATTCCTTCGACTCCCCCCACAGGCTCTTTCCTCCCCCTGGACTCCTTCCCCTCTCTGCGCTCCTTTTCCCTCCAAACTTCTCCCCTTACACCTTCCATCCCCTTATACCTACCTCCCCAGTTGCCGTCTTCTACCCCGTTACCCCTCCTTCCCCTGTAGTCCCACCCCCTCCCAACCTCTGCTCCGTGACACCTACATTCCCCCCTCCCAACCTCCCGCCCGACACCTTCGTTTCCCCATCACAAACCTCATCCACCGCACCCCCCCACCCCACACCTCTTTCTCTCCCAGTCAATCCTACAACTTCCTCTACCACCCCTGGTATGCCTTCTTCACCGAAACACAGCTGGACCTTCCTCTCCACCCCCTTGACCATCATCCGTTGTGAGGTGACCCTCAATGGTGACTTTCCATCTTCGCAGTGGAGCTATGTCCATGAGAGTCCACCCAGAATGCCATGGACGTTCCTCCAGTGTGCCGTTGCTGTTGGGCTCCAGAATCTCCTGCTCCTCAGATGTCTGCAATGTGAGCAAGGCCCTGGCAGTAAGTCCCGACTTCTGCACGTCACACTTGTCAAGATGTGTTCTGCACTGGCGTGTTTTCTCGCCGATGTGGGTGGACGATCCAGCACGGGGCGATGATTCCGGCGGACTGGCCTTACAATGATATGCAGATATATGACAATGAGGTTCCTGATGTCTGATGGAGCGAAATGCGGTCCGCCATTGACGGGCTGAGTGGACGATCACAAACTGGGTTCACAACATCATAAAACCGATTTTTGGCCTTCTCGCCATATTGTCCGCTCACATCATTGAACACCCCCGATGCCAGTGGTCACGAAAAATTCCACCCACTTTCTTGTATTTATGGCCTCTAGTTCTGGTCTCCCCCAGAAGTGGAGGCTTCTTCTCTATATCTACCTTATCGAACTAATTTTCTTAAATAACTCTATCAGTCTTCTCTTTCCCAGAGAAAAAAGTCCCACCATGTTCAATCTTTCCTGATGGGTATAGCCTCTTACTTTTAGTATCGGCCCTGTAAATTAACATTCGTGCCAGCCAATAATCAGCTCCAACAAGGGAGAATCTAACCATTTCCCCTTGATATTCAATGGCATAACTATTGATGAATCCCATACTATCAACATCCTAGAGGTAACCAATGTCCAGAAACTTAAATGGAAAAGCCACGAGAGCAGGTCAGAGGCTGGGAATTCTGCGGTGAGTAACTCACGTCCTCTCACCAGAGTCTGTCCACCATCTACAAAGTATAAATCAAGAATGTGATGGAAATTCAACAGCATACAGGAAAAAGCAGCCTGCTTGCTTGGCACCCCTTCCACCACCTTAAACACTTACTTTCTCCACCACCAATGCACAGTGGCAGCAGTGTGCACTATATACAAGATGCACTGCAGCAACTCACCAAGCCTCTTTCGGCAGCACCTTCCAAACCACTACATCTCCCAACTAGGAGGGCAAGGGAAATAAATACACAGGACACCACTACCTGCAAGTCCCCCTCCAAGTCAAATACCACCCAGACATCAAAAAACATAAACTAAATATACATAAGAAATTATTGGAAGCAAATAATTTATGAAGCAGTGATATCATTACAGAAGTAAATGCATCATTTCCCACCCTACTTACAAACCCACTCACAATGCCCCATTAACCAAATATATGTCTGTATGGTACTTGGTGGAAAATATATGATTTGAAGTGGAGGAATTTGCATAAAAATAGCAAAAAAAAATGTGAGGAATTAAAAAAAAGCCATGCGCAGACTGAAGCTCATCTGTCTCGTATTGTAACTGAGTACCTGTTGCAATTTAGTGTTTCTGCCGAAACTCCTTTTCCTCAACATTTAATAGCATTTTGTGGAATTACTTGCAGTCTGGATGTTATACCTTTTCGGTACTCATTGAGCTGCATATCTATGGAATTAACACTCACTTCATTGGCTGACCTAGGAAGAATTTTGGTAATTTATATTAAAATGTTGCTATTGATTTGAATTCAGCATGTAAGGAATCAGAAACAGACCAAGTAGTTAGAATAATGTAATTTTTTTAAATTTGTTCAAGGGATGTGGTCATCTCTGGCTAGTCCAGCATTTATTGTCCATCCCTAATTGCCCTGAGAAGTTGGTGGTGAGATGCCTTCTTGAACTGCTGCAGTCCATGTAGTGTAGTAACACCCACAGTGCCGATAGGGAGGGAGGTCCAGGATTTTGACCCAGTGACATTGAAGGAATGGTGATATATTTCAAGCCAGGATGGTGAGTGGCTTGGTGGGGAACTTCCAGGTGATGGTGTTCTCATGTGTCTGCCGCCCATGTCATTCTAGATGGTAGTAGTCATGGTAATGATAGAGTGGGGATGCCAGCCATGATATTACAGGTAGTGGTTGAGTACAAATCTGCTGCTGCTGATGGCCCACAGTGCCGCATAGGTGCCCAGTCTTGAGTTGCTAGACCTGTTCGAAATCTATCCCATTTAGCAGTGGTAATGGCACACAACACAATGGAAGATATTCTCAATGAGACTTCGTCTCCACAACAATTGTGTGGTGGTCACTCCTGCCGATTTTGTCATGGACAGATGCATCTGCGGCAGGCAAGTTGGTGAGGATGAGATCAAGTGTGCTTTTCCCTCTTGTTGGTTCCCTCACCACCTGCCTCAGACCCAGTCTAACAGCTGTAGGACTCAGCCAGCTCAGTTAGTAGTGGTGCTACTGAGCCATCTTGGTGATGGACATTGAAGTCCCCCACCCAGAGTACATTCTGCGCCCTTGCCACCCTCAGTGGTTCCTCCAAGTTCTCTTCAATATAGAAGAGCACTAATTCATCAGCTGAGGCAGGGTGGGGTACATGGTAATCAGCAGGAAGTTTCCTTGTCCATGTTTGATCTGATGCCATGAAACTTCATAGGGTGCAGAGTCGATGTTGAGGACTCCCTGGGAAAATCCCTCACGACTGTATACCACCGTGCCGCCACCTCTAAACTGGCCATTTAAATGACTAGCTGCCTGCAATGAAATGAAATTTTGGTTGACTAGGAGTGTGAAACCTGGAGTCTGCAGATTAGACCAGGTAAGAGGATGTTTGAACTTGGTAGATTCATTTGGATAGCCAGGGTACCCCTTTGGAGAGGTAAGGTATCCCTTTGGATCTGGTCCCAGGACACATTTGGGGGAGGGAATCCTTTGGGATTATTAAATGTAAACATGATTGTGTGTTAAAAGTGCATAAACTCATTGGAACTGTCAAGTTGTCAAAGAACTGTCAAGCTGTAAAGGAATTGTCAAGTGTCAAGGACCTGTCAAGCTTCAAGGGCCTGGCAAACTGTCAAAGAACTGTCAACGAACTGTCAAGCTGTCAAAGAACTGTCAAGGACTGTTAAGCTGGCAAAGAATTGTCAAGATGTTGAGGAACTGTCAAGGGCACAAAGTGAGTTGGCATGGAGGAGTAAGGGCAAGGAGTGGTGGGTGTGCGGCATGGTTGGCATGAGTGGCACTAAGTTGACATAGAAAAAGGGCCATGAGGATGTGGAGCATTTAGAGGGTGTGAGGGGCCATGGGGATGAGTTGAGGAGCATGGACTGGCATAGGTGGTTTGATGGGCCATGAGAGATGGGTTCAGGGGCATGGGTTGGTATAAGGGGTATGAGGTGCCATGGGGGTGAGTGGGAGGCATGGGGTGGCATAGGTTGGCATTGATGGGCATGGGGAGTATGTGGGGTTGGTGAACGGGTTGAGGGATGAGGGTTGGAGTGATGTTTTTTGCTTTTCCTTTAAATTTAATTCAACACAGTGCCTGAGCACAGAAGTAGGCCTTCTACCCAGCCCACCTCCACATCTGGCAGTCTCCACACTTATTCCGGAGGCGGCGGGCCCAACTTCCGATCCAGCCCATCCACTCCCTCCCCCTGGAATGAAAATCTGACCTGTGGGTGGTCATTTTTAAAGGGCGCATTTGCAGAGCTAGGGATTCTCCATCCCTGTGCACCCAACCAGCGTGCGAAAACCTGGACCTTAGTCACTTTTACTCGAGCAACTTTCAGTAGTAGATTTCTAATAAACAACTCTTTATTTTGTTTAAGAATAAAGCTTGACAGCTGGGTTATTTTTAAATTGAATCACTCGCAATTTAAGAGGGGGTTAACACACACACACAAATTCATAGCTCCCGGACCACTTTAAGAAAATGTCTTTTACGTGGTCATGACAGTAGGGTTTGTAAGATCAGTTTTCAGAGCTTGTTGATGCTGAGCCTGAGAGAATAACATGTGCAGGAATGAACAAGGATGCAGTCCACCATTTACAAGGCCCAAGATATAGACGGGATGGTCAAATAGGCAGATAAGTGGCAGATGGGATTTAACCCTGAAAAGTGTGAGGTGATACACTTTGGAAGGAGTAATTTGACAAGGAAGTATTCAATAAACAGCTTGACACTAGGAAGTTCTAAGGAACAAAGGGACCTTGGCGTGTGTGTCCATAGATCTCTGAAGGCGGAGGGGCATGTTAGTGGGCTGGTAAAAAAGGCATATGGGACACTTGCCTTTATCATTCGAGGCATAGATTACAAAAGTAGGGAGGTCATGTTGGAGTTATATAGAACCTTAGTGAGGCCACAGCTGGAGTACTAGGTGCAGTTCTGGTCACCACATTATAGGAAGGATGTGATTGCACTGGAGGGGGTGCAGAGGAGATTCACCAGAATGTTGCCTGGGATGAAACATTTAAGTTATGAAGAGAGGTTGGATAGACTCGGGTTGTTTTCGTTGGGCAGAGAAGACTGAGGGGCGACCTGATCGAGGTGTACAAGATTATGCGGGGCATGGACAGGGTGGATAGGGAGCAGCTGTTCCCCTTAGTTGAAGGGTCAGTCACAAAGGGACATAAGTTCAAGGTGAGGGGCAGGAGGTTTAGGGGGGAATGTGAGGAAAATCTTTTTTACCCAGAGGGTGGTGACAGTCTGGAATGCACTGCCTGGGAGGGTGGTGGAGGCGGGTTGCCTCACATCCTTTGAAAAGTACCTGGTTGAGCACTTGGCACGTCATAACATTCAAGGCTATGGGCCAAGTGCTGGTAAATGGTATTAGGAAGGTAGGTCAGGTGTTTCTCACGTGTCGGTGCAAACTCGATGGGCCGAAGGGCCTCTTCTGCACTGTGATTCTGTGATACTCAAGGGCAACTAGGGGTGGGCAATAAATGCTGGCCCAGCCAGCGGAGCCTACATCCCATGAATGAATAAAAAAACATTGCATCTGTGTTTACAACCTGTTATAGACACAGGAAACCAATGTCACTGAAAGTCATTAATTTTTTCCTGTGTCTTTCAGTTTCTCACCTATAATCTGTTGCCAATTTTAGTAATATGGCTCTCCATAGGATGGGTAGGCTAACATTTCCAAGTTAACAACAAGATGGCAGTCGTCAGATCTCTCAGGTGGCACCTTTCATTTTGAGTAATAATTTTCTGCATATAAAGCACACTTCTATAAGGCTTTTTTCCCTGTCTGAGAATGTCATTTATATTGCCACTTACGTTTTGGACCCATTTTACTTTTCTTTTGTTAAGTAAGAAAGTTACATACTGAATTATACATTAGGGCAGCTGTTGTGCATTTTGTTAATTTGAGTGTTTGTATACTGATACACATCAGCAATAACTGGTGGCAAAACCCTGTAATTAGTAAAGCAGCGTTATACACCTGAGGATTCTGGTGACTATGACGCCCGTGAATACAAAGTGAGTTAAGTGGTGCTGTCCTTCCATAGCCATTCTTTTATCAGCCCTTCTCTCGACTGTGGTCTGCAGGTGCAGAGATCATACGCTCTGTCTATGGTTTTCATCTTTCAAATAATCAGTTTTCTCTGATTAGATTGCCTCTCATGGATTCTAACAGAATTATAATTGGGGAAAAACGTTTTGAAAAAAACTTGAGTCTGTGATATTGCAGCAGTGATAAATTTGCTGCATTTTAACGAATGCCTGATTGATAGTGAAATTTTGACTCTACGGTTTTGCTGTTTGAATAACGGCGCCAGTTTCTGCACTGAAAGCGTAAGGAGCATGGATCACATGTACCACTTTCCAAAGAACAAAAGTGTCAAATATAGAGGCACTTAAAGATTGGTCAAAACAATAGGGTATAATGGGGCAGGTGGTCCTCTTCTACACCTGGATGAAGCGCGTAAAGTGAAATCAGGTGGGAAGGATCCATTGCTTGTGAACTGAGTATTTAACAGATTTTGTTACATCCATGCAATTCTCACTGCCTGTTCTTTTCTTTAATTATTCAACAATATTTTTACAATTATTAAATGACCAAGCACAAAAATGTGTGCCCTACTTAATTTGATTGCAATCAACATGCCTTTTTAGCATGATGGTCTCAAAAAGCAGTTCAAATTAGTGTGTACCACTTACTACATTAGTTACTTTTCATTTGTGATGTGGTGATTTGAGGAAATTGACTGTTAGGCATTTGAGTAAATAAGGAGTAAGATTATTAAATGCTTTCTCCTCACTGCTTAAATGTGCTCCCTGAATGGTTGAAGAAGGGGACAATTAATTATGTTCACTGAGGCACCTGTAGTCTGAACTATCACACCCTGATAAACAATTACCTTGGAGAGAGGAAGAGAAAAATAGGAAAAAGCAGGGATGAAAAAGAAATTAATGTATTTAGGGCAGATTTTCCATTCTCATGCATCAATGACGCAATGTGCTGACACAGGCAAAACCCTTCTGATGTTGTATAACTCTACGATTTTACATGTTTCCACAGCAACAATGTGTATTTATATAGTGTCTTTAATGTTGGAAAATATCTCAAGGCAGTTCACAGGAGCATTATCAATCAAAATTTGACACAGAGCCACATAAGGAGATATTGAGGCAATAACCAAAAGCATGGTCAAAGGAGCAGGTTTAAAGCTGTGAATCAATAGTGGAGAGAGAGGTGGAGGAATGTAGGGAGGGAGTTCCAGAGTTCAGGGCAATAACACAAATAGGGCAGACAATAGGCCTGCTCAAACAAGAATATCATGTCTGGGTAGAGCTTGGTGGGTGCCGATGTACAGCCCAGTAAAAGTGTATTAAATAATCGTAGTGTGCTAAATGCTTCACAACTGTGCTATCAATGGCCATCATCCTGTGTCAGGCTTAGTGTACATTGTATGTACAGTATAATACACAGAAGTTGATGGTACAAGGACTAGGTGACGTGGACATGACAGGCCAAATGGCCTCCTTATGTGCCATCTGACTCTATGGGTTGCATTTTTGCTGAGTCGGGAAGACTACAGATGTTTAAAAATGTTGGGTGAGACCGGGATGCGGATGTCCTGTCCCCATTTCCTACTGATCCAATTTTTTGCCAGCAGAGGGAAGGCAGTGGGGCATGATCCACACAGGCAGGAAACCCCAGACTCAGCGGGGCCATTTGAACTCAGTGACAGACGCGAGAGTCACAAATTGATGCGGTATATTTAAATGCTTTTGAAGGGCCGATAAGGTCTGTATAACAGTCATGGTCTGAAGTTTGTTAAATACCCTGCCCTTTAACCTAAAAAAAAAAATAGGCTGTAACTGTCAGTGAGAGTTAAAAAAAACTTGCTGCTTGACTGCTTTAATTGACAGCCATATGTTAGAAAAAAGAAGTAAGATTTGGCTATGCAGGTTCAATGGAGCTCTGCCAATTTTCTCCCACATGTCACCCAATTTATGCTGTTACAATGGAGAACCAGCAACAGAAAGTCTGAGTTTGTCGGTTAGGAATTTTGCCATCTAAGAGTTGCTTGCTTATGTGGCTTTTGAGCCGGGCCACTGGGAAGTGAACACAAGTACAGCAACAGATAGAGCTGGACCTACCTGGGGAGTGTGTGTGCTTACTCCAGGGCCATTTTAAACCCCTTGTTACACAGTGAAATGGTTCACATTTCATTAATTCAGCCTTGCGCGTTATGATACAGCTTCTGTCAGGTGACATGGATGGAACCATATAAAAGTCCTGTTACCTTGTTTGATCTCCCCCTTCGGGTATGTTGACTATGTGCAACACTTTTTGTTTAGTCATTCTGTTTTCTCATTGCAACTGTGTCATAAATCACAGAATTTGTCTATTTTCGGTGCACATTTTAAGTAGAGGTGTTCCAGGGCTACCTGAATAATGCTCCTTAGCCTCTGTGTCATCATCTCCATGTATTCCCACCACTAGCAATAGTGCTACAATCTCTGACAACCAGAAAATTGCTTTAAAATGCTCTCAAAAGGCATGACTAAAGTTTGGAGGGAGATAGAGCCAGGGCTTGTCATCAGTGTGACTGGAGCTGCCTGTCCTGTGCTGCAGTTACAATAGATGACACAGCTTTGGAAGGCTGACCAAGACCATGTGCAAGTCAGTTTACCTTACTTGTTTCCAGGAAAATGTGTGAGGACCTATAGAAAAGGTCAGTAGCATCTTGGTGAGGGTAGCTAATTAGGGTTACTCTGGTTGATCTTCCAGGTATACCTTCTTTCACGTGGTACAACTGAAAGCATGAAATACTGTGACTGCCTTGCTTCCAAAAAAGAATCCAATATTATAGTCAATGAGGCGTTCACAATTCTTACCAGTGCTAGCCCAGCTTCCTTTGGGAATAGGAGCCTTGACTAATCCTTTGCAAAGTGATATATGTTGATCTAGTTTGCTGATGCAGATGTAGGGGTAGCAGTTGTCACAAAGCACCTTGGCTGCTGCCTGACTTTTATGTCTTGGGTAAATGAAGTCGTTGGCCAACTAAACTCTAACTGTGCACCTTCCTATGTTCTCATCAATTGCTGCTCGCAATTAATAATGGGGAGAGACTTATGTAAGAATAAACAATGATGGTTTATTGAGAGATAGGGCAGAGCACCAGATCATACGCGCTCACTCAGAAACCTCCAGAACTAGTCTTACAGCTCCCAGTTGCCTGAGCTGTACAGTGATTTGTCAGTGCTGTCACATGATCACTACACTTGCATTCTCTTAAAGGGACAGGACACATCACTTTATCACATCCATCACCCTACCCTTTACTTAAAAGTACAGCTAATAAGCTTAAAACACATTAGCCATTGACATAATAACTACTTACAGGTCAAGTCTCTCAGGAGGCATTCTTTGACGGGTTAAGCATCATAGCCCCAATAACCCCAGCTGGTGTTTCCGAGACCTCCTTTTCAGGGGCAGTTGCCCACTATGTCCCTCAGTGGATGATTTTACCATCTTCCGGTTGCAGTCAGGTTCACTCCTGCTGCCCCTCCCCTCCAAGCTGAAACAGATAAAGGGCAACAAGCACAAAGCAATACAACGATGAGCTACATGATGTGTGAGGAGAAAGAGGAAAAGGAAAAAAAATATATTTTTGTTTGTCTTTCTGAGGACTGTCAATAATTTCTTTTTTTCTTCCTCCACGTCCTTTTCTTGGGAGCACTGCCCTGTAAATCTGTCTTCTCTTTAATTTTGTTGTTGGCTGGACTAGACTCAGGCGCGAGCTGAACGTGAATGAGCTCAGTAGTTGGGTTTTCTGGCAGCTTTTCTGAGAATTCAGGGCCTTCTGGCTTTAAAACTTCAGGGCTTTTACGTAGCTGCTGCTTCAGCTCTTCCAATTCTTTCCTATTCTCATTAATAGTTTACTGGGGAATTGCATATCGTTGCCCCTTCTCAGCTAGTTGGTTCCTTAAGTTGGCCAGAGACAGATTTAACTCGTTCTTTCTTTCTTCATATCTTTTTCTTGACACAAATTGGGAGCTGATTGAATTTTGTAGTACGTGAAAGTCCTTTAATAGACTTTCCATTTCCTTTCAAAGGATGTGCTGACTTCAGCTTGAACTCTGTCCCGGTGTAATACTTCTATGGGCTTCTCCCGTTGGGTCTTTGCGTACTCATGTTTTCTTGCAGCAACACTTCTGGTTGCGAATTGGGAACTTAGCGAGCCCTCAAGATTTATCTCTCCCAGCAAGTGCCTTCCGAGGAGACTCAGTCCCCTGCCTGACATAGCAAATAGGGGTAATTTTGCAAGATTGTTCCTCCTAGTGCACCTTGACTTGACGTACCCCTTTCACATTTATTTCTTCACCCGTGTATGTCCTCAGCTTTGTGTCTGAAACTTCTAACTTCAAAGGACGGGTTCCTTTTCGCAGATATCTAAACATATGCTCACCAATCATGGACACCGACACTCCCATATCAACTTCCATCTTAATGGGTTGTCCGTTAACTATAATGACTACTTGGATTGGCTCGGTTCTACCCACTTTGAGGTTATATAACGAATGGATGTCTGATTCTATTTCTTCTGGTTCTTCCATGAGCCATATTTCATGATTTTTCCTTCTGCCTTTATAGTGTTGTTTTAGTCTTTCTCTGCAGTGCCGCCTTATGTGGCCACAGAAGTGGCAGAAAAAGTACCCGGCTCGTTTGAGTTGTCATTCACTCACTGGAGGCCTGGATGTATTTCTCTCATTCATTTTGTGGGTTTTCATTGCAGTGCCGTTGTTTTTCAATGGCCTGGAGCGAGAGAGCGTTTTCTGACTTTCCGTGGAGTCTGAAGTTTTCGTGCCTTTTGTTGCCAGATTGCCCCGCTCGACCAGATGGACGGCGCCATTTTGTGTATCTTTTATAACTTCAGAATTTCTAACAGCACTCGCCATCGCGGTAGCTAATTCTAATGCCTTATTGAAGTCTAGAGTAGGTTCGGCTGGCAAATGCCTTTGGATAGTATCATCTCCAATCCCGCATATCAGCCGGTCTCTCAACATATCAACATATAATGGATGTTCCGAATTCGCAATGCTCAGTAAAATGCATTTAAAACGGCCACATAGTCAGCTATTGTCTCCTCTGGAAACCTATTCCTTGAATTGAATTTGAAGCGCTGCATAGTGACTGAGGGCTTTGGTCTCAGGTGGCTGTGTACAATTTAAATTAACTTGTTGAAAGGCTTCGAGCCTGGGGTACTAGGTGACATAAGGCTGCCGATCAGCCTGTACTTTTTGCTCCCGCATGAGGACAAAAGAATTACCCTCTTCTTCTCCCCCTCCGTGATGTCATTAGTGGTAAAAAAGAATGCTAGGCATTTGACATACTGAGATCAGTCATCTGAAACGGGGTCAAATGGATCGACATGCCCGAACTGCAGCATCGTAAACAACTGCCGGGGACTGCACTCCTGATAGGCTTTCCAGGTAATGACAAATTCAGACATTTGGCTTACTGTGGAGTTGCCCTCTCTCTGGGGTCTCTTATAATTTTTTGCCCATAGCCATTTTTCATGTATTTACCCTTTTAAATGTATTGCCGCTTTAAGAACTGTCACTGTTTTTTTTCACTCTGTCTCTGCAGCAGTTGGCTTTTTTCTGCTGGGTTTTACGCTCTATTTAAGTTTTGGCGAGATCCCAGTGATTGCGATTCTGCAGGGGTTTTTTTAATTTTAAACTGCAGCATTGCTTTCGGCTCCGATTGCCAGCTGTTGCCTATTTTACAAAGTAAGTACAGATGCTCTTTCCAATGCTTTGCTCACCTGTCTTGGAATTTATTTTCTTTTGTTCTTTATCCTCATCGCCACTTTTATGTCTTGGGTAAATGAGTGCGTTGACCAACTGAACTCTAACTGCACGTCTTCCTATGTTCTCATCAATTGCTATTCGCAATCAATAACGGGGAGAGACTTATGTAAAAATAAACAGTGGTGGTTTATTGAGACATAGGGCAGATCACTAGATCATACGTGCTCACTCAGAAACCTCCAGAACTAGACTTACAGTTCCCAGTTGCCCATGCTGTGCAGTGATTCCGTCAGTGCCGTCACATGATCAGTACACTTGCATTCTCTTTAAGGGACTGGGTACTTCACTTGACCACACTGACCTACCTGGCAGCTCCTTGCTGGTCTTCCTCATCTTCGAAAAATCTCAGGTAAGGAGGTTTAGATTGGGCCCTCTGTAGGGAGGAAACTGGAACCAGGCCTACACAAATTCATTTCCTGAATGAATCTTTTTATAGCTGTCAGAGAGAGGGAGAGAGGGGGAGAGAGAGGGACAGACTATGAGCCCTGCAATTTGCATCTGATTGACTCCCAGATTGCACAGTTTTCAAACTAATTATTTAGTTATAATAATGTGATCTTCCAAAATTTAAGTTTGGTTTGGAACATTTGCCTTGCTTGGGCGGAGTTGTGGATTGCTTCATGGCAGAGTCTTCATAACAAAAGATGGGGACCTGGTTGTGCTATACCATTTACTTTTGAAATAGCCACAGCAACGTGAGAACTCCTTGGATGTTGGATGATCTCATTGCAAGAGGAGCCCCAGTTATTTTAGGTAGGAATGGGGCAATGTAAGGTATGCACTTGACATATATATTTCTTAGTATCTGTTGTGAGAGGTGGCCGAGTTGATACTATTGATAAAGTTGATCAGCAGACACTTCTTAGTTTATCTGCAAAGGCACTCAGCAGCAATTACATGTGTGCTTTCACTTCAGGCTGTACCTCTACACTACTAACTACTAACTACTGAGGTAATCCACGCTACTCTCCTATAGGTTACTCAAGATCATGTGACCTTCCTTAACAAGCATTCTTCTTGAAGGTATATTACACATTAGATAAAACCGTAATTACCACAGTACCGTTAACTTGTATGGGACTACTTTCTCATTTGCATTCATCTCATCACCTTAAACACCAACATATACACACATACAGACACACACACAGTTGTGACAATGCAGGATCAGATCTTTTTAAGACATCATGTTCATGATTCCCATATGAATGTACTATATGTGATTCACTCACATTTATCTTCCATTTTTATCATTGATCATTACATTCCATGAATATTACCAATCAATTATACTGAAGAAAAGATACATGCAGGTGATGGCAGAATCACAGACATGCAAAATGTACTTTGTTATTCTTAATTACAATTATCCTGTTAGCATTGCTACATCATCCTAGTTAACTCGGCTCCATTCACCATGAACACAAGTGATCAGGCCGACATATTCCAGATCACCATAGACATTGCTGAGCACTTACTTTCGAACATTCCACCATCCTCTTTATTGTGGAGATTTCCATGCCTTGTACCACCTACAGAGCACACATCTTACAATCTCATAAGCCATTTTAATGCATCTTTGGAGTCAAATTTAATGTGTGCTTGTTCCGCAGGGCACTCATGACATTGAGGTACTCATTCTCACAACTTGCATGCTGGGATTTGATGTCATTGCAATTATATCAAAAAATCTTATCACAGCTGCTTAGTTCTTTGATTGGGCCGCTTTCTTATTAACACTCCATTGCCACCTGAAAAGAACAGAGCCAGCAGAGCTAGAATGGAGTGGAAAGTTGACATACTGTTTGCGCTACTACTCAGCTTAATTTATACAGGCTGGGATGTTAAAGTTCCTCGCTTTTAGTCCTATATGCAATGTAGGTTGTATCTGATTCCGATACATTCCACAATATCCAAAACAGGTTTGGTGAAAGATTTTCTTTTGTACTTCTGCTAAAGGACTAGGGTTGACAAATGGAATTACAAATTTATTGTAATCTGCACCTCTCCCTCTCTCTGGATTGAGCATTTGAGCGTTCATCCATCACTAGGTCCAGACTATTGTGGAGTCAGTCAAACACACACAACAATAACTTGAGTAATCTTGGGGAAATCAAACATCCAGATGAACAGCATTAGGTCAGGACATCAGGAGGCTTGTTAATCACACAGTATTAGTTTGTATTTTCATTCCAGATCTGACAAGTGAAGTAAAATGCAAACTACACAGGATTTCTTCTGCTTTGATTGACAGCAATGAGAAAAAGAGATTTAGTCCTGAGCTCTTGGTTCTAGCTGCATGAAGTTTGTGTTTATTATTTGCTTCTGTGCATCAGATCCTTTCTCAGTGTTTTTAGTTGCAAATCTAAATTAATTTGAGGAAGTTTAACCCCTAATACTCATAAGCAGTCCACTGGTTTAGGAACGTAGGAAAAGGATTAGGTTATTTGCCTCACTGCTTCGTTGTTTACAGAGACTGGATCTGGTGGAGTTCCATTTATATTATGTGAAAGCCTGGGATTTGCCAGAGTTTTGGGAATCACATTCTGTAATTATCTTGCAAGTAGCGCAAATCAGTGGCATTGCTTATAAGTATAGAACACACATCCAGGTGTTTCTACATAGAGCTTGATAGCTGTACATTAAAATAGGAATTCATGGATATTGTTAATTCAACTTGCATATGTTTGTAGAATTAAAATGGTCCCTCCGAGCACATGGGGTCCGGGCCAGGAAGGGAAAAAAGAGGTCCCAAAATGGAATATTTTGGGGTAGAACTTCAGTCGGTGTTCTCCTAGTCTCCTGCTGTAACTTTGTCAGAAATCCTGGGGAAATGGTGCTTGTCTCACCAGGCAACATGTTAATTGAGACTGAAGAGTTGGTGTCAAGATTTCCAGCAGTCTAAGAGATTTTTCTGGTGCTCTCTTTTATGTCTTGCTCACTACTATAGGCTGACTATAATATTACAGCCATAAAATATACAAAAATACAGTTGTAAAATTTTAAATTTCATAGATTAACCAGAATTATTCATGTTAAACAGAGTTAAACATTTAATTGGTTGGTGCATTGCTCAGCGTGGAATTGAATCAACAGACCAGAAAGGTCCCAATGCTAATCTGTATTCTGGTCTGACTTGATGCAGTAACAAGGGTGTTAGCATTGACCCCAGCAGCTTCAGTCTAGGAGGAGAAAAGAAACCAGCCAGGATTGCTACTCCTGATTCCTATTCTTTGATTCCTTCTTGAAAACATCAGGTGAAGATGGAGTCAGGCCACGCTGTGATGCCTTTGACGGTTAAGTCTGCCAATTATCCTCATCTAGTATGACCCGAGAAGAATGGGTTCCAGTCTGTTGTCTTCACCTGTGGAACTGTACCCCAAGGTTAGCCAGAAGTGATCATTTTCACCGTCACCACTTGGGTGATAATCACCCACCCATTGTAGAATCTGCTCCATTTCCACCTCGTTAAATGGAGGGAACATAAAGGAGACGGTTTCTACAACAGGAGAGCTATCCGTTTTGCGAAGTTACTAGCCAGATAGTGAAGTTGAAAGTTATCTCCAGTGTTTCTACATGACAACAGTGATGACAAATCAAAAGTATCTCCTAGGCTGTGAAGTGCTTTGGGAAATCCTGAGGACGTGAAAGGAGCTATATAAATGCAAGTTCTTTCTTTCAGAGAGCAGAGAAAGTGGGAAAAGATGAAGAGTTTGCCACGACAGATGGAATGTGTGACCGTGTACGCTTTTGCATCATGGATTATGTAAGTGTGTCCTCCTCCTGTATGCTAAAATGAGAGATCATTTTGCAAGGTAGTTTATGAAATGAAAGTCACCTTGAGAATAAATCTCATGCTGAAGTATACGTGGCTTTAGGTGACAATTACCTAAGCAGGATTTTGAAACCGGTTTCTAGGCACTCACAAGAACATTTCTGAGTGCTGCATCAGAGGAGCAGCCAAATCTTTACAAGCCCCACCCTGAGCAGGAGCCCAGAGGGAGAAAAAGTGAGGCCAAACTGAGCACATCAATATTGTTCAGTACCTAAATACAAAGCAGATAAAATGGAACCCTTAGGAATTTAACTTCCAATTAGTTGTGTTTGAAAAAAAAATGAATTAAATATGTTTAACTGTGCATGAACATTCACTAGTTCCATCACCAAGATAACTCGTTCTGTCAGCATTTGATGAGCTGGGGGTTGGGGTTGGGGATGGGATGTGCCTACAGGAGGAAAGTAAAAACCAGCAGAGTAATACTATTTCTTAGAAAATATGGGAATCTATCTGTCTCTGACAATGCTTTCTGTCCCTTTGCACTGTCACATGTATAAGACAAATTACTTAATTTATCCTCATCTTATTCTTGTCTGTTCTTCTGGCTACACTGGTGGAAAGAAACTACCAATGAAATATACTGCTGATGGAAGCCATATGAAAACAGTCAGGCAGAACAGGGAGCAGTAGAATTTGAAATGAAATGATTCTGTTGGACAGAATGTTTCCAGAAGCAATTAATTCAGAAGTCCTGGAATGAAGTGCAACCATTATCTTAAACTCATGCTATAGATGAATAAACCTTTTCCTAATCTCAGCCAGAGAATCACCTCTTCCTGCCCCCACACAGTTATCCTTAGTGTCCCCCAAAGATAAATCCTTTGTTCCTCCTATTTCTCATCAACATGCTTGGCAACATCATCTGAACACACATCAGAAGTTTCCACATATGCGTTGGCAGCGCCCAGCTTGACCTCACCACCAGCTCTTTCAACGTCTTCACTGTCACTAAATTGTCAGACTGTTTATCCATCATCAATGAATGAGCATAAATTTCATCAGACTGATTATTGGGAAGATTGAAGTTATTGTCTTAGGTCCCACTACAGCTTCACCCCCTAGCTATCCTTCTCCCTGGCAACAGTCTGAGACTAAACAAGGCTGTTCGCAACCTTGATGTCACATTGGGTCCTAGGATGAGGTAGCAATCATATCTTTGCACTACCAATAAGAATATTTCCACCTCCGTCTGACCCACCTCAGCTCATCCGCTGCTGAAACCCTCATCCATTTCTTTGTTTCTTCTAAACTGGGATTATTCCAATTTCTATCCTCATAAACTTGAGGTCATCCAAAACCCTGCTACTCATGTCCTAACTTTTTTTTTATTCATTCATGGGATGTGGCTTCACTGGCTGGGCCAGCATTTATTGCCCATCCCTAGTTAGCCTTGAGAAGGTGGTGGTGAGCTGCCTTCTTGAACTGCTGCATTCCATGTGGTGTAGTTACACCCACAATGCTGTTAGGAAGGGAGTTCCAGGATTTTGACCCAGCAACAGTAAAGGAACGGCGATATATTTCTAAGTTAGGATGGTAAGTGACTGGAGAGGCACTTCCAGGTGGTGGTGTTCCCATGTATCTGCTGCCCTTGTCCTTCTAGATGGTAGTGGTCGTGGGTTTGGAAGGTGCTGTGTAAGGAGTATTGGTGAATTCCTGCAGTGCATCTTGTAGATGGTATACACTGCTGCTGCTGTGCGTCGGTGGTGGAGGGAGTGAATGTTTGTGGATGTGGTGCAAATCAAGTGGGCTGCTTTGTTCTGGACTGTGTCCAGCTTCTTCAGTGTTGTAGGAGCTGCACTCATCCAGGCAAGTGGGGAGTCACACTCCTGACTTGTGCCTTGTAGATGGTGGACAGGCTTTGGAGAGTCAGGAGGTGAGTTACTCGTCACAGGATTCCTAGCCTCTGACCTGCTCTTGTAGCTACAGTATTTATATGGCTAGTGCAGTTCAGTTTCTGGTCAATGGTAAACATCAAGGGGCGATGGTTGGGCCTAGGACACTACCCTGAGGAACTCCTGTAGTGATGTCCTGGAGCTGAGATGACTGACCTCCCACAACCACAACCATCTTCCGAGAAAAGCACAGTTGATGTTTCGAGTCCTCATGACCCTTAAACAGAACAGTTCTGTTGAAGGGTCATGAGGACTCAAAACGTCAACTGTGCTCTTCTCCACCGATGCTGCCAGACCTGCTGAGTTTTTCCAGGTATTTCTGTTTCTGTTTTTGTTTTGGATTTCCAGCATCCGCAGTTCATTGCTTTTACAACCATCTTCCTTTGTGCTAGGTATGACTCCAACCAGCAGAGAGTTTTCTCCCTGATTCCCAGTGACTCCAGTTGTGGTGGAGCTCTTGATGCCACACTTGGTCAATTGCTGCCTTGGTGTCAAGGGCAGTCACTTTCACCTCACCTCGGGAGCTCAGCTCTTTTGTCCATGTTTGAACCAAGGCTGTAGCAAGGCCAGGAGCTGAGTGGCCCTGGCGGAACCCAAACTGGACATCAGTGAGCAGGTTATTGCTAAGCAAGTGCCGCTTGATAGCATTGTTGATGACCCCTTTCATTACTTTATTGATGATGGAGAGTAGACTGATGGGGCGGTAATTGGCCGGGTTGGATGTGTCCTGCTTTTTGTGTACAGGACGAAACTGGGTAATTTTCCACAGAGCCAGGTAGATGCCAGTGTTGTAGCTGTACTGGAACAGATTAGCTAGGGGCACGGCAAGTTCTGGAGCACAACTCTTCAGTACTATTGCAGGAATGTTATCAGGGCCCATAGCCTTTGCAGTATCCAGTGCCTTCAGCCATTTCTTGATATCACGTGGAGTGAATTGAGAAGACTGGCATCTGTGATGCTGGGGACCTCTGGAGGAGGTGGAGATGGATCATCCACTTGGCACTTCTGGCTGAAGATTGTTGCAAATGCTTCAGCCTTATCTTTTGCACCACTGTGCTGGGCTCCTCCATCACTGAGGATGGGGATATTTGTGGAGCCACCTCCTCCAGTGAGTTGTTTAATTGTCCATCACCATTCATGACTGGGTGAGGCAGGATTCAGAGCTTAGGCCTGATCCGCTGGTTGTGGGATCGCTTAGATCTGTCTGTCACTTGCTGCTTATGCTGTTTGGCACCCAAGTAGTCTGATGTTATAGCTTCACACCTCATTTTTAGGTATGCCTAGTGCTGCACATGGCATGCCCTCCTGCACTCTTCATTGAAGCAGGGTTGATCCCCTGGCTTGATGGTAATGATAGAGTGGGGGATATGCTGGGCCATGAGGTTACAGATTGCGTTCGAGTTCAATTCTGCTGCTGCTGATGGCCCACAGCACCTCATGGATGCCCAGTCTTGAGTTGCTAGATCGTCTCGAAATTTATCCCATTTAGCACGGTGGTAGTGCCACACAACACGATGGAGGGTATCCTCACTGTGAAGGCGGGACTTTGTCTCCGCAATGACTGTGCGGCGGTCACTCCTACCGATACTGTCATGGACAGATGGATCTGCGGCAGGCAGGTCGGTGAGGATGAGGTCAAGTATGTTTTTCCCTCTTGCTGGTTCCCTCGCCACCTGCCTCAGACCCAATCTAGCAGCTATGTCATTTAGGACTTGGCCAGCTCAGTCAGTGGTGGTGCTACTGAGCCACCCTTGGTGATGGACATTGAAGCCCCCCACCCAGAGAACATTCTGTGCCCTGACCACCCTCAATGCTTCCTCCAAGTGCTGTTCCACATTGAGGAGCACTGATTCATCAGCTGAGGGAGGGCAGTAGGTGGTAATCAGCAGGAAGTTTCCGTGCCCGTGTTTTGCCTGACGCCATCAGACTTCATGGAGTCCGGAGTCAATGTTGAGGACTCCCAGGGCAATTTCTCCCCTCCCTCCCTGACTGTATACCACTGTGCTGCCACCTCTGTCCTGGTGGTGGGATAGGACATACCCAGGGATGGTGATGGTGGAGTCTGGGACATTATCTGTAAGGCATGATTCCATGAGGATGACTATGTCAGTCTCAGGCTGTTGCTTGATTAGTCTGTGAGACAGCTCTCTCACTTTTGGCACTAGCCCCCAGATGTTAGTAAGGAGGACTTTGCAGGGTCGACAGGGCTGCAATTGCCATTGTCATTTCCAATGCCTAGGTCGATGCCATGTGGTCCGTCCAGTTTCATGTCTTTGTAGCAGTTTGTTACAACCGTAATGGTGGCTTGCTAGACCATTTCAGAGTCAACCACATTGTTGTGGGATTGGAGTCACATGTAGGCCAGACCAGGTAAGGATGACAGATTTCCTTCCCTAAAGGATGTTAGTGAACCAGATGGGTTTTTACAACAATCATTTCTTGGACATCGTGCACTTTTAATTCCAGGTTTTTATTGAATTCAAATTTCACCATCTGCCATGGTGGGATTTGAACTTGGGTCCCCAGAGCATTACCCTGGGTCTCTGGTCCAGCGATAAAACCGCTATTGCCTCCCCACTGTCATCCTGTTCTGTTCATCCATCACCCCTCGGCTTGATGGCCTATACTTGCTCCCGGTTAAGCACCGTTTTGATTTGAAATGTTCGTCCCTGTTTTGAAATCTCCCCGTAGTCTCGCCTCCTCCTTCACTGTGTAGCCTCCTCTAGTTCAACAGCCCTTTGAGATATCTGTACTCTTCTACTTCTGGTTTCTTGATCATCCCCGATTTTAATCGATTCATCATTGGTGACCTTGCCTACAATTGCCAGCGTCCTATCCTTTGGAATTTCCTCCCTAAACCTCTTCACCTCTCTACCTCTCTTTCGCCCTTTGAGACACTCCTTGAAAACCTTTTTCTTTGACAAAGCTTTTCATCATCTAATATCCCCTTCTGTGGCTCGGTATCAACATTTTCTATCTAATGCTCTTATGAAGTACCTCAGAACATTCTATTGCATTAAAAATGCTGTATGAATGCAAGTTGTTATTGCTGCTATTGATGCAAAAACAATCTATCCCCATGCATATCAAATCTTTCACTTGTGAAGTTGAGTGATCATAATTTTCAAATGAGGTAAGAACATTATTGCGCTAAAAGTACAGGTTTATACAAGCACAGGGGAAAGTGGTTAGATGACTAGAAATATACAGACACCTTATAAAACAATATGCCTTCCCTTGATTTATATTCCGTTCCTTTGCTAATTCAACCTAATTCATTATGTGCCTTTTCTGGGCTCAAAATTTTTGTGTTTTTATCTATAATAGCTTACGTGACTAGCTTGCAGTATTATCACTTCATTTTGATGCACACACCTTCATTGGGCTCCTTACTCTCAAGTTAGACTGAGTTTCCCACTCCTGATTGCTATCCTGCTTAAAAAGGAACGTGGATGAAAGTGGATCAAACACAATCTAACCATCTGTTCACACACTAACCTCACACGGAGGTTTGGTCATTTGGTTTGAGTACTGGAAGGCTGCCAGCGCTCACAGACCTGTACTTCATCAAGAGTCAGTGCTATCAGGACAGGAGGAGAGAAAACACAAGAAAAACTTATTGCTTACACACCAAAAAAGATCAATTTGTGTCTTGATAGGTTCTGTGAATTTTGAAAACATCGCCTTCATTGCAGTGTTCTGGCCTTCTGTGAATAATGTTCTTGCCTTCATTATTGCTAGGAGTTTCCGTGAGAATGAATTGATTTGGATAATGGTGTTATTGCTTTGAAAATAAATCCTACGTTCATTAATAACTGCCCTTATGCCAGAAGCCCTATAGATGGTAGATTTTTCTATGCGAATTGGACAAACCTGGTGGAACAATTGGCTGGAGAATAATTAATGCTGAATCTATAACCACTTCCCCTTGCCCTGACTGATTTCTTAATCATACCTTCACTGGCTCCAGATTTATCTGCCAGTTTGCACATAGATGTCTTCTGAGTTTCAAACTTTCAGGTAGGCTGTTGAATTCTAATGGACTAGCTTAAACCCAGTTTTGTTTTTTTTGTTCCCACCAATATATATATAAATAGAATCATAGAATGGTTACAGCACAGAGGAGTGCATTCAGCTTTTTACGAGAACAACTCACTCAGTCCCATCGCCACCCACCCCCCAACTTCAGTAATCCTGTCGTATCAATGGTCAGTGATCTTGAGTTGTGCCAGCCATCACAATCCCTGTCATGCTATCTTTCCACAATCTCTGCCAGGCACACATCTTCTGATCCCAGGTTATTCCAGCTCTCAATAATCCTGATCCCTGATATGGCAGATCCCAAACCAAATCATGCTCTGACAGCTTCCGAAATTAATTGAGTTATAGCTCATAGTAATTAATTGATTTAATTCATTCCTGTGGATGAGAATCATTCATAGATTCAAGCCATTCACAAACCCTAGAAAATTAACACTTTACAAAACCCTAATTCTCTCCAATGAGGAATGACTGATCCCTTTATAAACGGACAGCTGATAACTCTTCAAATGGAATTGCTGGAAGTTGGGGTTAAATGAATGAAGATTTTCATCAATTGTTTGAGTTTTGCTCTGATAGATTATGTCATCATCTCAAGAACACTAATATAGTACAGCCCTTGGAATATAATTCCGGCCTACCACTTAGTGTACCAGGGAAACTCTTTCGAGTTATCAGCAGTCACAGATTGCAACTCTTTCGAGTACAATCACAGTTCTTGGTTTCCGGGAGTGGGACATGAACCCACAACCCTCTGATTCAAAGGCGAGGGTGCTATGAACTGAGCCACAGCTATTTCAGCAGATGCCAAAATGGCTGTCTCATTCCTTAGCAATATCACAACAAATTAGATCTACAGGGAAAATTACCCATGCAAATGTGAAGAGAGCTGTATGGCCTACAGGAAAATCTTGAGCCTGGCCTGGGAGTGCTGATTGATGCACACTCATTCACAATTGCTGGGAAGTTCAGAGTACTGCAAACAAATGAAACAGTGAATATTACTTTGTAGGAGCCTAATGTGTGACTACTGCAGATTTTGTACAATTCTTTTGGACAATTATATTATTAGTTAAGTGATTAGTCATTCATGGGGAACATAAGCCACACAAAGGTAAACAATAGAAGATAATTTCATCTCATTAAACTATTTTTTGTTGATGCAGACCAAGTAAAATGCAACAGTAATCAAAAGTGGGAATCATCAGTGGGACAAAAAATAGAACAATAAAATCAATGAGAATGAAAGTTTTGTTGTTTCAGTGCTTTGTGAAATAATCTTCATAAATATTAGTTCCAGAGATAAATTCTGCACCGAGCAGAGCTAAGTCACAGAATCCTGATAGCATGCATCCTAGCCTTTAGAAAGAAGTTTGAGATGAGATAGTAGATACTTTCATTACAACTATTCAATCTTCCTTAATACACTGAGCCTATACTTCAGCACAAAAATTGGACATTCCTCGAAGGAACATAGATGCCATCTCCAGATGGTGTACTCAGTGGCAAAAACAGGCTTTAAAGCCACTCAATGGCTATTTAATAACAGACCCACTAGTACAGTTTTGACCTTTTACACCATCCTTGGGTATACCTCACTTGCTTCAGTTCTGAAATGGTCCGATTTCTGCAAATGAATATACATGGGGCTTTTGTGAATTGTCCCTTTATCAGTGTGACCAGTTAGGTCCCCAGTCCCCATACTTGTAGGCTGCACTTATTGGGAAGGGCTGCCCGGTTCCCTAACCATGTTCTTTGCTCGCCTGTTGACTGATTAGAAGGCTTAGACTAATACGGTGGACTTGAAAGCTTATGTAAATGTAATTGTAATTTCCTAGGGGAGAATCTTGGGCTCGGCGAGCGGAGGCGGGGCCCACTTGCCGAGGCGTAAAATGACACGTGGCAACTTGGCTGCACACCCACCGAACTGCCAAAAGCCTATTAAGGCCATTTAACTAACAATTAAAATAATTAAGGGAGCTGCACATCCAACCTTAAGTTTGGCGGGCAGGCGAAGAGCACAGGCGGCCTTCGCATTTTTCACGGGCGGGATGAGGTTTCATGAATGATTTTAAATTTTCTCAAAATTTTTCATTGAAATTGATGCACATGTCCCAGCTCATGTGAGAGTTTCACATGAGGGGACATGTCATAAAAAATTTTTCAACACTTTATTGAACTGTTAAACTTAAAACCAATCTCCCTGAGGCACCTCGCCTCTGTGCCTCAGGGAGATTTCTGCACTCTTTCGCAGAATTGGCCCACCCATGTAACATGACAGCGCGGATCAGATCGGTGGCGCTGATCGGGTCCGCGCCTGCCCGCACCCGCCCCTGCACAACCCCTACAATGGGAGAAAATTCTACCCCTAGAAATTTTCCATTTTGGCGGGCAGGAAGCACAGGCTCATTTTGAGCTGGAACATACGAACATAGGAATTGGAGCAGGAGTAGGCCACTTGGCCCTTCAAGCTTGCTCCGCCATTTAATAATATCATGACTGATCTGAATGTAACCTCAACCCCACATTTCTGCCTACCCCCGATAAACTTTTCACTCCCTTATTAATCAAGAATCTATCTACCTCTGCCTTAAAAATATTCAAAGACTCTGCTTCCAACGCCTTTTGAGGAAGAGAGTTCCAAAGACTCACAAAAATTTCTCCTCATCTCTGTCTTAAATGAGTGATCCGTTATTTTTAAACAGTGGCTCCTGGCTCTAGGTTCTCCCACAAGAGGGAACATCCTCTCCACATCCACCCTGTCAAGACCCCTCAGGATCTTAAAGGTTTCAATAAAGTCGCCTCTTACTCTTCTAAATTCCAGTGGATACAAGCCTAATCTGTCCGGCCTTTCCTTATAAGACAACCCATCCATTCCTAGTATTAGTCTAGTAAACCTTCTCTGAACTGCTTGTAAAGCATTTACATCTTTCTTTAAATATGGAGACCAATACTGTACATGATACTCCAGATGTAGTCTCACCAATGCCCTGTACAACTGAAGCATAGCCTCCCTACTTTTGTAATCAACTCCCCCTACAATAAATGAAAACCTATTAGCTTTCATAATTAACTGCTGTACCTGCATACCAATCTTTTGTGATTCATGCACTAGGGCACCCAGATCCCTCTGAATCTCAGAGCTCTGTAATCTCTCACCATTTAGATAATAAGCTTCTTTTTCATTCTTCCTACCAAAATGAATGATTTCACATTTGCCCACATTATACTCCATTTGCCAGGTCTTTGATCACTCACTTAACCTATCTATGACCCTTTGTAGCCTCCTTACATCCTCTTCACAATTTACTTTGCTAGCTATCTTGCGTCATCAGAAAATTTAGCCACCATTCCTTCGGTCCCTTCATCCAAGTCATTTATATAAATTGTAAAAAATTGAGGCCCCAGCACCGGTCCCTGTGGCACACCACTCATCTCATGCTGCGAATTAGTAAAAGACCCATTTATGCCAATTCTCTGCTTCCTGTTAGCTAGCAAATCTTCTATCCATGCCAATATGTTACCCCATACACCATGAGCTTTTATTTCCTGGAATAACCTTCGATGTGGTACTTTATCAAATGCCTTCTTGAAATCTAAGTACAGTACATCCACCGATTCCCCTTTAACCACAGTGCATCACCTGCCATGTTGGTAAAGGCCAAAACATCAGCGTCCTTTGCCAATGTGTGAAGTATTGAGCCCCTTATTTATGAGCGCAAAGAGCATTTGAGACTCACACTACTAGATTGGTTTTCACTGAGGCAGCTGGTGCTGGTAATGGGGCTTTCACTTATTTTTGATGGGAGCCCTGGCTGCAAATTTTCTTGATGGTGACTCGGGAAATCCAGGCTTTCATCCAACCCAGCAGGCATGCTTTAAAATGACACAACCAACGAGGTAAGATTTTAAAATATACTCACCTGGATGTGGAGCGGGGAGAAGCAGTTGTGTTCCTCCTGATCCCAGAATAAAAGAACACACAATGACTACCGGTTTAGCCCTCTCCTCTCCTCTCCTCGCTTACCCAAAAGCTGCTGCTAGCACTGCAGCATCTTAACCTTCAATCACACTTCAAGGCCTAAAATGAGGCCCGAGACCCAATACCGGCATCACCTTGGGCCTCAGTGTTCCTGCAGAGGGATTACACCCTGCCTTGCTCACCCATCTATGGACGTGCCTGCATTTCTACGTCAACACGTCTCTGCCTCACTCCTCCATCTTTTCCTTAAATGAAGTCGAGTTCACTGCTGCAGTCTTGTTTACACCTTAAGAGTGTTAAATCCTAGATTGCCTCTGAAACCTCTCCAACCTGCTACTGTTGTGTTGAAGCATAAATGCCCAAGTCATAATATTTCAACTATGGAGAGAAAAACAGAGTTAACTTTTTGAGTCCGTAAACGGACTCAAAAAGTTAACTCTGTTTTTCTCTCCACAGATGCTGTTAGACCTGCTAAGTTTTTCCAGCATTTTCTGTTTTTGTTTCAGATTCCCAACATCCGCAGTATTTAGCTTTTATCATAATATTTCAAGCCTAATACTGCATGCGATATATATTTGGTTTCACTTGAGTAATTTTTCTGAATTATCTTATATTTTCTTCCTCATTGTTGCCTTTCACATACCATCCCAGGAAACTATTTTATATTATAATGTAACAACTGTCATCTATTCTGTATTTCAGTGAGGGTTTGTACATCATTACCATCTGATTTACAAGGTATAGTGTTGAGAGAATAACATAATTTCCATTATTTTGCATATTGCATAACGTGTAAAGGTTTTACCTTAAATCGCGTTTTACAGCATACAATTTTTCAAAGAATTTAGTATTCTTTGCTCTTTTACTGTTTAATTATTTATTTTGAAGCTATTTGGTGAAATGTGTTTTTTTTTTGCAAAGACCAGGGACAGGAATCTCAAATTATTTGTGCAGTTATTTTAGGTTTCGAATTGATAGTTATAACTTGGTGTGAGACTGCTTACTATGGCAGAGTGATGAGAACTTTGATTTAAACCTGTTTTTTCAGCAGCCCAAGAGTTGAGTGTGAGGCTGGAAAGGGAGCTTTGTCTTGCATCCAATAGGATTACATAGGATGTCTGGCACAAAGAACAGGCCATTCAGCCCAACCAGCCCATGTTGGTGTTTATGTTCCATTAGCCTCCTCCCATCTTTTCTTATCTGAATCTATTATCATAACCATCTATTCCCATCTCCCTCTTATGCTTGTCTAGCTGCCCCTTAAATGCACCTATACTATTTGCTTCAACCAGTCCCTGTGGTAGTGAGCTCCACATTCTTATCACTCTTGGAGTGAAGAAGTTTCTTCTGAATTCCCTGCTGGTTTTCTTGGTGACTATCTTACATTGATGACTTGTAGTTATGTTCTTCCCCACAAGAGGAAACATTCTCTCTGTACGCACTCTTTCGAAACCTTTCAGAATTTTGAAGACCTCTATTAGGCCATCCCTCAGCCTTCCTTTTTCAAGAGAAAAGAACCAATCATTTCCTGATTATGTGTCCCCACACATTTCTGGTATCATTCTTGTAAATTTTCTCTGCACTCTCTCCAGTGCCTCTATATCCTTTTTACTGCACACAATTTTCTTAAATGTGGTCTAACGAAGGTTTGATACAGGTTTAGCATAACTTCTCTACTTGTCAGTTCTACCCCCTCTAGAAATAAAGCCTAGTGCTTGATTTGATTTTTTTTTTATGGCCTTGCTAACCTGTGGCGCAACTTTTACTGAGTCATGTACTTGTACTCCGACATCCCTTTGTTCCTCTTTGACCCCACCTAGACTTGCACCCTGCAAGTAATAAGTAACCTCCCTATTCTTCCAACTAAAATGCATTACTGCACATTTTATCTGTGTTAAACTTTACTAGCCAATTATTTTCCCGTTTTGAAAATTTATTAATGTCCTCCTGTTATTTGTTGCAGTCCTCCTCAGTATTGAATATTTCCAGGACCCCCCACCCCCCACTTCCCCCAATTTGGTGTCATCTGCAAATTGAGAAATTGTGTTTTTGATTCCAAAATCCAAATTGTTAATGTAAATTGTGACCTGCAGTGGTCCCAGCACTGATCCTTGTGGAACACCACTTCCCACCTCCTGCCGCTCTGAACAACGACCCTTTATTCCCACTCCCTGCTCTCCGTCTTGAAGCTAGCTGGCCACTCTGCCACTTGTCCTCCGACTCTACATTCTCTGACCTTATTCATTAGTCTATTATGGGGCATCTTATTGAAAGCCATTTGAAAATCCAGGTAAGTTACAGATACTGTATCCTGACCATATCATATCTGGCCTGGGATTGTGAGATTGGGCAGAACCTATGTAACTTCACTTTCATCACACCTTTGCCTTATCTGACTAAGTGCTGGAGATGAACCCAAAAATGGAAAATATTCCATTTCCTGATTCCCTCATCTTGGTGAACACAGAAATGTGTCTCCTCCAAAAGAAAAAAAAAGAGCTCTATAAAGTGAATAATTACATAGGTTGTGATTTTGGGTCCCATAGTCCCGTTGGGCATGGCGCTAGTGGGACATGCCTTGCATGCACCAGTAGCGTGAAGAGAGATCTGATCAATCAGCCATTCTGCACGTGCTAATTACTCACAGATGAACATAGTTTAAGCAGCTTGAGGCACATTCCCCTCATCATCACCCCCACCATCCTCGCCCGCCCCTACCACCAGCTGCATAGGGAACAGCCAATAGATATATGCAATTAAACACTGAACCATTGAGCAATTGAATTCCACGCTCTGGGCCTAAAGTTCCGCGGAGTGGCAATCAGAATCGGGTTGCCTCTCTGCTCTGACTTTCCTATTAGAAATCCAAACAATCCTTTCTTGCCTTAACTTCTGACACCGGCAAAGTGAGAATACGCAGGGCAGCCGAGTGCTGCACAGTCGGAGGTAAGGGGACCATGACCCCTTTTTTACAGCATTAGCTGCTGTAAAGCAGGTAATTTTAAAGGTCCAGCTACTTCCAAACCAGGAAGAAGGTATGTTTATAAGGTATGTGGTAGGATTTGGGGGAGGGGGGGGAGGGGTGCGTCATGTGTGGGGGGGTCAGTCGGTGGGGCCTAGTGATCAGTGGGGTTGGGGTCGGTTAGGGCATTGGTTGGTCAGTAGGGTGATCAGTTGGTCGGAGGGGAGGGGTTAGGTGGTCACTGCGGGGGGACTTCGGTCGGGGGAATGGTCGGAGAGGTGTTGGGTGGTCAGTGGAGGGAGTTGGTCGGGGAAGTCGGGTGGTCAGTGGAAGGGTCGGTTAGTCAGAGGGGGCTGGGTGGTCAGTGGGGGGAGTGGTCATGGGGGGATGGTTGGGAAAGGGGGAGTTGTTTGGTCAAGGGCTGGGGGTCAGATGGTCAGTGGGAGGGTGGGAGTCGGGTGGTCAAAGGAGGGGATCGGTCAGCAGGGTCGGGTGATCTGGGAGTCAGTTGGTGGGGGGTCGGGTGGTCAGTGGGAGGGTAGGGATTGGGTGGCCAGTAGGGGTTGGGGGTTAGGTGATCACTGGGTGTGGTTGGTCGGTGAGGGTCGAGTAGTTGGAGCCCAGTGGTCTGATGGTCTGGGGGTGGTGGTCAGTGGGGGTTTGGTCAGTGGTTGGGTTGGCTAAATCGGGTCAGGTATTCAGGGACGGGCTTGTTGGGGGGGGGGGGAGGAGGTGGTTTGTGGGGGTGAGGGCAGTCTGTTGGGGGCTCACTACTCTACACACCCAGGACTTAGAAGTGGTTTTAATTCTTCTAACTTTTCCTGGGTAACTATTACTGTAAGACCGTCAGAACCATCTGAAGTTTGTAATTTAAATTGTACTTTTGGATGGTTCCGATTGCTGGGCAATTCTTCCCTGTGGACATTTGGGTGGTGTTCCCCAGCACATCTTTGGGGTACCCTGCAATTACAACGCCCAGAAGCTTGGATCTTATGGAGCTATGCTTTGGTAACTTCCCTTATTTGTTTTTCTTACAATTCCATTAAGCAGCTTGGGCCTTTATATATATTAAAGACATTTTATAAATTCAGGTTGGATTGTTGGCCTGCTAGAATGTTCAAATGCCCTGAAAAGCATATTGAAAAAGACCATTAACACAAAAGCCTTTTCTTCTGATCCTTGCCTTCAGCCAATGCCTGAGAACCAATGTAAGGAAAAAAGAGGTGGAGACCCAGCTCACTGGTTTTACACCTCCCCCACCAACACACCACACTGCCATCCCAACCCCTCCAACCCCCACCCCCCAATTTAAGTCGCCATGGGTTTTTCCTGCCCAGGGAGTGACATAGTGCAAGCAGTAGAACTAAAGCCTAATGGTTTAACTTTACTGCAATATATACTGCACTGCAATTTATTACTGCATAACACAGTAAACTGCACCAAATTGATATAGAGTATACATAGTAAGGTCATGATGAGAAAGAGGGAAAGCCTGATCACCTGACTTTGATACAGGCTGAATGAATGTACTCGATAATCATCCATGGACATTACTGAAGGACAATATGTCAACCCATATAAAAGGTATTGATTAAACAGTGCGACAGGCTATCAACAAAGTACAATCTCCTATTGTATGTTTTGTATTGAATTTTGTCTTCACCAAGAATTGTCAGCTTTAAACACTGTTTTATCCTCAATCTGCTTGTCATGGTTAACTTGTTGCAATGCTTTTCCTAAGGATGCATTGAAGCTTCGCAGTCATTTGCTGGGTGACTCGACAATGGTGAGAGAGTGCTGCACTGTCAGTGGTGACGTGTTTTGGATGAGACATTAAGCTGAGGATCTAGCTGTGCCCTCAGCTGGATGCCAAGGATTCCATGGCAAAATGTAGAAGAAAAGCAGGGGAGTTCTCCCAGTAGCCTGGCCAATATTTAACCCCCCCATCCTTACAAGCTATGGCCCTATCTTCAACATCTCTTCAAAGTCCTTTTTTAAAAATTTGTTCATGGGATGTGGGCGTTGCTGGCTAGACCAGCCTAATTGCCCTTGCTCAGAGGGCATTTAAGAGTCAACCCCATTTCTGTTCACCTGGGGTCACATGAAGGCCTGACTAGGTAAGGACAGCAGATTCCCTCCCCTAAAGGGCATTAGTGAACCAGATGGGTTTTTACAACAATGGTTTCATGGTCAGCCTCAGACTTTTAATTCCTGATTTTTATTGAATTCAAATTCAAATTCACCTGCCATGGTGGGATTCAAACCCAGGTCAGTGACAATACCGCTACACCATCGACTCCCCTAACTTGCCACATCCCCTAACTTGCCACCTCTCAAAATCCATTCCCATCTTTCCTGGAACTCCATGCCACAGTCCAGAAATGGCTCTATCAAGGCCACAATGACATCCTGTGTGACTGTGACACTGGTAAACAACCCCTCCTCATTATTCTTGACCTGTCCTCAGCCTTTGACACTGTTGACCACAGCATCTTCCTCCAACATCGCTCCACCATCATCCAGGCTGGTGTGGCTGCACTCACTTGGTTCCATTCTTATCTAGTCATAGCCAAAAATCGCCTGCAATGGTTCTTCTTTCCATCTTGCACTGTTACTTCTTGTGTCTCCCTAGGACCTATTATTGGCGCTCTCTTATTTCGCATCTGCATGCTGTCACTCAGCAACGTCGTCTGAAAACACAGCCTCAGGCTCCACACGTACGTTGGCAACACCCAGATCTACCTTACCACCACCTGTCTTGGCCCCTTGGCCGTCTCTAAATTGTCTGACATCCAGTGCTGGATGGGCAGAAATTCACCCCAACTGATGAAAGATCATCAGCTTGAAACAATGGGCTGAATTTGTCTTTGGTGTGGGAACTACAAGAAATGCCACTTCCTGAAGTCGCATACCCACTAAAAGGCAGTGCATTTCCTCAAAATGTTGGTACCGCGGAAGTTGTGGGTGTGGGTTGGAGTTGGGGTCGCCACCTTCCGAGGCAGCAGCAAAGGTGGGTGCATGGCGAGGCTGGCAGGTTAGAAGGCTTACCTCCATTCACTGAAACATTGGCCCAGTTCTATTGATTTTGGACCCTCTAGCCCTCACCCCTCACCCATCCCCATGCCCCTTCCATGCTGCCCTAAAATCCCATCCCCTGTCATGCCCCCACATCTTCTCTATGCCCCACATATCTCCCAATGCACGAGCATGCCCCCCATGCATCCATTCATGCCCACCCATCTGGAGCCCACTAGGTAGAGAACTCATGATTCATATAATAACAGTGGGAAATCTTTGAAATGCTCAGGGAATTTTTAAAAAATCAGCCATTCAAAATTCCCTTTGAAAAATATTGCACCTCTTACAATGTCACAGGGCAGAATTTTACATTCGGAGTGCGGGCGCCATCCCAACACGCTGGAACATAAAATGACGCGCGATGACATAGGGCGTGCGTCCCAACGTCACCGTGGACTGTTGCAATATTTCAGGAGGCGGGCACGCTATGAGGACGGAGGCGCGCCCGCCATTAATTAACGGGTCAGCTAAGGCCCTTGAGGCACCAATTGTCTTTGACTTTACACAGCCCATGCGATTATCAGGGCATCACACGGGCGCAACGGGCAGGCGGGCAGGCCACATTTTCAAAATCCTCATGCACGGGCGGGATAAGGGGGGTGAGTGGGCTCGCTAATGCGAGTTGTGAGTACTTTAGACTATTACTTACTGCTGCTTGCTTGTGCGAACAGAACAACTTCATTTCACTTCAGAGTTGCTTTGACTGAAGTAAGAGGCTTCAGTTCAGGACTCCGGAGGAGTCATACCACTTGAGGCCTTCCAGGTCTGAGACAGCCTTTCCTTACCCTGGGAATGGGGACTGTGGTCTCCGCTGGAGGCACCTCCTCCTCTGAGGAGGAAGAGAGTGCCAGAAGGGGGAGGTGGCCAGGTGTCCATATTCAGCCTCCAGTGGAGTGAATTGTGGGAGGACAGGTGCGGGCACAAGGGGCACAGGGCCAGCAGGAAGTCCAAGGCAGAAGGGGCCGCGGAAGATGCCACTATCCTGCTGCCAGAGTTTACAGGCGGCGATGCAGCCACCTCAATTTGTCTGAGATGCAGTGCCGAAGGAAGCTCCGCTTCTCAAGGGAAAGCGTGACCTCCATCTGTCAGATGATCGGCCCTGAGATCAGCTCCAGCAGTGTGGGTGGACACCCCATGCCAGTGGCGCTGAAGGTCACAGTGGCCCTGAACTTCTATGCCTCCGGCTCTTGCCAGGGGTTGGTGGGTAATCTTTGTGGAGTCTCAGGTGTACATTGGCTCATTCACTACTGCACGGATGAGGCCAGCCAGGCAGAGCGAGCCAGAGGCTTTGCCATGATTGCTGGGTTCACCCAAATCCAGGGTGCAATCGACTGCACACATGTGGCCATCAAGGCACTAGCGGGTGAGCCAAGTGCCTTCGTCAACAGGAAGGGGTTTCACTCCATGAACGTGCAGATAGTGTGTGATCACAGGATGTAGATTCTACATGTCTGTGCAAGGTACCCAGGCAGCTCCCATGATGCTTACATCCTGAGACACTCCCAGGTGCCGAGACTCTTCAGTGCTCCAGCCCGGCTGGATGGATTACTGCTGGGCGACAAGGGCAATACCCTCCAAAGGTGGCTCATGATGCTTCTCCGCCATCCAAGAACAGAGGCCGAGCAGTGGTACAATAGGAGCCACATCTCCACAAGGGCGGTGATAGAGAGAGCCATAGGTATTCTCAAGATGCGCTTCCAATGCCTGGACTGCTCAGGGAGTGCACTGCAATACCCACCAGATCATGTGTCACTGATAGTGGTTGCATGCTGTGCTCTCCACAATCTGGCGCTGGAAAGGGGGGACACAGTGGAGGAAGAAGATGTTGCTGCAGCTGCTCTGGCAGCAGATGATGAGTCCAGTAGTGAGTCTGAAGGCGAGCACGCTCAGGAGAATGCTGAGGGGATAGACGCTGACCTGGGCAACCTCCAGGGAGGCAGGGACACGCAGGAGGTTTTGATCCAATGGTCCTTCAGCTAGACTACCAAAGATGAACCACCACAACACGCCAGGGCTGCAAGCTCCATACTCGATACCTGACAGGAACATTTGCTTGGTGAGCAGCATGCACTATGTGCCATTTCAATAAAGTTCAATAACAAACAAGTCACTCATAACATCATGGATTACCCTGCACCTGCAATGCTAATGAAGAACCCAGAGGCTTGTTGAACTCAAACACATTTAATGGTGTGGTGCCTGGCATACGTAAAACAAATTAAATGGAAATGTGTTCTCCATCGCACCTACAAATAACTAACTTAAAAGCAGGGTGAAAAAATATCACCAGTGATAAGCCTGTGTTGTGCTAAAGGTGCTTTAATTTTGCATTTGCATGTTCTGCGTCTAGGTGCTCCCCAGTCGCTGGCACCAGCATTGGAGACAGCCTGCTCACTTTGCTGTCCTGTTGGTCTTGATGACCTTGGCGGGTGTCCTGTGCCCCATGGAGCCTGTTCTGGCCCCGCCTGGGAGGGAGCGGCCAGTGCCACAGCTGGCATCTTCCCCAGTCTCTGCAGCATCATCGGATGTCATGATCACTGACAGAGGGGCGGAGGAGCTGCTGCCCTCATCCAGAGCGCCTTGAGAGGAGCCCGCAGGGACGACAAGCAGTTTGTGCGCCAATGTCAGGTCGCTTTGCACCTCCCTGCTCACCATTGATGGATGGTACCTAGCTGGGATACTGGGTGCCCAATCCATCTCCCACACTGACGGTGACCACCTGAGGTCATTGCCATTGTGAGGGCTTGCAGGTCCGAGCGCATCCCCAGGAAGCCCTGATTGAGCTCCTGGAGCAGCCTCTCCATGCGAGTCACCACTGTCTCCATGGAGGAGGCAGTGCACTCGGCCATGAGGGTCATTGCATTGCTCACACTCCGCATGGACTCCTCCACAACAGAGAACATGGCACGCATTCCCTCATGTATCTCCTCCAGATCCTCCTGCACACCCTGCTGGACTTGCAGCATCTGCTGCCATAGGAACGATTCCAGAGGCACATCATCAGCCACCGACTGAGCATGTTCTTGGTTCCCAGCAGTCCTCTGACTGCTGGCACCCTGGGCACTCTCTGCCTCCGCCTACACCTCAAGCGAGTGTGAAGTGCCCTCACCACTGTGCACCGAGATACTATCCGCCAATCTAATGCCCACTGAGGTGCTGGTATCTGCACTGGTGCCTGCCTGGCTGAGAGGGTGTGACACTGGTGCATTTCTATTGTCTGTGTCCTCTGGGGTGAGCAGCGGGCCTTCAGGCTCCTGACCCTGACAAGCTTCTGTTGAGCCTGAAAGGAAGAACAAGGACATGTCATTAGTTGAAGTTATTACACTGTTATTGTGCATACCTGGCACCCGGATCAGGGTGCCCTCATCTTTCCATTATTAATGGGGGTTCCATGTTCGAGGCCCACATCAATATAGAGACAACAGTGGAATGATTGCTATGACAGACATTCTGACCTCAGTGCACTGCACTCTTACCTCCCTGTGGCACCCCAACCTCATTGCAGCCTAGGCACATGACACCTCTCCAGCTCCAGTGCCTCCTGCTTGTATCTGGTCAAGATTAGAAGGTGGGGCGGTCCTCTGCCAGTATGCAGCCTTTCAGCATTGTTGTGGGATGTCTTCTCCTGAACGGAGAGAGGAGCATTGACTAGTCCACCCTGTACCTGCATGGCCATCGCAGCCTGGCCACCCCCACATGAGGAACACGTCGCAGGGCTCAGCCGGTTCGTGACTCTGGAGCCGCAAGGCACCCATTCCAAACGGCCAGGGCTAAACCCCCTTGTCCAGATGCTGCCTCATTGACATTTGCCACTCACACTCTAAGAACTCTGAGGTCCGGGGAGTGGCGGGGGTGGTGGGGTGGTGGAGAGGGTGGTGGGTGGTGGGTGGCGGGGGTGGTGGTGCTCCTAGCTGTTGTGCTAAGTGATCCATGCCAACATGGTACTCACCCTTCCCGATTGCAGGAGACCATTGAAGCGCTTACAGCACTGCACCCATGCGCGCCTCACCACATCATGGGAGCTGACCCTGGATACCACCTCCTGCCAGGCAGTTTTGGTGAGGTGGGGGGGGGGGGCTCCTCCTCTCGTCCCTGGGGACAAGTACATCCTGGCGTGCTGACACCTCCTCCAGGAGGACAGCAAGACACTCGTTGGAAAACCATGGGGCTGACTGCCCTGCTCGCTTGCCGACCCGCCTGCCGTGTTCAGCACTGATGTTCTCCATAACTATGGTCCTCCGAGTCAATGGCAGCCTTCGCATGGCTGCGCGGCCGCTTTTGAATCGGCCACCGGGCTGCCATTGGATCTGGCGGACATTGAGCTCCCACCCCCGCCCATCCCTTCTCGCTGATGCCGGAGTCGCGTATTACACTGGGCAGTCCTTAATTGGCCTGCCCACGTAAATGGCAGTGTGGAGCCAATCACGGGCAATGGTTGCTGACCACCCCTGCCCACTCCCGCTGAGTCCACCCGACCAATGTAAAATCCTGGCCATAAAACTGTCAATGCCACACAGCCATTCATAATCTGATTGAAAAACATCCCTTTGAGCCACTTAATATCTCCTAATCTTGTCCAAATAAACATACAGGAATTGAAAAACCACTTCAAAGAAAGATAAACATATTACAAGCTCATTAAACTTTCAATCAAACAAAGCCAACAGTTTCCTTCAAGCAATGTAAACAACACTCTACAGGACTGAATTCATTAGTGAGTCTTGGAGCACCACCATGCATTCATAATGAGGCCAGCTAGCAACTGTATCAACAAAAGCTGGCTAAACAGATGGTCAGACTTCTGTTTTAATTTCAGATTTCCAGCGCCTGTAATATTTTGCTTCTGATTCCATCCCTCTCTCTGGCAACTGTCTGAGGTTGAACTGGACTGTTCAGAACTTGGTTTCATATTTAACCCTGAGATGAATTTACAATAACATATCCATTCCATCATTGAGACCACCTATTTCCACAACTGCAACATCACCGGCTTTGTCCCTACCTCAGCTCATCTGCTGCTAAGTCCTCATCAATGCCTTTGTTACCAGTGTACTTGACTGCTCCAGTGCACACCTAACCAGCCTCCCACTTTCCTCCTTCTATAAACATAAGCTCATCCAAAACTCTGCAGTCTGTATCCCAACTTGCACTAAGTCTATTCACCCACCAGCACTGTACTCCCTGACCTATGTTGGCTCCCAGTTATTTTTAAAATGGTCATACTTATTTTCAAATCCTTCCATGGCCTTGCCCCTCCCTTCCTCTGTAAACCACGCCCTCCCACCCCGCCCGTCCAACATACCTGAACTCTTCCAATTTTGGCCTTTTGGGCATCCCCTGTTTTAATTGCTCCAACATTAATGGCCATGCCTTGATTTGCTGAGACCATAAGCAGTGGAATTCCCTCCCTAAACCTCTCCATCTCTCAAATTAATTTCCTCAGTTAAGACACTCCTTAAAACCAAGCTTTTGGTCATCTGTCCTCTTATTTTATTATGCACTGCACTCTCAAATTTATTTTTGATAACGCTCCTATGAAGTGTCTTTGGACAGTTTACTATGTTATAGGTGCTATATAAATGGAAGTTATTATTGTAGTTGTTGTTATTCAACCCACATCACTATAAAGCAGATTATCTGGACAATTGCCTTATTGCTGTTTATGGAACCTTGCTGTGTGCACATTGGCTCTGTGTTTCTTACATTACAGCAGTAGCTACACTTCAAAAGTATTTCCTCAGCTGGAAAGTACTTTGAGACATCATGAAGGGTGCTATATAGATGCAAGTCTTTTTCTCTTTCATTTGTGGAAGCAAAATGTTTGGTCAATAGAAAAGTCAATTTAGAGACATTCAAACACATTTAGTGAAAGGGCACAACAAAAAGACTTGCTTCCTTTAATTTTATCTGCAATCCCCTAGCACAGCACACTGTGTTCAACTTTGTAGCTCTGACAGGACACAGAGTA
Source organism: Cetorhinus maximus (assembly GCF_964194155.1). Classification (NCBI taxonomy): domain Eukaryota; kingdom Metazoa; phylum Chordata; class Chondrichthyes; order Lamniformes; family Cetorhinidae; genus Cetorhinus; species Cetorhinus maximus. The sequence goes on from NC_135888.1 coordinate 122,879,439, forward strand.
ATAAGGAAGCTATTGACTGGTTGATGAAGTAACACACACAGTCTCGAAGGCTTGGACATATTTTGTTTTGGTTTGATTTTATTGATCTTCTCCCATTTTCTCTGTCATTTTATGTTGGCTGGATTGTTTTGACATGTTTCCAAACCAGCTCCAATGAATTTGGTTTCAATGCGTCAGAAACATTTGTATTCATAGCAGCACAGAGCAAGAGGATAAATGTTAGAGGTAAGACAATCTTAATCCAGCAGCCTGCACTCTGCCATTTTAACTCAAAATCAGGTTATTTTATCGCCAGGTTTAATGATAAGAATCTACATCGACAAATCTCCATTTCAATTAAGGCATTCTAAGATATCATCAAGATATATCAATATCACAAGAGGATTTCCACATTGTATGTAACTCTTACATTGCCAAACACTGGTATGAAATGACTTAAATTGGACTTGGTCACTGATCTTATGCTAGAAACAGATAAGATTCCACCCCATCAGTCTATTCTGTTTAATGAGATCATGGCTGATTTACCATTTTATCCACATAGCTCTAATTTTAAGATTGTGCCCGTTTGTTCTGGAAGTCCCCCATCAGAGGAATTAGCTTCTTTGTAACCATCCTATCGAATCCTTTTATTACATTAAACACTTCAATTGGATCACCCTCAACCCTCAAAACTCAAGGGAATACAACCCATTTATGGAACCTGTTTTCATAATCTAGTCTTTTTAGCCCCAGTATCATTTTAATGTGAGCTGTACCCTGATTAGGGAAGATATGTCCTTCCTGAGGTGTGATGCCTGGAACTCCACATAGGAATGCAATATGACATGCATAAAGGAGTGAGTGCCGTACACCTGAGTACAACTCTGATGATATTGTGGGAGAAACATTAGGCTCAGCAGCATATGTCTGTAAGGCGATTGAGAGTCAGCCCGCTTCCATTAGGCGCCAACAATGACTGAGTGGAGCTCCCTTTTGCAAGGTGCTGCCCATTGACATTTAAGAGAGATGGATCCCTTTGTCAAGGAGTTGTAGCTGCAAGCAAGATGATGCTTGCTCTTGTAGCACTGAGGATTTTTACTGGGTTTTCGCAGGGCGTCCAGCCACAGCAAATCTTGATGGGTTTAATTTCATGGTTCTATAGTAACAACCAGCATTTCACATAGTGAAACATCCCAAGGTACTTCGCAGAGGTAATATCAAACAAAATTTGAGAGTGATTAACATAGAACACTGGCTACAAGTTTAAAACAAAAACAGAATTACCTGGAAAAACTCAGCAGGTCTGGCAGCATCGGTGGAGAAGAAAAGAGTCAACGTTTCGAGTCCTCACGACCCTTCAACAGAACTGAGTATAGTTAGGAGAGGGGTGAAATATAAGCTGGTTTAAGGTGGGGTGGGGGGTGGGGGGGGTGGGGGTTGGTGGTGGAGGGGAGAGAGAAGTTGAGGGGGGGGGTTGTTGTAGGGACAAGCAAGCAGTGATAGGAGCAGATAATCAAAAGATGTCACAGACAAAAGGATCAAAGAGGTGTTGAAGGTGGTGATATTATCTAAGAAAATGTGCTAATTAAGAATGTATGGCAGGACACTCAAGGTACAGCTCTAGTGGGGGTGGGGTGGAAAGACTGACAAGGTATTAGTTGTAGATTTTAAAATAATGGAAATAGGTGGGAAAAGAAAAATCTATATAAATTATTGAAAAAAACAAAAGGGAGGGGGAAGAAACGGGGTGGGGATGGGGGGAGGGTTTGTTATGTGGGACTCGGATGGGTGTGATACTTGCTAATTATTTGTCAAATGCAATGACACTATTGAATTAATTGGGATAATTTACATTGAAATAGGACAGTTAATCACAGCAAACTGATCAAAGAAAGGCAGGCAATTACAGTGGGACAGGAAGAAGTCCTTATATGGCTAAAGCAATGGAAGACAACTTGTAAATAGGCTAACTAACCAACAGCCGATCATGCATCCAATGAACCAATCCACAACCTTGAAAAGGATTGTGCATGAGCTCTTTCACAAGCCATATACTGTATGTAAACTCCTGAAAAATCCCACACAGTAGTGCTTAAGAAAGAAGATACATATTGACAGGTAGAGTCCTGTTGAACTAAGCAGGAAAATCTCAGTCAAAGGTCATGCCTAAGCAACCTACAGTCATCTCAGATTAAGCATCTGAGGGGTAACTATGATTTACTTGAAACTATTTTTTAATTTAAACAAAAGCTTGGCAGTTAACTGTTCCCTGGTGCATTCTCTATGGCAACATCTCTACCAATCGAAGTCCACTTGCCAATCAATCAGCACATCTTATCATGCAGTATAAATTGTTGTTCCTTTTGAGATTTGGCATTCTTGTGACTCTGTCCTGATGAGTGCAAGTTGAAAAGCTTTGATAACATGTCTCTTTTTGTTTAAAATTTTCAACAGGTGTGTTAGATTTAGTGTGAGACTGTGTCAATGATAACCCTCAGTCTCTGAATCTAAGAAAGAGGTAAAATCACCCACAAGAGATATTAAGAGAGGCGGCCAAATGAAAGGTATGTTTCAAGGAGTACCTTAAAGGTGGAGAAAGCCATACAGGAGGAGAAGTTTAGGGAGAAAATTCCAGAGCCTATGGCCTTAGCAGCAGCAGGCATGACTACTAATGGTGTGGTGAATAAAATTAATGATGTGCAAGAGGCCAGCACTGGAGGAGTGCAGAGATCTCAGAGGGCTCTAGGGCTGGAGGATGTTACAGAGATATGGAGAGGTAAGCCTAATGAGAGATTTGAACACAAGCATGATAATTTAAAATTGAGGTGCTGTCAGATCATGAGTCAATGTAGGTCAGCAAGCACAGGATTGATAGGCGACTAGGGCTTAGTATAAGTTCAGATATGGGCATCAGAGTTTTGGATAAACTCAAGTTTAGGGAGGATGGAAACTGGGAGGTTGAACAGGAGAGCATTAGAATAGTCATGTATTGAGGTAACAAAGGCTGTCATGTAATATGGAAGCAGCTTCAGAATAAAAACATATGTGAACAGCTCCCGGCATTTATCTCACTAAAATCAATGCACATTTGGAGGTAGACACTACAAAGTCTGTAATGCTGAATGCTCCCCAAACCTGGGTCAGTCACTCTTATGAGCACAATAGATGGAAGGAGGGCAGGTTGCATACACTCTGGTTGTATTCCTTGAGTTTAAAAAGGTTGCGGGGCAATCTAGTTGAGGTTAAACCTGCCTCTGCTGCATGCTTATGACTCACAAACCTATCTGCCTAGCTGAGTAAAAATAATAGAATGATAAAACCAAACCTTTACTGAAAGCATTGTAAAGCAAGCATTCCAATTTGTCTATAGCTGAGGCATGAAATGTTAAAGATTCTTGTGTCTCAAACTTTGCAACGGCATCTTATGGTGTATAATTAAGTACATGCAACAACGTGGAGCTAGTGCATCTTACAGAAGGTGACTTTGCAAAATGGATTCTCATTTATCTTAATGTAATAAGACACAAAGAACAGCAGAGGGCATTGATGTAAGAGGAAAAGGAGGATCCTGAAAAATACTAATGGGGAAAAAACATTCATAAAAAAACTTGAAGCATGTGTTTTAGTGAAAAGAAGGGATTACTTGATGGCAGTAAGATTGCTTGATGTCTTTCTCATGTTTTGACGGGTGACAAGGAATGAGTTGGCTCCTCTTTCTATTCAACTCCCTCGGTTGGTTGCAAAAAAGGTTTTTTTAAAATTCTTTCCCCGTGGATACCTTTTCCCAATTCAAATGTATTTACTTTTTATAAGAGCCAATTTGACCAGGTTCTCTTGAGTCAAAGGAAGGGTAAGTTTATTAGTTACAAACACCTGAGGAAAAATAATAAAGACATCTCATACACACACACACACACGCACACAAACACACGTCAGAAATGAGGGTTAAGAGTCCAAATAAAAGTTAAATAGCATATGCAAATCAGCCCTTAGCTTGTCTGTGAGGCATAGATGGTGATACGCTGTGGCCGTTAAGCTGGGTGATTTCAGTAGAGCTGACTTTGGCTGTTTCACGGTCTGTTGGAGACGCTTGCTGGCTTGTTCTCAGAGGGAGAGGTGACCTGTTTGTCTCTGCAGGAGTAACTGAAGAGGCTGTCCTGTTTCTTTCTGCTTTCTGCCTGCTGGACAACTTGCTTCCAGCAAGAGAGAGAGAGAGAGAGAGGGAGAGAGATCGCCTATCTGTCTCTGCAGGGATGACTGAAGACTGGTGTTGCTTCTTGCTTCTTTGTTCCTCAATCCCCTGCTCTCACTGGTCTTCAGCCAGTTTTAAACCAATATCTCTGTGTATTCCCGGGAGGGGAATATAGGCATGTCTTGCATCTACAGTCAATTTGCTTTCATCTCAGAACCTTCTTACACATTCTGAGATATAAATCAACAGGAGATGGTTTTTTTTGGATTTCTGATGAGATGTAGGAAACAGTCCATTGTCTCCACAACCACAGGAGATTAAAGCCAAGCCTTTTTGCATTTTTCAGACCTTTCTTTCAAGTGTCTGTTTGAAGTGGACCTTGATGCCTCTTCAGGTGTGAAATTCCATGATCTCAGGACAGGTATGTCAGTATAATCCACATAGGAATTTTCCAGAGTATGGTCCCTTTGCAGGGTTAGCCATCTTTTGATCAGTGTTTTTACTTCTTTTCTTTAAAAAACACAGGTCTTCCTTAAAAAGTTCAATACGCCTGTAGGCAATTAGTGAAGCTGTAGCCCACTTTCGTGACACTCATAAGGGAAATAAAAACATCAGTTTTACTCGTTATTATGCGTGCTTAAAAAATGATTTGGGGCCCCAATTTTAACTCCGTCAAAAATCCATTCACTTAGACAGAGTTAAAATCAGGCCCATAACGTGCTACCTAGATTCTAGCATTTTGCCATTGCATTGGAACATTGCAAATGTCATTCCATTATTTAAGAAGTGAAGGGGGAAGACATCGGGTTTTGTCTGACAGTTAGTGAAATCTCACATCAGGAGCAAGATAACTAAATTGTTTGGAAAAGTAACAGCTGATCAAAGATAGTCAGCATGGATTTTAAAAGGGCAGGCCATGTATGATAATGTATGTTTAATTTATGGAAGAGTCATATTGGAAAGGGGAGTGTCTATGGATGCTGACTATATGGATTTTCAGAAGGCATTTGATAATTCATTACAAATGAAAGTGTAGGAGTATGTATATAGTTGGGATAAAGGTTTGGGGGGAGATGTAGAGTAAAGGGAGAACATGGAATTTTGCACTTGAAGAGACATCAAGGCCCACTTCAAACAGCAGTTATATCAGTATCAGGTACATCTCCCCCCAAATCTTCACCCCAACTATATACATATTCCTACAGAAAACTCATGGAATCGAAGGTTAACATTGTAATATGGATTAGTAGTTGGCCAGGAGGTGGGAGTCAAATGGTAGGGAACATTCTTTGATTTGTATATGGTGACAAGTGGTGCTCCTCTTGGGTCTGTACTGGGCCTATACATAACATATTATGTCTCCTATCTACAAAATTATATACATATATAAATGGATGAAGTGAAAGGTTGAAGCTCAGACTTAAAGGGATAAAATGACTTAATAAGATATATAGAAACTATTTCTTCTGGTAGGGGAATTCAGAATAAGTGGACATAGTCTTAAAATTAGACCTGGGTTATTTAGGAGTGAAATTCAGGAAGCATTTTTCTCCCAAAAGATTGTGAATGCTGTATCAATTGAAATTTAAAAAATGGGATCAATAGATTTTTTACCAGGTAATGTTACCAAGAGATCCGGAGAAAAGTAGGGTAAATGGAGTTGAGGTACAGATTAGCCAACATCCAACAGAATGGTGGAAGAGGCTTGAGGGGCTGAATAGCCTATTCCTGTTCCTGTGTTCCTTTTAAAACAAATTTCTGTGTCAATCTTAAACCTTAGGCTAGATTTTATGCTCCCCTGCTTGTGGCTTTGAAGGGGGCGGGTGGGGGTGGGTGGGGGGCCGGGGGCTCATAAAATCCAGTGCATGGCCATCCCAGCGCCTACCCAGCCACCCCAGCCTGCATGAAATTTTACAGGAGATGGTAGAGGCATTGGGCCTATTGTGGTCCTTAAGTCATCAATCAACTAGCGCTGCTTAAGGCCTCATCCTGCCCCCACCGATATTCTGCTTATGGCACGGGGAGGCCCACACCAAGAGGGTGGTCCTGCAGCTTTAGCTGCATGGGCTGGTGTTCAGAAAGGGAAGGGCTGGATCTCATTTGCAGGTCCCCTGTATCCATCGGAGGTAGCCCTCCTCCAAGATCACACTTCCCTCTTTACCCTCCTCCCTGGCCTCTCAAAGCCAGCCTCCCAACCATTCCTCCCCAGGGTCTGCCAGCCTGACACTGGCGAAATCAGCCCCAACTTACCTTGGTGTCTGGCTCTTGCAACGATCTCCGTTGGGGAGTACCAGCAGTAGCCACTGCTCCTACCAGAGCTGCTGGCTATCCAATTGGCAGCTCTCTGAGGTGGAAATTCATGTCACTGGGTGGGTAGGGGGAGCGGGGGGTGAAAATCCGGCCTCCAGGCTATTAATGACTAATTGGCTGTTAAATAACAGTGGGGCAACAATTCCTCCTGAGGGCAGGCTCCCCACTGAAATTTTAGCTGGGGGAGGGGGATGGGTCAGGGACCATGGTGCCCTGTAAAATCCAGCCCACTCTTTCTTATCAAAAATCTGATTATGCAGCCACGTACAATTGGTACTGACTTTTTTTTAAAAAAAAGAAACATTTGAAGTGCTAATATATGGCGATAGAATTTTATCTTCAATGTCTTGGCAATAATCGGTCTGGGGTGGATCACAAGGCCTTTACCACATGGACTGCAGCAGTTTAACAAGGCTGCTCATCACTGTTGTTGTGTACCTTAAGGGGGTGTAACCAAAGCTGCTGTGCATCGCCTGACGGGATGGGATGCATGCACTCATGTATCATCAGGTAGAAGTTAAGAGCAGCCCTAGAGACCAGAAGTGTTAACTAGCCTCCCATATATTGTTGAATATTAGTTTCATCTCGTCACATAAAATAATCCACTAAATTGTGTTTGCTGTGTTTGTGTATGATAGAAAACACAACTTGGTGGCAGCAGTAATAAAAACAAAATATGCAAGGGAAGCTCAGTAGGTCTGGCAGAATCTGTGGAAAGAGAAACAGAATTAGTAGGCAGAGCTATCCCCCCGTCAGGGGGGAGGTTCAGGGGCAGGCGTGCCTCTGATTGGCACCCCCAATCGGGGGCACGCCACCATTTTACGTGGGTGGGCCAATTAAGCGCTATGCACTCCCTGTCCAGGCGGGGGAGGGGTGGATTCCCTCAGCCGAGAGTGTGCTCTTTTGCACACACAGGCAAAAGAGCGCACTCATCTCCCTGAGGCTAGGTGCTGCTTCAGGGAGATCGGCCCCAAATTCAAAAATGGTAAATGTAGAGATGTAAAATTTCCTGACATGTGCCCTCATGCGACATTGTCACATCAGTTGGGACATGTCCATCACTTTTAATTAAACTTTTATTAAATTTTTAAAAACCTACATGAAACCTCATCCCGCCCGTGGATGAGGTTTCATGATTTTTCTGAAGTCCCCCAGGGCTCCTTGCCTGCCCACCAACCTTAAGGTTGGTCAGGCAGGTCCATAACCAGCTGAATTAGATTTTAAATGGCCTCAATTGGCCGTTGACAGGTCGGCAGGCACACAGCTGATTCGGCTGCAACCTCACCGACCGGAAAATTGAAATGACGCGGGGTTACGTCAGGAATTCCGCCCAACGTCATCCCGCGTCATTTTACACATCGGCGAGCGGGCCCCGCCCCCCCGACCTAAAGATCCTGGCCAATGTTTTGAGTCCATATGACTCTTCTTCAGAGCTATTTCTCTCTCCACACCTGAGTTTTTCCATCAATTTTTGTTTTTAGTTCAGATTTCCAGCGTATTTTGCTTTCATCATGGTAGCAGCGGTGGTGAAGATTTTGCAGAACCTGCACTACTGAACCCCTCCACATGCAACAGAGTTCCTGTGTGTGGATGTTTGAAGACCTAACAAGTACATCTGCCACACTTACAGCAACATGGAAGTGTTTGTGTGAGTGATTCTGCAACAGTGTAGACGTCCAGTACAAACCAGGTTTGCATGCTGGGGACATCACACATTACAGGCAGGCATCGGGTTTGGGTAAAACAACTACAAAGCGGGGGAACATAGGTCTGAGTCGAACTGCTGCAACAGCTTCTGCAGGGACAACTGTTTGGGAACTGACTGCACGAGGTAAAGCACTGGACAGACTCCATTAATGGGAACAACTACTTCTCCTGTGGGCACCAGATTGGCAATACAGAGGTAGGGGGGGAGGGTGACCAAAGGCTAGGCAAAAGAGTTCATCGAGTGACAGCCTCCACTTTAAGGTGTCTAAAAAGGACACTCATCAGCATAAAATAACTTGTTTAAGCACTGGGGCATGTTCACACCAAAACACAGCTCCAAGTGGGGAACAGTAGCCAAAGTGCCATCGACCCTAAGTCTAACATGGTGTGACCACCCAAGGAAATTTAAGCAAGATGAGCCACAGAATTTAATGCCTTGAAGAACTGTGCAAGCCTGAATGTTTGTCTCTGCCACTGAAATCAATGAAATCCCTGCAAACAATGACAGGATGACTACAAAATCTCCATCCCTGAATTGAAGACGGCAGACTTCCTTACTGAGTTGAATGTTCAGGCAATGGATGGATTTGAACCTGGCAAACAAAGTATCAAAGTTCAAATAGCCGTAGGGAATGATGATCTCCATAGATTGAACACATCAGGACTAAATTGTGGAACATTGTTCAACTCAGTAGAGTACCTTAAACTACATCGACTAACTTCAACAAAGTCTAATTCTTTGTCTTGTCCTTTGCTATGAGGTACTCTGTTTCCTATCCACAGTACTTGGCTGTGTTTTGCTAATCACGTCAGCACCATCTCAATGATGTGAGTGACAGTTCCAAAACAATAACATGGGGCAGGGTTTTTACCTTGTTGGGTGGGTGGGCCGGGAGTGGTCGCGAAACCCACCACCGCCTGCGATTGGGCCTCGACATCGATTTCACGCTAGCTGGCCAATTAACAGCCAAACAGCGTGAAACACGCGCTGAAGCGCTCAGCGCTGGCAGGGTGGGGGTGGGAGGAGGGCGAGCGCGGAAGTTTGTGCATGCGCGCAGTGAAAGCTCCCTGAGGCACAGAGTTGCCTCAGGGAGCTGAAGATTTAAAAACTCAAAAATAAAAAAGTTGCCACTGTTTTAAAAACATGTCCACTAATGTGACTCCTCTGTCACATGGGCAGGGATATGTTATGAATGAAATGTAGAAATTTTAATTTAATTTTTAATTGCTGAAAATTGCAAAGGCTGCTTGGCCTTTTCGGCTGCCCGCCAAACGTAAGGTTGGATGGGGAGCAAAAAATTTCATTCAATTGTTACTTTAATAGGCCTGCTAATTGTTGGCAGACGCGCCGCCGAATCCCACGCACGCCCGCTGACCGAAATATCGCACGAGTGCACGATGACATTGGGACGCTCGCCTGACATCATTGCACGTCATTTTATGCTCGGGTGTTTCGGGCATATATTGCCTTTAATGTAGAAAACATCCCAAAATGTTTTGAGTGGCAATTCTCATTTTGACCAACAAGCAGAAAAGTACCAGTTGGCTGCCTGTTTTAAATCTTGCCTGATTTCCGTTCCCATTGAGTTATGCCAAAGGAGAATCAGGTTGATGTAAAAGATCTCACTACACTAATTTGAAGACGAGCAGGGGAGTTATCCCCACTATTTATCCCTCAATCAACATCACAAAAACAGATTGTCTGGTCATCACTGCATTGCTGTTTGCGGGATCTTGCTGTGCACAAACTGACTGTCATATTTCCTGCATCCTAACTGTGACTATCGTTCAAAAGTACTTCATTGGCTGTAAAACATTTTGGGGGTCCTATGTTCGTGAAGGCCCTATAAAAATGCAAGACTTTCTTTATCCCTTTCCATTCAATCTTATAGCCCTGCTGGAAACATGAACCTTGGTGTCACCAGAACTGATGTACAGGCCTGGAATTAGGATTGCATTTATTGCTGTGGCAAATGGGAACGGCAACTTTACATTTTATGCCATTGGCTTATTCCTAGATGCAACTGGTGAGTTTTGCCAAATTAACCAGTTTGAAGCCCACACTGCCATAAACAGAGTCATTCATAACCTATTTGGCAGGGCTACCAACCTTATTGGCCTTGATTTCTTACAGCCGAAATATTCACAATGTACATCAAAAGAGGCTTCCCGGTCCTCCAGAGGCAAAGTTGAGACGAATTTTGCTGAAAAGCTAATTAGAATATGCCACAGCAAGCATAATGGTGAATCAGAAGCCATACAGCCAATGTAATTTAGTATCTGCAGGGAAATGGAGATCAGCATTTCCCATCACATGCACTTTGGTATCCTCACTGCTAATAAAAAAAATTGCCAACATGGGAGCTGAAAACTTTAACTGTTTAATTAGTTTGGATTTGACATATCCTATTCTCGAGAAGGCGAGAAGCATGATCTAAGGTAGAGGAATCGTACACAGTGAGATACTGTCCAAGCTAAATGCTACAGTACATGTCTGGTTTTCAGCATTTGCACTACAAATGTTATTTTACACTTCATTGAACGTATTCCATTTATGCTGCATATAAATATAAACAAAAACAGGCCTAAGAACAAAGAAATAGGAACGGGCCATACAGCTGCTCGAGTCTGCTCCATTGCTCAGTACAATCATAGCTGATCTGATCTTGACCTCATCTTCACTTCCCTGCTGGTTTCCCCTAACCCTTGATCCGACCCCCCATTGTTCAAGAAACTGTCTATCTCAGCCTTGAATATATTCAATGGCTCAGCCTCCACATCTCTTGTGGGGTACAGAAGCCCAAAGATGCACAGCCCTCTGAGAGAAGAAATTCCTCTTCGCCTCCATCTTAAATGGGAGACCCCTAATGCTGAAAATATACCCCCTAATTCTGGATTCCCCAAAAAGGGGAGAGAGGGAGTTCCAAGATTTTAACCCAGTGACAATGAAGGAATGGCGATATATTTCCACTCACCAAGGAACATCCAAGTGGTGGTGTTCCCATGTGTCTGCTGTCCTTGTCCTTCCAGATGGTGGCAGATGTGCATTTGAAAGGTGCTGTCTAAGGAAGCCTGGTGAGTTCCTACAGTGCATCTTGTAGATGGTACACACTACTGCCACTGTGCACCTGTGGTAGATGGAGTGTATATTTGTGGTGCCAATCAAGTGGGCTGCTTTGTCCTGGATGGTGTCAAGCTTCTTGAGTGTTGTGGGAGCTGCACTCAGTCAGGTAAGTGGGGAGTATTCCACCACACTCCTGGCTTGTGCTTTGTAGATGGTGGACAGGCTTTGGAGAGTAAAGAGGTGAGTTACTCACCGCAGGATCCCTTGCTTTTGACCTACTCTTGTAGCCACAGTATTTATATGGCTAGTCCAGTTCAGTTTCTGGTCAATGGTAACCCCCCAGATGTTGATAGTGGAGGATTCAGCGATGGCAAATGACATTGAATGTCAAGGGGCGAAGGATAGATTCTCTCTTGTTGGAGATAGTCATTGCCTGGCAATTGTGTGACACGAAAGTTACTCGCCACTTGTCACTTGTCAATACAAGCCTAGATATTGTCTAGGCCTTGCTGCATTTGGACGTGGGCTGCTTGAGTATCTGAGGAGTCATGAATGGTGCTGAACATTGTGAAATCATCAGCGAACATCCCCACTTCTGACCTGATGATGGAAGGAAGGTCACTGATGAAGCAGGTGAAGTTGGTTGGGCCTAGGTCAATACCCTGAGGAACTCCTGCAGTGATTTCATGGAACTGAGATCATTGACATCCAACAACTACAATCATCTTCCTTTGTGCTCGGTATGACTCTAACCAGCGAAGCGTTTCCCCCCTGATTCCCATTTACTCCAATTTTGCTAGGGCTTCCTGATGCCAAACTTGAAATGCTGCCTTGATGTCAAAGGCAGTCACTCTCACCTCACCTCTGGAATTCAGCTCTTTTGTCCAGGCCCCATGGGCACCTTGAATTTGTGGTGTCTTCAAGTTCTCCTGTCTGCTTCAGCAGCACCCACCTCTCCCGGTGGGGCTGCTGGTCATCGAGTGATGCATGCATGTGATTGTTCCCGCATTGGGAACCCATCTGCTGTTCTTAACTGGCCACCATCCAGAAGATTCTTCCTGTTGGCACATCTCTGACCCATGCAAGATCAAGACCCAGAAATGATCTTGCCACCTGGAGTATTTCAGAGTGCAGAAGATTCCACCCAGTGTTACTATAATCATAGCTGCCAATTAAATTGGTGCAGAGTGGCACTGGTGGGTTTAGTATGTTTGGTGTAATCACAGAAATCTTACGTTTGTGCAAACTGTGCAGGTGCCTTAAAAAGAAGCTTGTGATTAATTCAAACATAGACTTCTCCCAATGTAATGTTAAAAATATTAATATAATTAGCATTTGCAAATACCATCAGTTCATGTTGATTGTTGAATGTTTACACATTCTCAGAGACCAAAGGTTCTTTGGCTCTTACCATTCTAGAGAATAAACCTTCAAACTGGAGTATATTCATTTTGGATTAATGCATATTTTCATCATTGTTCCAATGCTAATAATACCTACATCATTGGGAAAACACTATGCTAGCAATAATACGTTTACTCACATACATTTTGCAACATTTTCCGTCATGTTTATCCCAATTATTTAGGACCACTTTGTTTAAATGGAATACTCCTCCCATTTACTACTTTTAGCCCACATCCAATAAGGATGTCTCAATTAGCTTGGGTGTATCATATGAGTCTGTTGGGTATGGTTCCAGTGTTAGAATCCACAGATTACAGCTCCAAACTCAATACCTATTTGTCAGCTTGTAAAGTAATCGTTGTAGAATTAATTGAATAAATTTGCTATTTACATTGTTTGTTATGGGTTATTTTAAAAAAAAATGTATCCTGCAGCTATTTTATATCTGATAATGTGTAATGAGACAGGATTAATTAATGATTTCATTGTAAGGTATACTCTAGGGAAGAGTGACCATAACATGATGGAATTTCACATTCAGTTTGATGTTGGTCAGAAGGTTGGGAAAAGTTTAGAAACCAGGAAAGGATGACTAAAAAAAAGTAAAGACAATAGATTATGAAGTAAATTAACAAGAAATACAAAAACAGACAGGAGGAGCTTCTATAAACATATTGAAAGGAAGATAATAGTTGAAATAAATGTTGAGAAGATGACACTGGAGAATTAATATTGGGAAACAGGGAAATGGTGGAGCTGATGTCAAACAAATATTTCTAATTATATTTCGTATTTTTCTTCATGGTAAATGACACTAAAAGTGTCTGTGTGAATGTAGAAAATGGAGAGAGGAATTTAAAACAATTATTCTCACTCAAGGAAAAGCATGAGGCACACTAAGGGACTAAAGGCTGACAAGTTCCCTGTACCCTGTTGGCCTGCATCCGAGGGCCTTAAAAGAAGTAGCCACAGAAATAGTGCATACGTTGGTTATAAACTTCCAAATCTCAATAGGTTCTGGTAAGGTCACAGTGGATTGAAAAACTGGAAAGTAATGGCCCTATTCAAGAAAGGACGGAGACAGGAAGTAGGAAACCAAAGGGAAGAATCCTGAAATTCATTATTAAGAAAGTAGCAACAGGACATTTAGAAAATAACACTATCAAGCAGGGTCAGCATTCTTTTATGAAAGGGAAGTCATGGTTGACAAATTTACTAGAGTTATGAATGTAATGAGCAGGGTGGATAAAGGGGAATCAGTGGTTTCAGTGTATTAAATATTAGATATTAATAATATAACAAAATAACATCCATTCTCACAAGGAAGGCAAATGGAATGTTGCCCTTTATTGTAGGGAGGTGGAATCTAAAAGTAGGGAAGTCTTGCTACTATAACTGTACAGGGCATTGGCGAGATGACACCTAGAATACTGCATATAGTTTTGGTTTCCTTATTTAAGGACATGCATTAGAGTGGTTCAGAGTAGATTCATTAGGTTGATTCCTGGGATGAAGGAAAGGTTGAGAAGGTTGGGCCTATACTCATTAGTGCTTGGAAGAATGAGAGGTGATCTTATTGCATCATATAACATGCTTCGGGAGCTTAACAGGGTATGTACTGAGAGGACGTTTCCCCTTCTACTTAAAAGAAAGAATTCTTGATCCTGTAGAACATACAATGCTTCCAATATCTGCATTTCCTTGTACTGGAGTATTGCCTGGAAATTTCTCCTGACTTTAGTTCAATCCCTCCTGGATCGTATAGCTAGGTTTCTGTTGGCTGTGGGCAATCTGTTGGTAACCACAGTTTTTGTCTGATAAAACCATTACACTCGCTCCAGCATCTAGTTTAAAATTGGCAACATGTCCGTTGACATATATATCTGCATTCCGACATGCATGATTGGGTCATTGATCTCACCCAGGGAGCATTTTTGTTTCTCTTCTGGCGGAAGTTCTTCAACTTCAATAATAGCCTTATGTGCGAAGACTTTTTCTTTGAAACCTGTGAAGTTAAAGGTTTTACTTTGGCACCTCTTCCCAAAATGGCCATTTCTGCTGCAGCAGCAAGCGCTCTGCAATGTTTACAGGACGCTGTTCGCACCTGTAGATCTTCTTGGCGCCACAGCGCTGGCAGGATTTTGTGGCCCTCTTGTACTTTCCCTCCAACTTGTACCTCCTTTTCTGATACTTCTTTTACATTCCTGGGCTTAAGGGACTCTATGGTCACCGGGGTTTTCCTGAGCCAAGGTTTTGCTTCATCTCTCAGTATTGTGCTGTTCTGTCTATGAACTTCTGTTTGTCTCAGCAGCTGTATTGCTTTTTCTAGATTGCAATAAGTCCGACATGTATTCATCGGTAACACTGACTATAATGTGATCTCGTATTAATTCTAGTTTTAGGTCTCTGTACTTGCATCCTTCAACCAGCCCATAAAGGTCATTAACAAAAACATCTGCTGCTTCCCTTGGTTTCTGGACCCTTTTGTTAAATCTGGCCCTTTCTAGGCAACGCTCCAGTATAAGGAAAATCAGATATTGGAAGCATTGTATGTTCTATAGAATCAAGACTTCTTTCTTATAAGTGGAAGAGCTTAGATAGACCTTAATCTTATTAGGAAAGTGGAAGAAATCAATCAGCAAGAATCCAAGGGTGGCTTCAGAAATGAATCCCGGAAACTACTCAAATGCAATGGATTCTATTACTCTTCAGGTTGAAATAATTATTGAAGGCTTTTAAGATTTCTTCAAATTTATCAGAAGTCTCATTGATGCCCTGCCTTACAATAACATCATTTGCTACTGTGCCTTTGGAGTATAATAATATGTTGATCTGTTCAGCTTCATACTTACTGTCCAATCCTGAAGCAATTCCTGAAGCAATTCGGAACTTCAAGAATCTTTTTCTCCAAAGTGCCCAGTTTTGAGTTTAACTTGGTCCATCCATGCGTCCAAACCTCTCAGGTAGCATAAATTTAGGACCCATGACTTTTCTGAGCTTTTAGGCGGTTTACTTGAAATTTTCAATTTTCCTTTCAGTATTTGAAGCTTTCCTGCATTATTTAAGCTGTTAAAACTGCTTTGCTTTAAGTAATTTCAGTAATGTCTTCCCCTGGAGCATTGAGTATCTGCAGCCGCTTTTTTCCTTATGTGCTGCCTCATGGTCGCCATGGCGCCAACATCGGACCCAGACTGCAGGGTTTTCTGTAACCTGCCCTTGCTGGGGATCTGGTTTTCCCCAGTGCACCATTAAAACCAATTTTTACCGCTTTTAAGTCTCTCAAGTTCCACAATCGTTGTCTGGTTCTCCAACTTGAAACTGGATCAGGATTTTCTTCACAGACCACCACGTGCTGTGATGCAGCCCTGGATGACTTTGAAAGTTTATTTTCTGACTCTTCCTGCCTCCACTTCATTTATGGAGCAGTTTTGGATTTCTTCAACTGCATCTTAAAGAGTCATGCAGTTTTGCTGCCACTTATACAGGTCTGAAATTTAATCTTCTTTAAAGTTGAATTTTCAGTATTTTGGGGTGCACCTCTGCTGCCACCATCTTGTATGTTGGTTGGTCTAGATTCTGAATGATTACTGAGGCGTTGGTATGTTTAAACAATAACTGGCTTATTTTATACAACTGAACCATGTACAACTATCCGTGGCTAGGTGTTACACTGCTGAAGCCATGAACATTCTCCCTCTCGACTCCTAGTCATGCATTCTCTTACAGCATCATTATGGGAGGTGCTATTTACACAGACCCACACCGTAACCCTTACAAACCCTAAGGCTACAGTTGGGGATTTTGCAATTTGCTCCTGGTCCCACCTGCAACTCCATCTCCATGGAGAGAGGCGGGGGATGTTTCTACCAATGTTTTCAGCAAGCTCATGATAGCCGTTGATTTAATTGGGGGTTGAACCAAGTCAATGATCTGGTCAACTATTTCAGTGTGAGTGATGAAGGAGTGCAGTGAAAGTCCCAGGGAATTGTGGCATGGCGTAGGTCACTTATGTTATCATTCCCTGGAAATTAAAATGGGCCTTACAATGTAGATGAAACATTACAATGGTTTGAGTCTCCAGGAAATATTGGGTTATTAAGTTTGACACTGGGTGATAGAAAATGATGGAACTTCCTGTCAGTTCCTACAGGGTGCCAGATTTCACACATACTGTCATCCTCATCATATTGTAGCTTCAGTAACAGCTTCTATCCGTACGCTCATCTTTCCATCCTCAGACTTTTGGCTATGGGTGGAATTTTCCATGCCTGCTGATGGTGGGGTGTTCAATGCCGTGAGTGGACAATATGGTAAGAAGGTCAAAACCAGTTTGCGATCCTTTGCTCAGCTCATCAGTGGCAGGTGTTTCCCACCATCGGATATTGGGAACCTAATTATAATACATCTGCATATCATTATAAGAGTTGCCCGCCGGAATCAGCTCTCCATGCTAGATCATCTGCCCATGTCAGTGGGAAAACTTGCTGGTGCAGAACACGGCTTGACATGTGTGATGTGCAGAAGTCAGGGCTTACCACCAGGGCCTTACTCACAATGCAGACATCTGAGGAGCAGAAGATGCTGGAGCCTGACAGCAACTGCACACTGGAGGAACATCCATGCTGGGTGGATTCTGATGGACATGGCTCTGCTGCGAAGCAGCTCACGGAAGTTGGAAAGTCACTGTCTGCTCACCATGGATGATGGTCAAGGGGATGGAGAGGGAGGTCCAGCTGTGTTTGGGAGAGGGGGTGGGAGAGGAATGTCTAGGGTCGACTGGGAGAGGAAGGGGTGTCATGTGGGAAGTGAGGTCAGGAGGGGGGAATGAAGGTGACAGGGAGGGTGAGGTTGGGAGGGGTTAACAAAGGTGTCAGGGGGTGAGGTTGGGAAATGGGCAAATGAAGGTGTTGGGGGAAGTTGTGGGGAGGGAGTATAGGGGAGGAAGGGGTAACAAGGGACAAGATAGCAACTGGGAAAGTAGGTGTAAGGAAGGGTGGGAGGTGTAAGGGAAGGAGTTCGGAGGGGGAAGGAGTCTGGAGAGGGGAGGGAGTCCAGGGGGAGGGAGGAGTATGGAGAGGCAAGGGAGCCCAGGGGAGGAAGGAGTGTGGAGAGGTGAGGGAGTAAGGTGGGAGGAAGAAGTAAGGATGGAGGTAGGAGTCAGGAAGGGGGAAGGAGTAAAGCAGGAGAAAGAAGTAAGGCTGGAGGAAGGGGTCGGGGGGGTGTTGGTGGTGAAGCTCTAAGGGTGGCGATAGAAGTAAGGTTGCCTGAAGGAGTTAGGGAGAAGGACTATGCAGGGGTAGGAGTCCGGGACGGGCGAGGGACTAATGGCAGGTGGAGTCCAGTGGGGGGGATGAAGGAGTTCCAGTGGGGGAAGGAGTTCCAGGGATGGAAGGAGTTCCATGGCAGGGAAGGGGCTCCAAGGCGGGAAGAGGTTCTGGCGGGGAAGGGGTTCCAAGGTGGGGGAAGGGGTTCCAAGGGGGGAAAGGGTTCCAATGGTGGAAGGAATTCCGGGTTCTGTTGGGGGGGGAAGGGGTTCTGGACGGGAAGGAGTTCCCGGGGGGAAGAGGTTCCGAGGGGGGTAAGGGGTCTGAAAGTGGGGAATGTCCAGGTGAAGGTGCAAGGGAGGGCTCTAATGAATCCGTGACTGCCTCCTGGGGAGTGAACTGAGGGTGGGCGTGGTATGAGGGAATGGTGAGAATGGCCGAGGGCAGAGTGAGGCAGTAGGGTGAGAGCGTGAGGGTTTGATGGTATCGGTAGAAGGGATGGCGAAGGTGGTTGGTGGAGAGTCGTAGGCAGACACAGACCCTGGGAGTGGGAAGGGGGAAGTCGAGGAAGTTAATGTGGATGCGGGTAGGATTTTGGGAAGGTAGGGAACGTGCGTGTTCACTTGGACATCCCGGAAAGAAAAGGGTTGTGGCTGATAGGTCATGGAGGGGAGGTGGAAGGTGATGCCTCGGGGGTGGTGGAGGCAACAGTCAACAGTGATGGGAGAAAGGAAATGAGTGACTGGGGGAGGGGAAAGAATGGGGTGTAAATTGAAAGTGAAATGAGAGTCATGGTGGGTGAGATCATGTGCTGCATGGGAGTGTGATCAATGGGTGGGCGGAGATGCAGGTCAGCTCAGATGGGCAACTGAAAGCGAACCAGGCAACATTGAAAATGCTTAGGACATTGAGATGAGTGTATTACGGAAAGGATCTGCATGCGTGGGAGAGTGCTTGCACGAGGCTCCGAAAAGCCCTGCCACACACACACACGCACACTTCTCCCTCCATTGGCCAGCTGCTCCCTCTGCGGTGACAGAGGATGAGGTTGAGGGGCTCACAGGCAAAGGAGACTCGAAGGGAGAGGACAGCCTCTGAGATGACTGATTAGATGACCCAGGGGTGTCCAGCTGCCACTCCTCCTCCTTTCGGGGGCCCCGACCTAACTCCTTGAGGGGAGAGAGCACCTGGATGGATGCAGATGTGCCCCATTTCTTGCGTTGCCACCACAGGACCTCATCTATGGCCCCTGCAATGGAATGCAGGTCTGCACTTACCGCGCAATCTGCTGGACAAGGGTCTCCATGACGTCCGCCATCCTTCCAATGGAGACCTCCATATGCGCACATGTGGGTTCCACTTCGTCAGAGAACAGTCAGATGCACTCCCCCGACTTGCAAGCCACTCTACTGAGGGCTTCCAACAGCTCTGCATGATGTCAAGAAGATATAATAATGTCTATAATGTTACTGGAAATTATTTTAAAGTAGAGTTTTTTGGTGTCTTTGTCTATGTATGTGTGTTTGTCTTAACTGGATTAAAGCCAGCTGGTCTAGAGGAGAGAAGCAGGTTTGAAATGGTAATTAGGTAAACATAAGGAAGTTACAAGGTGAAGTTTAAAGGGGGCAATTTGCATTTTTAAATAAACCATTCAAAAGAATGGGTGAAATATCACACCTAGCCTGAAGAAGCTAAACAATGTGTTTATTTTTTCCAAAGCTTACTAATAAAATTGACGCTATGAAAGGGGTTTCATTGTTAGAAGAGGTGACGTTCAAAAGACCTAATGATACAATGAGAATTTACATTCAAAGACGAAAATATGTATAAAGGAAGAGAAGGCTGTTGGTAAAGGAGGAGGGATTCTAAAATCTAAAACAAAAAATAAAAAATACCTGGAAAAACTCAGCAGGTCTGGCAGCATCGGCGGAGAAGAGTACAGTTGATGTTTCGAGTCCTCATGACCCTTCAACAGAACTAAGTAAGGAAGGGTCATGAGGACTCGAAGCGTCAACTGTACTCTTCTCCGCCGATGCAGCCAGACCAGACCTGCTGAGTTTTTCCAGGTATTTTTTATTTTTTGTTTTGGATTTCCAGCATCCGCAGTTTTTTTGTTTTTATTCTAAAACCTAAATCCTCCAGCCTGTAAGCCTCAAGCCATTGGCTGCAAGGACCCAGAGCTGAAAGAAACTCACTTTGAACTCGACTGTCCAGGGTGTGCATTGCCAGGCGTCTGCTTAAATCTATGTGTTTTACTGTTGCTTTAACGGAAGTGTAACTGAGAGTCAGATTAATTATGGGACTTTTGTAGTTATTATAGTAATTTTGTAGACACATGTATGGGCTTACAATCTTTCTTGTATTATTAAATGTTTAATTTAGTTTTATAAAACATCTCTTGAGACTCGGTGGTCTTAATACTACTGAATTCCAAGCCTGCCTCTTGAAACATACAAATTGCAAAAGTGGGTTATGACAGTTGTTTTAGTTTCCCCCTGGAATTTGAATAACTCAGCCTTTACCATTGGCTGTGTCATAATACCCTTGCCTTCTGCTGACTCTACATGATGATTTGGAAGGCCAAATCCAGAGGTTTGTCATCTGACTCAGACCTTACAGATGCTTGTCCCCCAGCAGTTCACCGAGTGCCGGGGAGCTCGGCCACACTTGCCTCCTCCTGCTGCGGACATGTATCCGTGCGGTGACCACCAGATTGTGAACCCGAGCCTGCTCTAGATCTAGCTCCCACCGAGGTGTGTGTATCTGTGCTGGTGCAGGGTGTGGGTAAGTGCTGTGACAGGTCTTCCAGGCTGCTTATTTCCAGCTCTTCAATAGAGAAGGTGTCCTCTTGGCTGGATGTGAGGACGTGGATGAAGCTGAGGGACTGGCTGGCTGAGGGTGTCGTCCGCTTGGCAGAGCTCCCTGAACCAAAGTAGAGATAATTATTGCATGGCAGCAGAGTCAAAAGCAGGGGAGAGAGCACTCACAGTTGTTTTGAGAGAGAGAGAGATGATGTGGTGCAAGATCTTCATGAGGGTGTTCGCCACAACCTCACCATCATCACAGGCACAGTCCATGCCCTCACCAGTCAGTGCAACGGCACACTCCTCAAAGAGGGTGAGAAGCCTAATGTGGGCTATTCCACCCCCACCCCGCAACCCCGCCCCCCATCCCCCAACCCCCACCCCCACCCCCCACCCCAGTCTGGGACCTCTCCCTGCTGGTGTGAGCAGGCTTCTCCCGCATGAATACAGATGGAGAGAGTGAGAGCAGGACACATGGCACTGCGTGGAATGTTTGTGTGGTGAGCGGAGCCATAAACAGGATGAGGACTCAAATTCGAGTGGATATGAGCCTGATGGAGATGTGAGGGTGTGTGTGAGAGTTAGTACTGTTGTCCCTTGAGGTTTGCGGTCTCTGTGGATGTGTGATGGTTTTGTAAATGTGTGAGAAGAGTGACTTACCCTGGTGGAATGGATGAGACCATTCATCCTGTTGCGTAACTGGGTGGCTGTCCTCCTTTGCAGGGCATTGGCTCTGACCACTGCTGCTACCACCTCCCATGCTGGTTGGTGATGCTGCTGTCCATCCTGTGGCCAGAGCGGGGGTAGAGGACATCACGGCGGGCCTCCATGGTGTCCAAAATGTGCTCGAGGGATGTGTCACTAGACCAGGGGGCTGCAGTCTTTTTGCCTTTCGGGGCCATCCTGTATTCTCTGCAGCAGTCCTGGGCTGAAAACACTGAGAAATGTGCACGGGGCTGCACTTTAAATGTGGTGCCTGGCATGATGAAGTGGCGAGGTGATGGCGTGGCGGGTGAATGAGAGCGCACCCACTATCAAAATGGTGTGTTTCCTGGGAATGCATATCTAATGCAGTGGGTTTGGGATGATACTGTGTGAGAAACCACCATTGCAGCCAATGGATAAAACTTTGTTTTTCCTGCCCGCTACCGCACTTAGTGCAAATCCAGGACAATTCCGCCCTATGACTCGGCCATCACAAAGAGACTGTGGGTTTAGGACCTCCACTTTCTCTCTCAGCCACAACTTTACTTTCCTGGGTTGACATGGCCTCTTCCTTCTTCTGGTTTAATTGCCTGTTTCTTGATGCTATTCACCTGTTCCATGCCACCCCCATGCTGGATCAATTCATAAATGCAAAACAGCAGCAGCACTCTCAGGTCTTTCTTTCAATCGACTGTCAGTATTTAAAGCATGTCGTGAATTATGACGGCATGTCCAAATGTTTGGACATGGGATATGGGTTTCAAATAGCAAACATGCAATGGCAGGCTATGAGGAAATGTTCAGTGGAAGAGTCCATGTGACAGGTAGACTGGACCAATATGTGAAACCCCAAGGGTGCGAAACCTCAACACTGAGGACCGGGAGTGATTAACTTTCTCTGGGAATGTTCACAAACTGCCAGGCCACTTAGTCACTTACCTTTGCTGCCCTGGTGAGGCCGTTAAATTTCTTCCTACATTTTAGGGAAGTCCTTGGTGTTATGGAAATCACATGCGTTGCCTCTGCCTCTTCCTCCACATAGCTCGAACTTTCACATTAGTAGGTCTCTTGCCTCCTTAACCAAGAAATATACCCTTTTCATGCTTTATTTTAGGAATTGATACGTCCATTTTAAGTTATGCAAAATCTTAAGACCTTTTATTTCCTTCTTGGGACACTTGCTTTTATTAGCCGAGGCATAGAATACAAGAGCAGGGAGGTTATGCTGTAACTTAATAAAGCGTTGGTTAGGCCACAACTGGAGTACTGCGTGCACTTCTGGTCACCACATTATAAGAAGGATATGATTGCATTGGAGATGGTACAGAGGAGATTTACCAGGATGCTGCCTGGGCTGGAGGGTGTGAGCTATGAAGAAAGATTGAATAGGCTGGGGTTGTTTTCCTTGGAGCAGTGAAGGTTGAGAGGGGACCTGATAGAGATGTATGAAGGGCATAGATAGGGTGATAGGAAGGCACATTTTCCATTAGTAGAGGGGTCAATAACCAGAGGGCATAGATTTAAGGAAAGAGGTAGAAGGCTAAGAGGGCAGTTGATGAGAATTTTCTTCACCCAGAGGGTGGTGGGAGCCTGGAACTCACTCCCTGAAAGAGTGGTTGAGTCGGAAACTCTTGTAACATTTAAGAAGTATTTAGATATTCACTTGCGTTGCCATAGCCTCCAGGGCTATGGGCCAAGCCATGGAAAATGGGATTAGTGTAGTCAGATCTTTGTTGACTAGCGTGAACATGATGGGCTGAATGGCCTCCTTGTGTGCTGTAAACGTCTATGAGTTTATGGGTCCCTTGGCAAATGACACCTCCATCTCTTCTCCACTGGCTCTTTAGCTAGAAGCAGGTGCTGAAATCTCTCTTTGAGCCTGCTACGATACCTTCTTCCATCCGCTCCCCAAGTTTCTTCAGTGGGGCTACCTGCCCTATTTTTGCCAGACTCATAGCTTGTTGCCCAACATCCTGTAAATGAGTGATTCTGAATTTCCAGCAGGGTCACTTCTGCTGGTTTGTGGGACCAATCGCATTTTAGGCATTTTTAAAATTTTTTCTTTGTAATTACTCGCACTTACCTTGGGCACATTTCATATGAGGCCTACGAAAGTGCACAAGAGACAAACCATGGGCATTTACCTTAGCCCCCTATGGAAAAGCACAAGAGGCCATGTCAACTGTTTCTATAGGTGCAATGGGGCAGATTGTAAAAATCTTCATGTGGAATCAAGAACATAAATTCTTGAACTTTGTAGTCTCTTTGAGGAACTGTAGCTTTAAAGCATTACTCCTTCCTTCCTTCCTTCCTTCCTTCCTTCCCTTGCCTCGCCTTGCCTTTCTCCTTGCCTTGCCTTTCTCCTTTCCTGCTTTCTTCCCTTCCTGCTTTCCTCCATCCACTCCCTCCCTCTCCTTGGTCTTTCTCTTTCTATATATGTATATGCATTTAAACATTATCTTGGTTCAAGTGAATGGACTTTATATTCCCAGTCATCAAATAAGAAATGCTGGGATCAAACCAGATTTTGTACATTGTTTTAATAGTGCAGCTGCCAAAAGAAAATTGCTCAGTTTCCCTGTGCATGTCATGAAGTGTGGGCGTGAAATGACAGAATGGGGTTGGGGAGTGGAGAGCATTCAATTATTATTCTTCTTGCTCAGCACTGCAAAAGAAAAGGAGAAAGGCAGATATGAAACTCTTTACATCCGGGCTATGTAGATATCGTATTGTGGCTGTGACTGTTCTAAGTGCTCCGTCCGTTAATGAATGGAGAAAAGGTTTTCCTCTCAGATGGTGATCACTGCATTGAGCACAGTGTGTGCTCAGTTCTAGTTTGTTTGGTTGAATGAAGAATAATTTTAATTACCGTGCTCCATCAAGTATTAATTTCTGATATTGATATACTCTACAGAATATATTTGCTCCCTAATCTGATTGATTTTTAACCTGCAGCCAAGCTGGATTGAATGCTACTCATTTTCCATGTAATCATTGTGAAAGATTTCTTTATTTTTCAGCTCCTGTAGGTGTGAGGTGGGTGAGTTTTGTTTTAAACAGCCAAGCTACCGGAGAGATTTATGCCTCTCTGGAGTTCACAGTATGCCAGGCAATTAATCACTGAAGAGGGCTGCGTCAGCTGGGAGCTGCAAGGTGAACAGGGAAAAACCAGCAGATAGAGAGAAGTGGAGTGGAAAGGCTACTGCTATTCCCTCACCTTATGCTATTCTCCACAGCTAATGGTCTGCTCATCTCCACTTAATGACAGCTGGCACAATTGAACAGGAGACAAAATGAAATTTTAATGTGCTCATGTTTTCATAAACATTGTTCATGATTTAATCTTTCTTCATTAACCTGTAATCCAGATTTCTGGGGAGCACTGAATAGGTTGAAATCTGGCTAGCTGAAATGTGATAGTCAGTCACATGCAATATGCAGTGATAAGAAATTTTAGCACTACTATACCCTCTACCTATACTGTATATTGTACTTAATTTAACAAAACATTAAACATTAAATTAGAAATATACGCACAGATAACACATTAACATTTTTCATTACATTTATATAGGATTCCAAAAGCTAAAACATTTCAGATACACACCAGTTGTATAGTATCATAATATTCCATATCATTCCCATTCAATCCTATTGCATTGAATTTGAATTTCCTGAACCTTTTCACATACTATTCTGTTACTGGAAATTCCAACATCTTAAATCTCTTCCAATTCAATCCTACCACATTGAATTCATTACTGAATTATTAATTCATTATTATAAACATTTATAGATCCAATCCCAGTACAGAAATTTCTAAAGCCTAAATCATTTCCCATTCAATCTCATTACAGAGAGTTTTCAATACCCTACATTTCCTTTCATCCAAAATCATTGCAAAGTACTTCAATATCATCCACTACTTCCTATTAAATTCACCGTATATATTTTGCCACAAGCGTAATGTTTATGATGAAATCCCAAACCAGTTGTGACGTGTTTCCCACTTTTCTCATTTGTAATGTTCAACGTAGTGAAGCTACCAACTGCCAAACACCACAGGCATGGCAAAACGTGTTGGAGATCTAATCAGTTTTGTGTAAAATCTATTTCTGTTCTGTATGTCTGTTGTGTTGTTCAAATTGAATTGCTGAATAAATAAATGGTCTCTATGAGGTATTGTTTGGCAAAGTCACTGTTTTTAGCTGCTGCTGATAGTACTTTACAAAAGGAGGTACTGAATGGCTTAGGCAGGACCAGAGTGGTCTACTGGACAGGCATGATCTTCTAAAGGGTCAGAAAGGAA
The DNA here is from genome assembly GCF_964194155.1 of Cetorhinus maximus. Classification (NCBI taxonomy): domain Eukaryota; kingdom Metazoa; phylum Chordata; class Chondrichthyes; order Lamniformes; family Cetorhinidae; genus Cetorhinus; species Cetorhinus maximus. Next base: position 122,905,183 of record NC_135888.1, read on the forward strand.
TTTTCCATATGTTTTTCTGCTAATTGGCCTGGATTTTTATCTACTTTTACATTCTTTATTTATAATGTTCAAATATCATTATGTAATCGTCACCTGACAATTAACAGTCATGGTTAATCTAAGGAAAGATATACTGGCATTAGACGTAGTCCAGAGAAGGTTCACTAGGTTGATCCTGGGGATGGAGGAATTTTCTTATAAGGAGAGGTTGAGTAGGTTGGGCCTGTACTCATTGGAGTTTAGAAGAATGAGAATATTGAAACATATAAGATTCTTAAGGAGCTTGACAGAGTAGATGCTGAGAAGTTGTTTCCCCTTGTGGGGGAGTCTAGGACCAGAGGGCATAATCTCAGAGTAAGGGGTCACCCATTTAAAACAGAGATGAGGAGGAATTTCTTCTTTCAGAGGATAGTCAATCTGTGGAATTCTTTACCACAGAGGGCTGTAGAGGCTGGGTCGTTAAGTATATTCAAGGCTGATATAGACAGATTTTTAATCAGTAAGGGAATCAAGGGTTATGGGGAAAAGGCAGGAAAGTGGAGTTGAGGATTATCAGATCAGCCATGATCTCATTGAATGGCGGAGCAGACTCGATGGGCCAAATGGCCTACTTGTCCTCCTACGTCTTATGGGGGCTAGTCATTCTTAAAGTATCCTGGTTAACATCCTTAGGGGATGATGTATCTAGAAAATATGGAAAATTCCAGAAAGATTCAGTTAAGGTTTCTTTAGATATTGAACAAACTTCGCTAGCGGCATCTTCAAATCAGTAAACTGCCTTTCTTCTATGTTTTTTTTCATTCTGGGGATATGACCATTGATTTTTTTGCCATCCCTAATTGCCCTTGAGAAGTTGGTGATGACCTGCCACTTTGAACCACTGCAGTTCATGTGGTGTAGGTACATCCACAGCGCTGTTAGGAAAGGAGCTTTTGGCTCAGCAACAGTGAAGGAACAGCGATATATTTCCAAGTCAGGATGGTGTGCGGCTTGGAGAGGAACTTGCAAGTGTTGGTGTTCCCATGCATCTGCTGTCCTTGTTTTTCTAGGTGGTAGAGGTCATTGGCTTGAAAGATGCCTTCAAAGGAGCCTGGGTGAGGTGCATTGTAATTGCCCAGGATGTTTAAACATCCAATAGGCTGATTTACGCTGCCCGGAACCCCCTGTGAATGTCTCTTACACTGAGCTCAGTGCCAGAGACTTGGGGTAGATTTATGGACTTACCTGAATATTTACCCAGGAGTTGTTGTACGGTTTAATGTCAAGTATAACTCAGCGATTAGCCAACATAACTGAACTGAGCACCACAACCAACCTCCCAAATCATCCCCTGACCTGACCTGATCTGGCTCTCTCTTCCACCAACTCCGCCCCCCCCACCCTCCCCAACTCGACTACACCCCCAATTTGAGTACCCCCTGACTAACACCCAAGTAGCCCCCAACCCGACTGCCCCCCGACCCGACCCGACCCAGCCACCCCCCCAGACCCTCTCAACCCGACCAAACTACGACCCCAACCCGACTACCAACCTGAATACTCCAACCTGATTCCCCCTTTGACCTGATTACACCTCCTTGCCCGACCCGAACGCCTACTCCTAACCCACCACCCATTCACTGATCTATATACTCATCTACTCACTCATCCAAGCACTCATTAACTCACTGCAAGACTTGACACCTGCAAAAACTTGCCTGACGACTGCAGCTAATCTTGTAAAAAGGGTGTGTTCTCTCTTTGTGTAGTAATTATGGTTTTATGGTTAGGAGCAATGTACCTTTAAGAATAATACTTATTAAGGAAGATCACATGACCTGTAGTAACCAATGGAAGAGTAACTCGGGATACCACAGCAGCCAGTGTAGCGATAGAGTCAGAGTTGAAAGCACACATGTAGTGCTACTGAGTATATTGTAAATAAACTTAATGTTTCCACGCAAAAAATGTTTGCAGATCAACTCTATCATTAGTAGCACGACTCGGCCACCCTACAACACTTTGCCCGTCTTCTTCGATACTTGCTGGTCTTCTGTGTGGATAGCTGTGCTGACCCATCGCTGTTTCAGTCGAGATTGGAAACCCTGGCTGAAAAAGAGCATTATGGTCAGGGCACTGAATTCTTTGCAGGCAGCAGCAACATGTGCAACATCACTGCTGACTAGAAGATCAGGGCCTAGATTTCACTGACCCCTCTTATCTGGTCAGAAAAGCCTTAATACAGTTAAACTCTAGATTGCTCCAATGAAACTAAATTGACCACATTTCTAAATGTTACAGCTACCAATCTTCTTTCTGCAGCCCATGGGATTAAGTGAGCCTATATTTTTCTGTCAGGGTATACCAGAGGTTTTTAAGGTCGTGCATTTGACTACGGAATAGCAACAAGAGTTAAGACTTTAAGAGGTAATAATTAGAACATAATGATTGGTAGAAGAAGTGGACCTTTTATCCCTATTGGATACCTATTGCCAAACATTCTTCTGTTTAAAAGAGAATGAACAAATAGGCACCTTACCCTACTGGGATTATTTTAAGCTTGCATAACATTCAGAGCAAACACAGGGCCTGTGCTATTCTCATTATATTGAGCTGAAGTTGGAGATATCTGCAGTTAAATGGCAAAAGAAACAAATTAATTCCCAGCACTCGCTGCTTAATGAACAATAAACACACTAGACTGCTTATGCTTTCTGATCCCTTGGCATTAGAAAACCACACAGCCCTACAAATCTGCAATCTTTTCTTTAACCTTGGTTGCGTGCCAATGATTATGAGGATAAATCTTCTGCACTCTTCATTCATTGAAGGACTTGACCTTTGTAAGGTCAGTTTTAGCACAGAATAAAGAACTTGCATGTATACAGCACTTTCACATACTCCAAGCACTTCACAACCAATGAAGTACTTTTTGAAATGTGGTCACTGTTGTAGGAAACGCTGTAGCTAATTTCTGTGCACCAAGCTCCCACAAACAGCAATGTTAATAAACGGCTGGATAATCTGTTTATGTGATTTTGGTTGTGTTGGAATCATATCTCTTGAGGCTGAATTTTTCTTTTACAAAATGGAAGGACTTGGCATTAACTGTACATCTGGATGCTGACCTGGGACTTCTTTAGAAAAAGGTCATAACTTCACCTTGGAACTGTCAACAAGCAGATCTCTTACAATAAATCACCTGACCTATGGTACTTGAGGAGGAGTTGTTTGTTTTAAACTGCAAAGATCTTTAATTAATGAAAAGCTGGAAGACAAAAAGGCAATCATATGGGAGAGGTGAACCTTAATTTTGAACCTGGGTTTTGCTTTCAGTCTTGTTGGGGGACCAGCTGAGGAAGGAAGGCTACCTTACCTGGCTCGCTCTCTCTACCTGGTCTGGAATTGTGTGTGGCTGTAAACCTGTAGCCAAAGAGCCCTAACCTGAGTGTAACTAGCTTGCATTTGGACCTGCAAAGCTGAGGCCAGTTGGTGAGAACTTCTAGATATCCCATGGGACCGTCTTCACGTAAGGGAATTCCAAGCCAACAGCATCGATACCCTAAGGACCTTATCCTTTATTTTACAATGCCCATCCTATAAGGCATTTAACTGCAGATATCTTCAACTTCAGCTCAATATAATGAGAATAGCACAGGCCCTGTGTTTGCTCTGAATGATATGCAAGCTTAAAATAATCTCAGTAGGATAAGGTACCTATTTGTTCATTCTCTTTTAAACAGAAGATTTGGCAATAGGTATCCAATAGTGCCATAAAGCTATTAATGTATATAATATCTTGGAAAATATATTTCTTGTAAAAAAGAGGTTTAGTCTGCGGGTGTGTCTTAATTTGATTAAAGCCAGGTAGTCTGGATGCTTTGATATGTACTAGTTTGAGATGTAAACAGGGGTAGAGTGTATTTGCATTTTTTGAATAGAGCATTCAAGAAGTGGGGTGAAAACTTGACACTTATCTAGCAGCTACCAAGCGAAATGTTTATATTACTAATAAAATTGGTACTACGAAGGGGGCTTCATTGTTAAAAGGTGAAATTTAAAGAGGCTGGTGAGACAATGAGAATTTGAATTCAATCAGTGGTGGTAGGATTAACTTCAGCAGTTTTTGGGTGTGTAGAATGGAGGCAATGTGAAATCAAAAGGCATCTGCAAGACTCCAACTGGCTCCACAGGAATCAAGTGAAAAGAACCTCATTTTGAATTTGTACGGTGAAGATGCTTTGCCTGGTGCTTGGTTCAGTCTATGGGTTGCTGTTGCCTTAATGGAGATTAGTTTGGGAATTTGTTAAAAGTTCTGATAGTAGTAATTTGTAGCCATGTGTATATATTTTAACCTGTGTAAATTAATAAAATGTTTCAATTAGTTTTGTGTAAAGCCTCAAGAACTGGTGGTCTGATTCCTGAATCTAGAGTCACAACTCAAACATAAAATTTAAAATTATAGGTTATGACAGTTGTTTAAAGTTCCCCTCTGGGATTTTGTTTAAATAACTCAGCTTTACCAACTGCATCAGTCACAACAAATAAAGATAAAAGATCCACTTCATCTACCTATCATTATGTTCTAATTATTAATTATTATCTCTTAAAGTCTGTTTGTTGCTATCTGTTTGTACTTTGTTTGTCTGTGTCTGTGTGTGTGTGTGTGTGCTTGGGGAATTCTTTAGGAAGAGATAGATTAATTATACTTCCTCACTACAATTGTGTGTTAACCAGGACTTGCAACTTGTTAAAAGTTTTGTTTTAAAATGAATTAATCATCCTGAGTTTTTTGGAAGAAGCCTGGTTGGAGTCTCTTTTTTTCTAGGCTCTAGATGTATAGCTACACAACTGGCCATTTCAGTGAGGAAATTAAACATTTAGATTAATGGTATGGCCTGCGGAGTAATTTGCGCACTCCTCCCACGCCGGTCATAATAGTGGAACACATAAATACCAGTCAGGAGACTAGAGAGAGACTCTTCTATTCATCAAACAGTGTTGCTGGATCTTTCACACCTGAGAGAGAAAACAGGTATCTGTTATGAAGTTCAATAAATTAATATATGTCATGAGAAAAAAATTGAACTTTAATTGCTGAAGCTAATAAATGATAAAGGAATGACTACACAATATAATAGAACAATGATAACAATGATGTTGGTATTATCTTTTAATGGGGTGAATTTTATGAGGTGGGGTGGCATACTGTTTGCCCCCATCCCCCCCCACCACCCCCCCATTAGAAAAGGCGGTTGCAAACCGACCAACTTTAAAAATGGCTGTCCCGCAACGATAATACACTGGGGGTTGTCTTAACAAGCTCAGTGTGGGACTTCTGCCCCTGAGTGCAAGGATGTCCTGCCGTCGAGAGTTGGCTGTCAGCTCTTGCTGTCCCAGCAGTGCCAGGACTGAGTAGTGGGCGCTGCTGGGACTGCAAGCATCTCCAAGAAGAAGACAACATGGATACTGGACTCAGGTAAGTCTGGTAATTTTGGGAAGAGAGAGTTCAGGCACTTAGGGAGGTGTGGGAGAAGGGTGGGGGTTCAGGTTTTGAAGGCCAGGGGAGGCAAAAAGGTGGGGTACCATCTTTGTGGGGGAGGGGTGGGGTACCCCCGATGCACAAAGGACACCTCCCAAAGGAGGTACCTCTCTTCTTGCTTTCTCACCAGAGTTGATGAAAAAGTGACCTGCCCATTCTCTGTCTTCAACTAGCAGCCATATTACCTTGGCAGAGGCAGAATTATACCCTTAATTGCCCCTTAATTGGGCAGTTAAGGATCTCAATAGGACTAAGAGCAGGTAGCCTAACAGGCATCTTACGTACCCACTGTATTATGTGAAGCAGGTCTGGGGTGGGTGGGAACTAGCCACCTGTCATATTTTACGTGCCCCCCCCTCTGCAAAAGCACTGGGGTGGTGGGATGTGGAGATGAAGCATAAAATTCAGGCTCATGACATTAATTTCAGCAGCTAAAAATGTGTAAGGAAATGGCTGTATGGTACAACGAGACAATAACAATTTTATAAATGTTACAATGTTGAGGAAAAGTTACCTGAAACTCAAGGGGATTCTAGGAAACAAAATAAAAGACACAAACACACAGTCTAGGTGGTTTCTACGAATGAAAAAATAAGTTTCATTTGAAGAAGGGATGAATTAGATATTAAAAGAAATCTGTCAGCCCAACAACACAGTTAGTTGAATTTGGGGCAATTTTGAAATGTGAAAAATGCTGTGAAATTTAGCAAGTTACTTTTGAAAAACTATGATGCCATCTAAGATACAAAACAAAGACACAAAATATGTTAATGCCTGAAATCAAACGGAAGTGTTTGATTTCTGTTTTAAAGATGTTATGAGAATATTTTATTGGACTGTAAAATTTCTCCAGGGTTCACAAATGAGATAGAATGGTAACTAGTGGAACATGTGAAATTGATTGAGAGGAAGTAATTTATTTGTTTATTTTATTAAAGTTTTAGGAAACCTAATCCCGACCGTGGATGAGGTTTCCTGAAAAACGCGGAGGCCGCTTGGGCTCTTCGCCTGCCCGCCAACCTTAAGGTTGGATGGGCAACGTTCTTAACAAGTTTAAGTACTTTTTTGATGGTCTTAATAGGCCGTTGACAGTTCGGCGGCGCGCGCCTACTGAACGAAATATCGAGATGACACGCGATGACGTCGGGACGCACGCCCAACATCATCATGCGTCATTTTATGCGCCAGCATGTCGGGCCCGCCCCCCACACGCCAAAGGTAAAATTATGCCACTCAAGATCTTTTGATAAGATCACATGAGAGTGAAGAATTTATGGCATGACATTTGGGACACTGCATATGTGTGCAGATGAGTTACAAGTGAAGTAATTAATATGTAGGAAATCAGTTCAAAAAGAGCTGGTTCAAAGGGTGAGAAATACTTGGGGATTATGCACTGAGGAACAGGTTTCAGGCATGTGCACTACCTTTCAAATGGCATGGCATGAAATGGTTAATATGGCCAGCGGAGTGAGACAACTCATTTAAATCGTCAAGGCACTGACACATACTCCATAGAGAAACTGAGTTTAAAACAATCAGAATGGAATTAAACACACTGATACCTGTCAAAATGGGCAAAACTAAAGTAAAAAGGGGGAAAATTTGGATTGGAACAATGAAGGGCCTGGGAGTTAAGTACACATAGTAAGAAGTATCCACAAGATGGATTCAGATGAAGGGAGATCTGGAGAATCTTTTAAGTCCATGCCTGATCTGTTATTTTAATAATATTGAGTGAGGTGATCTGCAGGTGGAGAGCATCAATCTAAGTTGATATTCAGAGATCACATTCAGGTCACAATGGAAAATGGAATTTAACACAAATTATGGGAAGAGAAAACTGAAATCTTAAAAAAGTAGGAAAATTTTTTGTGCTGATCATCCCACTCATGAGCTAGAGAAAGCGTGGTCAAGAACAATAATGAGGCAAGGGATGAGGGAATAAGATCTTGCTCTATAAAAACTGTAGATTCCAAAGAATGGTTTAGTATTAATACCTACTGGGAAAATATTGTATCACATTGTGCACCATAAGGTGGTACTGGTTGTACTTAACATGGATAGAATTACCAGATTAGTGTGATAAAAAGATAAGGAGTTTGTATGAGCAACTGTTGGAACAAGTGCTGGACCAAGCCATTGGCCTGGACATGGGGATGGTGGCTTTGAACAGTACTACAAGTCTGCGGGGAATGGGACTAAAATAAGGGAATAAAAAGAGATTTAGCCAATGCTGCAGACATGGAATTTAACATGGGGCACCTCACTAGTCAATAGTTTAGATTTGGCCTCCCAGAAGGAATACCAACCACAACTCTGAGCTAACAAAGAGACCAAATTATGACTGTCCACCCAAAAAGGGTGGCAGTACAACTGGAGAATTGTGTCAGGACGATCAACAAACTCATCTGGGAGGATAGAAATGCCTCTGATGAGGCAGCCGGAATGATGTGTGTGGTTTCTGGTTGGGAGAACAGGCCCAGGAAAACAACAATCATCTAGAAACATTGGTCAAATATGAAAACAACATCACTATGTGCCCACTCAGGGGGTTGTAATGTATTGTACATACAGACTGTAAAAGGGGAAAATCTTAAGGTTGATTTAAAGGGGATTTTGAAATAGTATGTGGAGCCGCTTGGGTATAACATACCCCACCACCTGAGCATCTGACTAGGCTATGAGAGGAGATGGACAAGACCTTGGAAAGCATATTTTCAAATACAACAAGTCAAACACCAGATTTTTCAAAACCTTAAAGATATCCCACAAACATTTTGGTGGGATGTTGGAGCTAATTTTGTAACACGTTCCTGCATAAATATAATATTGCATGTTCTGGTAATGGTACAGCTTATAGTTGTAAAGTATTTAGTATGCGAATCTTACATTTAGTTTGAAAAAAAGTGTAATAATGCTCTCAGGCGAAATTATACACGTAAGGGTGGATGCTGTAAGCCGACGTATTACTTACCCTTTTAATGTACGATCGCTTTTTAACTATGTAATTGTTTCTTTATTTCTTTTAAATTAATTAATGTAGACCAGTTGTGGTGTAACGCTGTGTGTGTGGAGTCTGTCTCATGGTGGTAACATGGAACATCAATGTATAAGAAGGACCCAGACTGATTATATATAAAGAACTGTACTGTGGGCTCAAAACACAAAGCATGGTGCTTAATTTAGTCATGTGAAAGCCTTGCTAGAATCAGCAAGCTCTGTAAAATGACTTAACCTGTAGGAGGGAAGGGAAGATAAGCAGACTGAGCTTTGTTAAGGGGCAATAAATGTGCTGCCTTCTCCCAGCTCTGGAGATTGATAACAGTGTTGGAGATAACAACACGGAGTTAAGCTGGCTATGGCATCTCAAGTGTGACCTTTGAAAGGAGCCTAACCAAGGGTACGTCTGGAGAAGGCATGGAGAAGTACAATGATGTAATTGAAAACCAATTAAATGGACTAAAAGCAGGCTTTACCTTGTATGGCACAGGGCCATAGCAAAGAAAGATATAAAGAAAGAGTCCACAGAACCATCTGGGCTGCAGTGGTTAGATCAATTTGGTCAGTTGCTCAGAAGATGCACATGGAGGATTTGTCATTGGATTGACCACCGAGCCAGACTTTGGCTCGCAGGGAAGCTAAGCACCCGATATTATCGTGAGTGTGTACCATTGCTCAGCAGTTTAATAAAGGTGTATTAACTTTGGCAAAATTTCATCCAAGTTGTTGTGTGTTGTTGATATCCAAGACAAGAACCTTTAGACCGGGGAAGCATCTTACATTTATAAGAACTTTGGTTACCAACCGCACATAACCCAAAAACTGCAAAAGTAAAAGCAGAATCCTATATCGCAGAATCATTAAAGTTTTCAGCAAAGTGTCTGTGCTGACTCTTGCTTAGTCCCACAACCTCGCTCTTTGTCCATAACATGTAAGTTTGTCACCCCCAAGTACCTGCTGAAGTCGCTTTGAAAATTATTTATGGAGTCAGCTGCCACCATCTTTTCAGGGAGAGCACCTCAGACAGTGCAACACTCCCTCGATACTGCATTGGCGTGATGGTTTGTGTTATGTTGTTCTCAAGTCTTTGGAATGTGACTTGCAGAATCTTCTGAATCAGAGGTGAGAATGATATCAACTGAGCCACAGCTGACATGTAAGCAAAACATGGTGGAAATGCTAAGGTGGAGATGCTTACAGGCCTAAAACATAAAGAGTTCTGTTTCCTGGGATCATAATTCTCAGCTTTTTACATGTCACAAAGAATTAGTCAACCCAAGCTTCAAAGAGCTGGTGAGGGTAACAACCATGTACACTACTCCTCTGATTTTTCAGATGATCTTTTACCAAAGGTGCTGCAGGAGATCAGAACAACACCCTGCAGAAATTCCAGGCAGTTGTATTCATGTCAAGAAGTGCAATAATACATGAAAACAGAAATATTGGAAATATGCTTTGAAAAACCAAGCGCAGAATTTTCTGTTCGGCGTGGGGGGGGGTGTAAAAAGACGTGCGGTGACGTCGGACGTCATTCTGATCTTCTGTTCGGCGGGCGCGCAGCCCACCTAACTGTTAAAGGCCTGTTAAGGCCATTAATGAACTAAATAAGTCTATTGAGAAAGCTGCCTGTAAAACCTTACGATTGGCGGGCAGGAGAAGAGCCCAGGTAGCCTTCACATTTTTCATGAAATCTCATCCACGGGCGGGATGAGGTTTCATGAAGGTTTCATTAATTAAATATAAATTTTTATGAAAATTCATAAGCATGTCCCAGCTCATGTGACACTGTCACATAAGGGGAACATGTCTGAATAATTTTATTTTTAAAATTTTTTCCATGCTTATTCGGAATAAAACTAATGAGTTAACAGCACAAATAGAGATAAATAGGTATGATTTGGTGGCAATTACTGAGATGTGGTTACAGGGAGAACAGGTTTGGGAGTTGAATATCCAAGGGTACTCAGTGTTTCGGAAGGATAGGTAGGAAGGAAAAGGAGGTGGTGTAGCTTTGTTAGTAAAGGAAGAGATCAGTGCTATAGTGAGGAATGATATAGGCATTGGAGAGCAAGATGTAGAATCAGTTTGGGTAGAAATAAGAAATAGCAAGGGAAAGAAGTCCCTGGTGGGAGTAATCTATAGGTCCCCAAACAGTAGTTCAGCAATAGGGCACAGTATTAACCAGGAAGCACTGGGAGCATGTAAGGAAGGGACAGCAATAATTATGGGTGATTTTAATATGCATATAGACTGGACTAATCAAATTGGCAAGGGTAGCCTCGAGGGAGAGTTCATAGAGTGTATTAGAGATTGTTTCTTGGAGCAATATGTTGTGGAACCAACCAGGGAGCAGGCTATTCTGGATTTGGTTTTGTGTAATGAGATTGGATTAATTAATGATCTTATAGTAAAGGATCCTCTAGGGAAGAGTGAGCATAGCATGATAGAATTTCAGATTCAGTTTGAGAGCGAGAAACTTGAGTCCCACACTAGTGTTCTGGAGTTAAACAAAGGTAACTACATAGGCATGAGGGCAGATTTGGCTCTAGAGGACTGGGCAGGAAGACTACAAGGTAGGACAGTTGATGAACAGTGGCAGATATTTAAGGAGATATTCAATTCCTCCCAAGTAAAATATATTCCAAAGAGGAAGAAAGATGGTAAAAGGGGAAAAAAGCATCCATGGCTAAGCTAGGAAGTTACAGATAACATAAAGGCAAAAACTAAGGCATACCAAATTGCAAAGATCATTGGCAGGTTGGAAGATTGGGAAACTTTTAAAGATCAACAAAGGGTTACTAAAAAAATAATAAAAAGAGCAAAGGTAAATTATGAAAGAAAACTAGCGCAAAATGTAAAAACTGATAGCAAAAGCTTCTACAAGTATATAAAAGGAAAGAGAGTAGCTAAAGTGAATGTTGGTCCTTTGGAGGATGAGACTGGGGAGTTAATAGCGGGGAATGCAGAAATGGCAGAGACGCTTAATCAATATTTTGCCTCAGTTTTCACGGTGGAGGACACTAGTACCACCCCAATAGTAACAGGTATTGCAGAGGGTATAGAGAAGGAGGAACTTAGAATAATCAACATCACTAGAGAAAAAGTACTGAGCAAACTATTGGGATTAAAAGGTGACAAGTCCCCAGGACCTGATGGCCTAGATCCCAGGTTCTTAAAGGAAGTGGCAGCAGAGATAGTGGAGCATTGGCTATAATATTCCAAAATTCCCTGGATTCTGGAAAGGTTCCAGTGGTTTGGAAAGATGCTAATATAACACCCTTATTCAAAAAGGGGGGAGGCAGAAAGTAGGAAACTATAGACCAGTTAGTTTAACGTCTGTCATTGGGAAATTGTTGGAATCCATTATTAAGGAAGTAGTAATGGGGAATTTGGAATGTCAAAGTGCAATCCATCAGAATCAGCATGGTTTTATGAAGAGTAAATCGTGTTTGACTAATTTGCTAGAGTTCCTTGAAGATGTGACAAGCAAAGTGGATAATGAGGATCCTGTAGATGTAGTTTATCTGGACTTCCAGAAGGCCTTTGTTAAGGTGCCGCACAAAAGATTAGATCACATGGAGTTAGAGGAAATATATTAGCTTGGATAGAGGATTGGCTAACCAACAGAAAGCAGAGAGTCGGGATAAATGTGTCTTTTTCTGGATGGCAAGTTGTAACTAGTGGGGTGCCACAGGGTTCAGTCCTTGGGCCCCAACTATATACAATCTATATTAATGACTTGGATTCAGGGATAGAAGGCATTATAGCTAAATTTACAGATGACACCAAAGCAGGTGGGAAAGTAAGTTGCAATGAAGAAATAAGAAATTTACAAATGGATATGGACAGGTTAGATGAATGGGCCAAAATTTGGCAGATGGAGTTTAATGTGGATAAGTGTGAGGTTATCTATTTTGTTCGGAAGAATAAAAAGGCGACTTATTATTTAAATGGAGAGAAACTTCAGAATGCTTCAGTGCAGAGGGATCTGGGTGTCCTCGTGCATGAATCGCTGAAAGCTAGTATGCAGGTATAGCAGGTAATAAGGAAGGCAAATGGAATTTTGGCATTTATTGCTAAAGGAATAGAGTATAAAAATAGGGATGTGTTGTTGCAACTGTACAAGGCATTGGTGAGACCGCACCTGGAGTACTGTGCACAGTTTTGACCCCTTACTTGAGGAATGATGTAGTTGCATTAGAGGCGGTTCAGAGGAGGTTCACTAGATTTATTCCAGAGATGCGGGGCTTGTCTTATGAGGAGAGGTTGAGCAGTTTAGGCCTATACTCATGAGAGTTTAGAAGGATGAAAGGAGATCTAATTGAGATCTATAAGATGCTAAAGGGGATAGACAAAGTAGACGTGGAGCAGATGATTCCCCTTGTGGGGCATTCTAGAATGAGAGGCCATAGTTTTAGGCTAAGGGGTGGTAGATTTAAATCAGAGATGAGGAGGAATTACTTCTCTCAAAGGGTCGTGAATCTGTGGAATTCATTACCTCAGAGTGCAGTGGATGCCGGGACACTGAATAAATTTAAGGAGGAGATAGATTTTTAATTAGTAACAGGTTGAAAGGTTATGGGGAGAGGGCAGTAAAATGGAGTTGAGGCTGAAATGAGATCAGCCATGATCGTACTGAATGACGGGGCAGGCTCGAGGGGCTGAATTGCCTCCTCCTGCTCCTAGTTTTTATGTTCTTTCATACACGAAAGAGCACAGGCCCTGACTCTCCCTCCTCCCCCCGCCCACACAGGTCACGCTGAGTGCTTCCAGGTGCGCATCATGCTGGGCGGGCCTTAATTGGCCCGCCAACGTAAAATGGCAGCGGCCGCGCGCGCCGACTCCCGACCGGCCCACCTGATGGGGAGAAAATTCTCCCCCAAATATATTTGGTCCATCTTAAAGCCAAGGTTTAGTCCCAGTCTCTGTCACTCATCGTTCCTTGATGGAGAGAGCAGGGAAATGAATGGCCTGTTCCCAGCTAATGGCATTTGTAACTCTACAGTCAGAAGCTAGGTGGGAGTTAACAGCAGTTTAGACTGACATGCTCACTAATGTTTTCTACGTCCTTATGAGGAAAGGTAGATCACCTGCATTTGGTATTTCACCAATTAATTTCTGAAGTGCGCTGTGTAGGAAATTGTAGGCAGACACCATCATGTCCCATTGCTCCATGGCAATATGTTATCACACTAAATTACTGCGCTCATTGCACATTTAAAGCAAATATGCCACCACTAATTTAAACCAGTCTTATCAGATACTTGCCTTCAGTGCTTACAAATGCATTTATCCAGGTTCAACACAGGCGTGTCTCAAAGGGGATGATACTCTTTCGAGTTATCAACAGTCACAGATTGCAACTCTTTTCGAGTACAATCACAGTTCTTGGTTTCTGGGAGTGGGACATGAACCCACAACCCTCTGATTCAAAGGCGAGGGTGCTATGAACTGAGCCACAGCTTCAAAGGGGATGATGATGCAACAGCTACTTTGGCTTCCATTTGTTAATGATTGCCTTCAATGGATGAGCATTTAATTACTTCATTCAGCTTTTTATAGTTATATAAAAAATATAATATACATATTTTTCCTGAGACTGTTTCTTTAATTTCTCCTTTAAAATTTGTTAAAATTCTTATTGAAGCCACCTGTTCACTCATTGGGCTGGATTTTCATGGCATTGAGGGAACTAAATGAACCATTAAGAATGGCAGCTGGGACCCAATTTCATGTTCAATTCCAGCTGCCCCCAATTCTCATCAGTGCAGGATAAGGATGTGGGCTAGTGCAGGTCATGAGACCACACCCTGCACTCCCGAGCTGGCCAGTCCATAATGGGAATAGGCATCACCTAGCCCCCCGCCCCCCCGCAATTATTGTCGAGTCGGGCCAGCTTTTCAAGGTCTCATGGTTCACGGACCTGCTGGATGAGGGAACCATTTGAAAGGCAAGTTCAAAAGGTCTTATCCATGCCCCACCCATACCAACCTATGCCCCCGCCCACCCCATGGCCCCTCATACTCTCCATGCCAAATCCCTCCGAGTGCTTCTAACCCCGGTCACCCAGCATAAAGAGTGTACAGAGCCAATGAACCCAATAGTAACAATGGCATTTGTGGAAAAAGCTTAAAAATCAGTAGTAGAAGCAGGTTTTTTTGAGGAAGTTATGAATGAATGACTGGTTTTAAAAAGTTTTTCCATTGTTACTACAGGTTCTGTAGTAGTTCTGTACAGAGTGTGTATTGAGTGAATAGGCATGGAAGTGCCATGAGTTGGCATGGAGAGTATTAAGTGTCATGGGGGTGTGTGTAGAGACATGGGTTGGCATGGATGGGGCATGGAGAGTTTGTGGTGGCAGGGGGGTGGTGGTATGGGTGTGAGAGGTGAGGGCCTAATATTAAGTAAAACAGCTAGGATGAAGTCCCAAAGAACCAAGGCAGGCCTTTTAATCAGCCCGCCGTGGCACTTGGCAGCCTCCAAACTGTTTCTGGGGGTGGTGGGCTTGATTCTTGCCCCCGACACACCCCACTCTCCCCAGAACGAAAATCCTGCGTTTGCAGGGAATTTCTCCCAACGCAGACACGCTGAGCCAAGAAATTTCCTGCATCCCACTCCCCACCTCTAGGGTGAAAATTCAGCCTGTTGTCTTTATCAAATAAGCAGTGGAGTCATACAGATCAGAAACATCCATAATTTACTTAACTGAAAGTGCTTAATTGGTATCACAGCAGGAGCAATGCTACCTCAGTGTCGTGGTTTAGGGAGGGGAAATAATCATTATGATCACTATCTAGTGATCTTTCTTGAAAGCACCTATGTACAGACATTGGGCGGGATTTTTCCCGTTGCCAGGATCTTCTGGTCCCGCTGCAAGTCAATGGATTTCTGGCTGGGGCACCGCCTCACCCGCGGCGGGTCCCACCCGCGATGGGGCCGGAAAATTCCGGCCATTGAGTGGCAACTGTTTGCATCTAATGATTGAATGGCCTGACAACACACACTCTCGAGTCTCCTAGAAGAATAGAGGCACCAAGGGGTTACTGGCACCCATAGAATCCTACTTCAGCAAGGAGTCTTCATGGAAGGCCAGAGAAGCAGTGACCAGAAAAGTGATACTTCTTAATCCTTTAAACTCCTGTAGATTGTCTTGAGGTTACAGATAGTCCACAGTTATGATGTTTATTGAGGTAACACGCATTGACATAAATCTACTGTCAATTTCTGGTAATTTCTGCTTTCATGAAAAAAAACAGCAACAACTTACGCTTATGTAGCATCTTTCACATCATAAAACATCCCAAGGCAGTTTACAGAAGCGTCATTAAACAAATTTGACACCAAACCACATCAGGGGATATCAGGTTCAATGGCAAAAACCTTTATCAGAGTAGGTTTTAAGGAAGGTCTTAGAGGAGTAAAGAGAGGTAGACAGGGGAAGAGGTTTAGGGAAGGAATTCCAAAGCATATGGCCGGAGAAACTGAAGGCATGGCCGCCAATGGTGTAGTGATTAAAACCGGGGATGCTCAAGAGGCCAAAATTGGAGGAGCACAGATATCTCAGAGGGTTGTGGTGCTGGAGGAGATTACAGAGACCAGGAGGAGTGAGGCCATGGGAGGAATTTGAAAATAAGGATGAGAATTTGAAATTGAGGTGCCACCGACCAGGAGCCAATGCAGGTCAGCGAGCATGGGGATGATAGGTGAACAGATTTGATGAATGTAAGGGCACAAGCAGCAGCATTTTTGATGACCTCAAGGAGGGTAGAAAGTGAGAACCAGCCAGGAGTGTGTTGGAAAGGTCAGGTTTAGAGGTAACAAAGATAAGTATGAGAGTTTCAGCAGCAGATGAGCTGATGCAGGGAAGGAGTCAGGTGACGTTACAAAGGTAGATATAGGGAGCTTTAGGGATAATGCATATATGTGCATTGGAAGCTCATCTTGGGTCAAATGTGACATGAAGCTTGAAAACTGTCTGACTCAGTCTTAGATAGTTGCCAAGTGGGGTTGGGAGGGAATGCAGCTTGGTTAGATCAGTTAGCTAGATGGGTGGAGTGTGGTGTAGAATGACACCAACAATGAGTTCAACCCCTATACCTGGTGTAGAACCAGGAACTGAACTGGACCATCCATATAAATACTGTGGCTACAAGAGTAGGTCAGAGGCTAGAAATCCTGCTACGAGTAACCCACCTCCTGACTCCCCAAGGCCTGTCCATCATCTACAAGGCACAAGTCAGGAGTGTGATGGAATATTCTCCACTTGCTTGGATGACTGCAGCTTCCACAACACTCAAGAAGCTTGACACCGTCCAGGACAAAGCAGCCTGCTTAATTCGCACCACATCCACAAACATTCATTCCCTCCACCACCGATGCACAGTAGCAGCAGTGAGTACCATCTACAAGATGCATTGCAAGAATTCACCAAGGCTCCTTCGACAGCACCTTCCAAACCCACAACCACTACCATCTAGGACAAGGGCAGCAGATACATGGGAACACGACCACCTGTAAGTCACTCACTATCCTGACTTGGAAATACATTGCTGTTCCTTCATTGTCCCCCTCCAAGTCACTCACTATCCTGACTTGGAAATACATTGCTGTTCCTTCATTGTCGCTGGGTCGAAATCCTGGAACTCCCTTCCTAACAGCACTGTGGGTGTACCTACGCCACATGGACTGCAGCGGTTGAAGAAGGCAGCTCACCAC
Organism: Cetorhinus maximus; assembly: GCF_964194155.1. Taxonomy (NCBI): domain Eukaryota; kingdom Metazoa; phylum Chordata; class Chondrichthyes; order Lamniformes; family Cetorhinidae; genus Cetorhinus; species Cetorhinus maximus. The sequence continues at coordinate 122,922,422 of NC_135888.1, forward strand.
CACCTTCTCAAGGGCAACCAGGGATGGTCAATAAATTTTGGCCCAGCCAGCAAAGCCCACATCCCATGAATGAATAAAAAAAATGACAGTCAGAGCCGCAGAGAGCATATTGAAGCAAAATGTGCTTGAAAGAAACCAGAAGATCTGAGAGGGCAGCTTAAGGTTGGTAACTCCATACTGCAGGCTGATGAGACAAAGGTAACCCTTTGGATCACTGTTCTGCTTGGCATAGCCGAAGATCTGAAACTGTGCTTCGAAGATGAAGCTTGCGTGTCTGCAGCGATGCAGGGGAAAGGAATCTTTGAAGGCGAGATTGAAACACTGAAGGCGGATCTTTGTTGAAGCCATCCGAGTGGGAGTGATGCTTGGAGAGAATTCCAGGGTAAGTTCTTGAAACGTGGAGATTGGAAACCCCCCTGAGAAAGACAGAGTTTCAGTGAGACTAGTTGGCTCACAGTGTGACAAGAACTTACCTTCATGGTTCCAAAAAAATGATTAGGGTCTTTCAAGCCGGTTTTCATTCTGGGGTCTGACTTGTCCAGTGTTAACATCAGCTGGGGTTGTAACAACACACAAAAACTTGTGTCATCTCTGCACAGCTCTGAGATATAAAATATACAACACCCGGCTATGGTAATTCTTTGAGGGTTGACCCTTGCCTTGCTCATGTTTGACGTAGAGTGGTGGCCCTGATCTATATAACTACTTTTCTCTCCATAACAGAGGAAGATGCCTATGATCTCTCATGGACTGTGACCAATTACCAGTTGCCAAGGAGAGGAATGGAGTTGGTGGCTAGGGAACCAAGTTTGTGTTGTGGGCCAAAGATAATAGCTTCCCAATATTTAGAAATATAGAATAGTTACAGCACAGGAGGAGGCCACTCAGCCCATTGTATCTGTGTCAGCTCTCTGCCAGAGCAATACATTACAGTGCCACCTCTCCTTCCTTTTCCCTGTGGCCCTGCAAATTTTGCCTCTTCAGATAATGATCCGATTTTAATTGATGGAAACTTCTGCTCACTCAGTACTGGATGTCAGATCAGCAGTCAGATAATTTAGAGACAGTGGAGGTGACAGGGGTTGAGAGAGATGGTTGTGTGGTAGAGCTGGGTGAATTAGCAAGTACATGGAAACTGATGCAGTAATTTCAGATGATGTTGTCGATAAGAAATAAGAGGAGCCATGGATAGATCCTAGGACACCAGAGGTAATGATGCAGGAGTGGGAAGAGAAGCCATTCCAGATAATTCTCTGGCTCCAACTGGAGAGATAAGAACGGAACTAGATGAGGGCAGTCCCACACAGCTGGACAACGCTGCAATCCTCTCACCCCAAACACATAATTACTACCAGAAGGTAAAGAGACATTGAGTGATCATTAGCAATCGACACTAGAGTTTTTTTTAAATCAAATTGATTTGGGGAAGTTGTGCAGAGAGTTCCAAATGTTCCTAATTCAACATCTCTGCTCCAGCGCCAACAAGGAGAAATCCAACGGGACACCACCATGGAGTCTAGTCAAGATTCTCCATCTGCAGGATGAGGATGGTGTAGTCAACCACGTAGACTGGCCGAGAAGAATGAGCACGGAAAGTTTACCTTTGTCACAGTCACGTAGGATATCATTTGTGAATTTAACAAGAGCCGTTTTGGTACTGTGGCAGAGATGGACAATGTTTGGAGAAATTCAAACATAGAATTCCAGGAAAGATGGGAATGGGTTTTGGAGGTGACAACACATTCAAGGACTCTGACGTGGAAGGGGAATTTGGAGACGCTAGCATGTAAGGACAGAAGGATCAAGGGTTTTTTTTGAGGAGAGGATAATGGTGGTATATTTGAAGGAGGAGCGGACAGTATCTGAAGAGAGAGAACTGTTTGCAATATTTGCCGATGTGGGAACCAGGAAGTGAAGTTGGGTTGTCATCAATTTGGTGGGAATATTGTTGAGTGAACAGGAGATGGGTCTAATGCACAAGACAGCAGGAATCAGGGGAGATAGGAACTAGAGAAAGATACATGTTTAACACTCGGACAGGAAGGAATTCAGAGGAAATTTGGCCCAGTGTCCTATAGGAAGGGAAGGAAGCAGCAGAGGTAGCTGATCGGATTGACTCAATTTAATAACAAAGAAGCCCATGAGCTCCTTGCATTTGCAATTGGATATGATAGTTGAGGAGACAGGAGAGAGAGGTTCAAGAAGGCAGTTTGCAGTGGATAAAAGAAACCAGGGGTTATCTTCAGGTTCCAGGATGATCCTGGAATAGTGAGCAGTTTTAGCAGATGAGTGAAGAAACCGGTAGTGTTTTAAATGGTTCGGCCAGATCTGGGAGTGGATGGCTAAAACCGCTGTCCACCATATGCCTTCAAGTCTACGTCTTTAAAGGAGCAGAGATGAGGGTCATACCTGGGGGAATGGCCAGTGTAAGAGAGAGTAATTGTTTTATTGGGAACTTGGGCATCAAAGGTGGAGGCTAGGGTGTGGCTAAACAGAGCAGTAAATGGAGATATGTTGTGGTGAGTGAAGGATGATAGGTTAGACAGTTGGGATTTTGAATGTGCAGTTGTAAGTGACGCGTTATTTTGCGGTGGGGTGGGGGGAATGCGGATATAGAAGGAAGCATAGTTGGGAGGGCAGGAATGGACATGAGGGGAGAGCAATATGAGGTGAACAGGATGGGAGTAGTGAGACCACCTGATATGGCAAGGTCCGGGGGGTAGTCATGAATATGGGTCAGTCAGAAGTATTTATGGAGGGGAAAATTTATGACAGGATAGAAGGGCAGTGAATTCAGAGGGCATGATGAGTAGCTGCTGAAAAGTTGGCTTCACTTTAGGCAACCAAACTACAATCAAAACAAGTAAAAAGAGAACTTCCGTTCTTATATGGAGATAATAATAGAACATTGAAGAACGCAGTCAAACAGCAGAGTATAAGTTGCAAGAAGTGCAACTTTCCCACCTCCCACTCCTCTTTAAGACCCTCCTTAAGATATATCATTTTGACCAATTTTTGTAACGCCAACAGTGTTATCTAAATGCTAGTAATTGGGCTGGATTTAATGTTCCCAAACTGAGTTCAGCCCACTGGCTGAAGAACAGGTGGGAAACATCTGTCATTTCCATGGAGAGGTCAGACCAAATTAAGTGTCTGTCAGGCACTTAACTGGCCAGCATCGGGCCTTCCGCCGTGGGATTTAAGACCCCGGTGGCAGAAACCCCACCTACCGAGAGCTGCCAGTCATTCGCGGTAACTCCTTCACCTTCACCTGGGATCATCGTTCGATCCCTGGTCTCAGGTGACCAGGACTGGATGGGGGTTACGGGAAGGGGGTCACGGGAGTCGAGGGCGGGGGAGGGGGTGGTGGTTGGAGGCAAATGTAGGGAAATGGCTTTCAGAGGCACCCCCGTTCCCAATGCGGAGTCCCTCCTTCGTGCACTGAGTGCCTGGCAATGGGGGATGCCCCCCCACAACCACCCCCCCATCCCCCCCCCCACAACCACCCCCCCACCACCCCCCCCACCCCCCCCACCCCCCCCACCCCCACCCCACCCCCACCCCACCCCCACCCCACCCCCCCCATCCCCACCCCCCCCATCCCCCCCCATCCCCCCCCCCATCTTCCCCCCCCCCATCTCCCCCCCCCCCATCTCCCCCCCCCCATCTCCCCCCCCCCCCATCTCCCCCCCCCCCCATCCCCCCCCATCTCCCCCCCCCCATCTCCCCCCCCCCCATCTCCCCCCCCCCCATCTCCCCCCCCCCCATCTCCCCCCCCCCCATCTCCCCCCCCCCATCCCCCCTCCCCCATCTCCCTCCCCCCCATCTCCCCCCCCCCCATCTCCCCCCCCCCCCATCTCCCCCCCCCCCCCATCTCCCCCCCCCCCCATCTCCCCCCCCCCCCATCTCCCCCCCCCCCCCATCTCCCCCCCCCCCCCCATCTCCCCCCCCCCCCCATCTCCCCCCCCCCCCCCCATCTCCCCCCCCCCCCCCATCTCCCCCCCCCCCCCCCCCATCTCCCCCCCCCCCCCATCTCCCCCCCCCCCCCCATCTCCCCCCCCCCCCCATCTCCCCCCCCCCCCCCCCATCTCCCCCCCCCCCCATCTCCCCCCCCCCATCTCCGCGCCCCCCCATCCCCGCCCATTCCCCCCCCCCCCCCCCCCCATCCCCGCCCATTTCCCCCCCCCCCCCCCCCCCCCCCCCCCAAACAGGTTGCTGGCAAACCCGATAGGACTTGTTGGGCAGGCTCTGGGAGGCACAGGAAAACCTTGTGATTCCCATTTCATCCCTGAGCCACCACTCAATTCTGCTAGCTTCAGGGACAAATTGCTGTTAATTGGCTCATTAATGAGCCCAGCTGACATCCTGTGGCAAGCAGAAGAGTTTTTTGTTTGCAAAAATACACTTTATTCATGAAATATCTAAAAGGACACCACAAAACATTTCAAAATGACCATCAAAAAAAAGTGCAACGATATTCAAATTTTCCACCGATATCATGTTGCAAGGTTTCCCACATTATCTCAATCCTGTCTCCACTTAATTGCAGGAACTTTCTCCACCATTGGGAGACTGACACACGGCCTCTCCCACAATTAAGAGGGCCTGGCTGCCATGCCTCCAGCCCGCAAAAACTGGATTGAATTACGCCCATTGTTGTGGTAGTGTCAGGGTTCCCTGAGCTACTGTTGTAACTACCACATCACCCACCCCGAGTCGGTGGAACAAGAGGCAAATTTCTGTTTTGAGTGTCTTGCTGCTTCATCGCAATGCAACAGCTAGACCTCCCTTCCCTTTCCAACAGGTAGTTGCTGGCCGTTTTCTCGTTCTTCTCTTTCCCTCCCTTCTTCTTTGTTGAGACTCCCATGGGAGCAACAAACTGCATCGTAATTAGATTTCTGTTCATTTGATTTCTACCTAAGCCAGTACTCGAGGGTTGGTATTTGAAAATCATGTTTTGCCGCCTCCGGCACTGTATGAATAAGACAAGGTCCATCTGTGCTGTGTGCAAGCAGGTTAATTAAAAACCAAATGCATGGGGATCTGCACATCTTCATCTCTGTATTAATCTTCTATAAGCTCAGCTGGACATTGGCCTGTAAATAGAATATTTTCTCAGCCGACAAAGAGATTATTACCGTTAATGCCTATAAGTCAGATTCCAGGAAACACAGATAAAAGTAACTTCAAAACCGATTTCAGACAGAGATATCACAAGGGAGAAAGTGTAAAAACTGCTGCAGATTGTAAATTGAACTGGATTTCATGCCCATCTATTAGTTCCTTTGTACTTATCATAGTTCTCCCTTTGAAGGAACACACCTTGATGCCTGGGGACTGATAACGGTCCAAAACTGGTTCATTGTTTTTGACATGTTGGTTTTCTTTATTCTTTCATGAGATCTGGGTGTCACGAGCAAGGCAGCATTTGTTACCCATCCCTAAATGACCTTGAACTAAGTGTCTTGCTAGGCCATTTCAGTGGGCAGTTAACATTGCTATGGGTCTGGAGTCACATGTAGGCCAGACCGGGTAACAATAGCAGATTTCCTTTTTTAAAAGGCCAGTGAACCAGATGAGTGTTTAATAGCAATCAATGACAGCTTCATGGTTAGCATGGACTAGTTTATATTCCAGGTTTATTAATTGAACTTAAATTGCACCAGCTGCTATGGTGGGATTTGAACCCATGTCCCCAGAGCATTAGTCTGGATCTCTGGATTACTAGGCCAGCAATATTACCACCTTCAATACGAGTAACGTGATGATATTTTTGTGAAGGGTGGTTTATTTTCATGCGAATTGAGTCTAACTCACTGGGCAGAAAATACATGGGAGTGGGTTGACCACTGATTTTACACACCCATCCAACATTGCTCTCCTCTGACTTCAATGGAGAGTAAAATAGGGCATGGTGCAAAACCAGCATTGCATCCAATCTCTTCAATTTCCCAGGGGGTGGGTTAGGTGAAAATTGCCTTTATTGTAGTGAAATGGTAGACATATGAAACAGTTTTCAATAAAACCATGCCTCCTCAATAATTTAGTTATGGATTAAGTGATTTAGTTGCAACACCATGTCATTGAATGTCACTGATCAAGTAACAGCACTCCTACTTAAGATGTCACATGAGCAGCACCAATTTGGGGACAAAATGGCTCCAATTTGATGCTCAAAGATTGGAACGAAGTCAACCTTCCTTGACAGAGTCATTAAACATGAGTACATAGGCAGTGTAGAGGGCACAGAATTCTTAAAATGCATTCAAGAGAACTTTTTTTAGCAAGTATGTAGCAAGCCTAACAAGCGAAGGGATTGTTCTGGACTTAGTTTTAGGGAATTAAGTTATGGAAAAGGATAAAGAGCTTTAAATTCGAGAAGTGCCATTTTTACAGAAGCTTTGTAGGTAGAGCTTAGGAATAAAAAAGGAGCAGCCACATTGTTAGGTATTTATTATAGACCCCCAGATAATCAGTGGGAAATTGAGGAGCAAATATGTGCACAATTTGTGGAGGTGTGTAAAAGCAATAACAATAGGGTAATTATATTAGGCGATTTCAACTTTCCCAACATTAATTGGGATAGACATACTGTTAAGGGTTTGGATGCAGTGGATTTCTTGAAATGTGTACAGGAGAACTTTTTAGGTCAATATGTAGAGGGTCCAACAAGGGATAGTGCAGTGCTTGACCTAATTCCGGGGAATGAAGCCGGACAGGTGGCTGAGGTGGTGGTGGGGGAGCATTTTAGTGATAGCGACCACAATATGGAACAGTTTAAGTTTGTTATAGACAAAGAAATAGACAAGTTGCAAAAAAAGTTTTGGATTAGGGGAGAGTGGATTTTAGTAAAATAAGGCAGGTAGATGGGAAGCAAATCAGCAGAGGCATTAGTGGAGTACAGAAAGTGCAGGGTGGAGCTTAAGAAAGCAATTAGGAGAGCAAAGAGGGGATATGAGAAAGCTCTGGCTGGTAAAAGTAGGGAAAATCCCAAGATATTCTATACGTATATCAATGGAGAGAGGATAACCAGGGAAAGAGTAGGGCCCATAATGGACCAAGGGGGCAATCTATGGGTGGAGCCAGAAGACATTGCTAGAATGTTGAATGAATACTTCACATCGGTCTTCAACCAAGAGAATGAGGATGAAGGCATTGAACTCGGGGAGAGAGACTGCGAAGTTCTTGACCAAATTGATATAGGGAGTGACAAGGTATTGGAGGTGTTGGCAGGCTTAAAAGTGGACAAATCTCCTGGTCCAGATGATTTGTGTCCCAGACTGCTGAGGGAGGCAAGGGAAGAGATCGCAGGGGCTCTGACCCAAATTTTTAATTCCTCTCTGGCTACAGGGGAGGTGCAAGAGGACTGGAGGACAGCTAATGTGATTCCACTATTTAAGAAGGGTTGTAGAGATAAGCCAGGGAACTACAGGCCAGTGAGTCTCACATCAGTGGTAGGGAAACTATTGGAGAAAATTCTGAAGGAGAGAATTTATCTCCATTTGGAGAGGCAAGGTTTGATCAGGGATAGTCAGCATGGCTTTGTCAGAGGGAGGTCATGCCTAACAAATTTGATTGAATTTTTTGAGGAGGTGACCAGGTGTGTAGATGTGGGTAGTGCAGTTGATGTAGTTTATATGGATTTCAGCAAAGCCTTTGACAAGGTCCCACATGGGAGACTTATAAAGAAGGCAAATGCGCATGGGATACAGGGTAATTTGATAAGGTGGATTCAAAATTGGCTTAGTTGTAGGAGACAGAGGGTGATGACAGAAGGATGCTTTAGTGACTGGAAGCCAGTGTCCAGTGGCATACCACAGGGATCTGTGCTCGGTCCCCTATTATTTGTCAATTATATAAACAACATAGATGGCTATGTGGGGAGTAGGATTAATAAGTTTGTGGATGACACAAAGATTGGCCGGGTGGTTAACAGTGAGGTTGAGTGTCTTGGGCTACAGGAAGATATAGACGGGATGGTCAAATGGGCAGATAAGTGGCAGATGGAATTTAACCATGAAAAGTGTGAGGTCATACACTTTGGAAGGAGTAATTTGACCAGGAAGTATTCAATGAACGGCATGACACTAGGAAGTTCTAAGGAACAAAGGGACCTTGGCGTATGTGTCCATAGATCTCTGAAGGCGGAGGGGCATGTTAGTGGGGTGGTGAAAAAGGCATATGGGACACTTACCTTTATCAATCGAGGCATAGATTACAAAAGTAGGGATGTCATGTTGGAGCTGTATAGAACCTTGGTCAGGCCACAGCTGGAGTACTGTGTGCAGTTCTGGTCGCCACATAATAGGAAGGATGTGATTGCACTGGAGGGGGTGCAGAGGAGGTTCACCAGGATGTTGCCTGGAATGAAACATTTAAGTTATGAAGAGAGGTTGGATGGACTTGGGTTGTTTTTGTTGGAGCAGAGTAGACTGAGGGGCGACCTGATCGCGGTGTACAAGATTATGAGCGGTATGGACAGGGTGGATAGGGAGCATCTGTTCCCCTTAGTTGAAGGGTCAGTCACAAGGGGACATAACTTGAAGGTGAGGGGCAGGAGTTTTAGGGGGGATGTGAGGAAAAACTTTTTTACCCAGATGGTGGTGATGGCCTGGAATGCACTGCCTGGGAGGGTGGTGGAGGCAGGTTGCCTCACATCCTTTAAAAAGTACCTGGATGAGCACTTGGCACGTCATAACATTCAAGGCTATGGGCCAATTGCTGGTAAATTGGATTAGGTAAGTAGGTCAGTTGTTTCTCATTTGTCGGTGCAGTCTCGATGGGCCGAAAGGCCTCTTCTGCACTGTGTGATTCTGTGATTCTAATAGAATGTTATCATTTTTTATGAGGAGAATTGATTACACAAGTCGGGGGATTATGCTTCAGTTGAACAGGACATTGGTGAGACCACATCTGGAATATTGTGTACAGTACTGGCCTCCTTGTTTAAAGAAAGGTGTAAATGTGTTAGAAGCAGTTCAGAGAAGGCTTATTAGAATAATACCAGGTATGAGCAGGTGTCTCCTGAGCAAAGGTTGGACAGGTTAGGCTTGTATCCACTGGAGTTTAGAAGAGTAAGACGCGACTTAATGAAACTTTTAAGATCCTGAGGGGTCTTGACAGTGTGGATATGGAGAAAATGCTTCCTCTTGCGGAAGAATCAAAACCTAGGAGTCACTGTTTAAAAATAAGGGGTCGCTCATTTAGGACAGAGATGAGGCGAAATCTTTTCTCTCAGAGGTTTGTGAGTCTTTGGAACTCTCTTCCTCAAAAGGCGGTGGAAGCAGAGTCTTAATATTTTTAAGGCGGAGCTAGATAGATTCTTGATTAACAAGGGGGTGAACAGTTATCTGGGATAGGCAGGAATGTGGGGTTGAGGTTACATTCAGATCAGCCATGATCTTATTAAATGGTGGAGCAGGTTCGAGGGGCTGAGTGGCCTACTTCTGCTCCTAATTCATATGTTCATAAGAATGGAAGCCCTCGAGGTTGACATAATTGACTGCTTGTTGCGACAGAGTTCTGAGCACCATGTGAGTGCTGTCGTTGGCACCTTGCACTTGTGGGAAACCTGAAATCTGGGCAAATCCCCTCACTCTTGCATCCAGGCTTTCCTGGTCTTGGGTGAAATGCACACAGTTGTGTGGGATGGTGGCATCCGTGACCTCATGGATGCATTTGTGGGTGGAGGCTTGCGATATCCCATAGAGGTCACCTGTGGATCCCTGAAAGGAGCTACTGATGTAAAAATTGAGCGTCTCAGTCACTTTCACGGCCACGGGCGGTGGATGCCCTCCATGTCCCCGTGGTGCCAAATCCTGCAGCAGCTGGCAGATGTGACCGAACAATTCCCTAGACATGCGCAGTCTTCAGCAACACTGGTTGTTGGTCATCTGCCGGAATGAAGGGCGGTGTCTATAGACCCTGGGTCTAGCTAGACGGCGAACAGTGATGGCTCGCTGTTGGGCTTCAGCGGCGTGTGTGGGTGCTGCTCCTCCCTCTGCTCAGGCAGGCGCCTCTGTCACTCTCTTCCTCTTCATCTCTGCTCTCCGTCTGTGCCCTGAGGCATGCAGCTAGGTCACCAGGCTCCATGGCCCTGACGTACTTCACCTGCAGGATGAAAGTGAGATGTGTGGGTTAGCTTGGGTGTTCTAAGAACCTCTCTTGGTTAAATCTAAAGGCTCCTTAATGCATCCCGGAGAGTGCTGGCCACCACTTGGATGGCCAGAGTTTAGTACGTTGCATGGCTGTCCGAAACCCCAACTACCTCTGCCCCACCTCACCTGACCGATTGGCGGTAGTTTCGCGCACTGGACTGCATGCTGTGCTCTCAGCTCAGGCACAGGCAGTCTCCTATCCTGCACTGTAAGGCAGCACTGTTAGCTTGAACCTTGGGGGAGACTGGTTCAAACCGGGCTGATGATATTGCAAAGGGCTGTGAGCGCCTCCACCAGTGACTGCTCCATGGCCAGCTTTAGCAAGGAGACTGTACGATGTGCGCAGTCATCCAACTGTTCTGCAGTCCACTAAAATGCTCATTAGCTTGCAGTCTATGCCTGAGGGGTGAAAATTTCAGGAGCATTTGGCAGCAATTTCATGCCTATGCGTTGCTTGGGTGGGCAGAGAAGCTAGAGGCCTGACTCCAAGCATCTCAATGTGGCTGCGCCTGAACTGTCTCAGCTGCAGTAGAATGGTCACTATATACAAGCTTTCCCTGAAGCGTGGCTGCTTCCCTCCCACCAACCCCACATGTGCTTGTGCACTAACATCAATCGCAGTGCAGCCCTTTCCCTCCCCCAAATTGCCTCAACCACAGTGCATCCTAGACTCCCACAAAACGCCTCAACCGCAGGGCAGCCTTTGCCCCGGCACCGCACTGTCAAACAGCTGGGAAAGCATACAAACATACAAATTAGGAGCAGGAGTAGGCCACTCAAGCCTGCTCTGCCATTCAATAAGATCATGGCTGATCTGAATGTATTCTCAACCCCACATTCCTGCCTTCCCCTGATAACCTTTCACCCCCTTGTTAATCAAGAATCTATTTAGTTCTGCCTTAGAAATATTTAAAGACTCTTTTTCCACTGCCTGAATGAGCGGCGCCCTAACCTTAAAGTCCAACAGGTGACCCTGGCGAGCGCTGTGCAAAGTTACTCTGCAATCACCTCCAAGTTCCCCTTGAAGTGCAGCCCGCCAAGTTCAGGCCTTATATATGCTGTTGTGAAACACGTCGGCATGCAATCATATCGACTGCTCAGATGATCCAGCATGTGGGGGGATGATTCTGGTGAGTTGGGCTTATAATGAAATGCAGATGTATTACAATGAGATTTCCGATGTCTGATGGCTGGAAACGCGGACCGATATTGACGGGCACAGCGGATGGTTGCAAACTGCTTTCACAACACCATGAAACCGATTTTTGGCCTTCTTGCTATATTGTCTGATCGCGCTGCCAAACATGCCCGATGCCAGCGGGTGTGGCAAAACTCCACCCACTTTCTCAAAAGGACAAGTGGACACATTGCACACTGAGAAGTGCCAATAATCCTATCCTAAGACAATCCAAACTGCATTCTTTATTTGAATGGTTCGTTCTAAAACCAAAAGGGTGATTCTCTCAAATCCCCAGGGTGAATGTCTACAAAAATAGCCCAGGTTGTAGCTAATCCACTGAAGCCCAACACCATATTTGGAAAAGAGGACTGTGAGAAACCAGTTGGTAAAGCAGCCACGTTGGTCTCCCTATTTACTAATTAAGTGCTGTCTGCAAAAAGAAACAACAACACAACAACTGCAGCAGCAGAAAGGGCAGTAACATCTACACTTTAAAACCTGGAGACTGTAACATCATAAATTCTCCAAGCCTGTTCCCTTCCAAGTCCATCAATACAGCAGGCTGACCTCCTGGTAACCAGACTACAAGTAACTAACTTTGTGACCTGCAGCAAGTCCACCTCTTTGAGAGATTCTTGATTTCAGCTTTTGAGTTCACCTAACCGCACTCCAGGAGTGAAAGAAACCTCTTCTTCACCAGGCTTGCACTGTGTATTTTTTCCAAGATAAATTATGAACCATTCTTTTGTTTCTAACTTGTAAAAGTGCACTATTGTCTCTCATGGTATTTTCCTTGAGAGTGTGTGTGCATGTGCGCATGTGTGTGCATGTGCATGTGTCTGTGTGTGTGTGTGTAGCTTTTTGGAATGAAGGCATGAATAAATAATCCTTTCTCTTTAAACCCACAAAAAGCTTGCTGCTGGTTATTCTAATTGACCACATGCTCGGGGGTTAAGAAACACATACATTTTGCTTTTCAAAAACACACTGATAATGGAGAGTAAGGGAAAGGAACAGGGGTTTCAGTTCTCTCTCATCCCTGTCCATCACATGATGGAAAGAGGAGGCCTGATTAGAGAATCAAGAATGGGCATGGTTCGAAATGAAAACTTTTTGTCAGTTTTCAGAAAAAAATCAGGATAAAGCAGACATCATAGTTAAAGAGGAGTGTGAAATATTGGATGGGATAACTACAGCCAGGGTGGATATATTAAGGTGCTTACCATTCTTGAAAGTGGTACCCTTGGAAGTCACCAGGCCCAGATGAAATGTATCCTTGGCTAATAAGAGAAGCAAGGGAAAAACTAACAGAGGCTCTGATCATCATTTTCCAAACCCCTCTGGCTAAAGGCATTGTGCCGGAGGACTGAAGGACCACTAACATTTTGCTGTTGTTTAGAAAGGGAAGAAGGGATATCCTGAGTAATTAAAGGTCTGTTAGTCTGAACTCGCTGGTGGGCAAAGTATTTGGAAAATTTCTAAGACACAGAATAAATTGTAATTTAGAAAGGCACAGCTTAATCATACACAATCAGCATAGATTCGTTGAGGAAAGGTTGTGTCTGACAAAATTTAGCAAGGCTTTTGAAAAGGTCAGCATTCCAATCACAAAAACACCCGTCCAAATAACCCTTTGCAGCCTGCCACTGAATCAATCTTGGACCCAACTTGCCACTTTTACTTGGATACTATGAGTTTTTAAAAGGAGAGAAGGTCAGTCAGGGGCAGGTTCTGATAAAAGCTACTGGGGGATATAAGTTCCTCCATTCAGTGTGTTTGAAGTTATCACAACAATATTGTTTGTCAGCTTTTTCAAACACTGAAACTTCATCTTGGTGAACCTGCTGAATTAAAATAAAAACTTCAGTAAGGAAGCCATAGACATTTGCACCATGTCACTTATATCATGGCAACCTAGACATGCATCTGAATCTGTATTCACTGAACTTAGCAACTCACGCAGTTGAGTTTAGCTTTAATGATACCATGTTTGCCCAAATAGATGGCGATGCCATGGGATCCTCTCTAGGCCCAGTTCTCGCTAACATTTTCATCGATTTCTTCAAGAAACATGTATTTGATGGAATGACCCCGAACCTCCTATCCCTTGCATATTTCTGATATGTAGATGATATGTTTGTTATATTTGGATCTGTAGCTGCATGTAAGAATTTCCTTATACACCCTCATAGAGTCATAGAGGTCTACAGCACAGAAAAAGGCCCTTCGGCCCATTGAGTCTGCGCCAGTCAAACAAGTACCTACGAAAAACTCAGCAAGTCTGGCAGCATCAGCGGAGAAGAAATCAGTCAACGTTTCGAGCCCTCATGGCCCTTCAGCAGAACTGAAGCATAGTTTCAACAAGGGAGAAATATAAATTGGTTTAAGGTGGGTGGGGGGGAAGAGACACATTGAGGGTGTGGTGTGAGCAGATAATCAAAAGATGTCAGAGACAAAAGGGTCAAAGAGGTGTTGAAGGTGGTGGTCTTTGTCTGAGAAAAGTGCTAATTAAGAATGCAAGACAGGATATTCAAAGTACAGCTCTAGTGGGGGTGGGGTGGAAAGACTAAAGGTTTTAGTTTTAGATTTAAAAATAATGGAAATAGGTGGGGAAAGAAGAATCTATATAAATTATTGAAAAAAAGGCGGGTGGGGGGGGAAAAGAAACGGGGTGGGGATGGGGGGAGGGGGGTTTAAGATCTAAAGTTGTTGAATTCAATATTCAGCCCAGAAGGCTGTAAAGTGCCTAGTCGGAAGATGAGGTGCTGTTCCTCCAGTTTGCGTTGGGCTTCACTGGAACAATGCAGAAAGCCAAGGACAGACATGTGGGCAAGAGAACAGGGTGGAGTGTTAAAATGGCAAGCGACAGGGAGGTTTGGGACTTTCTTGCGGACAGACCGCAGGTGTTCCGCAAAACGGTCGCCCAGTTTGCGTTTGGTCTCTCCAATGTAGAGGAGACCGCATTGGGAGCAACGAATGCAGTAGACTAAGTTAGGGGAAATGCAAGTGAAATGCTGCTTCACTTGAAAGGAGTGTTTGGGCCCTTGGACGGTGAGGAGAGAGGAAGTGAAGGGGCAGGTGTTGCATCTTCTGCGTGGGCATGGGGAGGTGCCATAAGTGGGGGTTGAGGAGTAGGGGGTGATGGAGGAGTGGACCAGGGTGTCCCGGAGGGAACGATCCCTACGGAATGCCGTCAGGGGGGGTGAAGAGAAGATGTGTTTGGTGGTGGCATCATGCTGGAGTTGGCGGAAATGGCGGAGGATGATCCTTTGAATGCGGAGGCTGGTGGGGTGATAAGTGAGGACAAGGGGGACCCTATCATGTTTCTGGGAAGGAGGAGAAGGCGTGAGGGAGGATGCGCGGGATATGGGCCGGACACGGTTGAGGGCCCTGTCAACGACCGTGGATGGAAAACCTCGGTTAAGGAAGAAGGAGGACATGTCAGAGGAGCTGTTTTTGAAGGTAGCGTCATCAGAACAGATGCGACGGAGGCGAAGGAACTGAGAGAATGGGATGGAGTCTTTACAGGAAGCGGGGTGTGAGGAGCTGTAGTCGAGGTAGCTGTGGGAGTCGGTAGGCTTGTAATGGATATTGGTGGACAGTCTATCATCAGAAATTGAGACAGAGAGGTCAAGGAAGGGAAGAGAAGAGAAGAGAAAGACCCTTGTCTGCAAGAAAGACCCAAACCTCCCTGTCGCTTGCCATTTTAACACTCCACCCTGTTCTCTTGCCCACATGTCTGTCCTTGGCTTTCTGCATTGTTCCAGTGAAGCCCAACGCAAACTGGAGGAACAGCACCTCATCTTCCGACTAGGCACTTTACAGCCTTCTGGGCTGAATATTGAATTCAACAACTTTAGATCTTAAACCCCCCTCCCCCCATCCCCACCCCGTTTCTTTTCCCCCCCCACCCGCCTTTTTTTCAATAATTTATATAGATTCTTCTTTCCCCACCTATTTCCATTATTTTTAAATCTAAAACTAAAACCTTTAGTCTTTCCACCCCACCCCCACTAGAGCTGTACTTTGAATATCCTGTCTTGCATTCTTAATTAGCACTTTTCTCAGACAAAGACCACCACCTTCAACACCTCTTTGACCCTTTTGTCTCTGACATCTTTTGATTATCTGCTCACACCACACCCTCAATGTGTCTCTTCCCCCCCACCCACCTTAAACCAATTTATATTTCTCCCTTGTTGAAACTATGCTTCAGTTCTGCTGAAGGGCCATGAGGGCTCGAAACGTTGACTGATTTCTTCTCCGCTGATGCTGCCAGACTTGCTGAGTTTTTCCAGGTAATTCTGTTTTTATTTTGTTTTGGATTTCCAGCATCCGCAGTAGCTTTTAGCTTTTTGTTTTTAAACAAGTACCTAACTATTCTAATCCCATTTTCCATCACTAGGCCCACAGCCTTGTATGCCATGGCATCACAAGTGCACGTCCAAATACTTCTTAAATGTTATGAGGGTTTCTGCCTCTACCACACTTTCAGACAGTGAGTTCCAGATTCCCACCACCCTCTGGGTGAAAAAATTCTTCCTCACATCGCCTCTAAACCTCCTGCCCCTTACCTTAAATCTATGCCCCCTGGTTATTGGTCCCTCCACCAAGGGAAAAAGCTCCTTCCTGTCTGCCCTATCTATGCTCCTCATAATTTGATACACCTCAATCATACCCACCCTCAATCTCTTCTGACCCAGGGAAAATAACCCCAGTCTATCCAATCTCTCCTCATAACTAAAACTCTCCAGCCCAGGCAACATCCTGGTAAATCTCCTCTGCATTCTCACTAGTGCAATCACATCCTTCCTATAATGCGGATTCCAGAACTGCACACAATCCTCTAGCTGTGGTCTAACCAGCATTTCATACACTTCCAGCATAATCTCTCTGCTCTTATATTCTATGCCTTGGCTAATAAAGCAAGTATCCCATATGCCTTCTTAACCACCTTATCTACCTGTCCCACTATTTTAAGGGACCGATGGACATGCATACCAAGGTCCCGCTGATCCTCGGTACTTCCCAGGGTCCTACCATTCATCGTGTATTCCCGTGCCTTGTTTGTCCCCCAAGTGCATCACTTCACACTTATCTGGATTAAATTCCATTTGCCACTGATCAGCCCATCTGACCAGCCCAGCTATATCCTCCTGTAATCTAAGGCTATCCTCCTCACTATTTACCACCCCACCAATTTTTGTGTCATCCGCGAACTTACTGATCAATCCTCTTAAATTCAAGTCTAAATCATTTATATATACCACAAACAGCAACACTGATCCCTGTGGAGCCCCACTGGAGACAGGCATCCAGTCACAAAAATACCCCTCGACCATCACCCATTGCTTCCTGCCACTCAGCCAATTCTGGATCCAATTTGCCAAGTTGCCTTGGATCCCATGGGCTCTTACCTTTGTTATCAGTCTTCCATGCGGGATCTTATCTAAAGCCTTGCTGAAGTCCAAGTAGACTACGTCAAATGCATTGCCCTCATCTACACACCTGGTCACCTCTTCGAAAAATTCAATGAAATTGGTCAGACATGACCTCCGCTTAACAAAATCATGCTGTCCTTGATTAATCCTGCCTCTCCAAGTGTAGATTAATTCTGTCACTCAGAATTGCTTCCAATAGTTTCCCCAACACTGAGGTTAGACTGACTGGCCTGTAGTTCCCTGGTTTATCCCTTCCTCCCTCCTTGAATAATGGTACCCCATTGGCTGTCCTCCAGTCCTATGGCACCTCTCCTGTGGCCAGAGAGGTATTAAAAATTATTGCCAGTGCCCCTGCTATCTCCTCCCTAGCACCACTCAACAGCCTGGGATACATTTCATCTGGGCCTGGAGATCTATCTCCTTTTAAGCCTGCCAGACCACTTAGAACCTCCTCCCTTTCTATGCTAATTTCTTTAATTATATCACAGTCCTTCTGCCTGATTTCCATACCCACGTCGTCCCTCTCACTTGCGAACACTGACACAAAGTATTCATTTTGGAACCCTACCTACGTCTTCAAACAAGACTTCACCCTACATAAAAAATTACCAGTATGGTCCTTAATGGGCCCTACTCTTTCCCTAGTTATCCTCTCACTCTTAATGTATTTGTAAAATAACTTTGGATTTTGCTTTACTTTACCTGCCAATGTCTTTTCATGCCCCCTTTTTGCTCTCCTAATTTTCTTTTTAAGTTTCCCCCAACACATCCTGTGCTCCTCTAGAGCTTCTGCTGTTTTGAGCTCTTGGTATCTGCCATAAGCCTCCCTTTTTCTCTTTATCCAATCTTGTATATACCTTGACATCCAGTGTTCCTTGGATTTGTTGGAGCCACCCTTTATCTTTACTGGAATATGTTGGCCCTGTACTCTCCCCATTTCCTTCTTGAATGAGTCCCACTGCTCTGATGCAGATTTACCTAAAAGTAGCTGCTCTGGTCCACTCTGGCCAAATTGTATCTGATTCTATTAAAATTGGCCTTCCCCCAATTTAGAACTCTGATTTCTGGCCCATCCTTGTCCTTTTCCATAACAACCTTGAAACTAACAGAGTTATGATCACCATCTGCAAAATGCTCCCCCACTGATACCTCTACCACTTGCCCGGCTTCATTCCCTAAAATTAAGTCCAGGACCTCCCCCTCTCTTGTAGGACCTTCATTGTACTGGCTTAAAAAGCTCTCCTGGAAGCATTTTAAGAATTCCGCTCCCTCTAAAGCTATCACACTATGACTAACCCAGTTAATATTGGGGAAGTTGAAATCCCTCGCTTTTACTACCCTATTATTTTTACACTTCTCTGAAATGTGCCTACGTGTCTGCTCTTCTATTTTTCCCTGACTGTTTGGGGGCCTATAGTACACTCCCAGCAATGTGATTGCCCCTTTTTTGTTTTTCAGTTCTACACATTTTGCTTCATTTGAGGAGCCTTCTAAGATGTCATCCCTCCTTACTGCTGTGATTGATTCCTTGATCAATATTGTGATACCCCCTCCTCTTTTACCTCCTTCCCTGTCTCGCCTGAAGACCCTATATCCTGGAATATTGAGCTGGCAATTCTGCCTCTCTCTCAACCATGTCTCTGTGACAGCAATGACATCATACTTCCATGTGTTAATTTGTGCCCTCAACTCATCTGCCTTATTTGTCAGACTCCTTGCATTAAAATAAATACCATCCAACCTTGCCAAACTCCCTTGTGCCTTAACTGGCCTATAATTTCTCTGCCTTCCAGACTCATTTGCTCTATCTTCCAATTTTGGCTATGCATCTCCCGCTGCTGAACCTCCTCTCAGGATCCCATCCCCCTGCCAAGTTAGATTAAATCCTCCCCAACAGCACTAGCAAACCTCCCCGTAAGGATGTTGGTCCCATTCCGGTTCAACCCATCCGACTTGTACAGGTCCCACCACCCCCAGAAATGGTCCCAATGTCCCAGAAATCTAAAGCCCTCCCTCCTGCACCATCTCTCCAGCCATGCATTCATCTGGACTAACCTCCTACTTCTATACTCACTAGCATGTGGCACTGCAAGTAATCCAGAGATTACTACTTTTGAGGTCCTGTTTTTTAATCTGCTTCCTCGCTCCCTCAGTTCTGCTTGCAGGACCTCATCCCTCTTTCCATCTATGTCGTTGGTACTAATATATACCATGATCTCTGTCTGTTTGCCCTCCCCCTTTAGAATGCCCTGCAGCTGTTCAGTGACATCCTTGACCCTGGCACCAGGGAGGCAACATACCATCCTGGAGTCAGATCTACGGCCACAGAAACACCTGTCTGTTCCCCTTACTATTGAGTCTCCTACCACTTTTGCTCTTCCCCTCATTTTCCTCCCACTCTGTGCAGCTAAGCCCCTCACAGTGCCATGAGTGTGGCTGCACTCCCCAGAGGAACCGTCACTCTCCCCGTTTTCCAACACAGAAACATAGCTCTCGAGCAGGATGTACCCTGGGGATTTCCTGACTACCTGCCTGACACCTTTCTTCTGACTGATGGTCACCAATTCCCTCTCTGTCTGCACTTCCATAAGCTGTGGGGCGTCCACACCTAAAAACATGTTATCCATGAAACTCTCAGCCTCGCGGATGCACCTCAGTGCCTCCAGCTGCCACTCAAGCTCTGAAACTCAGAGCTCAAGTAGCTGCAGCTGGTGGCATTTCCTGCACACGTGGTCGGTCAGAGCGCAAGGAGCGTCTAGGACTTCCCACATGTTGCAGGTGGTACATAACACGGGACTGAGCTGCCTGCCATGCCTCCAGTTGAAAGAAAACCCTTACTTTAAGTTAAATTTTTTATGTACTTTAAATAAAAAGCTGGAACTCTTAGCTTTCCTTAGCTTAATCTGTTTTAAACTAGAGAAAAACTTACCCACTACTCACCAAACAACTCTCACCTTTGGGCTGACATCACTTTTTAAAGCTTCCCCACACTTGCGCTGGTTCTGATCTCTCCGCTGCTCTCTCGCACTGTCTTATGATGTCACTCTTGTTGTTCTCAACAAGAACTGACTGCAGAACACTCTTCCCAGACTGCTTCACCACGATGCTGACTATAAGACGCTCTTCCCAGACTGCTTCACCGCGATGCTGACTGCAGGACACTATTCCCAGACTGCTTCACCACGATGCTGACTGCAGGACACTATTCCCAGACTGCTTCACCACGATGCTGACTACAGGACAATCTTCCATAACTCAGACCCTAATGGGCTCCCTCCCTCACTCAAATTGACCTTTGAAATGGATGGTCTAACAAGCTCCCTTTCCTCAACATGCTAGTTGAGAAATCTGCTCATAGGTTCTCTACTACTGTCTACCACAAGCCTACCTTAACTGATCAATATATGCATTAGAGTTCCTACAGCCACATCCGCTATAAGATTGGTCTTATCGGCGACCTTGTAAATAGAGCCTGAGGCATTTGCCCACCATGCAAGCTTGATGCCAAAATAGGACATGTCAAAGCTATCCTGTGAGATAATGCTCACTGTATAATCATGCAAACTCATGACTGAGCCTAAGGCCACACTTTTGAATCTGAAAAGTGCTCAATCTACTTCAGATTACCCTGGAAGGGTAAGGTGTCTCTAAAATTTGAGGAACAGGTGAAGGTAGCTGATTTACGTTGCTATTATGCAGTAGCAACACAAGATTTATTCTCTACTAAACAGGATGCTGCCAAAAGGGCATTCTGCCTACCACACAAATGAGCAACGTGGGATATAAATTTCAGTGCTGGTGTGATACAGGCATGTAGGTCGTACGCTCCCAACTACTGGCGGATTATATAAAATGGCATATCCCTTCAGCTGTTTGCAACAGGAAAAATACTGATAGTGCTCAACCAGTCCGTGCTTGCAAAACTTAAAACATAGGGTAGGATTTTCGGTTCAGCGGGCATCCACGATTGGCAGGCCCAGGGGAGGGGCGCCAGGAAACGGGCTGCCCCCCAACGACCAGCCCCCGAACAGGATTTCACACTGTCTGGCCAATTAACGGCCAGCCAGTGTGAAAGGTGCACTGAAAGGCTCAATGCTGCCAGGGTGGGGGCGGGAAGAGGGCGAGCGCTGAAGCCAGTGGGGGATGCGGGGGAGAGCGGAAGGAATGCTCCCTGAAGGCAGAGAGCTGCCTCAGGGAGCTGACAAATTTAAAATCAATAAAGACAGAATTTAAAATCTGGAAAAATGTCCATGCATCAGAATGAGTCACCTGTGCGTGGACATTATAAAAATTCTGTGCATAGATTTTTATTTTTTAAAATTTAATTACGGAAACCTCATCCATGCACGACGTCACCGCGCGCTATTTCACGCTCAAGCGTGTCAGGCATGCACCCGCACGCCGAGTGGAAAATTCTGCCCATAGTGTCCAACATTAGGTGTGATTCATCAATTGAGCAACACTTGCTGAACAATCTTGAGTGTGCTAAGAATTACACAAACAACCAATTCAAGATTATCAGTCTGGCTCACAAAGTGACTCAATTATGCTTGCTAGAAACTGCATATATTCATATGCAGGGCCCTGTCCTCTGCACACAATATGAACACGTTCAAGCATTGTGCCCTTTTCAAACGAACAAAAGCTTGGGTACAACTGTTCCCTGTTCCATTCCCCATGGCAACACCTTGACCAAGTAGAGTCAACTTCCCTGGTTTGAATATAAACAAAAGCTTGGTGGATAACTATTCCCTGGTGCATTCTCCATGGTAACACCTCAACCAATCAGAGTAGACTTGCCAACCAACCAGCACCCTCTTCTCATGCAGTATAAATTTGTTGTTTACTTTGAAATTTGGTATTCTTGCAGATTTGTCCTGATGAGTGCAAGATGAAAAGTTTTCTCCAAATGTCTTTTTTTTCAGCTATACTCAAGTTCTGAACTGCCAAGCGACTAAAGAACTCTTAACTTGTTTACAGTGGAACTTGGTGATGGAATCATGAACTGTAAAAACTTTCAATAGGGCAGATGAAAGATCAGACAAAGTACATATACATGCTTCCCTGTACTCACCCCTTGAAGCAAAGAATGACATTTATGGCAAACAGTCCCACAGTAGTCAATAGCCTTACATGTGTGTCTTAGTTACACTTCATGTAGAGAAGCTGAGATTTCTGATGATAACAAAGAAAGACAAGTGCCATATATCACCTGGAGAGATCTATGTATGGCATTGCCTGCATGAAAATGAGAACAACAATAGAGAACTGTAGTGGGAATTCAGTGGAAGGAGATCTGTAATGAAAAGTGTGTGATCTTCACTGTGAGCTCTCTGGTACTGAAGGAATTGCCTGCAATCTGTGATTTGCAGGTAGACTCTATAAAGAAGACCTACAATATTGGATTATGTAGTGCTTGGTTTTGAAATTAAGGATCTGCAATTCTCAGTCTATAGTGTAAAGTCTATCGTCATTAGTGATTTCATTAATAAACTAGTATGAGGGACTAACTGACGACCAAGCACTGATTTTGCTAATTACTCCAAGGGTAGAATTTTTCCGTCGGCGAGCTGGGGGTGGGGCCCACTCGCTGAGGGGAAAATGATGCAGGATAACATCGGGGGGAACCCCCAATGTCACCCCGCCCCATTTAAATATTTAGGAAGGCGGGCGGACAGCGAAATCAGCTGTCCGCCCGCCGACCTTTCAATGGCCAATTGAGGCCATTGACAGGATAATTAAGCCAATTAAAGGACCTGCCCGTCCAACCTTAAGGCTGGCGGGCAGGCCAGGAGTCCCAGCGGGCTTCTGATAAAACATGAAACCTCATCCACTGGTGGGATGAGGTTTCATGTCCGTTTTTAAAAACTTTAATAAAGTTTATGTGATATTTATTAACATGTCCCATCTCGTGTGACATTGTCACATGAGGGGGACATGTTAATAATTTTTTTATTTCCTATTTTTCAACTTTCAAAAACTGTCACCGATCTCCCTGAGACAGCACTTAGTCTCAGGATGATGTGCACTCTTTCGTGCGCATGCGCGAAAGAGCACACTCTGACAGTTGGAGAATCCCTCCCCCCCTGCACAGAAAGGTCATAGTTCTTCCCGTCGGGCAGGCCTTAATCGGCCCGCCCACTCAAAATGGTGCCGGGGCCCGTTTCGGTGGCAACGATCGGCTGCCCGCCCGCTGCTGAGCCGGTGGTGACCGCCCGCCCATCAAGGGCAAAATTCGCCCCAAGTGTTACTTAAAGAATTTGTGTCATTCCCAAGGCTTCTCCTATGACTAAATGACAAACTCTGTGCACTTGTGGAGTACACAAATGGTTTCAAGCAGTGAACAAGTTTAATATATCTCACCACATGTAAAGTGTGGCAAAAAAAGACATTCAGGATTAATGAAGAGTTATAGTACAAGCAAAACTATGCAGCAAATTTCAATTAGGTGCTTGAGGTTTTAGATTATGGCATAAATTACAAGATCATAGTCCAAGTACTTTTGCTTAGTTCACAACTTTTGCATACTAACAACTTTCTATTTTAAAGCTCTATTTTTCTAAGTTTCTGTCCCCACCCCCCAGCCAAAGGCATTCATTTCCATCAGAGTAGGAACATGGGAACAGCAGTCCTCGAGCTGCTCTAGTTCAATTAGAACATGCTTGATATGTACTTTATTGAATTCATTCATGGGATTTTGGCCATCTATTGCCCATTCCTGAATGCCCTTGGGCCACCTTCTTGAGCTGCCAAAACGTGTGATATAGATGCACCCACACTGCTGATAGATAGGATGTTCGAGGATTTTGACCTAGGAAGGAACGATTATAAAATTCCAAATTAGGATGGTGTTTGACTTGGAGGTGCTGATGTTCCCATGTACCAGCTCTTCTGTACTTCTAAGTGGTAAAGGTGTGGGCTCCGAAGTTGCCTTCAAAGAAGTCTTGGTGAGTTGCTGCAGTGTGTATTGTTATACACTGCATCCATTTGCATTGATGGTGGAGGGGGTGAATGGTTGTGGTGCTGGATTTTTTATATTCATTCATGGGATGGGGGCATCTTTGGCCAGGCCAGCATTTATTGCCCAGCTCTAATTGCCCTTGAGAATTGAGTGGGTTGCTAGGATATTTCAGGAGGCATTTAAGAGTCAACCACATCAGTGTGGGTCTGGAGTCACATGTAGATCAGACCAGGTAAGGACAGCAGATTTCCTTCCCTAAAGGTCATTAGTGAACCAGATGGGTTTTTATGACAATTGACAATGGTCATCATTAAACTTTTAATTCCAGATTTTTTTTATTGAAAACAAATTTCACTATCTGCCATGGTGGGATTTGAGCCCAGGTGCCCAGTGCATTACCCTGGGTCCCTGGATTACTGGCCCACTGACAACACCACTATGCTACCACCTCTAGGGTGCCAATTAAGCGGAGTGCTTTGTCTTGAATTTTGGCAGGCTTTCTGAGTGTTGTTGCAGCTGCACTCATCCAGGCAATTGGGAGTATTCCATCACACTCCTGACTTGTGCCTTATGTGGTGGACAAAGTTTGGGGAGTCACGAGGTGAGTTATTGACTGCAGAAGCCACAGCCTTTGACCTGCTCTTTAGTCACAGTATTTATGTGGCTGGCCCAGTTCAGTTTCTGGTCAATGAAGGCCTTTGAAATGCAGGTGGTGGAGGATTCAACAATGGTAAATGCCATTGAATGTCAAGGGGAGGAAGCTAAACTCCATCTTGTTGGAAGTGGTCATTACCTGGCGCTTCTGTAGCACGGATGTTACTTGCCATTTATCAGCCCAAGACAGGATGTTGTCCATGTCTGGGAATGGATGGTTTCATTATCTGAGGAGTTATGAATGATACTGAAATATGTGCAAACATCAGTGAACATCTCCACTTTAGACATTATAATTGAGGAGAGGTCATTGATGAAGTAACTGAAGATGCTTGGGCCTAGGCACTACTCTGAGGTACCCCCGCAATGATGTCATTTCCATTAATCCGCCTTTGATCTGTATCCCGTGATACCTTTACTGAACAAAAATCTGTTGATCTTAGTCTTGGGAGCTCCAATTTTCCTAACGTTCACAGCAGTTTGGGCAGAGAATTCAAGATTTTCACTACACTTTGTGTGAAAAAAAAAATGTTTCTTGATTTTTCTTCTACATAGCCAAGCTCCAATTTTAAGATTCTGAGCCCTTCCTTCAGCAGGAGAATTAGTTTCTGGGTATTTACCCTATTGTATCCTATGAAAGTTTTAAACACTTTGATCAGCTTCAGTCTTCCATACTCAAGGGAATACAAGCCAAGTTGATGGAACCTGCCTTCAAGGCTTAACCTTCTAAACCTGGTTCCACAGGCATAAAAATCCCTCCCCTCTAATCTCCAGGTGGTATCCTAGATGTGTGAGCACACACAGTGAGGCCTGGCAGATTATTCCATTATGGAGAGCATCAGAGCTGAAGTTGCTCCTATTCTCACCTAAAATCCACACATACACACACTTAAATAGGAAATCATTGCCTGGATGACTTTCCTCCCACCTTCCAGGAGCACTGAGGTCAATTGTTGTCCTGGCTGAGAGCAGCTAATTGTGTTGGTTGTGTTCAGGAAAATGCGGTATCCATGTAGCCTTACCAGTAGGCCTCAAAGTGACTGCTGCAGGCCACAACAAAAAAGATGTTTTAAAAACACTTACTGGATTGTTTTGCCAGGAAGCGCTGGGGTCCCAGCTCCACAAATGTTCCAAAGATGGGTTCCCAGCTCTATACCCTGTCCATCCTGATCGCTTTGCTGCCTCTCTCAGAACCCACCTGAGGGTGGTGGCCAGTGACCAGCCTGGGGCATCCAGGGGGTCTCTGCACCTCTCCAACCTCATGTAAATAAGGCTCTGGGTCCAACATGGTCTGGGTCCTGGGACTCTCTATTCTAGCACAGGGTCTGTTCCCTAAGTTTGCGGACATCCCCAGGCTCCTGTTTCAAAACAGCAAACTTGGTGCATCTCTTTCATTTTTACATTGTGTGCCAGAGGACTGTTGTCTTTATGCATGGCTGTGTTCGACTCCTTATTATGGACGCCAAAGGATAAAGGTACAGGGTCAGCTCCCAGGTTTACTTCACGGCAAGAGGTGACCTTAACCTAACATCAGATTCTCAACCCATTTTTTGTATTATATTTATAGGGTTCTGTGATGCTGTCAATTACTGAATGTTAGATTATTTCGAGTATAGAGTGATGCTAACAGAGGAATAATAATAATAACAACAACAATGTGTATTTATATAACATCTTTAACATAGTACAACATCCCAAGGTGCTTCACAGGAGCACTGTCAAACAAAATTTGACACTAGGGCACATAAAGCAGATGAGCAAAAGTCTGGTCAAAGAGGTAAGTTTTAAGGAACATCTTAAAGGGGTGAAGCGAGGTAGAAACTTAAGGAAGAAATTTCATGGCTTTGGCAACTGAAAGCATGGCCAGAATTGTGGAGCGATTAAAATTGGGGATGCACAAGAGACCAGCATTGAAGGTATGTAGGAATTCAGAGGGTTGTAGGGTTGAAGGAAGTTACAGAGAACAGGATGTCTGTTTTCAGATGCACTGCGCACCTATAATTTGTATTAAATTCCTTATTACTGATCTAGTTAGTTCAGTGGCTCGTAATCAACAGGACCGTAATTTGCAATTGAGTCAGTGGGACTTGATATTCGCTGCAAGGCATGGTTAAATGGCACAGGTGAGAAGACTGCACCCTCTAAATATCTATTTGCATTAATAAGCGTACTTACTTAAATGTAGAACACCAAAGCAAATACAATTCCAGGAAGTTCTACTTCGACAGCACCTTCTAAACCCACAAACTCTACCATCTAGAAGAACAAGGACAGCAGATACATGGGAACACCACCACCTGCAAGTTCCCCTCCAAGCCACACATCATCCTGACTAGGAAATATATCGCTGTTCCTTCACTGTCGCTGGGTCAAAATCCTGGAACTCCCTCCCTAACAGCACTGTGGGTGTACCTACACCACATGGATTGCAACGGTTCAAGAAGGTGGCTCACCACCATCTTCTCAAGGGCAATTAGGGATGAGCAACAAATTCTGGCCTAGCCAGTGACGCCCGCATCCTGTGAAAGAATTTTTAAAATGTTCTCACCGATCCTTATAATTAAAGTTTTGGATCTGACTTGTGATGTGTATTGTCAGGGAATGTCTTCTGCAGTAGACTTCCTGATCTATATCAGGAATGCATTTCGGAAGGATTGCGCAAGCAGATGGAAAATTACAGGCTTGGGGTTAAAGAATTCCCCATCTATGTACTCCCACCATGCACCAAGAGCACTGAAGGGGAAATGCTGCCTTGTATTTCTCCAACATTTCCGATTTTAAAAAAACTTTAAATAAGCATATTGAAGGCTTCACGTTTACAAATTAGGAAACGTATTCTTTAATTGCAATCAATGATTTCTCTGTCACTTTAACAGTTCTTTAATCTTCAAAAATATATTGTTTAAAATGTTAGTGTCATATTTTGCAAACACTACGACAGAATGGGTATTCACAAGATAGAAACCGATATATGATAAGGTGGTGGCATGCTTACAGAGGAAAACTTGACGTTGATAATGTACTAAGGTATACGGGGGACCAGAATCAAAGACACTGTGGGTGTAAATGGTATTAATTCTGCATGGTGTGCTGGTCCTGTCATCTGTAATATGGGGCAGGATTTTCTCCCCATTGGGGGGCGAAGTTGAATTGCGGGCGTGCACAGGCGCGCCTCCGATCGGCACCCCCGATTGGGGCCGCGGCGCCATTTTACGTGGGCGGGCCAATTAAGGCTGTGGATGAGGTTTCATACTTTTTCTATTTGCCGCTGGGGCTCCTGGCCTGCCCGCCAACCTGAAGGTTGGATGAGCAGGTCCATTAATTAGCTAAATGACTCTGTCAATGGCCTCAATTGGCCATTGACAGGTCGGCGGGCCCGCAGCTGATTTAGCTGCGGCCCTGCCTTCCTGAAAATTTAAATGGGGCGCGGTGATGTCTGGAGATCCGCCCGACATCATCCCCCATCATTTTACGTGTGGGTGAGCGGGCCCCGCCCCCCGCTCGCCGATGGGAAAATCCTGCCCATGGTGCATTTGCTCTGTGTCATCTATAGCATGAGCGTGTTGGATCTACATCATCCATTATCTAGGCCTATTCTGGCCTGTGTATCTGTAATATGCCTGACTATGAAAAACACAGTAGATTCTGCTCTTTGTGCAATACAAGACAGTGTGAAGCTTAAATAGTGAAGGGAAGTGATGGCCTCAATTTTAGCCCTCTTGTCTATGGAGAATGGTGCAAGGGAGAGGTTAATATTAGGTCAAGTCCACTGACTGACCTGAGGCCGATGTTCTGCCAGAAAAAATCTCGTCCCCACTGCGTTTGAAATCAACCGAGGCTTCCACTGTAGGCAAGTATTTAATTTAAATTCAAAACTGATTTTCACACTGAGTCAGGAGGAAGCCTGACCAGCATCAAATCCGCCAGAGAAACCTGGTAGCAGGCTAGTTAGCTAAGTTTAAAAAAAAATAACTTTGCTATGAAATCCTTGTGGGCCAGGAGGAGCAGGTGTGCATCCAGGTCTAGCTAGAGCCTTCCCAGCTCCTGGCCTTGCCTTTCCCTCTTGGCATTAACATCAACTGCCAATTAAAGTCCTTTCCCAACATCCAGGTTATGCTGAGGACCCTTCCCTTAGTTCCCTGGTGACTTAAGGCTCCCCACCAGACTTTTTTGCACATGCCCACGGGCCATGACATCAGTCCTGTTAGTTTGCAAAATGAGACTTGGGTGATAGGAGTTGAGATCTCTTTCCTTCCTATCCACAACCCATCTGTCCCAAACACACCATCCCAGCTAGAATCAAGGCCACTAATTTTGTTGATATAAGTTATCTGATTATTCTATATGAATGGTCTGAATACAATCATTGTAACCCTCATTAAATGGTTATTTTGCTTATTCTATTTCTATGAGCTAGAAACTGTTCGCATTTAAAAAAATATATATATCAATTTGCTGAACAGCAACATTCTATATTGGCCTTATCTCTACATAAGCAATCTTTGACATAAAGTTCCACACCTTATTTTCATTCTCCACTACCTAGAATACTGCCAGATGGATAAAGGGATTGTCCAGTGGGAGCAGGGAGGCAGCGTCTGTAAATAATTGCAAAATGTTCCCATCTGCCAGGTGCTGTTTATGTAATGGAAGGTGCTTGTGCCATTTGTGATTACATTGGACTGTCTGTTAAATCCGTCATGTCATACCATAATGGCCATGTCACGCTATAATGGTCGTGTCACACTATAATGGTTGTGTCACACCATGATGGTTATGTCACACTATAATGGTCAAATTTCCATTGCCCTTTATGTGGGCAACAAAACCAAAAAATTACAAGTGGGGAGTTCCTAAATTGTACAGATTGTTCATTTAGCAAGCTTTAGTTACGCCAAATGTGATCTAGTGGAGTTTGCTGCTTGCTGTCATAATTTGGACAGAACAATTTGAGAAGGATATTTTAGTGGCAGTCAAATTAAACAGGTTTGGCAACTTTAGTGTTACCTTCAATTAGTAAATCTGCCTGTAACCTTCTCCTCCCTCTATGCCTCATGGACTCAGTAAAACCGTGGGAGACATTCTGCAATATCTTTGATGAAGATAAAGCCACTATTTTAACAATCCCCAATCACTATTACTCATTGCTCTCCTCATTGGCATTACACATTGAATTATATGATTTAAATTATAATTCAGTGCAGCTGAGGCAGGGAAAATATGAGTAATGGCTTTGAGCATTGCACTGCAATTGCCACACTCTAATGAACCACAATTGTGCGCATTTTAATAATATAAATATGATCTTTGGAGAGTGAAAATCAATTGAAATGCTTATAACTATTGTTAGTAATAAGACTGTGATATTCAGGCTGCTGAGGTTTAATGGGATAAATAACCTATGTAGTGACAACAATTAATAAAGACTGCAGTTTTGATCTCTAACTGTATTTGGTTAGCTGCTCTCAACTGGACTACCTATTTTAGTGTCATAATTGGCTCCGTTGATCCAGGATTGGCAGTGAATAAATCCCTCCAATTTTCCATACCTAATTTTCATTGAGAAGTTAATGCAAGTACATACTGAGTGAGAAAAATCTCAAGCTTGTCTATGCTGTTCACCACAGTTGATTAGACCCTTTAACACTAACTAGACATGCATTTCTGCAAAATAAAAGTTTAAGGGTTAATTTGATTGAGCTTTTTAGCATTTTGAAAGGAATTATTGGGGATAGAGAGAAACTTTTACTGCTTCTGGAGGAGTCTAGGACAAGGGGACACAACTTTGAAATCAAATCCATGCCATTTAGGAGAAAAGTTGGGAACCATTTCTCAGTTGGTAGCACTCTTATTTCTGAGTCAGAATGCTATGGGTTCAAGTCCCAATCCAGCCTGTGAGCACAAAAATCAAGGCTCACATCCCAATGTAGTACTGAGGAAGTCTTTTAAATGAGACTCATTAGAATTTGACGTCAAGGACAGTCACTTTCACCTCACCTCATGGATTCAGCTCTTTTGTCCATGTTTGGTCCAAGGCTATCATGGGATTAGGAGTTGAGTGGCCTTGCCAGAACCCAAGCTGAGCAGCAGTGAGTAGCACTTTTGACAGCACCTTCCATTGCTTTGCTGATGATTGAGAGTAGGCTGAAGGGGCAGTAATTGGCCGGATTGGATTTATCTTGCTTTTTGTGGACAAGACATGGCTTGTCTTGCCTTTCAACCGTCCTCGTTCTGAGGGTTGGCTGCACTATGAACAATCTTTCTCCATGATTTCTATTCTCCGCTGCCCTCACTGCCTGTCCCATAGAGAGGCCAGTCCACGTTCTGATATTATCCAATCATGCCATTTTGGGTCTTCCTTGGGGCATTTTGGAAAGGACATGCCTAGACAACTTTTCAATTTGTAGGTAAAAGCCAGTGTTGTAGCTGTACTGGAACAGCTTGGTTAGGGGTATGGCTAGTACTGGAGCAGAAGTCTTCAGTACTATTGCCGGGCTGTTATCAGGATCTATAGCCTTTACAGTATCCAGTGCCTTCAGCTGTTTCTTGATATCACGTGGAGTGATAGTGACAGAATGGAATGAAAGTGTCGGTGCAGACTCGATGGGCCGAAGAGCCTCTTCTGCACTGTGATTCTGTGTGAAAGGGAACTTATTCCCATCTATTATAGATGCTGTTGGGCAGAGTGGAGGAAGGAACTCAATTTAAACCTGTTTGTAAAACAGAGCTAGAAATTGTTGCTGGGAATTGCAGATTAATTGAATTATTTGGTTTTTTTGCACACGCAAAGGGCAATAGAAATTTGAAACTCCCTCCCACAAAAGACTGATCATTAGGACAAGTAGAGCATTCAAGTGTGAGGTAGGTAGATTTTTCTTAGGTAAGAGTATCAAGGGATCAAGCGATATGGAGCAAAGGCAGGCTCAGCCACATATCCAAAAACACAATGTCAGGCTAATGTACACTGATGGCAACCAATTCTACCTTTCTTGAACCTCTCCACTGATTGGTCACGTTGCTTGTTCAACATCCAGTCCTGGATGAACACAGACTTCTTCCAACTAAAATCTGAAAGATCGAAGCTATTGGCTGGGGTTTTGTCAATGGCATACCATTCCTGACTTTGTAACCAGGACAATGTGCCACTTCCGCTTTCTCTAGTTTTGCCTTTTCCCATGTGATTATGATTAAAATTCTAAATGCCAATGGTGTGCATGCTTTACACATTCGATTTAGTGGCGGGGAAGCTTTTCAGTGGTGAAACCTGCTGTCAGATGACAATGCTGCATCTACAGGCAGCCTATCAAAGAGCCTCCTGGTCAAACAGGGAGACTCTGCTGCACAGCCACAACTTTCCTGTCCAGCTATGAGGATGAAGGTATTGAACTTGGGGAGAGAGACCGCGAGGTTCTTAAGAAAATTGATATAGGGAGTGACAAGGTATTGGAGGTGTTGGCAGGCTTAAAAGTGGACAAATCTCCAGGTCCAGATGATTTGTGTCCCAGACTGCTGAGGGAGGCAAGGGAGGAGATCGCAGGGGCTCTCACCCGAATTTTTAATTCCTCTCTGGCCATGGGGGAGGTGCCAGAGGACTGGAGAAGAGCTAATGTGGTTCCGCTATTTAAGAAGGGTTGTAGGGATAAGCCAGGGAACTACAGGCCAGTGGGTTTCACGTCAGTGGTAGGGAAACTATTGGAGAAAATTCTGAAGGAGAGAATTTATCTCCACTTGGAGAGGCAAGGTTTGATCAGGGATAGTCAGCATGGCTTTGTCAGAGGGAGGTCATGCCGAACAAATTTGATTGAATTTTTTGAGGAGGTGACCAGGTGTGTAGATGTGGGTAGTGCAATTGATGTGGTTCATATGGATTTCAGCAAAGCCTTTGACAAGGTCCCACATGGGAGACTTATAAAGAAGGCAAATGCACATGGGTTACAGGGTAATTTGATAAGGTGGATTCAAAATTGGCTTAGTTGTAGGAGACAGAGGATGAGAACAGAAGGATGCTTTAGTGATTGGAAGCCAGTGTCCAGTGGTGTACCACAGGGATCTGTGCTGGGTCCCCTATTATTTGTCATTTATATAAACGACGTAGATGACTATGTGGGAAGTAGGATTAATAAGTTTGCGGAATACAAAAAGATTGGCCGGGTGGTTAATAGTGAGGTTGAGTGTCTTGAGCTGCAGGAAGATATATTCGGGATAGTCAAATGGGCAGATAAGTGGCAGATGGAATTTAACCATGAAAAGTGTGAGGTGATACACTTTGGAAGGAGTAATTTGACAAGGAAGTATTCAATGAACAGCATGACACTAGGAAGTTCTAAGGAACAAAGGAACCTTGGCGTATGTGTCCATAGATCTCTGAAGGCGGAGGGGCATGTTGGTGGGGTGGTGAAAAAGGCATACGGGACACTTGCCTTTATTAATTGAGGCATAGATTACAAAAGTAGGGATGTCATGTTGGAGCTGTTTAGAACATTGGTGAGGCCACA
The DNA here is from genome assembly GCF_964194155.1 of Cetorhinus maximus. Lineage (NCBI taxonomy): Eukaryota > Metazoa > Chordata > Chondrichthyes > Lamniformes > Cetorhinidae > Cetorhinus > Cetorhinus maximus. The sequence continues at coordinate 122,955,310 of NC_135888.1, forward strand.
GCTGGAGTACTGTGTGCAGTTCTGGTCGCCACATTATAGGAAGGATGAGATTGCACTGGAGGGGGTGCAGGGGAGATTCAGCAGGATATTGCTTGGGATGAAACATTTAAGTTATGGAGAGAGCTTTGATAGACTTGGGTTGTTTTTGTTGGAGCAGAGAAGACTGAGGGGCGACCTGATCGAGGTGTACAAGATTATGAGGGGCATGGACAGGGTGGATAGGCAGCAGCTGTTCCCCTTATTTGAAGGGTCAGTCACAAGGGGATATAAGTTCAAGGTGAGAGGCAGGAGGTTTAGGGGGGATGTGAGGAAAAACTTTTTTACCCAGAGGCTGGTGATGGTCTGGAATGCACTGCCTGGGAGGGTGGTGGAGGCGGGTTGCCTCACATCCTTTAAAAAGTACCTGGATGAGCACTTGCTACGTCATAACATTCAAGGCTATGGGCCAAGTGCTGGTAGCTGGGATTAGATAGGTAGGTCAGGTGTTTCTCACGTGTCAGTGCAGACTCGATAGGCTGAAGGGCCTCTTCTGCACTGTGTGATTCTGTGAACTACATTGTCATTTACATAACACTTGAGCACACAAAGGTGGCATGGGGATTTTCCAAAATTAAATTTAACTTGTAAATTTTTCACTTTACATTGGCTGCACTTTTTATGCACCATCATTATTTGTTGAGACTTGCTTAGTCGGAGAGCTAAATGTACTGGTACACCCCATGGTTGGCATGCATTAATGGTTACTGGGTAGTTATGGATGTTTCCTTTATTGTGGAAGAAACAATGTTGTATTTTTGCGTTCACTCTTTAGTGAATGTTCATTTTAATGTCCAGTGTTGTACTCGTTGCTCTGTGGGACATGGCTGAACTTACAGGCTCAGCTGCCCCTCCGTTCTATGCATTGTAAAAGGCATTGTCCAAGATCACTCTCAGCAGGGGAATTGAAATGTTGTAGCTGAAATCAAAGCCCTTTAGGGACTCTGCCAACCAACACCCTGAGATGGAGCAATATTTGGAATGTCCTGACACGACCCTTTAGGACATTCATTTTCTAATTTTACTGACCGCCCCCACCACCATCGCCACACCACACCCAGGACATCAGACCAGTCTCACTTCACTCCTCCATGCCCCTGACCCCACTCCAAAATCCCCCTCCCTACTGACTCACCCTTGCCAGTCCCAAGCTTCCATGCAAGAGTCTATTGTACTGCTCCCCTCCTTTGTGCTGTAGAGTTAAACAAGGAAAACCACTGACATTACACACAACTGAACAAAACCGACAGGTCACGCCACCTTTAAGCGCTTGGGAACCAAGTGCCACAAGATTCTCGTGCACCGCTGGCTATTTCTTGAAGGTAGGATATAATTTTTTAAAAGTTTTACGCTAATGAGTATGCATGACATGCAAATGTATTTCAAGTAGGAACCAGCCACAAGCCAGCATAATGCTCGACACGCCGCAAATGCCCCAATGACTTTATCTCTCCATCTCAACCCCATGTCGGGAAATCTAAATTTCCCATCCCACCTCTTTAAATCACCCTGCACATGTTTCCCACCCTTCAAATCGCTCAATGGCCTTGCCCTTCCCTATCTCCGTAATCTCTTCCAGCCCTACAGCCCTCCGTGACCTCTGTGTTCCTCCAATTCTGACCTATTGACATATCCAATTTTGGTCACTTCACCATTGGAAGCCATACCTTCAGCTGTGAGTCCCCAAAGACTGGAATTCCCTCCTTGAAGGTCTCTGTCTCTCTACTGCTCTTTCTCCTATTAAGACAATTCTGAAAATCTACTTATTTGACCAAGTTTTTGTTCAGCTGTCCTAATATCTCTTTCTATGGCTTTATATCTGATAACACTCCTGTGAAGTACCTTGGGATGATTGACTATGTTAAAAGTGCAATATAATTGCATGTTGTTGATGTAGCTTTTGTTGAGGTGCAGAATTAAATGGCGGGTCAGGGCTTAATGACATACTCCTGGCCCTAATGTTACAATGTTCTCATTTCCTATGGGTACAAATATTGTTATCTCAAACTTCTATAAAGAAAGAACTGTGAGAACTGCTCAATTGCAATTTATTGCAATATATTTCTGCCTGGATAATTTGCTTAAAGTCCTTACAGTCAGTTAGCTACCAATTAGCTACCCTCTGACCCAATGATGTGGATGGCAGAGCAGGATTTGAGGACTGGTGTGGGATAAAGCAATCCTAACAGCTGCCATGCTACCTGGCACAGACCTGCAAGATGTGTTGCATGTTGATTAACAGCAACAGCATAATTGGCAAGTAGAAGCCCTTCCTGTTGATCCATATTCCAGGGTCTTGTGGTGGAGCTCACAAGATCATGTGTGTGAAGTTGATGATGGCCTGCATCTCTGGGGAGCCCACAGTTCTGGCAAAACCCAGAAGTCTGCCTTCCTGCTTCATATCCTCGAATGGGAAAGAGTTCAAGTCACTGGCCCCAGGAAAGAGCATATCTGTCACCTGGTGGTTGCAGGCACGGACAGCCAATTGACAAATGTTGCTTCAACCGAGAAATATCTCAAGGCATTAAAAAAATTCAGGGTGACATTGGCTTTGAAAGTCTGAGGTAAGAATGAGTGTGAGATTTGTTGGGCTGCAGTCAATGATGAGATGAGTGACATAGCTCTGTGACAGCCTCTCTGATAAAGTGGAGACTCCTTACAGTGCTCTTTGCTGGACTGTCAGTATGATGTTCCTGACCTCTGTATGCCAATGGGATAGACTTCCTACCTCTTTCTCTGCAGAGGCTGGTGTCAGGACTATTGTTTCATGCTCTTCTCCTTTCTCTTCTTCCAGCCACAATCACGTACCAATGGCCACAACACCAACCTGCTCCTAATCAAAACTACAGTGTCCGGTATGTCCAGATTCACTTTTAGTAAGTTTAGAGTCAGATCCAACAACTTGAAAATATCAAAATTAATATATTAAAATCCAAAAAGAACTAATCACTTATTTACCTGACAGCAGCTTTTAGATAACAATAGAAATGACACCTGCCTAACAGCTCCTGCCTATGATCTGTGGGTTTAATGTAGAACTGATGAATTAAATGGTAAGGCTCTTGAAAATATTAGTTGGGCAGAATCTTCGGCTCGGCAAACGGGGATGGGGCCCACTCGCCAAGGCATGAAATGATGTGGGGGTGACGTCAGGTGTGCGTCCCGATGTCACCGCGCGATATTTAGGTTTTCAGTTCAGCGGGCGCGCAGTGGAATCGGCTTCGTGCCTGCCGAACTGTCAAAGGCCTATTAAGACCTGTTAAAAAGCAATTAAGGCAATTAGCTGAGCTGTCCGTCCAACCTTTAGGTTGGCGGGCAGGTGAAGAGCCCAAGTGGCTTTTGCATTTTTCATGGAACGAGATGAGGTTTCATGAATGATTTAAAATTTTCAGAAAAAATTTTATTAAAATTAACGCACATGTCCCAGCTCATGTGACAGTTTCCCATGAGGGGACATGTCATAAATTTTTTTTCAACACTTTATTAAACTGTTTAAACTTAAAACTAATCTCCGAGGCACAGAGGTGCCTTTGCATGTGCGAAAGAGCACACTCCCGACTCAGGCAACCTCCCCGCCTTCCCCTCACCCGCACAGGGAGTGCACAGCGCTTCCAGGCGCACGTCACATTGGGTGGGCCTTAATTGGCCCGCCCACGTAAATGGCGGTGTCCAGCTGATCAGGGGCACCAATCAGCTGTGCGCCCGCCTGCGCCCACCCCCACACAACCCCGACGGGAAGAAAATTCTCCCCTAGTTGTGTCCTTAAACAATTACTGGACCCTCATTTGCATCCTTTAATAGATGTCCACTAAAATCAGGCAGGCTCATTGGAAGGTGAAAAAAGAGACATGTCAAAGCTTTTTGTCTTGCACTCATCAGGACACTTTGCAAGAATACCAAAATAAGGGGAAAACAACAATTTATACTGTATGAGAAGAGAATGCTGATTGGTTGGCAAGTGAACTCTGCTTGATAGAGGCATTGCCATGGAGAATGCACCAGTGATGGTGACTGACATTTAACTGCCAAACAATGTTTGAAATTCAAACCAGGCAGTTTGACCATGATTGGTCAAGGCATTGCCCTGAGGAAGAGTCACCAAATCCTGTCACTTATTTTGTTTACCTGAAATAGGTCCAATGCGTGTACATGTTCTTTCTGACTGCAAAGAACAGGGCCCTGTGTATTAATATATGTAGCTCCCAGTACGCACAAATGCGCCACACGGCAAGCCCGACTGACAATCTTAAATTGTCTGTCAGTGTAATTCTTAGCACACTGAGGATTGTTTAGCAAATGTTGTCCAATCGTGGAATCACATCTAATGTTGGGCATTGTGTCTTGAGTTTTGCAAGCACAGACTGGTCGGGTAAAGTCTCTACCTTGCCTGTTGCGAGCAGCGACTGGGACATGTTGCTTGATATGGTCTGCCAGTCTTTGGGGTGTACAGCATCACACTGACATTGAAATTCATATACCACATTACTCATTTGTGTGATGGGCAGAACATCTATTTGGCTTTATGGCAGCATCCTGTTAGTGGCGAATACCACTCATGTTGCTCCCAAAGACTGGCAAAGTGAGTTGCTTAGTAGATATTGAAAATATATTGTAGTGAGAAGCAGCAATCAGCAGGGTCTTCAGACTTGCAGGTCAAGAAAAACGAAACAACTAGAATTGTGAATCATTCAGTCTTTGTCCTCTGGTCTCTTGAAAGTTGTGTCGCTCAGAGCCACCTGAGGGCTCCAATGCTTCTCAATGACAGGGAAGACCTAAGTTGCTTAATCATTCCACTTTGTTGCTCAGGAGTCATATAATCCTTCTGCCCTGCGAGATTACTGATAAAATAGAATCCAATTACATCCCTTGTGTGAAATCATTATATTGAATAATATCATGCACCCAGGCATACTCTTACAGAATGGAAAATATCCTGAGCAGTTTAATTGGGTTGCAAGTATTGAATCATTTCCTCAAATATGAATTTACTGTCACCTTGTCCATATGATGCAATGTGCAGAACATGTTAGTTAGGGCTGAGGCTGCATTTTAATACAACCTGAGCAAAGCAAATCTGAGAGAGAAACATCTGAAGCACCAAGAAACATCTGAAACAGCTGAAAGTCTTCTAATGCAGCCAAAGTGCTGTACTTGCTTTAGTTTCCAAGACCACTCGAGAACCAATCTCCTGGCTATTTATCTATAAGAGGCTTAGCAGCTTCATGAGAATCTTTTATTTCTAAAAGACCTTCACCCCAACTGAAGTATTAACTCGAATAAGACGACATCAGGCCTACACCAACATAGTCACAGAGTTATAAATTCCATTTTAATAATCACTGCTTTAACTTCATCTGTATCTAATCTTTGCACGTGTGATAGTGTGAGTGAGATAAGTGTTTGAGACATTGCGTTTCAAACATTCGGGGCAAGTGTATGGTAATAAATTACCTTTTTATTTTTAAAATCACCAAAAAGCCTGCTGCAGGAATTTATTTTAAATTAGTGAAAATCACTCTTAGAGCACACGCCTTACATACAAACATCCTGATTAGGGACTGGAAGGGACTACACAAGTTCTGTCCATAACAGAAGCCTCACCTAAAAATGCACTTCCAATGTGGAATAGGCAGGTGAAAACTGAATTCCAATTTTCAGGGGGCTAGCACCCATTTTATTGGTGTAAAACAAGCAGTCACCCATTAAAACTTACCCCAGAATATTGCTCAACTTCCTATTGTCATAAATTTTTCCAATACCTCATGGGAGCTACCAACCAACTAATCTGGAAAATTCAATACCTGATTGTATATGGTTTAGAAATGGAAGAAGGCCTGTCATTTACAGACATCCAATACAAGGGGACATGACTTCAGTAACTTATTAAATGTGCCTTGGGAATATACGTCCTAAGTGACTTAAATTTGCCGAGTTATATGTGGCATAGGTTCTGTATGAGCCACTAATTTGATTGAGCAGTTTTGAAAAATCATTTGACAACACCATTTAGCACATGGTAACTATGGATACACAAAAGATCAGACAAAATCATATCACTAACCCCGACACATTCACTTTGTGAGTCTTTTCTTTGGGGATGTTTCATTTTGATTAGAACCATTGCATAATAACATTTCAGCGAGTGTCAAAACAACTTATGTCCATACTCAGATGACAGGCTTGGTTTGATTCCCACAATTCAGAGCTAAAGAACCCAGTCACGTAAACCACATACAAACACTTGCCTTTTCTTTTGTAAACAGTGGTCATTTAATAAGAATGCCATTCAAGTTTTAACACCAGAGACTCTGAATTCCTCAATTTCTTTATTTTAGGTCTTTCTCCTTTCAGTGTGCTAAAATGTAACCTTGATGTTAAATACTTTCCTTCAGTTTATTCAATTTCTTTCTGGTAGGTTTGTTTCTTGACAGTTGCTTCCGGCAAGATGCCACAAAGATCCTTAGTCTGTCCAAACTAGGTTACCAGGTAACATATTAAAAAGAAGGAACTTGCATGTACGCAGCACCTTTCAGCGCGTCAGGGCACCCTAAAGCATTTCAGTCATTTCAATGCTTTAAAATGCTCTCATATTGCAATGGAGGGGAAAATGGCACACAATTTGCATACAGCAAGCTCCTGCAAGCAACAATGATAAAAATGGAAATAAAACAGAAATGCTGGACGCACTCAGAAGGTCAGGCAGCACCTGTGGACAGAAACAGAGTTAACATTTCAGGTGGATGACCCTTCATTAGAACATGATATAAATGCCAAGATAATCTATATTCTCGTGATGTTGGATAAGAGGTACAAATGGCCAGAGAAGTTCCTGCTCTCGAATCATGCCACGGAATGTTTTGTAATTGGATTGTTATATATTGAAGCCACAACCTTCCAATTCTAAGCCAAATTTGAAACTTCAAAACTGGATTTTCAAAAATTTGAGAAATCTTCAGGGATTTCAATGCATATGGTAATTACAGAGAAGCTGCTGAAATTTGATATTAAACTGAACAAACATATGCTTCAATGTGAGCAAAAGTCATCCCAATTATAATTTTAGTGAAAAAAAATCAACACGAGCACCAGTAATTTCACCATAAAGTGGATCAAGTTTTTAAAAATAAAATTATCACAGAACACATAAGGATAATAAGATACATTTACGCAGAATAATGTAAGTGAACAAATGCAGATTAAAGAATTGTAACATCACGGATCTAAAGGGTAGTTGTTCATCCATTTTCATGCAATGTTCACCAACAGAACTCCATTGCTATTAGTGAAAAATATCTGCATTTTGGTTCCTTTTTTAAAATAATGCTTTCATAAATAGGTCTAGTTTTTGAATTTGGGCTTTCACCGTTTCTGTGCTAGCCCAGAGTCCGGACGATTTAAATGCTGAAGTTTTGCCCTGGTGTCTCTAAGAGTAAGATGAAATGACAAAGTTACCTAGCACTGTTGTTACTCTTTATTGTAACCATAAATTCTCTATCTTTCTTGAATGGGTGAAAGGTGATCTCATGAAGACATCCAAAGTAGTAAATGACAGAGAAAAGGTAAATCTAGAAAACTATTTCAAACTGAGTTATGAAATTAGGGTTACAAGGCACCTGCACAAACTATAAAAGGGCACATTTTGGATTGATGTCAGTAAGATCTTTATACAATGAACACATGGAGAGAATTGTACAGATCAGTAGGGACAAAAACCCAGGAATCAATTAAGAAACTTGTGATGGTGACTGCATGCTCCCTTCTGGATGAATTTGCTGAAAATTGGCCAAATTATCTTGCCCATGTGATTTTTTCTAGTGATAGATCCAAATTAAGATGATCAAATAATCTGAATAAGAGTAGCCTAGCTCAAGAATCTCGAGTGCCATTCATATCTGGGTATTTATTTGGCTTCTGCTTGAAGAACTGATGAATCCTCCAAAGGCTAAATCAGATCAGAGCATTACCAAATGAAAACTGTAAGCATGTGCAGTCAGTGCAGAGCATTGGTAAACCAATGTGTTATACACTCTGCCATGGTTTCATGTAGTTATAGATTTCTAGGTATTACCTCAGACCCACGCATCGTGATGTCAGTGATAACCCAGTACAAGTTGATGTAAATGCATGAGTGAAAGTGGTATTACCGGCTAAAATGACATACCAGGTGGCTCTCAACTCTCTTCGATTTTCACAATTAAAAGCACCTGGCTTGGAGTATGTTATTCAGCTGCAAAACACTCAGGAGGGTGAGAAGCGGCAAAGTTTGAGATTTAATTTACAAACTCATCAGACACAAGTGTTTTTCAACCAAGTAACATTCAAAGTCGGCAAATATATATAATTTGTCTCCTCTCTGTAAAAAATTACATTTAAGTAACTTACCCCAACTCAGAGGTGGGCTGTTAATAACTGTCTTTTCTGGAATCAGTGATATTGTAGAATGTGCTAATTGGATTCTAACAAGGAAGAGCTGTAGGTGTAACAAGGTATTTACTTAAGACCTAGTTTATTTGCACTATTTACAGTATATACATAATGGGTTACAGGGAAGGCACATCTACCCTCCGGGCTGCATATCTGCTGCCTAGAATACACGACTGCCTGATGTCAGTGCTACATCATCATGTACCTCATGGATTAGCATATCCATTCTGTTAACCCTTTATATTCCAGGTGACGGTTACAATGATCCTATGTGTGAATTGCAAGAATGGAAGAGCTCTTCTGATGTAAGCCCTGATAGTGACATCACTCAACATGTTAGTGAGAGAAAGGGAGAGTTTCACTGGCCACTTATGAAGATGTTAATGAATTCAATTTCTTCCTGAACACTGGCCAAAGATGAGACTTTGATCCAACCTAGTTGCACTTTTCACCATCATGAAGAGGTCAATAAAGTTGATCCAGACGAATTATTCAGTGTTGTGGGGTTTGACAGTATTGGATTCAAATGAAAAATTAGGAAGTTTGGAGTAAGAAAGGAAGTCTGTCAGGGAGAAAAAAAAATCACCCAATGTGTAATAGAGTTGCAAATTAAATTAGCAGTGAAAGGTCATTGAAACAGACAATAAAAATTGATTGAGGAGACAATTATGTAATTCTGGGGAAAGAATGAATGGAGCTATGGCGAGAAGGTGCACGGAAAGAGAGAGACTATCCAATGAAAGCTGCCTTTATCAGGCATTTTACCTACCATTGAAAAGTGCACTTTGCCAGGATTTAAAACAAGGCTTTCTGTACTCAGCCAATTACCTAACATCAAGTACAACTGATCCACCAAAAATGGAGAGTCTTGCTGAGCTGCATGTTTTTGTCCATTCCTAAAAATTTCTACTTTCTAACACAAAACTAGTCCTCTGCCCAGTTCCCCCTCTCGTACCATCATAACTGAATTTAGTGGAGGAACAAGCTGCAGCCTACCATTTGATGTCTGAAACTATTATGGCTTTTCGATTCAAAATATTAACTCTGTTTTTCTCTCCACAGATGCTACCACCTGCTGAGTATTTCCAGCACTTCTTTGTTTTTATGACTATTTTCTTCATTCAACAACTGAAATAAAGGAATTTAGTTATGGCATAGGTGAAATTCCCTCATAGCAGAATTGAGTTCTATACATAATGCCTTTTTTTTTGACATACCAATATTTTGTAAAAAAAAGGACTCAAGGCATTTGTCCTACAGCTGGAAGGAAACTTAACGTTTAACACAGAGATAAAAACAGAAAAGGCTGGAAACACTCAGAAGGTCATTAACTCTGTTTCTCTCTCCACAGATGCTACCTGAACTGTTATCCAGCATTTTCTATTTTTATTCCAGATTTCTAGCTTCTGCCAAATTTTGCTCTTGTATTCTACAGAGAGATTTTGCCTCGAGGCATTTCCTATTAGGTGTGATGAAGCCAATTTTCCTATGTTTAGAATGTAAGGTGGTCTGAAATACCATATACTGCATCTACATTATCAAGAACCACATGCATGATGCACAATTTTGATCCACAAACTTTACTTTCTCCAATACTTTTTATGTCCAATACTTACATTGGAACGTTAACCCCATCAGACAGGTGGGATGCTGCATAATAAACATCTCGAATCTGACCCCAACATACCTCAAACTTGTCGCTTCCAGTTTGAATGGAGATGGGAAGGGAGGTCACATTTCAGGAGGCAGATCCCTTATTTAAATATTAGGAGGCTGTGTGCCTCCAATTTCATCCATATTTTAAATTTAACCTGGTAGCTATAGGGAGGCGAGAATGCCAGATCCAACAGGCCAGTGTCTTTCCACATTCTTATTGGATTCAACGTAGCAGCTTCTGTCCAGCCCCCTAACCCCTCCCTGTGATTGGATATTCTCCTGCCACGATCTCCTCCCCAGTCCTTGCAATCTTCCCACAACCCTTCATATCTCCCTCGCAACCCCTAACTCCCATCTGGCTTCCCAATCTAATCTTTCTGATCTCCTACCCGACCTTTTTGATTACCCAGAACCCCTCCTCAGCTCCCCTGCTATCCATACCAATCCACCCCCAACCCTCCTTTCCCTGAACCAACTGCATCCAACGTCCCCCCAAGTCTCCACTTGCCGACCATCCACCGATGTCTCTGTTCTCCCTTCAGTCCTTTCCAATCACTCCCTCCCCGGCTGCAGTCTGAATGCCAAAGACTTACCCAGCCAACAGCCATCCATCCCCCCACCCCTGTCTAGCTAACTCAGCAGGTCAGGAAAGCTGAGACAGTAGCCACCAGATGCTCCATCATGGAAGGGTCTACTGGTGCAGTCATGTAGTTGGCCACCATTTCCACAGTGGAAAGGATGGGCTCCAAGCTCTGAACGATACCCTATGCCTTGCTGGAACTGGACTCCTCCATGCTCCTTCAGCGACAAGTGGCTCTGTGGCAGGCCCGCCAATGGCTGCAATTTTCTGTGCCGGCTGGAGTCAGGCGTGTTTGGTGGCATGAGCAGACAATATGGCGAGAAGCCCAAAAATTGGTTTCACGACATCGTTTTCGCCAGTTTGCATTTGGTCACTCAGCAGGCCACATTCCCCGCCATTGGACATCGGGAACCTCATTGTAATACATTAACATAGTATAAGGCCAGCTCACCAAACTCATCCCCCCTGCCACTGCCCACGTTGGTGGGAAAACACACTGGTGCAGAAAACGTCTTGACAACTGTGATGTGCAGAAGTCGGGACTTGCTGCCAGGGCCTTGCTCACAGGGCAGACATCCGAGGACCAGAAGATGCTGGAGCCCGACAGCAATAGGATCCTAGAGGAACGTCCATGGCATGCTGGGTGGATTCTCATGGTCATGGCTCTGCTGTGAAGCAGCTCATGGAAGATAGAAAGTCACCGTTGATGCTCACAGTGGATGATGGTCGAGGGGGTGGAGGAGGAAGGTCTAGGATCAACTGGGAGAGGAAGAGGTATCAGGGGGGTGAGGTTGGGATGGGGGAATGAAGGTGTCAGTGGAGGTGAGGTTGGCAGGGAGAGAATGTAGATGTCAGGGAGGGTGAAGTTGGGAGGGGGGAATGAAGGTGTTGGGGGTGAGGTTGAGAGGGGGGAGGGAGTATGGGGAGGAGGAGGGGGTAACGGGGAGAAGATAGCAACTGGGGAGGTAAGTGTAAGGGGGAGGAAGGTGTGAGGGAAGGAGTTCAGAGGGGGGGAGGAATGTGGAGCAGCGAGGAAGTCCGGGGGAGGAAGGAGTGCAGAGAGGGGAGGGAGTCCAGGGGGAGGAAGGAGTGCAGAGAGGGGAGGGAGTAAGGGTGGAGGATGAAGTAAGGGCGGAGGAAGGAGTCAGGAAGGGGGAAGGAGTAAAGCTGGAGGAAGAGGTAAGGCTGGAGGGAGGTGTCAGTGAGGGAAGGACTAAGGGTGGCAGAGGAAGTCTGAGGGAATCAGGAAGCGGGAGGGATTAAGCAACGGGGGGGGGGGGGGGGGGGGGGGTGATGAAGGGGTTCCAGGGGGGAAGGAGTTCAGCAGGGGGAAGGGGTCCTGAGGGAAGGACATCCAGGTGAGTGTGCAAAGGAGGGGTCAGATGAGTCCCATGACTGACTCCTGGAGAGAGAACTGAGGGTGGGTGTGGTACAAGGAAATGGCGAAAATGACCAAGGGCAGAGTTATGTGGTAGGGTGGGAGGGTGAGGGTCTGACAGTAGCGGTAGAAGGGACGACAAGGGGACTCGGATGCAGACACAGACCCTGGGGGTGGGAATGAGGAATTTGGGGAAGCGAATGTGGATGGGGGTCGGCTTTTCAGGAAGGAAGGGAATATATAGGTTCACCTGGTCATCTCTAAAGGAAAAGGGCTGCGACTGGTAGGTGACCATCCATGATGGAATGGGAGGTGGAAGGTAATGCCTGGGGGGTCAACTGTGATGGGGGAAAGGAAATTGGTGACTGGGGAGGGGAAAAGATAAGGAGTGCATGAGAAACCAGATCCAGACCATGCTGTCCAGATCCAAAGTGAAACGAGAGTCATGGTGGGCTAGATGAGGTGCTGCATGGGAGTGTGATCAGTGGGTGGGCGGAGATGCAGGTCAGCTCAGATGGACAACTGAAAGCGAACCCCAGCATGCAGCATTGAAAATGCTCAGGGCATTGATATGATATGTGAAGGATTCATGTGTGTGTGAGAGTGCTTGCACAAGGCTTCGAAAGGTCCTGCCACACCCACACTTCTCCCTCCAGAATCACACATTGGCCAGCTGTTCCCGCTGCAGTGACAGAGGATGAGGTTGAGGGGTTCACAGGCAAAGGGCACTTGGGTGGAGCGGACAGCCCCTGAGATTCCTGAGTGGATGAGATTCCTGAGTGGATGAGATTCCTGAGTGGATGAGATTCCTGAGTGGATGACCCAGGGATTTCCAGCTGCCGCTCCTTCGCCCTTCGGTTGCACAGGTGCCCCAGCCTGACTCCTTGAGGGGAAGGAGCATCTAGAGAGATACTAAGGTGTCCCGTTTCCCTCTCATGTTGCTACTGCAGGAACTCACCCATGGCTAGCGCGATGAAGTGCAAGTCTGCACACATCTCCACGTTCTGCTGGACCCAGGATCTCCATTGTGTCCACCATCCTCCCCATGGAGACCTCCATACATGTACATGTGGGCAGCACTTCATCAGAGAGCAGACAGACACACTCCTCCGACTCATGAGCCACTCTGTTGAGGGCTTCCAACAACTCTGTGTGATGTTCCCACACCTTCTGCTGACTCTCCAGGATGAGTTGGAAGGCCAAATCTAGAAGCTCGTCATCTGACTCGGACCTCACTGATGCCTGATCCCCAACAATTCTCTGAGTGCCCGGGAGCTCGGCTGAACATGCCTCCTGCCGCTGCGGACATGCAATGGTCATCAGATTGTGAACCTGGGCCTGCTCTAGATTTAGGTTCCACCGAGGTGTGTGTCTCTACGCTGGTGGAGGGTGTGGGTAAGTGCTGTGATGGGTCTTCCTGGCTGCTTATTTCCAGCTCTTCAATGGAGGAGATGTCCTCTTGCCTGGAGATGAGGACCTGGATGGAGCTGATGACTGGCTGGCTGAGGGTGTCGGTCACTTGGCAGAGTTCCCTGTGAACCAAAGTAGAGATAATTAATGCATGGCAGCAGAGTCAAAAGTAGCAGAGAGAGCACACATTTGCATTGAGAGATGGATAATGTGGTGCAGGATCCTTGCGAGGGTGTTCACCACCAACCTCTCAGTCACCACAGGCACGGTGCATGCCCTCACTAGTCAGTGTGATGGCACACTCCTCAAAGTGAGTGAGGGGACTAATGTGGGCCACTCCACCCCCAGTCTGGGACCTCTCCCAGCTGATGTGAGCAGGCTTCTCCTGCACGAAAACAGATGGATAGAGTGGGAGCAGGACACATGACACTGCATGGAATGTTTGTGTGGTGAGTGCAGCCATGGACAGGTTGAGGACACGAGCTCGAGAGGATATGATCCTGATGGGGATGTGAGGATGTGTGTGAGAGTTAGTGGTGTTGTCCCTTGAAATGTGAAGCCCTGTGGATGTGTGATGTGTTTGTGAGTGTGTGAGTTGAAAGTGATGAGAAGAGTGAATTACCTTGGCGGAACAGAAGAGACCATTCATTCTGTTGCAGCACTGGGTGGCTGTCCTCTTTTGAAGGGCATTAGCGCTGACCACCACTGCCACTGCTTCCCAAGCCAAACTAGTGAAGTTGCTGCCCATCCTGCGGCTAGAGTAGGGGTAGAGGGCATCACAGCGAGCCTCCACTGCATCCAAAAAGTGCTCGAGGGACATGTCATTGAACCTGGGGGCCACAGCCTTTTTGCCTTTCAGGGTCATGTCTTCTTTGCAGCAGTCGTGGGCTGGAAGCACTGAGAGGTGTGAGCGCAGCTGGACTTTAAATATGGCACTGGAGCTCTGAAGCGGCGAGGTGATGGCATGGCGGGCAAATGAGAGCCTGCCTGCCATCAAAAAGGCATGTTTCCCAGGAATACATAATTAATGTGGCGGGTTTGGGACAATAAGATGTGTAAAGCCACCATTGTGGCCAGCGGATAAAACGTCGTTTTACCCGCCCACAACTGCACTTTGGGCAGAATCATCCCAGATTTGCACAATGTGTCAAGCCCATCAGCATTCTTCTATATGCTACCCCATCAAAAGTCCTAATCAGAGTTCATTGTAGCAGAACTCATCCACAACCTTGCCCTCTTGTGAGCTGGCACACAAGCTATCCTTTCCCCCTTATAAATGACATGCAGATGCACTGACTGACTTTGACCTGCACACGTGCGAGAACATTAAATTTCTTCTGGCACTGCTGCTTTGAGGCCAGACTCCTTGTAATTTGTTTTGGACAGTCTGGCATGAGAGATTCCTGACCCCCGTGGTTTGAAGCCACATAATTAAATCATGTTCTGAGACAACATTGAAGGGTAATGAGAAAGCATGTGGAAGATCAGTAGGTTATGGCTGTAGATTCTCCTCCCATTCTCTGCTCTCCTCTATGCTACCTGTCTACTTTACAGGTAATAAACTATACAAAGACCCAGTAGCTTGCACTACTGTAACTGTATGTAATGCCACTGTTTTCATGTTGTATTGCCAATGGCATGTTTCAGTCACAGGGAGCTGTGTGGAATGAGAAAGCTGTGAACTTGCTGCAAATGCCTTTAGGGCAAACAGTTTACAAGCTATGAATTCAATAATTTCCCATGTGCTGAGTGATGAAGTGTTGAATATATTTGGCAGTAACAGAAATGTGTTACAGTACATTGCGTGCGGAAGGATGACCTGACTCGGACTCTGTACAGAGCAATGTGAATATTTCACATTTTGTTCTTTGTTCCATTTGAATCGGATTAGAAAAATGCCTGATATAAAAAGTTACTTTTAATAGCAAATTAAGTGGAAAATAGAAACAACTTACTGTGAATTAACACTAAAGGTACATTTCAACATGGCAGATAAAATTGGAAAAATTAAATTAGTTATGAGTTGCTGTACCATTCTAGAATTCTAACACTCAGGCCTTACCTTAACACAGTAATATGCTGCCTAGCCCTGACTGGAACATTCTGAAATATCTCCATATTATAAGTATTCCCTTCAGTATTTTCTCAGTTACAGGGGTCTTGGTTGTTGCTGTAAGCGGCCCTAGGATCTTAAAACTCAGGGATTTTCCCATGCTACCCAATACCAAATTATAGGATAATGTAGTCCTGAGGTTTAACAAGTGTATCCCCTAGGGATCTTAACTGAACATTTGGTCCTGAAATTCACAGGATATGATCAGGATCAAAACCATCGAAACCAACCTGGAGTTTGAGAGAACAATGGGAGGACACCTTTGATCATGGGGGCAAGCAGGCTCAAGCGGCACTTCATAGAATCATGGAACGTTTAAAGCATAGGAGGAGGCCATTTGGCCCATCATGTAGGCGCTGGCCTCCTCGGAAGCAATTCGCCTATTGCCACTTGCTACCTGTTCCCCATAGCCCTGCACATTTTTCCTTTTCAGACATTTATCCAATTCCCTTTTGAATGCCTCTGTTGAACCTGCCTCCAGCACACTCTGAGGCAGTGCATTCCAGATGTTAACCACTGGCTGCGTAAAAAAGTTTTTCCTTATGTTGCTGTTGCTTCTTTTGCCAATTACTTTACATCTGTGCTCTCTGGTTCTTGATCCTTCCACCACTCTAAAGAATATCCTGAGGTCAATGCTTGGATTTTCTTCTTATCCCTCTGCCATCACTAGCAAAGTTCTCCTCGGCTATCTGAGCAATATCCTCAGTTGCTACCTTGTCTCTTTGCACTTCTGCGGGTCTGTCTTTGGCCCTTTAAACTTCCAGTGGCTCTGCAGCTGGGAGTGGCACCTCTCTCACTGTCTCCTTACTTGTCTTGGAACTCCTCTGGTCCCTGTTTAATTCTGCCAAAACATATCTACTAACCCAATTTCCAGTAATTCTCTTTGCCAGTTTTAAATTTCATCGGTCCTTCCTGGAACTTTTAACTCCACAGGCCTAACCTTGATTTTTTTAAACTCAAGAAGCTGTTCCTTATCTACTCCTATTCTCATAGGTTTTATCGTCTCCTTTTGGGGCCCCTGAACACTCTCTAGCTCTCTGCACCTCTGCAGAATTTGGCTGCGTGTTCCCTGCCTCTTCATTTGCAGGTAGCTCTTGCCTACCCACTCCAATCCTTACAGACTCTATTGCTCCATTTAAGGCCTCTGAATCATTCTTGGTTCCCTGTATTACTATGGATTCCAGCTAGCTTCTCCCAGCCCTTTCAGCTTCTTTTGATTCAAGTGGTTTCTCTGCAACTACTGGAGATGCTATCACTTTTGATCCTGCCAGGTCATTGCTGAGGAGCAGGTCCAATGGCAAAATGGACTCCCATGGTCACTGGTCCTGATACAAGGTTGCACTTCAGGTGTACCTAGTATAAGTGATTGGGTATGTGCCCTCCTTCAATATCCTTTACCAACACCTTGGCACTTAATGCACTCTCTGGTGGGAAGGTCATGCCTTTTCCCAGCAGTAAAGTTTGGCTGGCCCCTGTATCCCTCAATATAATTATAGGTTTAGCTGTCTCATTCGAGAGGTAAGTGGTTACTTTCCCTCTCAACAAAAATTCTTTATAACTCTCATGTACCTTAGTCATCACCCATGAACTCACAGTGGTGTTCACACTTGGACTCACAGCTGCAGTTAATGCGACAACTTGACCTGTTGTATTTTCAGTCAGGGCTCTTTTTTCTGAATCATTTTTATGTATCCCAATAAGTCTGATGGATTTCCCATGCAATTTCCAGCAATTTGCCAGAATGTGTCCCGCCTTGTTACAATGGAAACACTTAAGCCTTTGAATATCAACTCCACCCACAGCAATTTCCTTTCTGGCCTGAGTATGAGTTCCTGGGGTATTTCCAGCTGTCCCTTCTCTTCCCTGGCTACTTGCCTTCCTTTTACCACCCCCACTTTCTATCCTTCTTGGGTTTGTGGGGGTGATGGAAAAAGGGTTTGGATTTATGGACCAGCTCAAAATCATCAGTCATCTCCACTGCCTGTCGAGCTGTTGTGATCTCTTGTCTTCAACATAGGTTCTAATTATTGAAGGAAGTGAATTTTTACATTTTTCTAGGAGGATTATTTCCCTAAGAGCTTCATATGTAGTATCTACTTTTAATGCCAGTATCCAACGGTCAAAATTACTTTGCTTTACCTTCTCAAATTAAATGTAGATCTGCCCAGGGTGTTTCCTTATGTTTCAAACCTTTTGCCTGTACGTCTCAGGGACCAATTAATATGCACTAAGAATAGCTTTCTTTACTGCCTCATAATCGACAGACACCTCTTCTGAAAGTGATGCATAAACCTCTTGAGCTCTGCCCACTAACCTACTGCAGGAGCAATGTCCAGTTTTCTTTTGGCAATTTCATCTGCCTAGCTACTTTCACGAATGAAATGAAGAATGCTTCTATATCAATTTCCTCAAAATCTGGAAGGGCTTGTACAAATTTAAACATCTCTGTGTTGGGCGCAGTCCTTCCATCATCAAAGCTTTCTCCAACATCTGAAGCCTCTATTTTTAATTCCAGCCTTCTAAGCTAATATTCCCTTTCTCATTCCTTTTCTCTTTCCTCCCTTGATAACTGCTCTCTTTGGAGTTCAAGCTTAATATTTTTTTTCTTTCTTTTTCTTCCAAATCAAGTTTTTTCATCTCCCTTTCTCTTTCTATCTCAAGCTACTTCATTTGCAACTGAATCCTAGCTAACTCTAGCCGTGACACACCAATTTATTTTAATTCTAAACGCCAGGTAATTACCTTAATCACATTATTCTAACGAGATCCTGCCTTTATTTTTACCTTCAGTTTATCTGCTAACTCTCTCAGTTTAGCTGCAGTCAAGGATTTCAAACAATCTACTGTTCTATCCCCAACTCCCAGAAAAGCCTTAGCAACTTCCAAAGCCATTTTGGTTTATTAATGTATAAGAAACCTGGTATCTGCTATTTTATCTTTTAAAAATTGTATTTTTTAGTTAGTATTAATCTGCATCCAATCACTTTTTCAAATTCCTCAAGAGACCCCAATCTATGTTAGGGGCTGTGATGGGAGGAGTGTACAGTTAATTCTAGTCCACTTCTCCACAGGTCACAACAATAGTTTAAATGTTTAATTCACTCACCAAAATGGCCAATTGTTTTCCTTTGATACTACTGTGCCCAGCATAAAAAGACTTTAACCAGGCTTCTTTCAATTAACACAAAATAACTGATTTATTATAAAACAGGCCTCTTTTTTAAAACAAGTTGCAAAACTGGTTCATTTACAATTTGTAATTTGGAAGTGTAACGATGTTTTCCCCTTTTTTTTAAAACAACCATGCAGTCACACACAAAAACAAACATAAAACAGGACAAAACAAACTTGACCTCTGCAGAGGCTAGATTATGGGAACGTTTCTTAAAAGGACAAAGTTTGGAAAGGTCTTGACTCTGTTGATCCAATAGAATTCTGGTCACAGTAGTTCTGGAAGTTCTTTCAGATGGATCCTTGATGACACATTTGTCTTTGATAACTCTCACTTGTCACAACTTGTAAACTTTCAAAATACAGTTATTCTGATGAGTATTTTCTGACTGAGGGTTAGCCCAATCCGGACGGCATGTAATACAAGGGAGAGAGAGAGAGAGGGGGAGAGAGAGAGAGAGAGAGAGGGAGGGAGTCTTCTTTTAGCAGCCTGCCTCCAAGTCGCGCACACACTCTCTGACTCTGAGTTCAAAAAGAATAAAATGTTCAGAGAATACTTCTCTCAGGCTAGGTGTTTTCAACCAACCAGCAAGAATTTCTATCCTGGCAACAGCAGTTTTTCTTTAACTCAGGTAAACAAAGTAACTCTTCTCTCCTCAGGTGCCCATGGTGGACATCTAGCTGTTGACCTGTGGTTTCTTGAGAAAAAAAATGGCATAATCACAGTCCAGAATTAAACTGGTAGGCATATAAAAACCAACACAGGAGCGAGTGTCCAAAATTCAATGTCCCTCCAATTTTCCAAAAAAGGGTTCCTCACATAAGCATGAGAGGGAGAAGGAGGGTTATGCTGATAGGTTTGACACGGAAAGATGGGATGAGGCTCAAGTGGAGTATAAATGCCAGCATCGACTGGTTGGGCTGAATAGTCTGTTTCTGTGATGTATATCCTATGCAATATAAAATGATGTAAAATTCATCTGAGGACCTACTTCACTGAGCAAGCTTTAGGTTGCCTATCCCAATATCTCCTTATATGGCTCAGTTTCAGGTTTTGCTCTGATTATGTTGCAGTGAAGTGCCTTGGAAAATTTTGCTTTGTGAAAAAAACGCTATAACTGTTATTGTCTCCACTAGAGTTATGCTGAGGGATTGCCACCATCACCCCCCACTCCCCACCAATGAATTTCAGAGCCATTTGTGTCTTTTCCATGTCATTCTTCAATTTCTTTGAAGAAAGCACTTTACTTTGCCAAGGAAACACTTGTTCAGATCAGACACAAATCATTAATCTGCTTTATTTCAAGGCAAATGAACATGCAGAGCAACTCACTCAATTGAATCAGCATAACATGTCTTTGGATTCTGAAATAAT
This sequence comes from Cetorhinus maximus, assembly GCF_964194155.1. Classification (NCBI taxonomy): domain Eukaryota; kingdom Metazoa; phylum Chordata; class Chondrichthyes; order Lamniformes; family Cetorhinidae; genus Cetorhinus; species Cetorhinus maximus. Next base: position 122,975,453 of record NC_135888.1, read on the forward strand.
GAGCGCTTTACACTTCCTCACATCAGCAGTGAATCATCTTGCTTGTCATAAATAACATAACTATCTTCCTGCTTTCTCTTTCTGAGACTGACCAAATCTTGCCTTCACATTTTTCTGTTTTAAGAATGTGACGTACTTGATAGCCTTTGCAGGGTCTAACTGGCTGCCTCTGTTTCTGTCTCTATTTTTATCTCAGTGCTTAGAGGGAAGGCTTGAGAGAACACATGCTGACTGCACCTGGAATCAGAACCTCCCCAACACAGTGGATATGAGGTGTTGTTGATTGCCAAGACAGAGTAATAAATTGCTTATTATTTACAGCCCCCAACAGTTAACTGATTAGCCTTTTGACTAGATGTCATCTTACTGCGTTTTTAATTTGTGCCAATACACTTTGCTTCAAAATGCAGCCTTTACAGTGTAATTTCTTTCTCTGAATATCTTCTATGGAAAAATGATTGGAAACAACACCCACCTCAAGAATGCAGCAAGGGATGTGTATCAAAATTTAAATGGGGTCTCTAATTTCCAGGTCTCGGTTTCAACTGATATCTGTCCTTACTGCCCAGTATCTGCCAGGTTTTGGCCGGATTTGGAATATAGGATTTTATTTTGTCTTTTGGGTGACCGACTGGCCAACATGTCCTGGTGGTGAAGCAGCCCCCACAAATCTGAAACCTCAGCCAGATTTAAATTAGGATTGAGGCCTCAAGATCAAGCTTGGGCAGTTGACAGCAAGGTGCGTTGTGGGTAATTTTTGGGAGTGGTGGTGGTGGGGCCAGTCATGAACATGAAAAGGTGGGACCCAGGCCAGCTGAGTTTTGTGTGATCTTGCTTCCGCGGGGCCCAAATAAATATCTCGACACTTAACTTTGGCAGGCCTTTTCAGTCCCCTTGTCCATAGAAGTACCTAGCACAGGCTCTAACCTTAAGCTACAATTTGAGACCCTGTTACATCATAAAAACCTGACATCCATATTAAGAGAAATCTATGGCTTGAAACGCATTGAACACCTGACAGGAGGCCCCTTTCAAAATGGAACCCTTTGCATCACCTGACAACATCCCGACAAAGGGAGTAAAGATTTGCGCTCCAGAACTAGCCAATCCCCAGCCAAATTGTTCCAGTACAGTTACAGCACTGGTATCTAGCCGGCACAATGTGCAAAATTGCGCAGGTATGTCCTGTCCACAACAAGCAGGTCAAATCCAATCCAGTCAATTACCACCCCATCAGTCTACACTTGACCATCAGTAAAGTAATGAAAGGGGTCATCAACCGTGCTATCAAGGAGCACTTGCTTAGCAATAACCTGCTCACTGACACTCAGTTTGGGTTCGTCAGGGCCACTCTGCTCCTGAACTCATTACAGTCTTGGTTTAAACATGGACAAAAGAGCTGAACTCCCGAGGTGAGGTGAGAGTGATTGCCCTTGACTTTACGGCAGCATTTGACCGAGTGTGGCATCAAGGAGTCCTGGCAAAACTGGAGTCAGTGGGAATCAGGGGAAAACTCTTCACTGGTTGGAGCCCTACCTACCACAATGGAAGATGGTTGCGGTTGTTGGACGTCGATCAGCCCCAGGACATCACTGCAAGAGTTCCTCAGGGTAGTGTCCTAGGCTCAAACCACCTTAATCCTTCATTCATGACCTTTCCTCCACCATTAGGTCAGAAGTGGGAATGTTCTCTGATAATTGCATCAGTACCATTCAAGACTCCTCAGATACTGAAGGAGTCCATATCAATATGCAGCAAGAACCAGGCATCATACAGGCTTAGGCTGGTAAATGGCAAGTAACATTTGTGATATTCAACTGTCAGGCAATGATCATCTCCAACAAGAGAAAATTGAACCATCTCTCATTGACATTCAATGGCATTACCATCACTGAATTCACCATTATCAACATCTTGGGGACAACCATTGACCAGAAATTTAGGGGTCAAGCCATATAAATACTGTGGCCACAAGAGCAGGTCAGAGGCTAGGTGAATAACTCAGCTCTTGTCTCCCCGAAGCCTGTCCACCATCTACAAGGTGCAAGTCATGAGTGTGATGGAATACTCCCCACTTGCCTGGATGAGTGCATCTTGACAACACACAAGAACCTTGATGGCATCCAGGACAAAGCAGCCCACTTGATTGGCACCCCATCCACTGTCTAAAGCATCACTCCCTCCACCACCAATGCACAGTGGCAGCAGGGTGTACCATCTACAAGATGCAATCCAGCAACTCACTAAGGATCTATCAAGAGCAACTTCCAAACCCATGACCTCTACCATCCAGAACAACAAGAGCAGCAGACACATGGGAATAGCACCACCTTCACGTTTCTCTCCAAGCCACTCACACACATCCTCACTTGGAACTATATTGTTGTTCCTTGATTGTCACTGGGTCAAAATTCTGGAACACCTTTCTGAACAGCAGTGTAAGTGTACCTACACCAGATGTATTGCAGCAGTTCAAGAAGGCGGCTCACTACCACCTTCCCAAGGTGACTTAGGGGTGAGCAACAAATGCTGTTCTTTCCAGCGATGCTTACATCTCACAGAAGAGTTTAAAAAAAACAAGTTACCAACCTTATTTTGGGCCTGTTGCAGCCTCTGTAACACCAGCCAAATACAATGAAAGTTCACCCTAGTTGTTCAACTACGGTCCTCATGCCAATAAAAAACCATAAACACATAATGGAGAGATTGCACGAGAAGTAACAAGGGTGGTAACAAATTTAAAAGGGATGATCTTTGCAAAAAATTAGAGAAGCTCAAATGCAAGACTAAAGCAAACTTTAGCAAGTCCATAACATAAAAAGGCAAAAGATTTCTGAAGATGACTGAAGAAGAGTCCTACGGACTTGAAACGTTAACTCTGGTTTCTCTTTCCACGGATGCTGATGAGTTTTTCCAGCATTTTCTGTTTTTATGATAAAACATTTCATTGTATCCTTGCCATGAGAATGAAAATGTTATCCAAATATGTCATGGAGCAGTAAGAACATTTCATTCTATCACCATAAAACCAGCTTTCATTCTTTTTTGGTTCAGATCCACGGTTAAAAGTTGTAAGGACAAAACGCTTTGTATTCCCCAGGAAAATGTTTTTAACATTAAAGTTACCAGCAACCATTTGTTCTTCTTTACAGATCAAACCTCCTTAAAAATTCAGTTTTATTTTTGGTGTTTCTTTAAGAATTGTAAGTGCCACCATGACAGCAGTCTTTAATTAATGAGAGCCATCATCAATACTTCTGAAATGACGAATTCTTAGAACCTTTTAGAAATCATACCATTACAAAGAATAATGATTGTCATTAACATTCCTTTTCTACCAATTTTGTTGACTGTTTCAATCATTGAGCACTGATGCTATTGCCAGAGTTACGAATTAGGACACTGAGGAAGCTGCATGAAGATATACATGCAGTCACTGTTGATGAAACTAAGAGGGCACTGCAGTTGCATGCTTATATAAACATGTAGCAAGAGTTATGGGAGAGTGTTGCATTAAAACATGCACAGATTTATTGATGCTGCAGGTTGCTGCATTGATGTGCATATATATCTAATTACAAGCTATTAAACTGCAAAAACAGCTGTACCAATACATGTTCCACAATAAATACACAGAATGCCATTTATACTCCTATAACTTGTCTTTATACAGTGCATTTAATGCAGAAACACATCCCAAGCCTCCTTGCCAAGTTTCAATTAAAAAATGTACTGCGATTCAAAGGAAACATTAGAAGGCACAATCAAAAGTTTAGTAGTAGAGATGGGTTTAAGGAGGGTCTTAAATGAGTAGACGTAAAGGCAGTCCCACTCAGCTTGATTATCGAGTAAAAGCTTTGAAGGAGGTTGGTGCAGACTGGTTGAGGAGGAATAATGCACCAAAGTCACTGGATGTCATTTAAAAAATTTTAGTTACAGCTGTGTAAATGCAACTCATGTTGCTAGCTGTAGGCAAGGATGTTATTTAAAGGACTCATCCACTTGACACAGGTTATTGCTGGTTTATCTTCTGGAGCTGCCTGTTAACTTCTGGGCCTTTATCTTTGCCTTTTTTGCCCACAGATAGCACATCTATGCCATGGTAGCAGTCCATAGAGCCATAGAAAATTACGGCGCAGCAAGAGGCCATTCAGCACATCAGTCACGATTCATTCATCCAGTGGCTGTCTTCTGTGATGCCTTACTTCCATCCAGACCATTCGGCTGACTACTTGGTAACAAGGATATCAGCTCAGGAACTTGGGCACACACACAGATCATTCCAACATTGAGAGCTATGGTATTTTAAAAATCATTCACAGAATGTGGGCTTTTCTGGCTGGGCCAGTATTTATTGCTCATCCCTAGTTGCCCTTGAGAAGGTGGTGGTGAGCTGTCTTCTTGAACTGCTGCAGTCCGTGTGGTTTAGGTACACCCACAGTGCTGTCAGGAAGGGAGTTCCAAGACCCAGTGACAGTGAAGGAATGGCGATATATTTCCAAGTCAGGATGGTGAGTGAGTTGGAGCGGAAATTCCAGGTGGTGGTGTTCCCATTTATCTGCTGTCCATCTCCTTCTAGATGGTAGTAGTTGTGGGTTTAGAAGGTGCTGTCTAAGAAGCCTGCAGTGCATCTTGTAGATGGTACACACTGCTGCTACTGTGGAGGGAATGAATGTCTGTGGTTGTAGTGCCAATCAAGCAAACTACCTTGTTCTGGATGGTGTCAAGCTTCTTCAGTGTTGTGGGAGCTGTACTCATCCAGGCAAATGGGGACTATTCCATCACAGTCCTGACTTGTGCCTTGTAGATCATGGACAGGCTTTAGGCAGTCAGGCGGTGAGTTACTTGTCACAGGATTCCAAGCCTCTGACCTGCTCTTGTAGCCACAGTATTTATATGGCTATTCCAGTTCAGTTTCTGCTCAATGGTAACACCCAGGATGTTGATAGTGGAGGATTCAGTGATGGTAATGTCATTGAACATCACGCAGCGATGGTTAGATTCTCTCTTGTTGGAGGTAGTCATTATCTGGCACTTGTGTGGCGCAAATGTTACTTGCCATTTGTCAGCCCAAGCCTGGATATTGTCCAGGTCTTGCTGCATTTGGCCATGGTGCCACCAGAAATATTACTGAGAAGATCACCAGCAAGCTCAAACAATGTTTCTGCTGACCAACCCATTCAGGAGGAGCTCTGACTGTGTTTCCAAATTTGTAGTCACATGATACATAAATTCGCTGTATGAGGAACCAGTCCTTACCATCACCTGGGCATTAAGACAGGGTAAGGGGAGGTGAGGCAGAGGTAGAGCAGCAGAAAGAGAAGGAAGGGCAGGAATAGCATCAACCACCAGCCACACTAGTTGCCAAGCTGAGAGTAAGTCATCCAAGAATATTTCAGCAAGACGTTCTTCACATCCCCAATTTACCAACAGTTCCGCAATCTGCCTCACCATCATCCTTATAACAACATTCGATTCCATCCTTTAGACCAGCCTCATGGGTTTTGCGCCCACTTCACTACAAATACCAAATTCAGAAAACCACCTTTTCTTCCACAACTCATTGCAGGTTTGAATGGCAGTTAACTGGAATAATTAAAAGAAATTCTTATGCAAACCCCTAGAGTTTTTTTCTCTGTTTCCGTTTACCCATTGCTCCAATGAGCTACCTGCCAAGTGGCTACAACTTGGGAAATGGAAGACTACTGAGTTTCCATTGAGGACATTTAAATTACTGTGCTGGATGACCTTGAGTAGTGCTGGGCCTTGAAGTTCAGACTGCAGACTGCAACATCTCAGTAGGAGCAAAGGCAGTCTGGCCCAACTGGGTCTGTAGCACTAGCAAGAGCACTGGTGGAGTGGTTGGTAGGGGCACAAGACATGCTTTTGTCTTGAGAGAGGACAGCAAGTGTCTCTTACATTGAGCCAAGACCATTCTCCTGGGACTGCAACCCTGGCCAATGATAATGTTGTCCTAGGGTTAATGCACTCTTGGTCTCCCCCAGTCACATTTGGAGTAGATGGATCTGCCAAGGATATTGATCAAGTTTTTAAAAATTCATTTTGTGGGATATGGGCTTTGCTGGCTGGGCCAGCATTTATTGCCCATCCCTAATTCCCTTGAGAAGGTGGTGAACTGCCTTCTTGAACCGCTGCAGTCCCTGTGGGGTGAGTGGTAAGTATTCCAATGCACTCCTAAATTGAGATTTGTAGATAGTAGAGAGACTTTGAAAGGTCAGGAGATGAGCCATTCATGCAGATTACCCAGCCTCTGCACTGATCTTGGAACCACGTGTAGTTTTAACTTCTGGTAAATGTTAGAACATAAGAAAATAAGAAATAGGAACAGGAGTAGACCATTTGGCCCCTCGAGCCTGCTCCGCCATTCAGTAAGTTCATGGCTGATCTTCTTGTGTTTTGATTTCCGCATTCCCATCTAACCCCGATAACCTTTGATTCCCTTGCCTAACAAGAATCTATCTACCTCTGCCTTAAAAATATTCAATGACCCTGCCTCCACCACCTTCTGAAGCAGACATTTCCAAAGTCACACAACCCTCTGAGAAAAAAAGAATTCTCCTCATCTCTGTCCTAAAAGGGAGACCCTAATTTTAAAACAGTGCCCCCTAGTTCTGGACTCACCCACAAGAGGAAACATCCTTTCTACATCCACCTTGTCAAGGCTGTTCAGGATCTTGTATACTTCAATCAAATCACCCCTCACTCTTCTAACCTCCAGTGGAAACAAGCCCTGTCTGTCCAACCTTTCCTCATAAGACAACCCACTCATTCCAGGTATCAATTTAGTAAACCCCCTTTGAACTGCCCCCAATGCATTTACATCCTTTCTTAAATAAGAAGACCAAATTGATCCTTAGGGTGCGAATGGTGGGTATGCTTTGTCTCTGAATTACAATGAGGCGATTTTACCTTTTGTCATCACTTATATAATGTGGATATTATCATGTCAATCCAAGCTTGCATGCATATTATTCAAGTGCTATTGTAGGCCAGCAAAACTGCTTCATTATTGGAGGTGTTGTGAATGTAGATAAACACTGTGGAATCATCAGTGAACAGCTCCATTCCTAACCTTATACGAGAGGGAAGGTAATTGATAAACCAGCTAAAGATGATTAGGCTTAGGACACGGCCCTGAGGAGCTCCTGCAATGATGGCCTCTGACAACTGCAGCCATCTTCCTGTGTGCCAGGTATAACTTTACAACAGAAGGGTTTTGCCCTTGGCTGCCATTTCCTTAGTTCTGAAACACATTCAGTTAATTACTTTTGAATTGCAATCACTGTGATACGGATAAATAGCCAGAATTTAATGGGAATCCAGCCAGGTAAGGCTAATCCTAACTGTAACATTCCCCTCTGACCACAAGCCATCTTAACTAAAATCAGCTCATGAAGTAAAGACCAATAAGAGAATTTTAACCCTTGCCACCGAATGGAAACTGGGTGTGGATGAAGTTAAAATGGAACTGGGGACTTACCCACTGTGTTCCTGCCCCACCCTGCATTCATTTTAAATTACAAGCAGCAAGGATTCCTGCCCAAAGCCAGTGGGGTCCTTTTTTCAAATATACAGTCAGCAATATTAATCTGAGGTTTGAGCAGGAAGGTAGTAGCGTCTTTTTCACCAGGCCAAACCTTCTGGGAGCTGGATGGAGGATCAGAAGAGGCTGGGTAAGTTTAATTTTTGATAGTTTCCTTGTGGACCAGGAGTACTCCTTATGGCCCTACGTACAGTCATTGTGCCTCCCATTTTCCTTGGCCCTCCCATCCCGCAGTCCGGCCACAATCGCTAGCTGATCAACACCATCCCTATCGGCCTTCCTGACAGTTTGCCAAAATCCTAGTTGTGGCTCGCTACTACCCATATTCCTGCTCCCTTGCTCAGCCAGGCAGGAATTCCCTGTACATTTGGGAAGGAATATGATCTACATTATGAGAAATCTCTCCGGATCTGAGGCAACTCCGACATGTGAGCTTTCTGCTCATCCAGGAACTACCCCTCACCACCCCCCTCTCCTTGCTCCCAAATACTGATACTGTCCCCCAGCAAAATTGCAACCACCCCAAAGATCAAATTTGAACTTTCTTGCTCTGGTTAACCCCAATGAGATAAGAAAAAGGAACAAAAGGAGGTCACTTGCGCTAGTAGTTTATAAGCCCCCGAACGGTAATTATATGGTAGGACAGAGTATACAGGAAAAAGTAAATTGGGTGTGTAAGAAATGTACCACAATAATCAAGGATGACATTACTCTACCTGTAGAATGGTTGAATCAGATTGGCAAAGGTGTCCTGGAAAATGAGCTCATAAAGTGTATTCTGGACAATTTCCTAGAGCAGTACATTCTAGACTTAACCAGGGAGCAAATTATTCTGGACATGGTAATGAGCAATGAGGCAGGATTAATCAATAACCTTGAGGTAAAGGAGCCTCTAGGTGACAGCAATAATAACATGATAGAATTTCATGTTCAATTTGAAGGGGAGAAGTGTGGGTTTTAGACTAGTGTTTTAAACCTGAATAAAGGTTTGAAAATAAGGGTATGAAAGAGGGTCTAGCTAAAGCGAATTGAGAAACTAGTTTAAAGGTAGGACAGCAGAGGTGCAGAGGCAGACTTTTAAGAGATATTTAATAACTCTGAGCAAAGATTTATCCCAGTGAGGAAGAAAGGCTTTTTGAGAAGGATGCATCATCCATGACTGAATAAGGAAATTAAGAATTGTACCAAATTGAAAGAAACACTGTACACATCTTCAAAGATTAGTGGTAGGTCAGAAGATTGGTCAGATTTTAAGAACCAGCAAAGAATGACTAAAAAAAGAAGAAAGTTGAGTATGTGAGAAAGCTGGCTAATAATATATAAACACAGATAGTAAGAGTTTCTACAAATATTTAAATAAGAAATGGTCAAATGCAGCAAGACCTGGACGATATCCAGGCTTGGGCGGATAAGTGGCAAGTAACATGTGCGCCACACAAGTGTCAGGCAATGATCATCTCCAACATGAGAGAGTCTAACCAACTCCCCTTGATGTTCAATGGCATTACCATCACTGAATTCCCCCACTATCAACATCCTGGGGCTTACCACTGACCAGAAACTGAACTGGAGTAGCCATATAAATACTGTGGCTACAAGAGCAGGTCAGAGGCTAAGAATCCTGTGATGAGTAACTCACCTTCTGATTTTGCAAAGCCTGCCCACCATCTACAAGGCATAAGTCAGGAGTGTGATGGAATACTCCCCACTTGCCTGGATGAGTGCAGCTCCAACAACACTCAAGAAGGTTGTCCCGTCCAGAACAAAGCAGTCCGCTTGATTGGCACCACAGCCACGAACTTTCACTCTCTCCACCGCCGATGCACAGTAGCAACAGTATGTACCATCTACAAGATGCACTGCAGGAATTCAACAAGACTCCTTAGACAGCACCTTCCAAACCCACGACCACTACCATCTAGAAGGACAAGGGCAGCAGATACATGGGAACACCACCACCTGTAATTTCCCCTCCAAGTCACTCACAATCCTGACTTGGAAATATATCGCCATTCAATCACTGTTGCTGGGTTAAAATCCTGGAACTCCCTTCCTAACAGCACTGTAGGTGTACCTACACCACATGGACTGCAGCGGTTCAAGAAGGCAGTTCACCACCACCTTCTCAAGGGCTACTAGGGATGGGCAATAAATGCTGGCCCAGCCAATGAAGTCCACATCCTGTGAACGAATGGACTGATTTGCACTGACCGGGACCTTCCGCAAAAGCCTCCGACATTGAGCTCAGTGTCAGATACTTGGGCCAGATATGTGGGGCTTGCCTGCATAATTACCCCGGAAATGTTACGCTGATTAACACCTGGACTAACTCAGAGCTTAGCCAGTGTAACTGAACTGAGGACCTTAAATGAACCCTCCCCTCCAATAGCCCCCATCCGACTTGTCCTGACTACCCCACCAATCCAGCCCAACAGCCCACCCATCCAACTACCCCCCATCTGACCTGACTACCCCTCCATCCGACCAACCCCCAGTCTGATTCAACTAATCCCCCACTTGACTACCCCCATCGACTCTACCCGACTACCCCCAATCTGTCTACAAGCTCACCCCAACCCGACGAACTCCCCCACCCCCAACCCATGAAGACCCTGCCACTTTGCTGACTCCAGCCCGACTAAGTCTATGACAGAAGACCTGTGGACTGCCTTCCCAACTCGCTGCCAATTGAGGTCTTTAAGTGGGCAATTAATGGGTAGAAGCTGTCAGTATTGATTCAAACAAATCAGAAAGCAACATTTGGGATACACGAAATGAGTGATTCAGTATATTCCTTAAGGGCATATTTTATAATGCAGACCCATTAAAAATTATGTTAGAAGGACATTGGAAAGACTAAACAGTACTGAAGGGGTTAATGAATGCTGTATCTAAGGAATTGTACTGCTCCGAAGAAGCTCTGATGTGGTTTGAAACCCTGAAGTTAACGCTAATATTTTCTGGTTGTTGATACCAGATTACTGGATAATATTGTGGTTGGAGTATGCTTCAATGTCAGTGACACTTCAGATTGTTACATTTGCCAGATGCATTATTAGTCTCATTACTGTAACAAAAAAAAACCTATAATGTATCTAATTCAACCTCCTTACAAGAATGCACTGTTTAATTATAACCCAAGGCAAAAATAAAAATAACACCATGAGCTTGCGGTTTAATAAATCAAATATGACCCTCCAGGACACAATGCAAAATCTCTTAATAAATGTTGTCACTAAATGAGAGCTCAGCACAACTCTAGGGAATTCATCCCGGGAGAGTTCCGATTTGGTTGCATTACTTTTTATGTTATACCTGTGCCATTTGTCTCGAGCCTCAACAGGGACTGCAAAGGATGATCAGAACTCAGAGCATTCAGAGAGAACAGAAACGTAAAAGAGGATTAGGCTTGTTCAGTGTAACTGTGGCACCCTGAATGGGATGGAGGCAAGTGGTTTAAGAGCCTTTGCGCGCCACAGGTTTTCATGCTGACTTCATCATTAGCTCATTTATAATTGCCTCCTGCTTATAATCCTGCCTCATCGATGAGTGTATGATTCATTTGTAACTTTCATTTATAAGCACATTCAGTTTGTGATCATGTCCTGCCAGTTGTATTCTGTGATAAGCAGCGCATTACATCTGCACGTGTCTCTTCTAGAAAGTGGGCTCTGTTTAAATTAAAGTGCTTTATTTTAAGGCGCAAGCCTATAGCTTCTGTTTACAAGTGGATCCCAGAATAAAAATGTTCCATTTTTATTGTTTTTTCCATTTGTAAAATAGTGGAAATGGTGCAATTTCTAAGTGCATTCCATTCAGAATTGCAAACCAATTTCCAAGTGGGTCCCTCACACCAAGGAGTTCAGTTTGCATCTTGCTTACTGGTATCTGTTTAAAAGCACTTTCTATTTATAATCATGTCCCGCATATAAGCTGCTTTTAAGCGTCACACTGGCCCTGACAAACCATTCCAACCATTGACATTCCACTAGCATGCCATCGAAACTCAGGGTCGTCTTTCGCTTTTAAGACAAAGATTAGATGGACAGTGTGCTTAGCTATCAAATTGTAAATTTCTGACTAAAAGATTGTTTGACCCAGTAAATTGGCAAAAAGAACATGCTTCTAAATAAAGTCTCAGGCTAATTCAGTGGTTCCCAAGCTTTAATATCCCGCGAACACCTTTCATGAAAATGCCAAATCTCGCGAACCCCCTCCTAAAAATAAATATTTTCCAGGGATTTTCTCCCTAACCTGAATATAAATTCTAAAAGCAGACATCTTGGAAATATAAAATTTGTTTTTCTTACGACACTTTTATTACACACCATTTACTATTACATTATTATTTATCGTTACATTATTAATTTCATTACATTATGAAAACAGCAAACACTCTTCCAAGGTTTCACTTTCATAACTGGTATCACTTTGATTTAGCCTAAACTTGTAGTTAAACTGGAAGTTTCAATCTACTCAGCTTGATGGTTAAAATAACTATCAGTTAAAATAAAAAAATAACGCATTGAGAACGCTCACAAACTAGTAAATGAGAACATTCACTCATGTCTCACCTGAGCAAACCAGCACCATCAAGAGTGACTGAGCTGCCACTACATTGACTACAATGACCTTGGTTCTTGCTCTCAAGGCGGCAAGATAGTTGTCTGTTAGTGAGTGCTTTCGCTCACTTGATGGGCGCCAAACCAACATGTTTCTGAATAATACAAATAAAAACTAAGTAGCACAGTTGTGCCGGCATTGCTTTCATTAGGCTTGCATTTCTGTAATTATGTTTATTTATTTATTTATACATATGTCAAATTAATTGTGTCCGCCAATTCGTTCATACTTCGTGAAAAAAGCGCCAATTGTCATTTTCCCGTTAATTTGGAATTTTGGCGTGAAAACACTTTTGCTTCCGCCATTGCAGAATTTTTCCCTGAGAATTCCCTTTGGGAACCACTGGTCTATCTTGTCTCACCAACTTGAATGTATGTCAAGTTCTCACCCGTTCAAGTTAAATTATATGTTGACCTTGTCTCTTTCTACAGATCATTTACATGCTGGTATTGGTAAAACATTTGTTTCCTTGGAAAAATCATTGTTTTCATTGTTCCAAGTTGCAGCTTTCTTTTTATAATTAACTTTATTAACTAAATAACTCTGTATTCATGTGTTGCCAGCTGTGCCTTCAGTCACCTAGGGGCTTACACGTGGAATTCTACCCCTAAAACTCTTCTCCATCCCGTCCTCTTTTGAGTCCCTCATTAAAATCCTTCAATTACACTTTTGTCCATTCCTCTTAATATTTCCTTCTTGACATCGATCAGTTTTTCAATTGTAACAGTGAAGCACCGTGGCACATTTCATACATTAAAGATGTTACATATATGTGATTTGTTGTTACTATAATAGTGTTAGTGCCCCACTACAATGAATTATTATCCATTTCCACCAATCTCCTGCTTAGTCAATTACTAAGAAGGAGGACAGAAGTTGATTTTCTTTTACAAAAGCTTTGGCCTGGATTTTGCAGTCAGTGCTGGACGAACACTCTTACACATGCCTACAGACTTCCTGTGGGGTTTAGCACTAGATTGCAGTGATTAAATATCCATTTTGGCATGGTTCCTCTTTACAGGGAATCTCTGACCTGTGCCAATGCGCAACTGAACCTCCCTAACCAATCAGGTTAAAGAACTTTTACTTCTACTTCCCTTCAGTTCTGGCTTGAAACATTAACCCTGCTTTTCTCTCTCTCCACAGATGTTGCCAGATCTGCTGAGTATTTCCAGCACTTTCTATTTTTATTATTGATTTCCATGTTTAACTGTGCATGTGTGCTTTCCAGAACTTTGTTTGATTTGCTCTTTAATAATGGTGAGCATTGATAGCCTCATCGATATTCTTACCACAAAATCTGGGCCAGGTGTGTGCGTATGAAAATGTATTTGACTGGCACCCTGGTGTGATTTACTGTCCTTCTGCCCTTTCACCTCCGTGCCCTCGGTTTTATCCCCAAAGTAACAGGACAAAAGTTTCCACTCTCTGGTGGCTCTCTCCTTTGCAACATGAATTTAGGAAGATTCAGCACAGCTGGCTTTTCATTCCAGCTGTGCACATTTTTCCAAACCTAAGAGAGATGAAAACTAATTCTTTCCAAGCCAGGAACCAATGGTACAGAATTGCTTTCAATTTGGCATTTAATTCATAAAGGCCAGAGGAAGTGTGGTATAAGAAGAGGTCAAATATACACTGGTGCAGTAGGAGGATGTTCTTCTGAGGTTAGGTTGCATTATTAAGGTAGAAGAGGCTCTATGCTGTACTTGGATGTGTTACGGTTGATTTGAGAATGTTATATCCTGACACTGGGTGGGTGACAAAATAGGCAATACGTTCCAACCCCTGCACTGACATCTTCACAATGATGAGCAAAAAATGTACATAACAAAGCAAAAATAGTATGGTACATTTGACCAATAAATTTCTGCAGCATAACTGTATGAGGTTGTAGGTGTTACAGTTTCAGGTATTAGGTATTTCTCAGGCTCAGCCCTAAACTTGACCTTGCTTTCTTTGAGAACTGATGGATGGTCCAATATGCACAATATATGGAAATGCACCATTATCCTGCATCAAACAGAATATCCTAATTACTGCTGTGCACCTACTGGAAATGACAGGAGCACTGATGCATTCTCTTAGTTTTCCGATGGTGAAGGAATAATCACCATGGGGTGTCGGCTATTATTTATAAGTAAAAAATTGAAACACTAGCAAGCATATTTGATTTGATTCTCCAAAATTATATTTACTTTCCTTCCTTTAAGAGTCAGCTTGTTACCAATTGCCCCGCAGGATTAAATTGCTGGTCCACATTCCCTTATGTCAAAGCTCATCAGTGTACTCATGCTGGCAGTCTTTTCTTTTTGTGCATCTCTGCTATCAATGCCTCTGTGTGAAAGCCAATGTCTCATCAAATGAAAGGTTTTCACTGCTCTGATCTGACAAAGTTGAGAAAAGTGGCACAGCTGGTTAGAGCATTAGTTTCAATTAATGCTTGGTACTTGGTGGGGTTGGGGTGGTTAGGGTGTGAAATCCAGGTGTGAAAGGAAATGAAACCTTGTCTTTCCGGCACCTGTCAAAGCTGGTGTGTGAATTGAATGCTGATGTACTTCAATGCATCCAAATCCATCACATTTATAGAGACAGAGCTGTTCTCAATCACACACAATGGAGGCACATGTTAGTCTGGAATTAAACATTGTGCAACACAAGAACTATTAATTTTCACAATTTTTCCCAGCAGGGAAAACCAGTAAAAAGTGGAAATGACTGGTACTGATCTGAACTGGAGGTCCATTTTAAGGTATGCAAGGCTAGTTTGGACCAGTACCAGTCATTTCCACGTTTTACTGGTTTTTTTCTTCAGGGAGCCAGCCATGGCTATAGATTTGAACTTAATAGCTCTGAGTTGCTTGTCCAGTAGCATAACTAGTATATTTTATATTTTGGTCCTCACAATTTATAACCTAGTATGCTGGTGCAGAAATTCCATGAGGATTTTCACAATCTCGTACTGCCATTTTGGCAGGAGGCCAGTAGTATTCTTGAGAGGGACAGAGGAAAAAGGTCATGCAGGGTGCTTGTGGGCAGAAGGGAGTGTGCTTGTGGGAGTAACACCCATATCTTTTCAGGCTGCTTCTTATAAGTTCAAAATCTGTAATCTGTTTCCGAGAGGAAACAGAAAGGACCTGATGAAGGATAGAAATAAATTCATATTTTAGCTGATTGAGATTTGGGAAAAAATACGGATGGAAATTCATTCAGATAATGAACACTGTAGGCTCAGAACAATGCCTGGATATTGCAGTCAGCAGCAAAGCAAAAGTGTTTGCTGATGACCTCAAAGAAAGCTGCCACACAGATCTAGCATTCTCTCTGGCACGTATTCCCTCCTTTCCAACAAGCGTTTAAATTTGGCATCCATTTGAGGGGATCCCCAAGGATGCAGCCACTGTGATGTCATCAAGCAGGGTAAGTAGCCAAGCTCATGGAAGTATTCTGATAGACAGCAAAACAGGAACTTAAGAGCACTCATTATCCTTCACTATTAATTTAAATTTTCAGATAGCAAATAAATTGTTATAATTTGATTAGAAGCTAAAATATCAAGATAAACAATTTTTAAAAAAATTAAAATATGTGGAATTTTATCATAATGGAGAAATTTGACATTCCAGAAATAGAAAATTTGTTTTTCAATGCCAGCAAGGGTATTTAGTAGGAATAATAAAGTTAGTATACTACTTAAAAACCCAGTTACACCTCATTCAACAAAGGTATAACTTTTTCAAAGGTTTTCACAGTGAGACGAAGGGCAGAATTTTCCCCCCGTTGGTGGGGTGTGTTGAAGAGTGGGTGTGTGGAGACATGCCTCAGGGAGATCGGCTGCCCATTGAAAAATATTAAGAATAGAAAAAAAAAATGTCCCTGACATGTATCCTCATGTGACACCGTCACATGAGTTGGGACATGCCCATAACTTTCAAAACCACTTTAATTACATTTTTTAAAACCTACATGAAACCTCATCCCGCCCGTGGATGAGGTTTCATGCTTTTTCTAATGCCCGCCAGGGCTCCTGGCCTGCCCGCCAACCTTAAGGTTGGACAGGCAGGTCCGTTAATTACTTTAATGACTCTGTCAATGGCCTCAATTGGCCATTGACAGCTCGGCGGGCGCACAGCTGATTTTGCTGAGCCCCTGCCTACCTGAAAATTTAAATGGGGCGCGGTGACATCGGGAGTTCCGCCCGACGTCACCGCGCGTCGGCGAGCGGGCCCCCCCCCTCCCCCCCCACCCACCCCACTCGCCGATGGGAAAATCCTGGCCTAAAGGTGGAATTGTCCATGCGACATGTGGCCCCGAAAGCAAAGAAGACGGCAGCCCTCAACTTTTGTGCTGCCTCTCTGGGGTGCCTGTTGGATGCAGTGGAAGACCTCCATGATGTCCTCTACCCTTCCTTCCTGGCTGCCAGAGGTCCACCAGAGTCACCAATCCAGCCTGGGAGGAGGTGACAGCGGCGGTCAGTGCCACCAGAGCAGAGCGATCAGCCATCCATTGCAGGAAGAGGATGAATGCTCGCATCCGTTCTACCAGGAGAGGGCAACCATCTCATCATTCTTGACTCACATACTCACAAACCCTTCGCACATCCACAGGGATATCACATCTTAAGGGTCAACACCACAGGCTCTTACACATACTCTCACACCTCCATCAGGCTCATATCCTCTGGAGCTCATGTCCTCATCTTGTCCATGGCTCCACTCACCACACAAACATTCCACACAGGGACATGTCTCCTGCTCATGCTTTCTGCATCTGTTTCCATGCAGGAGAAGCTGGCTCACAGCAGCAGGGAGAGATCCCACATTAGGCCCCTCACTCACTTTGAGGAGTGTGACATCGCGGTGACTAGTGAGGACATGGACCCTGCCTGCGGCAACAGTGTGGCCGGCGGTGGACACTCACGTGAGGATCCTACACCACATTATCCCCCTCTCAACGCAACTGTGAGTGCTCTCTCTCAACGCAACTGTGAGTGCTCTCTCTCAACACAACTGTGAGTGCTCTCTCTCCTGCTTTTGACTCTGCTACCATGCCCTAATTATGTCTACTTGGTTTCACAGGGAGCTCTGCCAAGCTACCAATGCCCTCAGCCAACCAGCTCCTCCCCTCCATCCACGTCCTCACCTCCAGCCAAGATGATTACTCCTCCAATGAACAGCTGGAAATAAACAGCCTGGAAGACCCATCACAGCGCTTACACACACCCTCCACCAGCGCAGAGACACACACCTCGGTGGGACCTAGATCTAGAGCAGGCTCGGGTTCACAATCTGGTGGTGCATGGACACGTGCCCTCAGCAGGATGTGGCAGGTTCAGCCGAGCTCCCTGGCACTCGGAGGACTGCTGGGGAAGTGGCATCTGTGAGGCCTGAGTCAAATGATGAGCCTCTGGATTCGGCTTTCCAACTCACTGTGGAGAGTCAGGAGAAGGTGGGACAACATCACGCAGAGCTGTTGGAAGCCCTCAACAGAGTGGCACACAAGTTGGAGGAATGTATCCGCCTGCTCTTTGATGAAGTGGTGCCCACATGTGTGCACATAGCAGTCTCCATGGGAAAGATGACAGGTGCCATGGACATCCTGATCCAGCCAAACACGGAGTTGCACGCAGACCTGCACTCCATCGTGGCAGCCATGTGTGACTTCCTGCAGTGGCAACGCAAGAGGGAAAGGGGGCACCTCTATGCCCCTCCAGGTTCTCCTTCCCCTCGAGGAGTCAGGCCGGGGCGCTTGGTCACCCGAATGAAGAAGAAGCGGCAGCTGGACATCCCTGGGTCATCCACTCAGGAATCTCAGATACTGTCTTCTCTCACCAAGTCCCCTTTGGCTGTGATCCCCTCAGCCTCATCCTGTGTCACTGCAGAGGGAGTAGCTGGCCCACAGGAGGACAGCCAAAGCAAGCCGGAGCCCTCAAGGCCTCAGCTGTCCAGATGACACTCTCCGAAGTCATCAGAGGTAACAGGGCCAACCATTGCTGTCTCCACCCCTGCTGCAGACTAGGGCAGCACCTAGAAGGTAGGCCTAGAAAAGTTAAGAATTTTATAATCTGAAAATAAATTCACTTTCACTGAATAATGTGTAATGGTGTCCTTCAGCTTCATTTACAGGCTTTGTGAGTCCTTCCCCTGCATCCCTCCACCACGACCAGTTCAGCTGCATGCAGCCGGACAACGAGTGATTCTGAAGGGAGAAGTGTGTGTGTGTGGCAGGGCCTTTCAGAGCTCGTGCAAGGTTTCTCCCAGACATGCGGAGCCTTCCTCCATCACAATCATCTCAGCGCCCTGAGCATTTTCAATGCTGCCTGCCGGGCCTCTCTTTCAGTTGTGTATTTGAGCTAACCTGTATCTCCAACCACCCACTGACTGCACTACCATGCAGCACCTGTGCCTGTCCAAAACGAGACTCTGCTCACTTTTGATTTGAGAAACATGGTGGTCATCACATTTCTGCTCAGCTCCCCCACCCTTTCCCCTCCCCCAATCACTAATGTCCTTTCCCCTATTGACCCCACCCCAGGCATCACCTTCCACCTCCCCCAATCACGTACCAACCAGAACCCTTTTCTTTCCAGACTGTCCAGGGGAACGTGCACGTTCCCTACCTTCCTGAGAATCCCACCCCCATCCACATTGACTTTCTTGACCTCCTCCTCCCCAACCCCAGGGTCCATGTCTGCTTCCAAGTCCCTACCAACCAACCACCCTCATTGTTCCTTCTACTGCTACTGTCGCATCCACACCCTCCCAACCTTCCAGCTTACTCTGCCCCCTCTCATGCTCACCATTCCCTCTTACTACGCCCACTGTCAGTTCACTCCCCAAGAGGCAGTCATTGATCCCACAGACCCCTCAATTGCACATTCACCTCCTCCACCCCTTCTCCCTCTGCCACTCTTACTCCTTCCCCCTCCGAACTCTTTCCTCCCCCTGGACTCCTTCCTCCCCCTAGACTCCTTACCCCCTCATAACTCTTTCTTCCCCCCCACGACTCCTTCCTCCCCCTGAACTCCTTACACCCCCACCACCCCAACTCCTTCCCTTACACCTTCCTCCCCCTTACACCTACCTCCCACTTGCCACATTCTCCACTGTTACACCCTCCTCCCCTGGTTCTCACTCCTCCCCCCTGCTTCATGGCTTCATGCCTGACAAGTCATGCCAACCTCACCCACCCCTGACATCTTAATTTCCTCCTTCCCAACCTAAACCCCCACCTTCCTCTCCCAGTTAAACCTAGACCTTCCTCTCCCACCACCAACCCCCAACTGGAACTTCCTCTTTCCCCGCCTCGCCGATCATTCATAGCGGCCCATGGCCAAGACTGTGATGTTCTGAAGCAGACCCGAGACATCAACAGAGACCTCCCACCTTCTGAGAGCTGCTTTGCAGTGGAGCCATGTCCATGAGAATCCACTCAGCATGTGATGCATGTGTACTCCCAGTGTCTGGCTGCTGTAGGGCTCCAGCATCTCCTGCTCCCCGGATGTCCGTAATGTGAGCAAGGCCCTAACGGTAAGCCCTGACTTCTACGTGTCACACTTGTCCAGACATGTTCTGGGTCAGTGTGTTTTCCTGCTGGTATAATGATAAGACCATAAGACATAGGAGCAGAAGTAGGCAATTCAGCACATTGAGTCTGTTCCACCATTCAATGAGATCATGGCTGATCTGATAATCCTCAACTCCACTTTACTGCCTTTTCTCCATAACCCTTGATTTCCTTACTGATTAAAAATCTGTCTATCTCAGCCTTGAATATACCCAATGACCCAGCTTCTACACCCTCTGTGGTAAAAAATTCCACAGATTGACTACCCTCTAAGAGAAGAAATTCCTCCTCATCTCTGTCTTAAATGGGCGACTCCTTACTCTGAGATTATACCCTCTGGTCCTAGACTCTCCCACAAGGGGAAACAACCTCTCAGCATCTACCCTGTCAAGCCCACTAAAATCATATATGTTTCAATAAGGTCACCTTTCTTCTAAACTCCAATGAGTACAGGCCCAACCTATTCAACCTCTCCTCGTAAGAAAATCCCTCCATACCCGGAATCAACCTAGTGAACCTTCTCTGGACTGCCTCCAATGCCAGTACATCTTTCCTTAGGTAAGGGGACCAAAACTGTTCACAGTATTCTAGGTATGGTCTAACTAGTGCCTTGTATAGTTTTAGCAAGACTTCCCTATTTTTATACTCCATTCCCTTTAAAATAAAGGCCAACATTCCATTTGCCTTCCCTATGAACTTGTATGCTAGCTTTTTGGGATTCATGCACAAGGACTCCCAAATCCCTCTGAGCTGCAGCTTTCTTCAGTCTTTCTCCATTTAAATGACATTCAGCTCCTCTATTCTTCCAGCCAAAGTGCATAACCTTACATTTTCCCACATTATATTCCATCTGCCAAGTTGGCGATAATACATTCACTTCCCTCACCCAAGTCATTAATATATATTGTGAATAATTGTGGCCCCAGCACTGATCCCTGAGGCACTACACTAGTTACAGGCTGTCATCCTGAAAATGCCACTTTTATCCCAACTCACTGTCTTCTATTAGTTAGCCAATCCTCTATCCATACTATCCCCAACACCATGGACTTTTGTCTTATTAAGTAGCCTTATGTGTGGTACCTTATCAAACACCTTTCGGAAATCCAAATATATTCCATCTACTCATTCCTACTTGTTACCTCCTTAAAGAATTCTAGCAAATTTGTCAGGCATGACTTCCCCTTCATGAAGCGATACTGACTCTGCTTGATTATATTATGCACCTAAATGCTCTGCTATTACATCCTTTATAATAGACTCTAACATTTTCCCAATGATGTATGTTAAGCTAACTGGCCTAACTTGTTTTTAGTCTCCCTCCTTTTTTGAATAAGGGTGGTACGTTAGCAGTTTTGCAATCCTCTGGGACTTTTGCAGAATCTAAAGATTCTTGGAAGGATGCTACCAGTGCATCCACTATCTCTGTAGCTGCTTCCTTTAATATCCTAGGATGCAACCCATCAGGTCCAAGGGACTTATTAGCCTTTAGCCTCATTAGTGCCCCTTGTACTTTTCTCAAGTGATAGTTATTGTATTTATTTCCTCACCCCCTTTTGCCCCTTAATTATTTAGCATTTTTGGAATGCTATTCGTGTCTTCTACTGTGAAGTCTGATGCAAAATATTTATTCAACTCCTCTGCCATTTCCTGGTTCCCCATTATTATTTCCTCAGTCTCTTTCTCTGAGGGGAGACAATTCTGGTCGGGCCTTGCTTTGCATCACATTAGCAGGAAGAAAAGCAGGTTCACGCCGGCCTCCAGCGGGATTGGCGTTCCACCATGGCGGACATCCTCAGATGATCCCGCTGTGCTTTCACACTGACGTGTAACCAACCTTTGGCCTTCTCGCCTATATTTCCCCATCACTTTCTCCATGGAAAAACCTCAGCAAATCAAGATCAATGAGCCAACCAATCAGCACCCTTTTCTCCTGTGTTATAAACTGTTACGATCGTTTGAAATTTGACACTCTTGCATTTGGCCTGATGAGCGCACGACAAAAAGCTTCGACAAGGTCTCTCTTTTCAGCAATACAAAAATACATTTTTCTCGTACAGATACCCACCAGCCTCTTTAACGACCTGAGAACACTGACGTTTAATGTTAAGTCAATAAATTTTCTTTAATTGATCTAATTTAATATTATATATGATTAAATGTCATGAAATCCAGTGCTACTCATAATTAATAGAAGCTTAATAAAATGCTTCAATACTTGTCTGCCGCCGCAATTGAGATAACTAAAGAGATATTTTCAAATCTGTTTTAATTTATTTAACCTCGAATTATCTAAGGCTAGAGCAGGTTAGAGATCGGAAGGTGATACTTTCCCCAGAGGATAGTGGGCACCAGGAACAGGCTGCTGGCTCATTCGGTGAATGCTGATCCATTGAATTCCTTCAAGTACCGAGATGAACCTGTTTCTGGCTGAGCTGCAGATCATGTCACAGAAAATGCAGCCACTGTCTAACATTAACCAGGGTCTAAATGATTTCCTGGGCCAGTTACTAAATGTGGTTCATCTTTTGCATTTTGCCTACACAGGTACCACAGGGCGGAATTTTACAGCCCCTTGGCGGAGGGGTGGGGCCGGGGCAGTAAAATCCAATGAGCCGTTCAAAAGTCCATTGACTTCGGTGGGGCCATAAAATCCCGCCAGCATAAAATTCCATCCATAGATTCAATAGAGGCTTATGAACCAGAACCGATCTTGTGATGCCACAGTCCATTTGAAAATCAAAGAGTGATACTATATATAGGTTGATGGCTTGAAGCTATAACTCTTTTAATCATAGAGTAGGTTGGCTAGAGGATTCATCGAACCCAAGAGGATTGGCTCCACATTGATGCAAACCTTGCAGTGTAATATACTGTGAAGTCACCAACATATGTGAGACCATTTCCAGAAGGTATAGTGAATTTCTTATATTTTTGCCATTAACTTCAGTGGCTCCCAGGAATCTGTCTAACCTTCTACTCTGTTCCTTTTTCATATTAGCAACTTTCTTCACCCCAATGCTATCCATTCTTATATGAAAATCCCATTCTGTAATTAAATATTTCCTTTACATGCTCCATTGGTGCACAAAAATTTCAGCCCTATCACAGGTTTATTCGGTACAGCTTTATTTTCCCCATCTTCTTTAACCGAGATAATGGAAATCATATTTCCTTCACCTCTTCAAACAAAGTCCCGCCTCCACATTGAGGATACCCTCCATCATGTTGTGTGGCACTACCACCGTGCTAAATGGGATAGATTTCGAACAGGTTTAGCAACTCAAGACTGGGAAAACATGATGTGCTATAGGCCATCAGCAGCAACAGAATTGTACTCAAACACAATCTGTAACTTCATGGCCAGGCATATCCACCATTTGACTATTACCATCAAGCCAGGGGATCAACCCTGGTTCAATGAAGAGTGCAGGAGGGCATGCCAAGAGCAGCACCTGGCATACCTAAAAATGAGGTGTCAACCTGGCGAAGCTATAACACAGGATTACTTGCGTACCAAACAGCCTGAGCAGCAAGCGATAGACAAGGCTAAGTGATCCCACAACCAACAAATCAGATCTAAATTCTGCGGTCCTGCCACATCCAGTCATGAATGGCGGTGGAAAATTCCACAACTCACTGGAGGAGGAGGAGGCTCCACAAATATCCATATCCTCAGTGATGGAGGACCCCAACACAGCAGTGCAAAAGATATGACTGAAGCATTTGCAACAATCTTCAGCCAGAAGTGCCAAGTGGATGGTCCATCCCCTCCAGAGGTCCCCAGCATCACAGATGCCAGTCTTCAGCCAATTCAATTCACTCCACATGATATCAAGAAAGGGCTGAAGGCACTGTATACTGTAAAGGCTATGAGGCAATATGGACAATATTCCAGCAATAGTACTGAAGACTTGTGCTCCAGAACTTGCTGCACCCCTAGCCAAGCTGTTCCAGCACAGCTACAACACTGGCATCCACCTGGATATGTGGAAAATTGCCCAGGTACATCCTGTACACAAAATGCAGGACAAATCCAACCTGAACAATTACCACCCCATCAATCTACTCTCGATCATCAGTAAAGTGATGGAAGGGGTCATCAACAGTGGTATCAAGTGGCATTTGCTGAGCAATAACCTTCTCACTGACACTCAGTTTGGGTTCCATAAGGGCCACTCAGCTCCTGACCTCATTACAGCCTTGGCTCATACATGGACAAAAGAGCTGAACTCCCGAGGTGAGGTGAGAGTGACTGCCCTTGACATCAAGGCAGCATTTGACAGAGTGTGGCATCAAGGAGCCCTAGCAAAACTCGAGTCAATGGGAATCAGGGGAAAACTTTCCACTGGTTGGAGTCATACCTAGCACAAAGGAAGATATTGTGGTTGTTGGATGTCAATCATCTCAGCTCTTGGACATCACTGCAGGAGTTCCTCAGTGTAGTGTCCTCAGCCCAACCATCTTCAGCTGCTTCATCAATGAGCTTCCTTCCATCATAAAGTCAGAAGTGGGTATGTTCCTTGATTATTGCACAATGTTCAGCACCATCCATGACTTCTAAGATAATGAAGCAGTCAATGTCCAAATGCAGCAAGATCTGGACAATATCTAGGCTTGGGCTGACAAGTGGCAAGTAACATTCATGCCACACAAGTGCCAGACAATGACCATCTCTAACAAGAGAGAATCTAATCATCACCTCTTGATGTTCAATAGCATTACCATCACTGAGTCCCTCACTTTCAACATCCTGGGGGTTTACCATTGACCAGAAACTGAACTGGACTAGCCATATAAATACTGTGGCTACAAGAGCAGATCAGAAGCTAGGAATCCTGTGATGAGTGACTTACCTCGTGACTCCCCAAAGCCTGTCCGCCATCTACAAGGAACAAGTCAGGAGTGTGATGGAATACTCCCCACTTGCCTGGACGAGTGCAGCTCCTACAACACTCAAGAAGCTTGACATCGTTCAGGACAACACAGCCCGCTTAATTGGCACCACATCCAAAAACATTCAGTCCCTCCACACCTACGCACAGCAGCAGCAGTATGTACCATCTACAAGACACGCTGCACGAATTCACCAAGACTCCTTAGGCAGCATGTTCCAAACCTACGACCACTGCCATCTAGAAGGACAAGGGCAGCAGATAGGTGGGAACACCACTACCTGTAAGTTCCCCTCCAAGTCACTCACCACCCTGACGTGGAAATATATCGCTGTTCCTCTACTGTCGCTGGATCAAAATCCTGAAACTCCCTTCCTAACAGCACTGTGGGTGTACCTCCACCACATGAACAGCAGTGGTTTAAGAAGGCAGCTCACCACCACCTTTTCAAGGGCAATTAGGGATGGGCAATAAATGCTGTCCCAGCCAGCAAAGCCCGCATCCTGTGAATGCATAAAAACATCTGTTTTGGTTGCATCTGTCACTTACTTTGGGGTGTGGTGTGTCTGACCACCGTTCGCCAGTTGGTTTGCATGTATCGTATGCTTGCCCTGAATATTAGAATGGAAGATAGATATGGTAAATTGGTTTATCTTCCTGAATTTGTATATGCCTGTAAAGATATAACTGGGGAAAAGGAATAGTGTGATTTGAATCATATTCTTGTGATTGTAATGAGATCTTTCCAACCTTTTTGTACGGTGTAATATAGTTCATTTTTCTTGTTTAATAAATGTTTTTATCTTTGTGATATAAGTTCGCCAGCCAACTCCTGCGAATTTGTTCCGAAACTTTCCTCCGCTGCTTCAAAATAAAAATTAAAGTTAGGGTCTATCAAGCCAAGCTTCACCCTGGAATCTGACTTGTCCACTGTTAAAATCAGCTGGGGTTGTAACAATATGAGCAAAAATTCACTGAATATTCCTTTCTTGCTCCTTCTAATTTTCACTCTACACACTTTTCCTCCACTCTATATCACTACAGTTGGTCTCAAAGTATAACTTACCCTTTCTTGGAATCTTTAAACATCGGGACTCCTTAGCTGGTTCTGTTATAGCTTCTTCTGCAATGACCAGATGACCCTGTGGCCCAATCTACACTGGGAAAGTTGCCCTCTCCTTATGAGTGACTTAGATCTAACTCCATTAGGTTTCCTCAAGAACTCCTTCATTTACACAATAATACATAATAAGCTTATTGGTAAGCGCCTCTGTCTCTTGTACAGACTCTTCCATCTTACCTTCTCAGTCTCTTGCAAATGATTGCTGATGTCACTGTTACATCGTAGTACACATCACTATCTCATTATTAACTCATTATTCAACAAGGCCCATTTTGCCTGTGCTGACTCTGAACGAAATATATGAGTAGTCTTACACCTCTTCGCTTTCCTGTCACCCTGCAAATACTTTCCCTTCAAGAATTTATCCAATTCCCTATTGAATATTGAATCTGCTTCCACAACCATTCAGGCAGTGCATTCTAGGTCGTAGCAACTCTTTATGTAAAAAAAAAAATTCTCCTCATCTTGCTGAATCATGGCTTCTTGATTCATCACATTTGTTTTACTCTTTCAACCGTGACAGCATATTGGTCTTTTGGCCTGGGCACTTATTTTCCCAAATCAAAAAAAAAGTCTTCAAGTTGTTTCAGTTTCACACCATAATTTGCCTAAAGTGATATATGAAACTTTTGTAAAGCTTGTTTCTAAACTTTCTACTGGAAGTAGAGTGCCAGTAGGAATAGGGAAGAGGCTCCCAGATGCTCTTGGCCAGCTGCAGGTTTGATGCCTGCAGAGTAGGTAACAATCCAATTGCAGTCCATTGGGCTGTTCAAGGCTGATGGGTAATAGAGCCTGCAGGAAGGGGACTCTCCAGTGTCAGAAAGTACACAGCTGGCAGCAGACTTGGATTGTAGAGGATGGGATTTGGGATCTGTAGATCAGTTCCAATGGCTTGGAATTTGGCACAATTTAAGATGTTTCTTATTTGAGGGGGAATAGCTCTGCTTGAATGCGTCAATAATATTCATTTTTAACACATCAGTAACTGAGACTGGGGGAGGGGGGTTCTGAAGTTCTGTTCACACTTTAATCATTTATTAGGAGAGAAAAAAAGAAATCACAGGGATGCAGACGGTAAGAATACATAAAAATATCGATAAAAGCAAAAAACTGCAGATGCTGGAGATCCAAAACATAAAGAAAAATATCTGGAAAAACTCAGCAGGTCTGGCAGCATCTGCGGAGAGGAACACAGTTAACGTTTCGAGTCCGTATGACTCTTCAACAGAACAAAGTAAAAATAGAAGAGAGGTGAAATATAAGCTGGTTTAAGGGGGGGTGGGACAGGTAGAGCTGGATAGAGGGCCAGTGATAGGTGGAGATAACCAAAAGATGTCACAGACAAAAGGACAAAGAGGTGTTGAAGGTGGTGATATTATCTAAGGAATGTGCTAATTAAGGGTAGAAAGCAGGACAAGCAAGGTACAGATAGCCCTAGTGGGGGTGGGGTGGGGTGAAGGGAAGGAATTGAAATAGGCTAAAAGGTAGAGATAAAACAATGGATAAAAATATTGAAGTGTTTATGGCTTTATATTTATGAATGCTCTCCTTATCGTCCCAAATTTGCACTGTGCGTAGTGGGTAGGTAAAATACCTTTTTACCCGTCAACCGCGATGGTGGGTTTTCACGATATAGTATCCCAAACCCACCGCATTGCTTATGCATTCCCAGGAAGCACATAATTTCCACTGCGGGCGGGGTCTCATTGGCCCACCACTGTCACCTCGCTGCTTCATCATGCCAGGCACCACATTTAAAGTACCGCCGCGCTCAGTGTTTCCAGCTCAGGGCAGCAGCAAACAAGACATAGCCCCTAAAGGCAAGAAGACTGCAACCCTCGAGTGCCCTTTGGATGCCGTGGAGGCCTGCTGTGATGTTGTCTACCCTCCACTCTGGCTGCAGGAGGGGCAGCAACATGACCACTCCGGCTTGGTAGGCGATGGCAGTGGTGGTCAGTGCTAATGTTACACAGAAGAGGTTGGCCATCCAATGCAGACAGAGGATGAATGATCTCATCTGTGCAGCCAGCGTGTGGCAACTATCTCATCACTCTAAGCTCACACACTCAAGCCCATCACACATTCACTGGCATCTCACTCACTGCCAACTCAAGGGACATCACCATCCAATCTCACACACACAACCTCACATGTCCATCTGGCCTCATCTCCTCTGGAAACTGCCTCCTCAGCCCTCACCATCTTGCAGCCACTTGCACAAAACAACATGTGCCCCCACACACACCCTGGGTTATCTCCCCTCCCGAGTACAGCTCTCGCCCTGCAGCCTCTTCCCTTGCCTGAGGCCACTTCTCCCCCTTCCCCAAGCAAGACCTTGCCCTGCAGCCATTGAAAAGTCAGCCACATATGGCTGATCTGGTAGGTAGCCGTGAGCCTCCCTAAAAGTGATGTGGTGCTGTCTGTGAAGCCTGGTGCTGATGACTATGAGTGCTGACTGAAGCAAGGTAGTCAAACAAACTTTGAAGTCCTGAGCGAAGTGCAGCCCCACCAAGTGCACGTCGCTTATGTACTGTTGTGAAGCACGTTTTTGTGTTTTCTTGCCTAAGTGGGCGGATGATTCAGCAGGGTGTGGGGAGTGGGGGGCGGGATGAGTCCAGTGGGCTGGCCTTATAACGATATGCTGATGGCCTGCCATTGGCAGGCTGAGTGGACAATCGCAAACTGGTTTCATGCTGTCATGAAACCGATTGCGACGTATTGTCCACTCACGCCACTGAACATGCCCAATGCTGGCGGGCATGGAAAATCCCAGCCTATGATTCCATGGGCTGAATATATCGGGGCACAGCAGTAAATCTGTCCGCTGACCGAAAAGTCATGGCAACCCCACTGTGGCCATTTCCAGTTAACTGCCTGCTTTCAGGGTTCCCATGCCTTTAAAGGCAAATAGCCCGCCTTCAAGATTGTCAACAGCTCTTCAGTTCCAGCAGCGCCACCATGAGCGGTGGCCAATGCTAGGACTGCAGGAGGCCCGGAGCAGCAGCCACAGAGGAGGCCCTGGAAGACAGGTGAGTGTCAGGCCGGTGGGGGGGAAGGGGCATGTTGGGGAGGCAGGGAGGCCTCTCCCTTTGGGGTGACCCTTGCCTCTGCCCACCAGCCACCACCCCCCCAAGTCCACAGGGAGGCCCAGCAGTGTATACCTGGTGGCCTCCCCATCTGGCAATGATTCCCCCCTGCCACTGGCAGAATACTAATGGTGGCAGGATTAGGCTCTTCCATTGCTGACCTCAACCTTTCCTACCCCTGATTTTATTAAGTAGAGTTGAGAAGGCAATGGGCTCCCCATCCTGCGAGACGCTGACCCTCCCCCCATGTCCCGCAGTTTCCCAGCCCAGTCCCGGGGGAGGTATGAAATTCTGCCCTTTGGATGCAATGTACAGGTTCTTATTTGGACTGGAAATCAGGGAGCATGATGTAATCAGACATAATATGAGGCCTGAGAAACACGTGAGCTATATCAATCTGAAGAAATGTTAGTAAATTGTTGTTCTTTTTGCCCAGACAGAGCTTATAGTTATTATACAAAATAACAGTAGAAGGCTCAGACATCAGTTCAGGACTCAAAATTCAGAGAATAGACTATAGGTGACTCAAACTTACTGTATTTTTGACAAGAGTAAAACACAGTAGGATATACCTTGACATGATATGGTTTGAGATGATATAATGATACAACTTTGATTTCAATTTAAATCCTTGTAGACAGATGTAGTAGTACAGGGCTAGGTTAGGCTGGCATTGAGGAGAGATAGCACAATTCTAGTTTAAGCAAATGCTGCAGAAAAGCAGTTAAGCACTGCAGAATGCAGCAAGGGGATTTATTAGTACAACAGTGCAAAGAAACAGCACAGGAGCGGTGTTAGAGAAATGTTACAGAGAAACAGTGCAGGACTATGTTTGGAAACATAGGAATCAGTACAAGGAGACAGTGCAGAGTGGTATTAAAATCCACTTCAGAGAGAATGCATAGCACCATTAGAAATCATCACAGAAATTAGAGGGGCTGGATTAAGAGACACTGCAGAGAAACAATGCAAGGCTGATTTGGAAAACACACCAGAAGGAGTGTGCGAGGCTGGTTTATAAAATGCTGAAGAGAGACAGTGTGAGTTTGGTTTAGGAAATGATGAAGAGACACAGTGTGAGACTGTGTTAGGAAACACTGCAGAGAGGCAGTGTGAGATTTAGGAAACACTGCAGAGAGACAGTGTGAAACTGGGTTAGGAAACACTGCAGAGACACCGTGCGAGACTGGGTAAGGAAACACTACAGAGAAACAGTGCAGGACTGGGTTAGGAAACACTGCAGAGAGATGGTGCGGGGCTGGGTTAGGAAATACTGCAGAGAGACAGTGTGAGAGTGGGTTAGGAAACACTGCAGAGAGGCAGTGTGAGACTGGATTAGGAAACACTGCAGAGAGGCAGTGTGAGACTGGATTAGGAAACACTGCAGAGAGGCAGTGTGAGAGTGGGCTAGAAAACACTGCAGAGAGACAATGTGAGAGTGGGCTAGAAAACACTGCAGAGAGACAGTGGACTGGATTAGGAAACAGTACAGAGAGACAGTGTGAGACTGGGCTAGAAAACACTGCAGAGAGACAGTGTGAGACTGGCTTAGGAAACAGTACAGAGAGACCGTGCGAGACTTGGTTTGGAAACACTGCAGAGAGACTGTGCGAAACTGGGCTAGAAAACACTGCAGAAAGACAGTGGACTGGATTAGGAAACACTGCAGAGAGGTAGTGGACTGGGATATGAATCACTACAGAGAAACAATGCGAGACTGGATTAGGAAATACTGCAGAGAGACAGTGTGGGGCTGGGTTAGGAAACACTGCAGAGAGACAGTGCGGGGCTGCGTTAGGAAACGCTGCAGAGAGACAGTGCAAGACTGGGCTAGGAAATACTGCAGAGAGACAGTGCAAGACTGGGTTAGGAAACACTGCAGAGAGACAGTGCAAGACTGGGCTAGGAAATACTGCAGAGAGACAGTGCGGGGCTGCATTAGAAAATACTGCAGAGAGACAGTGTGAAACTCGGTTATGAAACACTGCAGAGAGACAGTGCAAGACTGGGCTAGGAAATACTGCAGAGACACAGTGCGGGGCTGCGTTAGGAAATGCTGCAGAGAGACAGTGTGAGACTGGATTAGGAAACACTGTGAAGAGACAGTGTGAGACTGGATTAGGAAACACTGTGGAGAGACAGTGTGAGACTGGATTAGGAAACACTGTGGAGAGACAGTGTCAGACTGTGTTCGGAAACACAGTGGAGCGATGGCATGAGACTGGATTAGGAAACACTGCAGAGAGACAGTGTGAGACTGGATTAGGAGACACTGTGGAGAGACAGTGTGAGACTGGATTAGGAAACACTGCAGAGTGACCGTGTGAGACTGGATTAGGAATTGGTAATAATTATGGTTTTATTTAGTGTGTAATGTACATTTAAGAATAGCTCTTGTTTGGATAGATCACATGATCTGTAGTAACCAATAGGTGAGTAGCACGGGCTACCTCAGCAGACAGTGTAGTGATAGAGTTGGAGTTGAAGGCACGCGTATAGTTGCTGCTGAGCATATTGTAAGTAAACTTTATGTTTCCACTTAAGAAATGCCTGCAGATCAACTCTAACACTAACAGTACAACTCGGCCACCCTTAGAATTAACTGGCGACGAGGATAGGATAGGATTGAACAGAAGAAATCAAGTTACAAAGAAATCTGCACTGTACCTCACCCAGAAATTGTGAGTAGCAAGCTCCATTAGAATTGAAGAAGTTATCCTCTCTCAGCATGCCACTATTTGGGAGAATTGATCCTTTTGAACCAGCCACAGATGATTGGCTTCAATACATAGAACTCTTTCCAAGTGAAGAAGATTACGGGGGAAGAGAAGAGGTGCGCGATCCTCTTGAGTACGTGTGGGAACAAAACCTATGGTTTGATTCGAGGTTTGACGGCACCCAGTGCCCCAATTCAAAGAATTTTGATGAATTGGTGGACCTCGTGAAGGGTCACTTTCAACTTAAGCCCTCAGTCATGATGCAGAGGTTCAGGTTTAATTCACAAAATAGAGCCCCGAGTGAGACAATGACATGCTACATGGTAAATTTGAAGCAGCTAATAGATCGTTTAGTGTGTTGTGTGAAAGAGGACACTATTCAGGAAAGGTTATTGTCTGAAGTAAATCTGGATTTCAAGAAGGCGCTAGAGATAGCACTGGCCATGGAAAGCACTGTAAGAGATTCAAAAACAACACTGGGTGCACAAAATGGCACCATCCTCCACATTGGGTGGGAACCTCAAGTGTAGGTGGCACGAAAAAGTGAAACTCAGCCAAGAAGTGGGAAACAGTCCCAACTAGCCGAAGAATAAAGAAAAATAACTTAGCAGACAGATCGAATAATAATTTGAATAGAGGTGGAAACAATCAGTCTTTTAGTGACTGGCAGCTTAAAGAAATTGAATGCTACTATTGTCACAGAAATGGACATATGATGAGGCAATGCAAAGAAAGATTCAAGCAGGCTTGTAAACAAAAGAAGAAGCCCAAAAAAATCTACAATGGAGAAGAGCCTGAAACAACAAATGCTGACATTCGTTCATTGTTTAATCTGAAAGTTGGAAAGACAGGATCAATATTTTCACAGTGAAAGTAAATGGCAAACCTGTTAAAATGGAAGTACACACAGGAGCTTCCACTGCAGTAATTGGGGAGCATACCTTCAGATATTTGAATAATGCTGAACATCAATTAAGTTTTGAACAAACAGCTGCCAAGCTAAAAACATGTATGGGTGAAGACAATAAAATAAAAGGCATAAGCAGAGTAAGAGTCCATTATTGAAGCCAATCAACAGAGCTACCCATGATGGTGGTAGCAGGTGAAGGGCCAAGCCTCCTGGGACAAAATTGGTTACATAAAAACATAAGAACTAGGAGCAGGAGTAGGCCATTCAGCCCCTCGAGCCTGCCCCACCATTCAATACGATCATGGCTGATCTAATTTCGGCCTCAACTCCAATTTCCTGCCCTCTCCCCATAACCTTTCAACCCGTTACTAATTAAAAATCTGTCTATCTCCTCCTTAAATTTATTCAGCATCCCGGCATCCACTGCACTCTGAGGTAACGAATTCAATAGATTCACGACCCTTTGAGAAAAGTAATTCCTCCTCATCTCTGATTTAAATTAAGTAGGGAAAATCCCAAGATATTCTATAAGTATATCAATGGGAAGAGGATAACCAGGGAAAGAGTAGGGCACATAAGGGACCAAGGGAGCAATCTATTGGTGGAGCCAGAGGACATTGCTAGAATGTTGAATGAATACTCCACATCCATCTTCACCCAAGAGAATGAGGATGAAGGTATCGAACTCGGGGAGAGAGACTGCAAGGTTCTTAAGCAAAATGATATAGGGAATGACAAGGTATTGGAGGTTTTGGCAGGCTTAAGAGTGGACAAATCTCCAGGTCTGGATGATTTTTGTCCCAGACTGCTGAGGGAGGCAAGGAGATCGCAGGGGCTCTGACCCAAATTTTTAATTCCTCTCTGGCCACGGGGGAGGTGCTAGAGGATTCGAGAACAGCTAATGTGGTTCCGTTATTTAAGAAGGGTTATAGAGGTAAGCCAGGGAACTACAGGACAGTGAGTCTCACATCAGTGGTAGGGAAACTATTGGAGAAAATTCTGAAGGAGAGAATCTATCTCCACTTGGAGAGGCAAGGGTTGATCAGGGATAGTCAGCATGGCTTTGTCAGAGGGAAGTCATGCCTAACAAATTTGATTGAATTTTTAGAGGAGGTAGCCAGGTGTGTAGATGAGGGTAGTGCAGTTGATGTAGTCTATATGGATTTCAGCAAAGCCTTTGACAAGGTCCCACATGGGAGACTTATAAAGAAGGCAAATGCACATGGGATACAGGGTAATTTGATAAGGTGGATTCAAATTTGGCTTAGTTGTAGGAGGCAGAGGGTGATGACAGAAGAATGCTTTAGTGACTGGAAGCCAGTGTCCAGTGGCGTACCACAGGGATCTGTGCTGGGTCCTCTACTATTTGTCATTTATATAAGCGACATAGATGACATGTGGGGGGTAGGATTAGTAAGTTTGCGGATGACACAAAGATTGGCTGGGTGGTTAATAGTGAGGTTGAGTGTCTTGGGCTACAGGAAGATATAGATGGGATGGTCAAATGGGCAGATAAGTGGCAGATGGAATTTAACCCTGAAAAGTGTGAGGTGATACACTTTGGAAGGAGTAATTTGACAAGGAAGTATTCAATAAATGGCAAGACACTAGGAAGTTCTGAGGAACAAAGGGACCTTGGCATGTGTGTCCATAGATCTCTGAAGGCGGAGGGGCATGTTAATGGGGTGGTGAAAAAGGCATATGGGACACTTGCCTTTATCAATCGAGGCATAGATTACAAAAGTGGGGAGGTCATGTTGGAGTTGTATAGAACCTTGGTGAGGCCACAGCTAGAGTACTGTGTGCCGTTCTGGTCGCCACATTATAGGAAGGATGTGATTGCACTGGAGGGGGTACAGAGGAGATTCACCAGGATGTTGCCTGGGATGAAACATTTAAGTTATGAAGAGAGGTTGGATAGACTTGGGTTGTTTTCGTTGGAGCAGAAAAGACTGAGGGGCGACCTGATCGAGGTGTACAAGATTATGAGGGGCATGGACAGGGTGGTTAGGGAGCATCTGTTCCCCTTAGTTGAAGGGTCAATCACGAGGGGACATAAGTTCAAGGTGAGGGGCAGGAGGTTTTGGGGGGATATGAGGAAAACCTTTTTTACCCAGAGGGTGGTGATGGTCTGGAATGCACTGCCTGGGAGGGTGGTGGAGGTGGGTTTCCTCACATCTTTTAAAAAGTACCTGGATGAGCACTTGGCACGTAATATCATTCAAGGCTATGGGCCAAGTGCTGGTAAATGGGATTTGGTAGGTAGGTCAGGTGTTTCTCACGTGTCGGTGCAGACTCGATGGGCCGAAGGGCCTCTTCTGCACTGTGTGATTCTGTGATCCTGTGATGTTGAAATCTACTACCCCTTAGCCTAAAACTATGGCCTCTCGTTCTAGAATGCCCACAAGAGGAAACATCCGCTCCATGTCTACCTTGTCTATTCCCTTTAGCATCTTATATACATCAATTAGATCTCCTCTCATCCTTCTAAACTCTAGTGAGTATAGGCCTAAACTGCTCAATCTCTCCTCATAAGACAAGCCCCGCATCTCTGGAATCAATCTAGTTAACCTCCTCTGAATCGCCTCCAATGAAACTACATCCTTCCTCAAGTAAGGGGACCAAAACTGTGTAAAGGAGATTAAGTTGGAATGGTCTGAAATTTTCCAGCTGAGAGCAAGTAGGCTACCAGAGCTGCTTAGAAAGTTGGCCTTTGTCTTCAAGGATGAACCGGGGAAAATCCAGGGCCCGCTGACCAAGACTTATGTGGATCTGGAGTCAACCCCTTGCTTCATGAAGGCGAGACCGGTGCCATACATACTGCAAGAAAACGTCGACACAGAGCTGGACAGGCTAGAGAAATTGGGCATTATACAACCTGTTCAGTTCTCAGAATGGGCAGCACCCATAATCTCCATCCTTAAACCCAACCAAAACGTCCGAATTTGTGGGATCTACAAACTGACGGTTAATAAGGTAGCCAAGCTGGATAGGCACCCCATTCCAAAAATTGAAGACTTGTCTGCCAAGCTGGCAGGTGGGACATCTTACACAAAACTTGACATGAGACATGCTTATCAACAACTAGAATTGGATATTGACTCCTGGGAATTGGTCAGAATTAATATACACAAAGGGTTGTACCAACATACACAATTGCCTTTTGGTGTCTCCCCAGCTTGTGTAATCTTTCAGAGAACAATGAAAAGCTTATTGCAGAGACTGCCCCAGGTTGTAGTCTATTTAAATGATGTAT
Organism: Cetorhinus maximus; assembly: GCF_964194155.1. Classification (NCBI taxonomy): domain Eukaryota; kingdom Metazoa; phylum Chordata; class Chondrichthyes; order Lamniformes; family Cetorhinidae; genus Cetorhinus; species Cetorhinus maximus. The sequence goes on from NC_135888.1 coordinate 123,011,190, forward strand.
TGGTGACAGGCTTCATTGAAAAAGAGCATTTGGCAAACTTAGAAGAAGTCTTAAAAATGTTTCTTGCAAGCTGGAGTGCATCTAAAAAAAGAAAAGTGCACATTCCAAGCGAGGGAGGTAATCTATTTGGGTCACCGGATAGATTCACAGGGCCTCCACCCAGTTGAGGAGAAAGTGAGAGCCATAAGAGAGGCACCTGCGCCAAAAATCTGCCTCAGAGCTCAAATCGCTCCTTTGAATGATCAACTATTATGGGTGGTTCTTACCCAATCTGTCTACAGTGCTGGCCCCCCTGCATTCTCTACTCAAAAGAACCAACATTGGTCTTGGGAGGTGCCCCAGAAAGAAGCTTTCATAAAGGTGAAACAATTGTTACACTCGTCCAATCCATTAGTGCATTATAACCAGACGAAAGAATTGGTGCTGACATGTGACACATCTCCCTATGGAGTGGGAGCAGTGCTATCTCATCAGATGGACGACGGCACAGAATGGCCAATAGGTCATGCATCATGGACACTCACCACAGCAGAAAAGGGATACTCACAGATAGAAAAAAGGCCTGTCCATCATCTTTGGTGTCAAGAAATTTCACCAGTACGTACACGGCCATCATTTTACAATCATTTCAGATCACAGACCACTGCTACGGTTGTTTAGTGAGGGAAAGGCTATACCACCCACAGCTTCAGTAAGAATACAATGATGGGCCTTAATTCTGGCAGCATACGAATCTGCTTTCCTACATAGGCCTGGCAGTCAAACCGCAAACACTGATGCCCTTAGCCGTTTGCCTCTACAAGAAAATGACGGCCACATCCCAGTTCCACAGGAACTTGTTTTACTGTTAAATTTCTTAGATTCAATGTGAAACTGGGTTAGGAAACACTGCAGAGAGACAGTGTGAGACTGGGTTAGGAAACACTGGGGAGAGACAGTGTGAGACTGCATTAGGAAACACTGCAGAGAATCAGTGTGAGACTGGATTAGGAAACACTGTGGAGAGACAGTGCAGAGCTGGGTTTGGAAACACTGCAGAGAGAATGTGCAGGACTGGAAGAGGAAACACTGCAGAGAGACAGTGTGGGACTGGATTAGGAAACACTGCAGAGAGACAGTGTGAGACTGGATTAGGAAACACTGCAGAGAGACAGTGTGAGACCGGGTTAGGAAACACTGCAGAGAGACAGTGTGAGACTGGATTAGGAAACACTGCAGAGAGACAGTGCGAGACTGGATTAGGAAACACTGCAGAGAGACAGTGTGAGACTGGGTTAGGAAACACTGCAGAGAGACAGTGTGAGACTGGGTTAGGAAACACTGCAGAGAGAATGTGCAGGACTGGATTAGGAAACACTGCAGAGAGACAGTGTGAGACTGGGTTAGGAAACACTGCAGAGAGAATGTGCAGGACTGGATTAGGAAACACTGCAGAGAGACAGTGTGAGACTGGGTTAGGAAACACTGCAGAGAGAATGTGCAGGACTGGATTAGGAAACACTGCAGAGTGACAGTGTGAGACTGGATTAGGAAACACTGCAGAGAGACAGTGTGAGACTGGATTAGGAATCACTGCAGAGTGACAGTGCGAGACTGGATTAGGAAACACTGCAGAGAGACAGTGTGAGACTGGATTAGGAAACACTGCAGAGAGACAGTGTGAAACTGGGTTATGACACTGCAGAGAGACAATGTGAGACTGGATTAGGAAACACTGCAGAGAGACAGTGTGAGACTGGATTAGGAAACACTGCAGAGAGACAGTGTGAGACTGGATTAGGAAACACTGCAGAGAGACAGTGTGAGACTGGATTAGGAAACACTGCAGAGAGACAGTGTGAAACTGGGTTATGACACTGCAGAGAGACAATGTGAGACTGGATTAGGAAACACTGCAGAGTGACAGTGTGAGACTGGATTAGGAAACACTGCAGAGTGACAGTGTGAGACTGGGTTTGGAAACACTGCAGAGAGACAGTGTGAGACTGGGTTAGGAAACACTGCAGAGAGACAGTGTGAGACTGGATTAGGAAACACTGCAGAGAGACAGTGTGAGACTGGATTAGGAAACACTGCAGAGAGACAGTGTGAGACTGGATTAGGAAACACTGCAGAGAGACAGTGTGAAACTGGGTTATGACACTGCAGAGAGACAATGTGAGACTGGATTAGGAAACACTGCAGAGTGACAGTGTGAGACTGGATTAGGAAACACTGCAGAGAGACAGTGTGAGACTGGATTAGGAAACACTGCAGAGAGACAGTGTGAGACTGGATTAGGAAACACTGCAGAGAGACAGTGTGAAACTGGGTTATGACACTGCAGAGAGACAATGTGAGACTGGATTAGGAAACACTGCAGAGTGACAGTGTGAGACTGGATTAGGAAACACTGCAGAGTGACAGTGTGAGACTGGGTTTGGAAACACTGCAGAGAGACAGTGTGAGACTGGGTTAGGAAACACTGCAGAGAGACAGTGTGAGACTGGATTAGGAAACACTGCAGAGAGACAGTGTGAGACTGGATTAGGAAACACTGCAGAGAGGCAGTGTGAGACTGGATTAGGAAACACTGCAGAGAGACAGTGTGAGACTGGATTAGGAAACACTGCAGAGAGACAGTGTGAGACCGGGTTAGGAAACACTGCAGAGAGACAGTGTGAGACTGGATTAAGAAACACTGCAGAGAGACAGTGCAGAGCTGGGTTTGGAAACACTGCAGAGAGACAGTGTGAGACTGGATTAGGAAACACTGCGGAGAGACTCTGCAGAGCTGGGTTGTTCACCTTTGACAAATTGTTACACACAAAATATGTGAGCCATATGTACTCATGGTTCTTGGGTTTCCTTTGCTAGATTTAAGGTCAACACACGGCACTTGGAATTTGGCCAGGCTGACCTGTGTGTTCCTTCATCTCCTGAGCCTAGCTTGCTTGCTGCATACATTGCTACATTGCTACCTCTCATCAAGATTGCTTGAACTTAACTGGATTGTTTAGAAAATCTGCCTGTTCTTTACTTACAGCCTGATAGTCTCTTACCTTCTATTTTACAAATTGCTAAGAGATTAGCCTCCATTTTATGCACTATGAGGGTAAGTTTGACTTGGGCAATATTGAGTTGGATTTTATGGGCCCCCGCCAGGCATGTTATTGCAGGGGACATATCTAGCCCACCATCTTCCTACCCAGCCCCGAGCTCACCCTCATAATATGCTAGGTGGGCAGGTGCCGAAATTGGCGGCCTGCCCACAATATGTAAATAATTAATTAAAATGACCTGGAAATACGTCGCCCGCAGCATAATACTGCTGGCCTGGCATATGGTGGGAGTGGGCAGGCCATTTTTTATGGCCTACATGATAAAAAGTGGGAAGGAAGGGGGTCACCTCACTTGCGGATGCCCTCTGTGCATCAGGGGCACTCCCTCCAAGATTTCACTCCCCCAATCCTTCTGTGCTACCTGTTGTCCAAAACCTAGCCCCCCCCCACCTCCTCCTTCCCCTCCCTGGGTTCTGGGTCCTCTCCCTGCCCTAAAGCCCCTTGGGTTTAGCTTTCTGGGGCAGCCATCCATCTACCTCGTGCTCCTTCTTGCAGTCCCGGCAGTGCCCACTGCTGAGACTGCTGAAGCTGCCGGCCAATCAGAAATAATAGTAGGAAATGTTGGAAAAACTCAACAGGTCTGGCAGCAACAGTGGAGAGAGAAACTGAGTTAACGCTTCGAACCCAACATGAATTTTCTTCGGAATCAGATTGGCTGGTAGCTCCCGAGGGTGGGACTTCCTCCCACTGAAGGGCCGAACCCCACTCTCAACCTCTTAGCCCACCTACAGTGTGTTGTGGCTGATGAGCAGGCTTCTTCCAAGTGTGTTGATTTCTGGCCAACTTCCCTTCAGGGGCATTGGGGGAAGTGGGCAGTTCACCCCACCGCCCCCCCGGTGAAATGCAGCCCATTGACTTGGCCATTGGCCATACATCTCTCCTAATTTGCTGTTCCGTGAAGTCAATACAAACGAAAATTGACACTACCATCCAAATTCCACATTTGCCAAACCCCTACCCCATTCTCCTTGAAACTATTTATATGTTGCCAGTCCAACAGCAGTGTCCTCTCCCAAGCCAACCTGTGCAGCATCGAGGTGCGAATTGCTCAAAACCAGCTCCGCTGGGTGGGACAGGTCACTCGTGCACCTGACACCAAACTACTGAAGTAACTGTTCTACTCAGAACTCAGTCACAGCTGGAGACCTCTGGAGGACAGCAGAATTGCTTTAGGGATATCCTCAAAGCATCCCTAAAAGAGATCAAACACCCCTGCTGACTCATTGGAGTCCCTGGCTTGTGACCAAAATGAAGAAGGGTTACTTGGGAAGGCACTAAACACCGAGACTTAGTCAGGAGTGCTCAAATCAGGCAATGATGTAGAGGTATTGTCGTTGGACTAGTAATCCAGAGACCCAGGGTAATGCTCTGGGGACCCACGTTCGAATCCCATGGCAGATGGTGAAATTTGAATCCGGTTAAAAAATCTGTAATTAAAACTCTCATGATGACCATGAAACCATTGTTCAAATTGTAAATACCCATCTGGTTCACTAATGCCCTTTAGTGATGGAAATCTGCTGTCCTTACCTGGTCTGGCCTACATGTGACTCCTAGTCACAGCAATTTGGTTGACTCTTTAACGCCCTCTGGGCCTAGCCACTCAGTGTCAAAGGAATGAAACCGGACAGACCACCCAGCATTGACCTAGACACAGGAAATGACAATGGCAAACTCAGCCCTGTCGACACTGAAAAGTCATACTCATGGAATCATTCCTTACTGACAATGTCCCAGACACCATCATCACCATCCTTGGGTATGCCCTACCCCACCAATAGAACAGAGGAAGCGCTGAGGATGGCAAAGGTGCAGAATGTACTCTGGGTTGGGGATGTCAATGACCATCACTAAGATCTCAGTAGTACCCCTAATGGCTGAGCTAGTCGAGTCCTAAAGGACATAGCGGCTAGATTGGGTTTGTGGCAGATGTTGAGAGAACCAACAAGAGGGAAAAACATACCTGACCTTATCCTCACAATCCTGCCTGCTGCAGATGCACCTGTCAATGACAGCATTGGAAGGAGTAACCACCACAAGGTCCTTGTGGAGGCAAAGTCCCGTCTTCACATTGAGAATACTCTCCATTGTGCTGTGTCGCACTACCACCGTGGTAAATTTTGAACAGATTTCAAACAGATCTAGCAACTCAAGACTGGGCAACCATGAGGTACTGTGGGCCATCAGCAGCAGCAGAATTGTACTTGAACACAATCTGTAACCTCATGGCCTGGCATATCCCCAACTCTACCATTGCCACCAAGCAAGGGGATCAACCCTGGTTCAATGAAGAGTGCTGGAGGGCATGCCAGGAGCAACACCAGGAGTCAACCTGGTGAAGGTATAACACAGGACTACTTGTATGCTAAACAGCATAAGCAGCAAGTGATAGACAGAGCTAAGTGATTCCACAACCAGTGGATCAGATCTAAGCTCTACAGTCCTGCTACATCCAGCGTGAATGGTGGGGGACAATTAAACAACTCACTGGAGGAGGAGTCAACACAAATATCCCCATCTTCAATAATGGAGGAGCCCAGCATGCCAGTGCAAAAGGTAAGGCTGAAGCATTTGCTAAAATCTTCAGCCAGAAATGCCTAGTGGATGATCCATCTTGGCCTCCTCCAGAGGTCCCCAGAATCACAGGTGCCAGTCTTCGGCCAACTCGATTCACTCTATATGATACCAGGAAACGGCTGAAAGCAATAAATGCTGTAAACCCTATGGGCCCTGACAGTATTCTGGCAATAGTGCTGAAGACTTGTGCTCCAGAACTTGTTGCGCCCCTAGCCAAGCTGTTCCAGTACAGCCACAACACTGACGCCTACCCGACTATGTGGAAAATTGCCCAGGTATGTCCTGTACACAAAAAGCAGGACAAATCCAACCTGGCCAATTACTGCACCATCAGTCTACCCTCAATCTTCAGTGAATTGATAGAAGGGGTCATCGACAGTGCTATCAAGTGGCATTTGCTTAGAAATAACCTGCTCACTGATGCTCAGTTTGGGTTCCGCCAGGATCACTCAGCTCCTGACCTCATTACAGCCTTGGTTCAAACATGGACATAAGAACTGAACTCCAGAGATGAGGTGAGAGTGACTGCCCTTGGCATCAAGGCAGCATTTGACTGAGTGTGGCATTAAGGAGCCCTAGCAAAACTGGAGTCAATGGAATCAGGGGAAAACTCTCTCACTGGTTGGAGTCATACCTAGCACAAAGGCAGATGGTTGTGGTTGTTGGAGGTCAGTCACCCTCAGCTCTAGAATATCACTACGGGAGCTCCTCAATGTAGCGTCCTCGGCCCAACCATCTTCAGCTGCTTCATCAATGACCTTCTTTCCATCATAAGGTCAGAAGTGGGGATGTTCACCGATGATTGCATAAGGGAATTCACCAATACCATCTCCCTCCTCTAGTGGGCCTTTTGTGACACCCGGTGTAAGGGTGTAAGATCCATGAGAGTTCCCTGGGAAATGAGCACAGACTTGCAGGATTCATTTCCTGTGGTAATAAACCAGCTGCACATTGATTGAATGAAACCCCTTTCAGGGGTTTATGATTGCTGCTGGCTGTTCCGAGGGGGCTTTCAGCTCCACATGCGTGCAATCAATTACCCCTTGTACTTGGGGAGATCCAGCTAGGGAGCTAAATCCAACAGCTCTAGCTGCCTGGCTATCAGGATCTGTGATGAATCACACAAAACCATCAGCCCTTTTGAACATGGCATTGGTGAACTCCCTTATGCATCTTGTGTGGTAGAATGGGAGGTGCCACACATGTTCCCTGTGGAGCCCCCTGCAACAACTCATTTACATAGAAATTCAAGGCTGCAATGATTTTTCAGACTAATGGCATAGGATTGCATTCCATTCTACAGGGCCGTAGGTCTTCCTGCAGAAGCTGACATAGGTCAGTGACTGACTGCCATCACATCCTCAACCATCTCTGACATTGCTCTCTGGTATTTGCAGCTGGTTACTCCACAGACAGCACATTCGGTCACAAGCCACAGCTCATTGTCACAATGGCCCCTGGTTGCCAGCATCCTGAGCTGCCTGACTCTCTGCCGCTGTAGAGTAAAGGTTTAACATCAGGAGCACTTTACACCGATGTAACTATGATGCAATGTCACATGACCAAGAGACTGAGATCTGGTGGGAAGCAGAAGTACAACGTCATGCAGAGTACTGGGATGTACATAGATCTGTAAATAAACAAGAATGGCCAATAAATGTAAATAAACAAGAATAGCCTACAGTGGCCTTTCTTGACTTGGTCACCTCTTCGAGCTGTCACAGCTATGTTCCTTGACATTCCCACTCTGATACTGGAGCTGCACCCTCTTTCAGTCACCTTTGAGCTCCCTTCCATCACCCTCGCGCTTCCTCCATCACACTATTTATCCCTGCCTTCTGTGACACTCAAACCACCTACCATCAACCTTGATCAATTGTCTGTCAACCGAGAGTTGCCCTGCATCTCCAATGAACTTTCCCCAGGACCCTGGACATGCCCCATCACCCTGGACACGGTCCCTATCACCCTGGACCTGCCCCCATCACCCTTGATTTCCCAACCGTTATCCTCAACCCTCATCTATCACACTTCACTTGCCCTTGGTTACCCTCACAATTGACCTGCCCTCAATCACCCTTGATCTTCCCTCTGGCCTTCCCCCTATTATCCAGCTCCCTCGCACTGTTCCCCACAACCTTTCTTAGGGCCGCCATTAATCGACCACCCTCCCACATACAGCCATGCCTCTACCTGCCTGGACAGCCAACACCACAGCTCATACTTCTCACCCCTGGCCCAACAAAGTTCTCCACACAAGAAAAGCAGCTCCTACTCACCCCAAATCCACCAGGAAATCTACCTCACCTACTGTACGTCGCCTTTTAACTAGTCATGAATCTGAAGGTATGTTTTTCTTGTTTGTTGCCAACTTAATCACACAAAGTACAATTTAATCTGATGACTAGCATGCATGGCATGCTAATGCATTAAAACTGGGTTTGCACCCCTTAGAGTTGGGAGAGAGGATCCACCGTAAATTCACTAACTTACTTCCCAATTTTCATCCCAGTGTCAGGAAGCTGACGTTTCACCTCCTACACAATTAAGTGCCCCCGCCTGCCTCATTTCCCGCTCCTGGTCGCATCGCTCAATTCTGCCCCCACCCACCCTCGTTGTATGTTTTTACCAGAAGTGAATAAGGTTGCAAATATTTTGGCTGGATATCAGATTTAATGGGCTGGTCTGGTGCTAAATTGTGTGGGTGTGCCCTTTAAAACCATAATAGTGAACACCCTGAGTCTGATACATCAAGCCACTGAGTTGTTGCTGTCTTAGGGAAAGGGGAAATCAGTGGATGAGTCACATCCGTCTTTGCAGCTGGTAGTTTTCTAGGATCAACCTGCTCATCTTTCCATAGTCACGAGAGGTGCCAAACTCAATGTGACTAGAACTGGGGGGGGGACCTTAAAAAAAGACAAGGAACCCAAGAGAGAATGAAAACAGATATCAGATTCCACATGAATTCAGTGCACTCTTTCCCTCTCCCTTCAAACGGAGATTTGAAGATTGCCATAAAAGTCTAAAACTGGCAGTTTTTATGAGAAGTGGGTAAAGGAACCTTGCAGTTCCTTCAAACGATTGCCTGGAATCTCTGCGGAGGCATTCCTGCCGTTTCTTTGTAGGGAATCGATGGAAGTCCTGAAGAAGTGGCACAAACAGTCATTCACATTGTTACTGCCGCGTTTCTCACCGAAGTTATGTTGGAAATTGGGGGACGAAGCAGAAATTCTATCCCTACAAGTGCTCAGGAAATCACAAAGTCAGAATTTTAAAAAATCTTTTATTATTTTTCCTTTCCCTTCCCATTCCCAAATATATTGGGCTAATTTTTCCCAGATTTGCATTGGGGGTACTTTTATTCTCCAAGCATAAGACACCTGAAGTAACAGATACCCATTAATTTAGATCACTGCATTACTTCCATCAACCCCTCCCTACCCCCACGCTCCCCCCCACCCCAACTCCACACCTCCCTACCCCTACTCCTTTGCTCTAGGATTTTGGGGTTTCAGCAAAGCAGCCTGTAGTAATTATGGTTTTATTTAGTGTGTAGTGCACCTTTAAGAATAATAAGGAAGATCACATGATCTTTAGTAACCAATAGGAGAGTAGCACGGGCTACCTCAGTCGTCAGTAGTGTAGAGATGGAATTGGAGGCAAAAGCAGTTGCTGCTGTGTACTTTATAAGTTATCTTAATGTTTCCACCCAAGAAGTCAACTCTATCAGTAGTACCAACTCAGCCACCGCTCACAACACAGCTGTAAACAAAAGCCAAAGACAGACATGGGATTTCCCAAGCCTCCTGTCTCAGTTTCCTTTATCTTCAACAGGAAGTCTACCTGTCGTACGGTCACTAGAAGAAGCCGTCATTAGGCCTTAGTTCTGAGGCCTGAGCCCCACCCCAATTAGAATATCTAAGATGGCCAGGCAGAGAGGTAAGGGAGGTCTAAGGCAACCTAGGAAGGTAGCCTTAAGTCTCCAGAATCTCCTGTGTTCCTGGAGGCCTTCTTTATTCATGGGATTCTGGAATCTTTGACCAACATCTTGGGGAATCAAAATTCACAAGTCTGCCCATTTCTCAATGCAAAGCATAGGCCGGCCAGTGGCATTAAATATCTGGAGTGTGCACCCTACCTGATCACAGGCACACTGATGCAAATGATATGATCCTTACTAATAGCTGATTTGTGATCTGACACTGCAGAGTGCCTTCTCACAGGTTTAGTCAGGAAGTCACATGCCAAAAAATGTGGATAAAAAATAATTATAATTGTAAAGGGTAGAGAAGCTTTTTCTGAAAAAAAAAATGCTAAACAAAAATTGGTAGAAGGCCTGGAAAAAGATGCAAGTAACAGATTTGCAGCAAATGAATGTATTTACTCTCTGCAACATTGCTGCACAAACACCCTGGCAACTTTTCCCTCTAGATTCTGTTGTCCTTCCACACAAATGAATGAATAGTTGTTTAACATATTTCTAATTAAGCATTTTGTTCTGATAGACCTGTCACTCCCTTTGTTATATTCACCATAATTGAAATTAATGTAATTGATTGATGTTGCAATACACAGGCTCAGTGCAGAGTTTTTCAATTTCCATTAACTTTCACAGCTAAAAGGTCATATTTCACAAAGGCAAGGAAAATGACCACGTGATATTTACCACATTCAACCACTGTGGAAATTACAGACATATCATGGAACATTAAACTATTCTCTCATCCACTAAAGTTATTGCTTGCTGTGATTGTGAGATGCTTGACTCCTTTGAATACTGAATGAGAACTTGTGCACAAAAAAGGAGCTAAATTTTGTTGGGGGGAGGGATATGGGGGGGCTGGTGGTGGGAAGGGTGGCGGTGGGGAAACAGATGGCACGCACCCCCGGAAACCACATTGGCATGGAGCCAACCGCTTGGCGCCAACAAGACCAGCAGCAATAAAGCACTGTGGGGCTTGTTAACGAGGGCCGAGTGGGACTTGTACCCCTCAGTGGGGCGGAAGAGCCGCCCCCTGGAGCTGTCAGACAATCGGATTGGCCGGCGGCTGCATCAGCCCTGGCAGCGCCACCAAGGCGTCAGTGGCAGATGCTGGGACTGCAGATTTGGAGTGGAGCCCAAGGCCTAGGGATCCCTGGAGCAGGTAATTCCGGGGACTTGGGCTGGGAGGGTTTGGGATCATTAGGAAGAGGGGCAGTGTTGGGGGGGAAGTAAGTTTAAGAGATGGAGCAGTTAGGAAAGGAAGGGGGGGGGTCAGTCCAAAGAGGGACATCCCACGAATGGCAAAAGGTGGCCCCTGAAGTGCGATTCCCCCCTTTTTTTCCTGCCTTTTAACTATTTCAGTTTAAAAATCGGGCTTCCCGTTCCCGTCCTGCTACCCACGCCAAATGTATTATGCTGTGGGCAGTGTATTATTGGGGTTAATAGGCTTGATAACAAGCCTGATTGACCTTTAATTGCTCATTTTAATATGGTGGGTGGGCTGTGATTTTGGAATGGGGGTTATGGGGATGAGCTCCGGGTGGGCGCAAAGGTGGTGGGATGGGTGCCCACCCCATTTAATGTGCCCACCCCCCCACCCTCGCAGGAAACATGCCCACTGGGGACACACAAAATTCAGCCCTAGAAATGAGAACTGATTTTAATCTGGCAATCAGCACCATCCATGTTAGCAGCCTTCAGATTGTAAGGTTAATCGTCTCCGTGAGAATTTCCTCTGGGCCCCTCACTATTGGCAGCTGTAAGTTTGGGAGAAGATTGGCGGAAATCCTGGACAAACTGTGTAAACAGGAGAGGTTCTGTTATGTCTTTTGGGGGAGAGTTTTCTCCTCTTCGGGGGGGTTGGTTGGGAGCGGGCGTGGGCGGGCGCACAGCCAATCACTGCCCATGATCAGCTGCGCGCCGCCATTTTATGTGGGTGGACCAATTAAGGCCCACCCAGCGTGTTGTGCACTTAGAAGCGCTGAGCGCTCCCTGTGCGGACGGGGGAGGAGGGGGAAGTAGGCTGAGTCATGCGTGCGAACGAGCGCAGAAGTCTCCCTGAGGCACAGAGCTGCCTCAGGGAGATCAGTTTGAGTTTGAAAAATTTTAGTAAAGAAGAAAAAAAAATTTAGGGCAAGTCCCCTCATGCGAAAGTGTCACCCGAGCTGGGACATGTCTATGAATTTTAATGAAAATCTTTATTTCACTTAGAAATCATTCATGAAACCTCATCCCGCCCATGGGTGAGGTTTCATGAAAAATGTGAAGGCCGCTTGGGCTCTTCGCCTGCCCACCAACAGGAAGATTGGACGGGCAGCTCTGTTAAGTGATTTGATTAGTTGTTAAATGGCCTTAATAGGCCTTTGACAGTTTGGCGGACGTGCCGGGGACTCCGGTGTCGCCCACCAAACTGAAAACCAGAATGATGCGCGGTAAGGTCAGGGCGCATGTCCTGCCCCCGCCCCCACTCACCAACCCGAAGATTCTGGCCTTGGCTCCCAGAATTCTAAATAATCACACTTCAGGCTCAAAGGTGCTGAAGCTTCATTGAGTGTATTTCTTGTTGCCCTGTATTGTGACTGGTGGACTGATACATTGTTACTCAGCACCTGACTGCAGTGCAACAGTGAATATGGCACCTCGGGATATATATTCACATAACAATTATTTCCTACTCTTTGTGAATAATATAACAACATAACAGGTTCACTGAAATTCTACTGCAACCAGTCAGGAGAAATCCTGAGGAAACTGAGCTCCATCATCATAAAGACCAAAGCTGAATTCCTACGTATCGAATTAGTCAAACCAATCGCGCATACTTGAAGTATATATTTATTGTTCGATTGTCCTAATTTTACTTAGACCAGAATGTAGCTTCCTCTATCAAAATGGGCAGGTGGAAATTATACATAGGTAAGTGCCAAGTCATAGGGATGTGCAATAAATGCTGGCCCAGCCAGCGAAGCCCACATCCAATGAATGCATTAAAAAAATGAGAGTAGGAAAGAAGGAAAAAACACTGGAACTGGATATAAAGAGTTGATAGACAGATTGTTGAAGCCATTGGCATAGTGAACATCAGTGACGAATAAGAGAAATTGGACATTGGATTGCCTGGAGTTGAATAGAAATCACAAGATGTAATACAGAGATTATATGAGTTGTTGGTTCATCTGTATCCAGTGTATTATGTGCAGCTCCAGTCACCATATTACAAGAAAAACAACATGGCATGAGAGAAAGGTGCAGCAAAGGTCCACTGACATCAATCGAGCCACAAGGAGGGGCTATAGGGAAAGAACTAAAAACAGAAAATTGTTGGAAATACTCAGCAAGTTAGACAGAATCTGTGGCACGTCACACAAATTAACGTTTCAATTCGATAACCTTTGGTTAGAATTGCACTTAGTTATTTTGTATTTCCAGCATCCTCAGTATTTTGCTTTTGCTTTACCATAGGGAGTTGACTTTGTTTAAACAGCAAAAGACTAAGGACATTTTATTGAGATATTCACAATCCTTAAGTGATTCAACAAGCTGATTCCTAAAAACATTGCTTTCCATGTTCCAGGAACAACGACAAAAGAACAACCTGTGAAATTCAGAAGGCGGAGCTGAATGGCCAGATCAGATATAACTGATGTGGTGATTTTTTGGAATTTTACCAATTAAGATTAATGACAAAACAAAATAAAAACAGAATTACCTGGAAAAACTCAGCAAGTCTGGCAGCATCGGCGGAGAAGAAATCAGTCAACGTTTCGAGCCCTCATGGCCCTTCAGCAGAACTGAAGCATAGTTTCAACAAGGGAGAAATATAAATTGGTTTAAGGTGGGTGGGGGGGAAGAGACACATTGAGGGTGTGGTGTGAGCAGATAATCAAAAGATGTCAGAGACAAAAGGGTCAAAGAGGTGTTGAAGGTGGTGGTCTTTGTCTGAGAAAAGTGCTAATTAAGAATGCAAGACAGGATATTCAAAGTACAGCTCTAGTGGGGGTGGGGTGGAAAGACTAAAGGTTTTAGTTTTAGATTTAAAAATAATGGAAATAGGTGGGGAAAGAAGAATCTATATAGATTATTGAAAAAAAAGGCGGGTGGGGGGGGAAAGAAACGGGGTGGGGATGGGGGGAGGGGGAGTTTAAGATCTAAAGTTGTTGAATTCAACAACTTTAGATCTTAAACTCCCCCTCCCCCCATCCCCACCCCGTTTCTTTCCCCCCCCCACCCGCCTTTTTTTTCAATAATCTATATAGATTCTTCTTTCCCCACCTATTTCCATTATTTTTAAATCTAAAACTAAAACCTTTAGTCTTTCCACCCCACCCCCACTAGAGCTGTACTTTGAATATCCTGTCTTGCATTCTTAATTAGCACTTTTCTCAGACAAAGACCACCACCTTCAACACCTCTTTGACCCTTTTGTCTCTGACATCTTTTGATTATCTGCTCACACCACACCCTCAATGTGTCTCTTCCCCCCCACCCACCTTAAACCAATTTATATTTCTCCCTTGTTGAAACTATGCTTCAGTTCTGCTGAAGGGCCATGAGGGCTCGAAACGTTGACTGATTTCTTCTCCGCCGATGCTGCCAGACTTGCTGAGTTTTTCCAGGTAATTCTGTTTTTATTTTGTTTTGGATTTCCAGCATCCGCAGTAGCTTTTAGCTTTTTGTTTTTAAGATTAATGACAACACTGGGGTGGATTTTATGCCGTGGAGGGAAGGATCACCCAAACAATCCCCTCCCAAGCTAAAAGCTGCTCCGCACCTCAGTGACTTTCAGTCTGGCTACCGCGTCATAATAATACGATGGGGCGGCCTTGGTTACTTGAGAGTGGGACTTCTGCCCCTCAGGCCAATCTGACTGGCCAGCAGCTCTGTCGCCTCAGCAGCACCAGAAGACAGTAGTGGCCACTGCTGGGACTACAAGGAGTACCCAGGAAGGAAGAAGATATCTCTTAGACTTGAAGGCAAGTCCAGACATCTTGGGAAGGGATTGGAGACCCCAGTGAAGGAGGGAGGGGGGAGATGGTGGGGGTCCTGGTTTTAGAGGTTAGCGGGGAAGACACAAAATGGTGGGAGGGAACCATCTTGGGGGTGGGGGTGCCCCTGATTGGCATAGGCACCCCCAAATGAGGTAACCCGCCTTCCTTGCCGATGGCAGCCCCACTGTCAAAGCTGCCGGACTGGCTGCCTTCCTTCCGCCTTCCCCTGCAGGCCAAAGAATTGTGGCAGAAGCAAATTGAGGCCCTTTGATGGCAGTTAATTGTCCACTTAAGGCCTCAATAAAGGCAGGAAGGCTGCCTGATGCCTTGCCCATCCCTCCCATAATATGCAGGACAGGTTGGGGTGGGCTGGCCACCTGCTTTATTTTACATGCCCCCTACCTTCAAATACACGGGCAGCGGGCTGTAGAATTCACCCCATTACTTTTAGAGGAGCAAGACAGACACTTAGTGAGAAAATCAATGGAGGGACACAAGTTGTATAATGGGACACTACAGATGCACTGTAATGTGTTATTTTCTGAACATTCCTATGTTCTTACAACATTGTGTAAACAATGTCCCCTGTTCTTTTGATTACGCGTTGATGCTGTGCCTGTGAAGAACTGAATTCGGGATGAGCTTTCATGACAAGACAGTATAGCTCATGTGAGGGATGGATTACATCTGGAGGAATGCACTGGCAGATAAATGTCACTTATAATCTTTCAGAAATGATTAGGTCTATACTGAATACGACTTTGACTTTGGAGAAAAAGCAAATTCAAAATCAGATTAAAGGTCATTTGGACAAATGGGGATGGCAATGTGCACTTAATGCAAGATTACCTGCACTTGTATAATGACTGAGATAAAAAAATAATCAAAAAGAGATGTGGTACAAGTTTAAACACCTTCCTATTGCAGTATGACAAGCCCAATGCTGGCTCCACAGACTCTCTACTTGTAAGCTAGTGCTTACACTTTAGGTCAAGCTTCAGAGTGCAGGAATTGTAAATGAATGCCAGCAACCTGACAATAATATAGATCTGGCAACGCATTCAACCTTATGGAGGCAAGAATAAGATCAGCTTTGGTGCTGACAGATTATAATAGAGTACATATTTTACAAAAAAGAAAATTACATTCAGCACCTGTAATAACTGCAGAGATGGGATGATAATCTTAAAGTAATATATGACCATGGAGGTGAACAGATATAAACTTTCAGCGACAAACCACTGCAGCCTGTCTCACTTTCTCCTCCATTACATATCTTTTGTTTCCTCCTTTCTGTTAGTTTCTCCTTTGCCGTATACATTACCTGATTGAATAGGTGGATGGGCAAGCTCATCTCTTGTCTCTGTCTATTGAGTTCTTAGGCTGGATAACGGAAAGATAATAAGAGAGCAGATTGACTAGCTCTTCTATGGGTCAAAGTATCTGTGGATCCTGAGGACAGCAAGAGATCACTGTCTATTTATGTCCTACTGAACTGTACATCAGATTATTGCACCATCATAATGAACAGTTCTGGTCTCCATATCAGTGGAGGAGGTACAAAACAGATTTACAAGTAATGATACCAGAACTGAGAGGTTATAACTGTCAAGAAAAACTGAATGGGCAGGGGTTCTTTTCTCTAGAAAAGAGAAGGGTGATGTGACAGAGGTCTTTACTATTATGGAGGGGTCTGATAGGGTAGACATAGACAAGATGTTTCCACTTGAGGGGCAGTCCAAAACTATAGGGGTCATGAATATGGGATAGTCATTAATAGTCAATATTGTATACAGCAGAAACCTAGAGAGTGGTTAGAATGTGGAGCTTGCTACTACATGGAGCTGAATAGCATAGATGCATTTATGGGGAAGCTGTGTAAGTACATCGGGGAGAAAGGAATAGAAGGATATTCTGGGAGAAGGTAGCATGCTGATGATGTATAAAAGCAAAATACTGCGAATGTTGGAAATCTGAAATAAAAACAGAAAATGCTTGAAAAACTCAGCAGGTCTGACAGCATCTGTGGAGATAGAAACAGAGTTAACATTTCGAGTCTGTATGACCCTTTTGAAGGTGGGGATTGAAGCACAGAGTTTAGTCAGAGAGCTGCAGAGATGTGATGGCTGTGCTGCAGACATTGAAACAGAGGGATGAAGAAAGGAGTAGTGTAAATGTGCACATGAATAACAACTGATGAAAAAAAATTGCTTTTGTACTATATCCATCCTGCTGGTTAACTGCAGTTTCAATAACTTTTTTTTTCTACTTTCTTAAGTCTCTTTCCTGCCAGACAGTAAAATTGTTATAATTTTTAGTTCAAGAGAACATGTTATCACCCCTTTGTAGTCTATGTTTTTAATTTTGACCGCACCTTGACCCGATTTTGACAGCATCTCAGCCTTACATTTCCCATTCATTTTAAAGGACAGGACAGCCTGCGGAATTTCAGAACCTGTTATTTCTCATGTTCCACCAGGAGGAAATTTTGTGGATGGTGAGCAAGGAGACACGAGAAAGAGCCACAGACGGGGATGCAGTCTCATGAAACCCCTCTAACTGCCTTATCTCCTAAAAGCAACATGTGAACTCAGCTCCTCAACAACCCACCCTAAACTCTCTTCATAACTTTTTGTCCTATCTCTTGTTTCAGTATTGAGTTGAGGCAGGACTTCACAGTTTCTGGTGCGGGGGTACCAGTGAGTGTGTGCAATGTGCTGCTTGGCTAACCCGTTTCTCTACTTCTCCCCACCCCACCCCCCAAAAAAGAAGCAAATTAAAATAGTGCACCCAATGCAAATCCAATTGTGGCCTCTGTAGAAGGGGCAAGGTGTAATTGAAGACTCGGAGCAGTAAGCACAAGGCTAGGAGTGATATGAAAAAAAAGATGATGAAGAGTAATTGACACTGAGGAGGACTTATTTTCCTATTTTATGTTTGTGGAGGGCCCTTATTTCCTGCATGCATAGTGTGGGAAAAGGGTGCAAAGGTCAGACACGTGACTATGGCAATCATCTTGTTAAAACCAATTGCTAGCTAAACAGGTAATGGGCATTAATTATCCCATCTAAATAGAATAAAAAGGTACAGTTGGAACACTTTGTGTGGAAGCTATTAGGAAGTTAGGAGCACTGAGGAGGCATCTTGGAAATAAACCAGCTTTAACCAAGAGACCAGCCTGCATTAACTCTTCCTCTTAACAGCCTCTTATTTGTGTGTAAAAGACAGGACTACTTCTCTGCCCCTTTACATTGCTTTGGGATTTGTAGAATTTCCTTGGGCGGGTGGGGAGAAGGAGGTTGGTGAAGTGACAATGGTTGCTATGGTAACAAGGCAGTAGAAGGGTATTTGCAGCCCTACTGCCTTATTCACTTCTCTCAGCACTGAAGGGGCACCCATTAGAGGCGCAGGCAGCACTGTGGCCAGACCCTTTCTGATGAGAGGGGCTGGCACTGAATACCAGATGCCCCATGTTAAGTCCTGTTGTCCTTTTTTGAGGGTAGTGATTATACACCTGATGCCTTCTGATTATTGTTTTTTTCCCGCCAGCCTAAAGGTTTCAATCTTGTCAGCAATTTTATGGTATGCCTTTCTGGTTGGGTTTTTTCCCCTGTTTTGAGGTGCTAATGAATGTTGCAGGGTACCCAGCATAAGCATTTGGTTTTTGTAAATGATTTGATTACAGAAATACAGGTAACAGTTCAGGCAGAACACACTGGGTTTGCTCCACTGCCTAAGGCCTTAGTGTAAGGGAGAGACAGGGGGGCAAGGGAATGGGTGTTAATATATTCTAAATAACATCCTAATACTGTGGGTCTTAAACATGTACTTCTATTTTTCCTGTACCACCAGTATTGCTGGATGCCCATTTTTCACATGCAGTATTAACATACTGTGTTAGTGGGACATCAATGGATGGATAATGACCATCAGATCATTACATCCTTCATTTAATGTGGCCACTTATTTTATGGTGATCGGTGAGCAAAGTGACTCTGGAAAATCTGAAGGTCAAAAAAGTGAGCGATTAAACCGTGCCTAATGGGTGCTCAATGCATGAAATGGGTTTCTTGGTGGGTTAATGGAAAGGAAAAGCCTGAAGTATTAGAAACTTCTGGACACTGCATTGTTGGGGCTTTAAACTTGTTCTGGCTTGATAAGCTAGGATATACCACAGTGTACCTTATCTGGAGCTACCTTGTAACCTTATTATTGTCTGAGGGACAGAAAACACTTGGATAAGATGTCAGCGATCCTAGCTGCTCCTTGTTTGTCTCTGAATCATATGTTCCCAATATTTATAGGTAAGATGAATTTATAGATGCTATTACTGAAGAGAATTTATAAAATGCTTTTCTCTCTTGTGGTGGTACAAGACAACCAACTGATCACCCATTGTGTTTGGATTCAGAGCTATGTTTGTATTATTGGGAGTTTTGAACATTGCTTCAGAAGTAGCAGCTGTTTTCATTTCAAAGTGAATGGTTCACTGCCCCGCTTCCTCATGACAGATACAAAAAGACACCTTTGCAGAACCAGGATGAAAACTTCTGTCATGTTTAAAACTGCACTATTCACAACAGATCAAGATCAATGAAAGGATTTTTTCCCCTTGTTCACAGCTTCATAAAATGAAGTGTCTTTCTCCATCCACCCTTAAAATGAGCCAGCATTGAGTTCAATGAAGAGCACACGGCACTATCACAGTATCCCCACAGTGCAGAATAAGGCCATTCAGCCCATCGAGTCTGCACTGGCTCTCTGAAAGAGCATTTCACTTAGTCCCACTCCCCTACCTCATCCCCATAACCTTGCACATTCTTTCTCTTCAGGGAGCAAACTAAATCCATTTTGAATACCTTGATCAAACCTGCCGCCGCCACTCTTTCTGGAATTTTGTTCCAGACTCTAACCACCCTCTGGGTGAAAAATATTTTCCTCATTAAATTTACTCCTAAGAATGCTTCTGGAATACAGGAGGTGTTCTTTGACCTGATCTCATTTTTACATGCAAACAGACTGCATATAGACTGAACTATAACAAGCTTTGGTTGAGAATCTTCGCAGCTAGTGGGGTGGCTATATTTTCTTTTCATAAAGTATTAAAATGATACCCCAAGGAAATCCATCTTTCTTTGTCTAACGATAGCAGAGGTTTAGCACAGCACAATTACTCTGTACCAAAGGACATTGTGACAACTGCATTTATACAAAATCTGTTTCCTGCGACGTATAGCCAACTGCAGAGACTTGAACACATTATTTAAGCTGACACTTCCAGTATTGCTGTGTTAGAAGTGTTGTCTTTTGGATGAGATGTTAAACTGAGGTCCTTCCCGCTCTCTGAAGCAGACATAAAACATTCCGTGGCAATATTTTGAAGAAAAGGGGAGTTTTATCTTGCACCTTGGCCAATATTTATCTCAATAAATATCACTGAAAAACTGATCATCGGGTCATTTTCATTGATGTTTGTGGTAGCTTGCTGTGCACAGACTGGGTGCCATGTAAAAAGTGCCCTGTTTTTCGCTGTAGGGAGATGGTTGTGGGATAGAGTCAGGCCTGCCAACCCTGGAAGCACAGCAGAAGTGGCCATGGGGCAGGCTAGTGCCTGGATGGACTGGTTATAAATTCCAGAAATGGAGGCCAGATTTCTGCATCTGGGTCCCACCTGTGATTTTTTAAGTTCTGCGGCGCCTTCCCCAGTCTGCAAAAATCAGGCTCATAAAGTACAAAATCAAGGAAATTAAGCTAAACCTTTATAAATCACTAGTTAGGCCCCACCAGGCACACTTCGTGCACTTCTGGCACCACATGTTAGGAAGGGCGTCAAAGCCTCGAAGAGGATGTAGAAAAGATTTCCTAGAAAGTACTAGGGATGCAGCACTTACTTTATGTGGAGAAACAAGAGAAGTTTGGATCATTTTTCCTGGGACAGAGAAGGCAAAGGGGGGATTTAAGTTGGTTTAAAATTATGAGTAGTTTTGATAGGGAAAAACTGTTTCCATTGGTTGGAGGGTGGGAAACCAAAGGACACCGCTTTATGGCAATTATTGTAGCAGTGAGATGAGTTTCTTTTATGGAGCATATTATTATGATTTGGAATGAACTGTTTAAAATTGTGATGCAATAATGACTTGATAGATCTTTCAAAGTGCTGGTTCAGGCATGATGGGCTAAATGACCTCCCTCTATGCTGCTAGATTCAATTTTGCTGAGGAATGCAAAATCAAAGGAAAACCACACTCATCAGACAAATGAAGGATAAAATAGAGTGGAAGGGCAGTTCTGAGAGTGAGGACTAATTTTCTATTGGATAAGATTAAATTAGATGGACAGTTGACCTCAAAAAATGAAGATTTTTCCAGACACAGGAGATCAATCTAATACCATGTCACAATGCATTTGCAAGATGCCAAGTACAAAACCGAGCAAGCATAATGCAAAGTTGATGACATAATCTGGCAACATGTCAAGCCAATAGCAAAATGTAATGTGCCATGTGAAAATTAAGACAAACATTAAAGTTTAGAATGTTAAATTCAAAAATAGCAGTTACAGCCAATTGAAAAGTAATGGTCAAAATAAAATGTTTATGAACCTAACAATGACTATCTAAAGATGGCAGAGACATATGCTGATTTATTTAAATGCTTGAGATCCACATCAGCAGAGCGGGGCATTAGGATAAAAGGCAGAACTCGGCCAGTGATGCATCCACCAAAGATGGCGTGTTGATCACTTCAGCCCAAAGTGAGCTTGATAGAATGGAGAAATATGGTGTCATGAAGAAAGCCAAAGAACCTAAACATGAGTCAGCCATAGAGGGGTGGTTTTTAAGTTTCCAACATGCTGGGAGCATAAGTTGGGTGCATCCAGAAGTGGGAAACCTGGATAGGATGCAACCCATCTGTCAGTGGTTTTTTAAACCCAGCCATTAACATATTATTTCTGGGTTTCCTGACTAATTAGGTTGAACAAATGGGATAATGGCATGCATGTGTTGATTTCAACTGCATTATTTAAAGAGACATTGCAAATATGAAATTTGATGGATTCTGGGGTTGGGAGCAGAATGTAAGGAAGTGACAAAAAGGAGTGCTCAAAGGCTGTAAAGGGGGCCTTACTGGAAGTGATGTTGCGGATGGTAAGGGCCAGTCGGGTGATACCATTCCCTACTGACAGGAGGGAGAAGTCCGCCAGTGAAACCAAGACTGAAGGTGGTGAATGTTCAGATTAGAAATGTGGTACCACACTCCAGGATTCAATGCTGAAAGCAGTTTAATGACCTAAGGCAGGAAAAGTGAATAGAGAGGTTCATCTGACCACAACTTAATCTGTGTATGACCCTAGCTCTGTCTTCTCGAGCCTACTCTAGCACAGCAATCGTCACACCAACTTACCTTGCAATTGAACCCATCCTTCTCTGTTAATGCATTTCCTCACATCCCCAGCTGTCAATCCATCACTGACACTCAGCCTCATCTTTACACATTATCATGCCTCTTCCCTCTTAGTCACACTTAACAAATGCTCTACATTCATCCACATAACACGTACCATTGCTTTCAGTGATCATTCTCTTTTCACTCCTTGCAAGAGAAGAGGGCACAGAGCACAAGGGAGAGGCAGAGAACCAGAGGTGGTCCTCCAATCATCTCTCAACTGACAGCTGCAGAGCCACTGAACATCAGTGGAGTTTCAGTGTGATTAATTGTTGGAGATGGGGCGATGGGAGCCTTCCAGCTACCCGGTGATAAGACACCCACATAATATACAACACTCACTCATATTGACTTAATGACAGCAGTGAGTGAAACATGATCACGCGCATGATGATCACTTAAAACATATGAACACACGAATTAGGAGCAAGGGTAAACCATTCAGCCTCTCAAGCCTGCTCCACCGTTTAGTTAGGTCATGGCTAATCTGTGGCCTCAATGTCAATATCCTGCCTACCCGCCAGACCCTTAAATTCCCTTGTTAGTCAAGAATCTATCTACCTCTGCCTTAAAAATGTTCAATGACCCTGCCTCTACCTCTCTCTGAAGAAGAACAGACTCATGACTCTCTGAGAGAAAAAGATTCTCCTCATCTCCATCTTAAGTGGGAGACCCCTTATTTTTAAACTGTGCCCCTTATTTGGTCTTTTGCTTTCAGTATCCACTCTGTCAAACCCCCTCAGGATCTTATATGTTTCAATAAAATCGCTTCTCATTCTTCTAAACTCCAATGGATACAGGCCCAACCTGTCCAGCCTTTCATCATCAGATAACATCCTCATTCCATGAATCAATGAAGTGAACCTTCTCTGAACTGCTTCTAATGAAATTATATCCTTCCTTAAATAAGGAGACCAAAACTATACACATGAATGGAAGAGCAGCAAAGAATGTGCAAGGTGCTGGCTGGTGTTCCAGCTACACTGTGCACTTGCAGAGAGTGGAGGAATCTGTCTCAAGTGTGAGTGACATGATGTCCTGGGCCTTTTTGATGATGTATTCATCCATGGAAAGAGTGACCACCTGCTTGGAGTATTAGATACAGTAATCAAGTGAGTGCGTGTAGTCCTTCACCAATGCTTTGCACACAAGAATGCTACCTTAAATAGGATTGATGAAACTCTAGCCTGGCCATTCATCGCCATTCCAAACTGCAGCAAAGTGCTCTCCAGCTCAGGTTAGCAAGAAATTACGCATAGGACATGAGAGTGATGATGGTGAAAGGACATATGGAAGTGGGGAATTGGATAATACAGCTTCCATTGCCTCCCAAGCCCCCACTTTCTCCATCTCAGTCAATACGCCACATACTGTCTCATGACCCACTGGCCAAGTTTGCCCCAGCACAGGTGGAGGTGCATCAGTCTTTTGGGTCCTCGTAGGCTCCAAAACCCAAGGATGTTAACCCAGAAAATCTAAGAATTCAGAGAAGGGTTCTAAACAGACTAGAGTAAAGAGTAATGGGAGAGTAAACAGACAGTAGGAAGAAGCAGATTATTTTCAGGTTGGCAGGCTTTAACTAGTGAAGTACTACAAGGATCAGTGCTTCGGCCTCAGCTATTTACCATGTATACAAATGATTTGGATGAGGGGACCAGTCTAATGTCTGCCAATGACACAAAGTTAGCTGGGAAAGTAAGCTGTGAGGAACATACAAGCCTCAGAATGATTTAGACCATTTTAGTGAGTGGGCAAGAACATGGCAGATGGAACATCACGTGAAATTATTCACTTTGGTAGGAAAAATAGAAAAGCAGATTTTTTTTAAACAGTGAGAGACTAGAGAAAGGGTTGGTAGTGAGAGGCAATTGAAAATCTTTGTGCATGAATCACAGAAAACAAATTTTATGTTAGTTTTTATTACAAAGGGATTGGGGTGTAAGAGTAATGAAGTTTTACCACAATTGTATAGGTCCTTGGTGAGAGCACACCTGGGCCCAGGATTTTACGACCCCGCCACAGCATATCTCCCTCAGCGGATGCGGCGAGCCATTTAAACCTCCATTCAGTTCGGCGGGACCGTAATATCCTCCTGGGCGGAAGGGGCCATAAAATCCTGGCCCTGGAGCACTACATACAGTTTTAGTCTCTTTACTTAAGGAACCATATACTTGCCTTAGAGAATGCAACAAGGTTCACTAGTCTGAATCCTGTTAGGAGGGATTGGGTAGAATGTGTCTACCTTCCCTCGAGTTTAGAGGAATGAGAGGTGATCTTACCGAAACACACAAAACTTTAAAGGGGATTGGCAGGGTGGATGCTGAAAAAATGTTTCTCCTCACTGGCTGGGAATCTAGAACATGGGTCACAACTCAGAATAAGGAGTCAGCCATTTAAAACTGATGAAGAAAAATCTTTTTACACTAAGGCTCACGAACCTTTGCAGTTCTCTACCCCAGAGGGCTGTGGGTAGTATTGAGCATATTCCAGTCAGAGATTGATAGATATTTGGGTACTAAGGCAATCAAGGGATATGGGGATATTGCAGGAAGGTACAGCTAAAGTGGAAGATCAGCCATGATCTTATTGAATGGCGAAGCAGGCTCAAGACCAACTCTGTTCCTATTTCTTATGTGCTTGTACTGTATTCTCACTCTTAAGTTTTAAGTTTTAAGAATAAATTGGATAGATACATGGATGGGAGAGGTCTGGAGTGTTATGGACTAGGTGCAGGTCAATGGGACTAGTGGAATAATATTTCGGCACAGACCAGAAGGGCCGAATGGCCTGTTTTCTGTGCTGTAGTGTTCTATGGTTCTATGGTTCTTAGAAAAAAATGTAGTTGCAAAAGGGTGGTGTTACACCATGTAAGACTGCCATGTCCGTTTAATCCTTGAGCCATGTAAATATTATTTGTTTCCACCACTTTCCTGTGTTCCCCATTTTTGGTTGCGCCAATTTGCCTTTTAATTTGTGATGCATGGTAAAATTGACACTGA
Organism: Cetorhinus maximus; assembly: GCF_964194155.1. NCBI lineage: Eukaryota > Metazoa > Chordata > Chondrichthyes > Lamniformes > Cetorhinidae > Cetorhinus > Cetorhinus maximus. The sequence goes on from NC_135888.1 coordinate 123,036,282, forward strand.
GCAATGGGGGGTGAGGGGGAGGGGCTGGTAGTGCTGTGAAATGGAATGCTTAGTTGTCTGTAGGACTGCTTTGTGTTGAGGGAGAGGTGGAAGAGAGTGGCTTTTGCATGTGACAACAAATGGGTGGTGTTATGTCAATAAGGCATGAAAGAAATGCAAATTGTGTACATCAGACTTTATTCTTTTTTTTTGTTTTTCATTTTAAAATGCTGAACCCAACAGGATGCCTGCTACAAGTCATATTACCACAGGATTGACCCTTTGTTCTGGAAACTTCCAACAGGGGTTACAAGAACAAGAATCCTCCTCTCATCATTGTGGAATCTCATAACCAATTGTAAGGACATTATAATCATGAAACCGGAGGACTTCCAGGGATGGAAACTCAATATTCTTGCCGAGGTGCTAATAGACCCATCTCACACTTGGAGCTGCCACAGTCCATTTCAAAGGGGGACCATTGAGGAATAATAGATTTCATTTGTATCTTTTTAAGTTTACCCCTCTAGCGGAGTCAGAAGGTCTGCCTAGGCAATAGTTTCCTGTCATAAGAACCTCAACACAGACGGTAACTCTTTCAAAAGTTAATGGTTGGGACATTATCAGTCCCGAAACCAAAGCCAGTCCCAGACAATAGATAAATATCCCTTTTGACATCATTGTGGAGAAGGAAGGTCACATGACTCAAGTGACTATTTTAAAATCTCTATGTTCCTTTTGAGAACTGAGAAATCCTTGGTCTACTGAATTACCAACCAATTGAGCAGACCTACAGCTGAATTCTCAGTTAACCACACAGGGGGTCACCATGTCTGAACTCCTCAAAACCTGTTTGATTTTTAACAGTCTCTGACCATCAGTTGCCAAGTGGTCTAAGCACCAAAATCCCACTATGCTGCATTGTCATTTGTTATAAGGATTTTCGTGTTGCTGTCTCCAACCAAGAACTCACCTGGACTGAACTCCATCATGAAGGAAACACCCTCTGGACTTTGACTTTCCAGACTCTGGAAATCATGTGAACTAATAATCATTTTTGTGGTTCTTTTACTGTTTTTATCCATAGTTGTAAAAACTCCCTCTCTTCTACCCCCCTTACTGTATATATGTGTGTGTGTGTGTGTGTGTTTGTATGTGAGGTTGCAAACAATCCCCCCCCTACTCCTCCCCCACCCCCAACCGGGTTTGAATGTGAAATAAACTAACCTTCTGAAGTAATAATAAAGAGGGTTTACTACGTGTTACCTATAAAATTAGATCACACAAACTAAAGGCTTGGGGAAACATGCCACAGCATACTTTAAAAATATCTCAAAAACACCTCTGCTTACAGACAGATGGGGAGAGGATAAAGAAGTTCAGTTTGTGTCTCTTCTGTCCTTAACAGTGGACTAGTGGAATTTAAGCAAACCTCACAAAAATGAGGCCACCCTGGGCAGTAATGTACGCCGCTGCTTGTGAGTTGAGCCTATTTACAATTCTGCTCCTCCTCTTCCATCACCACCTCCTGGGAGCCATCTAAAGGTGTGGCTCTTGGTGTGCCTCTCCTTGTTCCTCCTGCAGGTCAAACTTGGTGCTATGCCGTGTTGTTCAGAGTGTAGAACAGCATGGCCATTCTGGAGATCCTGGCTGCTACAGATTGAAGAACACTTCCAGTTCTGCCCGGGCACCTGAAACGATGGCTTGTTCAATGACTCATCTGATTGTCATATGGCTTTCATTGTATCACTCTTAAGCCTCATTGGTTGGGTTCCTCATGGTTTTTATCAGGCATATTTTAAATGGGAAACAAAAACAGAAATTGCTGGAAAAACTCAGCAGGTCTGACAGCATCCATGGCAAGAAAGACAGAGTCAATGTTTTAAGTGTGTATGACTCTTCTTCAGAACTAAAGAGAAGTAGAAATGTGATGAAATATTTACTGTTTAAGAGGGGTGGGACAGGTGAAGCTGGATAGAAGGGTGATGGGTTGAGGCAAAGGAGAGATTGCAAAAGATGTCATAAAAGGTTGAAGGGGTGTTGATGGTGGTGATACTAACTAAAGGAGGTGCTAATGGTGACATGGAGTAGAAAGCAGGATGAGCAAGCGACAGATGGCCCTAGTGGGGGTGGAGTGGGAGGAGGGGATGGTGTGGGGAAAAAAGATCGAAATGGGCTAAAAGGTGGGGATAAAACAATGGATGGAAATAAATTTTTTAAATCGGTGGGAATTGGTTAACTCTGTCTTTCTCTCCACAGATGCTATCAGACCTGCTGAGTTTTTCCAGCAATTTTTATTTTTGTTTTTTCAGATTTCCAGCATCCGCAGTATTTTGCTTTTATATTTTAAATGGGTGTCCCTTGTCTCCGAGAAGCCAGCTGGTAGTTCTGTTTTGAGGTGCAAAGAGGGTGGACTGCCGCAGGATGAAAGCATCATGGCAGCTGCACATTGAAGCCCTTGCTGTTGATGAATGGTCATGGATGATATGCGAGTGCCTTATTTGTCATATGTATGGTCAATGATGCCCTGCACCTGTGAGAAACCAGCTGGAGCTGCAAGTTCGAATGCCCATTTATGACTGGTAACATTAGTGGTAAAGTTGACATAATTGTCTGCCCTGGAAAACAAGCCATCAGTCATCTGTCTTACCCAATTATGGACGCTGACTTGAAAATCCTGAAAATGTCTCCAGCAGAGCTCTGGAAGGAGCCAGAAGCAAAAAGGTTATAAGGGCAGTGATGACTTTGACAGCAATTGGTAAAGCCTAGTACCAAATGCACTTGACAGCAGGTCTTGTTCGAACAGGCTACAAATGTCTGCCAACACCTGACAGAGCAACCTGCGTGAGCCTCCTGAGACATTGATATTGCACCATGTTGAAGAGGCTTGCCCTCACCCAGTACACAGGGTGTTTAGGTAATGGTCTCCACCAAGCTGCACCTTTGTCCTCATCCCCTTTCTCCTATGAAGTGGCAGATCTGTGAGGATCAGGCTCTTGTTGCCCTGCTTCTGGTGTTTTTGGTGTCCTTCCTGTTGCTCCTCCTGCTGCTGGTGCTATTGATGCTGCTCTTCAGTTGGTCCTCAGCCGAGGTCCGAAGTAAATCAGCACATGCAGCACCCATACTGATCTAATAGACTACAGTTCCAAAGTGAAAGTTAGACCTATATACATGCAAGGTTTTGAAAATAACTTCAAAAGTTTTGACAATGACCACTGACATGAAAGAAAATTCTCCCCACAAGCACTTTGAAGAAAGCCTTTCACACAATCAGACCAGAAAGCCACTGTGAGGTTTTGGTTCTTATTGTTTTTTTTCCCTGTCATGTCTTCACTTGCTGCTGTCTTCTCACTTTATTTTCACTGGTGCATCCCAGGAAGCTTGGGAAACCCATGCATCCGCAGTTACATTCCAAAAGCCATGTTAGTATTGCTCTAACTGAGTGATTAACATATTGATATTGACGACCAACCTCTCCCAAGAGGGTTTCTCACACACAGTCTAATGCACCGTAGTTAAATATGGAAGTCAGCGTTTGGAGCCAGTTTGCTGATACACTGTCAACTTTTGCATGCTTAACTTACCAACTGTTCCCAAGCCCACTTGTTCCTGCAAATTAAAATTCACCCCAGAGAGCCAGTAGTCAAGTCAAACAATGAACAAGTGACAATATGCCTTGACTCTAAAAGATTGGATGAAACCATAAAATAAAGAACATTTTCCCATGCAGGCCATGAAGGAAATGCTACGCTTATCAAAATCTTTGGTATGCTAGGTGCAAATTGTAGCTACATACTGACAAAAAAAAATTGGAAAATTCAGTTATGAACACTTGGCAGCACTGCATATGCCAATATTTCCTTTGGGATTACCTCAGCTCCAGAAGTTTTCTAGTACATGTCCCAAATACTCGATGGCTTTGATAGAGTTGAAGGTAGTCTAAATGATATCCTAATTTGATGTAGAGAGCAACAGAAGCGAACAGAAGTCTGGGAAACATTCCACAGTGAGTTAGAGAACATCAGAAGTCAGTTACAACGGACATGCATTTACAGGAGAAAGATTTAATACCAGTGGAAACAAAGGTGTGTGCAATCAAACACAAGAGAAAATCAATCAAATCAGTCAAACAAAAAAGGTATTAACCGTATCTTATCACAATGAACTTTTGAGGTAAATTCTTGCTTAATTTATTAAATGTCACAAAATCATTAAGAAAGCTATTTGGAAAGGAAATATTGGGACATTGCACTGAAACAGATGCTAGAAGCACTAATTATGAAACGTTATGAAGGGGCCAAGTTGATGGAGATTAATGTCAATGATTCCAGGTAAGGAATAAAGCACAATATTATTGTAAGGGACCAACCCATGAGCTTGCACCCCATAATTATTTACACTAAGTTAAAGCAGGTATGCCCCAATACAGAAAGGACTTGCAGCGGTTTGGTATGCAAGAAATTTTATGGTGGGGTTGAATTGCGAACCTCTTGAGATAATTTTGAAAAGATTACTTCATGAAACCTCATCAAGTTGGCAGAACATCACTAAAATAGCAAAAGTGCAGTTTGACTGTAGAATACAAAACTGGTGTAGAACTATATGAAGTGATGTGTTGAGTTGAAACTGCCTATTTGACAACCAATGAGGCAGGTGACAAAGATGATCACATAACCGTGTACAAGACCAGATGAAATAATAACATCAGTTGAGAAAGAATAGTCATAAGACAGGCTGAAAAAGGATTCCCAGGCACAAAAATCTAAAAATGATCCTGAGTTATAACAATATTGTGACTTCCAAGATTAATAGGGACTATTGAAACTTCATTAGATCTTTTAAAAATCAGATTATTGGAAGGAAAGGGAGATGTCATGATATCTATTAAGTTGAATAGAGCCATCCAGTTGTCAGGGACAGGATTGATATAAGAAATGTGGCCTGAATTAGTGGTAGACCATTTTGGAATTAAGCTTGAGGCTTGCTACAGATTGTTACAAAGACTACAAGCTAACAGACTTATCATCGCTTTTGAATGTTCCAAAATATTTCACATATGAACTACAGTGTACTCAAATTGTTAGGGTATGGCAAGTCATGGCCTAACAGCAAGATTTTAATGAGACCTTGAATGGGAGGGAGCCACTGTCTGCCCCTTACAATGCCAGTGGACAGGTGGGAGTGGGGACTCCCAATTCCCATGCTATTTCCATGTCTTCAGCCCTAAAAAGGGTCCAATGTATCGCCAATGGTTGTACGCCTGGTGAGATGGGCATACCAGGCACCAAAGAGCACACATGAGCCCCATCTGAAGGTCCAAAACAGGATAATGACCTGGATCCTTGAAGGATAGGCACATTTCTTTAAAAAATATATTTAAATAAGGAGGGGCTGTTGAGCAGCAATATATAATTCTCTCGAGAGGTGGGTAGATTAATACACCTACCCACCCTCATGTAGCAACAGCAATTTGCAACCTCTTCAGCAAGTGTGTACTATAGGTGTGACTTAAATGGACAACTTCACACTGGGAAGCAAATGAATACATCTCTCTTTAGACCCACAAATTTTGGCAGAGGTAATTTACTTTATCTGCCCGTGATCTTGGGCAGATATATCAGGGAGATGTACACTGCCTTGAAATCTCTGATCTGCTTTTTTGCTGTGGCTCCTTGGGGCTGCAGCATCTGATCCATGGGGTTAATATTAAAACTCCATACAACCTAACCGATTGTAGCTTTTGAAGTTGATGCACAAGTTAAAAACACAATGAAATATCATGTATATATAGGTGATGTCTCATATGTGCTCTTTGGTGCCTGGTATGCAATCTCACCAGGCGTACAATCATTAGGGCTGCGGCAATGGTGTTGTGGTATTGTCACTGGACCAGACACCCAGGGTTAATGGTCTGGGAACCTGGGTTCGAATCCTGCCACAGCAGGTGGTGGAATTTGAATTCAATTTTTGAAAAAAAGTCTGGAATTAAAAGTCTAATGATGACCGTGAAACAATTGTTGTAAAAACCCATCTGGTTCACTCAAGCCCTTTAGGGAAGGAAATCTGCTGTCCTTACCTGGCCTGGCTTACATGTGACTCCAGTCTCAGCGCAATGTGGTTGACTCTGAAATGGCCGAACTGCCACTCAGTTGTATCAAACCGCTACTAAGTTCCAAAAAAGGAATGAAACTGGACGGACAACCCGGCATCGACCTAGGCACCAGAAACGACAACGGCAAACTCAGCCCTGTTGACCCAGCAAAGTCCTCCGTACTAACATCTGGGGGCTAGTGCCAAAATTAGGAGAGCTATCTCACAGACTAGTCAGACAACAGCCTGACATAGTCATCCTCACGGAATCATATCTTATAGATAATGTCCCAGAAACCCTGGGTATGTCCTGTCCCACCAGCAGGACAGACACAGCAAAGGTGGTGGGACAGTGGTATAGAGTCAGGAGGGAGTTGCCCTCGGAGTTCTCAACATCAACTCCAGACCCCTTGAAGCCTCATGGCATCAGGTCAAACATGGGCAAGGAAACCTCCTGCTGATTACCACGTACCACCCTCCCTCAGCTGATGAATCAATGCTCCTCCAGGTTGAACAACACTTGGAGGAAGCACTGAAGGTGGCAAGGGCACAGAATGTACTCTGGGTGGGGGACGTCAATGTCCGTCACCAAGTATGGCTCAGTAACACCACTACTGACTGAGCTGGCCGGGTCCTAAAGGACATAGCTGCTAGACTGGGTCTGTGGCAGGTGGTGGGGGAACCAACAAGAAGGAAAAACATACTTGACTTCATCCTCCCGACTTGCCTGCTGCAGATGCATCTGTCCTTGACCGTATCGGTAGGAGTGACGACCTCACAGTCGTTGTGGAGTCAAAGTCCAGACTTCACATTGACGATATCCTCCATTGTGTTGTGTGGCACTACCACCGTGTTAAATGGGATAGATAACTATCTCCCCTTGACGTTCGATGGCATTGACATCACTGAATCCCCCACTATCAACATCCTGGAGGTTACCATTGACCAGAATCTGAACTGGACTAGTCATATAAATACTGTGGCTACAAGAGCAGGCCAGAGGCTAGGAATTGTGTGATGGATAACTCACCTCCTGACTCCCCAAAGCCTGTTTACCATCTACAAGGCACAAGTCAGGAGTGTGATGGAATAGTCCCCACTTGCCTGGATGAGTGCAGCTCCCACAACATTCAAGGACAAAGCAGCCCGCTTGATTGGCACTGCATCCACAAACATTCACTCCCTACATGACAGATGCACAGTAGCAGCAGTTTGTACCATCTACAAGATGCACTGTAGGAATTCACCAAGGCTTCTTAGACAGCACCTTCCAAACTCACGACCTCTACCATCTAGAAGGACAAGGGCAGCAGACAGATGGGAACACCACCACCTGGAAGCTCCCCTCCAAGTCACTCCCCAACCTGACTTGGCAATGTATCGCTGTTCCTTCGCTGGGTCAAAATCCTGGAACTCACTTCCTAACAGCACAGTGGATGTACCTACACCACATGGACTTCAGCAGTTCAAGAAGGCAGCTCACCACCACCTTCTCGAGGGCAATTAGGGCAATAAATGCTGGCCCAGCCAGTGAAGCCCACATGCTGTGAATGAAGGATAAAAAAAAAATTAGGAACAAAAACAAAAATACCTGGAAAAACTCAGCAGGGCCAGTGATACTGGCCCTCTACCCAGCTCTACCTGTCCCACCCCCCTCAACCAGCTTACATTTCACCTAATTTCTTATTCCCTCAATTCTGTTGAAGAGTCATACGGATTCGAAATGTTAACTGTATTCCTCTCCGCAGATGCCGTCAGACCTGCTGAGTTTTTCCAGGTATTTTTGTTTTTGTTTCAGATTTCCAGCATCCGCAGTATTTTGCTTTTAAAAAAAACTAGGGTAGGTCATCGCATGCAGCCTTCTGTAGATTAGTGTAAAAAAGTGGTAGCACTCCCTATTCTGAGTCAGAAGGAACATAGAAACATAGGAGCAGGAGCAGGCCTTTCAGCTCCTCAAGCCTGCTCTTCTATTTAACTGGATGATGGCTAATATTCTACCTCAACGGCATTTTCCCGCACTATCCCCATATTCCTTTATGTCATTGATACCTAGAAATCTATCGATCTCTGTCTTGAACATACTCAATGACTGAGCCTCCACAGTCCTCAAGGGTAGAGTATTCCAAATATTCACTACCCTCTGATTGAAGAAATCCTCCCTCTCCTTGGTCCTAAATGGCCGGCCTCTTATTCATGAGGCAGGCCATTTAGGGCCTGGTTCTAGACCCCCCCAACCAGGGGAAACATCTTTCCTGCATCTCCACTGTCGAGCTGTGATTGACATTCGATTTCAGGATTTGAGTGCATAATTTAGGCTAACACATCATTGTTGAGGAAGTGCTGCATTGCCAGAAGACCATCTTTCCAATGGGATGTTAAAGTAAAGCTCTGAATGTCAGTTCCGGTGTTTGTAAAATCTATTGCATTATTCAGAAAGCAGGGAGACAACAATTATCCCTCAACTGAAAGAAATTAGCAGGTCGTTAATCTAGTTGGCTCTCTGTCGACTGTAGTTGTGGGCAAATTAGCTATAACAATTGTCAAACACAAAAAATAACAAATGCTTTTCCAAATGTGAAGCACGTTGTGACATTTGAGAACATGAAATGCACTATATTAAATGAAAGTTCTTTTTATTCTTCTTTACTTGCCCCTCACAGCTGCTTTTTGTCTACCTATTTGGATTGATATTTGTTAGCTGAGCAAGTTTTAGGAAGGCATCTTTTGCTTTTATCTTAGGAAGGCATCTGTTGTCTTTGTTTGCAATAAAGAAACCCACCAAATTTACTGAAGGCGTAGAAACAGCTAACAAACAAACAACCATAAAACATCAATTTACACCTTGTGTAAACCTAACACGAGGTTTTATCGCAGCATGCAATGTACCCTTTAAATCTGAGCAGACAGCAACAGCAAACAAAGTGGCCTCTGTCAATTAATTAAGGAATTAATGAGACATTAAAGTTGTCATGCTTGTAAACAAATTCACAAGCAGGACAGAACTTCAGAATTATCCTCTTTGAGTTCACATTTCTGTTTGGTGAATTTTACAGCCATTTTAAATTTGGTTAACAAAAACAAAAAATGGTGGAAAAAACATAGCAGCTCTGACAGCATCTGTGGAGAGAAGACAGAGTTAACATTTCGAGTCCGTATGACTTCTTCAGAGCTAAGGGGAGTAGAAATGTGGCGAAATATATACTGATTAAGGGGATTGGAACAGGTGAAGCTGGATAGAAGGTCAGTGATAAGTAGAGGCAAAGGGAGAGATTGCGAAAGATGTCATAAAAAGGTGAAAGGGTTGTTAATAGTGGTGGTACTGGCTAAAGGAGGTGCTAATGGTGACATTAAGAGTGGAAAGCAGAATGTGATAATGGCAGGACCAGGGTAAGCACTCTGGAAATGGTGGCCCTAGTGAGGGTGGGGTGGGGTGGGGTGGGGGGAGGGGACGGTGGTGGGAAAAAAGATCGAAAAGGCTAAATGCTGTGGATAAAGCAATGAGTAAAAATGGAAATACATTTTAAAAAATGAAAATAAGTGGGAAAATAAATAAATAAATAAAATTAAAATGAAAATGAATAAGAAAAAAGGGGGAGATCAAAAAGGGATGGGGATGGAGGAGGGAGCTCATGGTCTGAAGTTGTTGAACTCAATGTTAAGTCTGGAAGACTGTAAAGTGCCTAGTCGGAAGATAAGGTGCTGTTCCTCTAGTTTGTGTTGAGCTTCACTGGAACATTGCAGCAGGCCAAGGACGGACATGTGGGCATGAGAGCAGGTTAGTTTGTTGAAATGGCAAGCGACAGGGAGGTCTGGGTCATGCTTACGGACAGACTGAAGGTGTTCCGCAAAGCGGTCACCCAGTCTGCATTTTTAATCAAATTTGGTTAAGTTCCCTCTGCCAATTTTCAGTTGTGTGGTGTGGCAGCAATGCCATGCTTCTAGAACCATGGTTTTCAGGGCTCCATTGTCCCATGGGAGAGATTACTCCCAGTTTGTCCAACCTATTAACTTGTCCTGCGCCACCAGGATTATGAATATTCTGGGAATCTGACTATGTTGATCTTTCATAAGGTTGGGATGGAGCTCAGATATCTCTCCTGTGTCACCTCATTCGGCATTTTCATAAGTTGCTGTGAGAATATGTTTGATCCTGCTGCAGTAACAATTGCTGGTCCTGTACACATACTGCTAGAATAAATAATTGATTAATTTGATTAAAATACACTGTGCAAACCATTTTGAAAAGTGATATAATAGTCTGACATCATATGTATTTGCTGGAAATGAAATGGTCTGCAGGAAGGCAGAAAGCTTCCTCATTCATTAAGGTGGATCTGTTCCCCAACAAGGTTCGATAAAGATGTGCCACTCTCTGGGCTGGAGGTATTTACATCACAAAGGAGAACAGTACAACAGCAGTGGCAAGAGCTGACTAGGCTGGTGAACGTGGATAAAACCAAACCAAACCAAGTAAGGCAAAGACGAAAGCAAAAGCAAGTATGGTGACTTGGTAGAGGGAAATAGTTAATGCTTTTACCGGGCAAGTTGTTCAGTGATTTGCTTATTATCTATGCCCAAGTGCAGCACACTGCACTCTATGCTCCCTACTTCCATTTATTCTACTAAACCCCTCAGATGCTCTCTAATTGCATGATGCATGCGTTTATTCTCACAATCATTATGGATCACTTATTGACACGAGGGCAACAACTGCCAAACAAAAAATAACAAATGCCCTTCTAAAGGTAATGTGAAGCACTTTGGGACATCTTGACAACATGAACTGCACTAAATTAAATTGAGCTTTTTTTATTCTTCTTTATTTGTTACACAAAGTTAAATTTAACCTTTTGCATTATTTTTCAAGGAGCCTTGGTCACACACTCACTTCAGAGTCAGAAGAATGTGGGTTCAAGTCTCCCTCAGGAGACTTAATCTTATAATGCAGGCAGACACTACATTGAAGTGCTAAGGCAGTGCTGCTACTGTACATCAGTGATCAGTGCATCAGTGGTGAAGGGAGTGAATGTTGAAAGTGGTGGAGGGACTGCCAGTAAAGCGGGCTACTTTGTTCTGGGTGGTGTTGGGCTTCTTGAGTGATGATGGAGTTGCGCTCATCCAGGCAATGGAGAGTATTCCATCACACTCCTGACTTGTACCTTGTAGATGGGGGACAGGGTTTGGGAAGTCAGGAGGTGAGTCACTCGCCACAGAATTCCCAGCCTCTGACATGCTCTAGTAGTCACAGTATTTATATGGCTGGTCTAGTTCATTTTCTGGTCAATAGCAAGCCCCAGGATGTTGATAGTGGGGGATTCAGTGATGGTAATGCCATTGAATGTTAGTGATACAAAGTATCACTGAGGCCTTCACTGATTTTATTGGTACTTTTGGAACTGCATTGCATTAGTAGTCGTGAAGAGTATCATTCCCAGCAGGATAAGTTACGTGGAGGGAGAAGAGTGGGAACTCCATGTCAGAAGGTACCAAAAAACATGACCATTAGCTGAGAAATAACTTTGTTGTAAACCTGTATAAATTACTTTCTGTGTCCTTTAAATTTAATGCCACCTTTACTGTGGCAACTAGTCACACTAAACATACCTTTTGTATGAGCTTTCTTGCCAGTCAGTGTTAATCAGGCAGCAATGAAAAGATATAGGATTTATGACATTGCCTTGAGATTTCTTCCAACACCAACGATACCCTGCCCCTCACAAAATGCCTAGAGCACAGCTTTGTCATAACTAACACCTTGTTCTGTCAGAGAGACAAGTACAAGGCCTCTTAGCAACACCCACGTTCCAAGCATTGGCACCTGCTCGACTATGTCATTGTCCGAGCGAGGGACCGCAAGGACGTGCGTATCACCTGCACCATGACAGGAGCCGATGACTGCAGAATGATCACCGCCTAATTCGCTCTGTTATCAACATCCAGCAAGAGGTAGAAAAGGCCATTTGACAGCTAAAGAGCAACAAGGCATCAGGAGTAGATGAAATCCCCATCGAAGCACTGTTGGTATGAGCATGGTGGAGAAGCACTATTGGTGTGAGCATGGTGGAGAAGCACTATTGGTGTGAGTACATGGCCTCATCTTCCTTATCTGGAAAGAGAAGGGCATGCCAGGAAATCCGAGACGCCGTAACCATGACCATCTTTAAGGAAGGTCACAAGTCCGACTGCGGTAACATAGAAGAATCTCCCTGATGTCAGCCACAGGGGAGGTCATCGCAAGAATCCTCCTCAATCGCCTTCTCCCTGTAGCTGAAGAGCTCCTCCTGAAGTCGCAATGCGGATTCCGCCCACTAAGGAGCACAACAGACATGATATTCACCGTGCGGCAACTGCAAGTGAAATGCAGGGAACAGCACCAACCCTTGTACATGGCCATTTTTGACCTCACAAAAGCCTTCAACACTGTTAACCGTGAAGGATTATGGAGCATTCACCTCCATTTCGGCTGCCCCCAAAGATTTGTCACCACCCTTTGCCTGCTCCACAATGACATGCAAGCCGTGATCCTGACCAATGGATCCACCACAGAAGCAACCCACTTTTGGACCGGGGTCAAGCAAGGCTGTGTCATCGCACCGATGAACTTCTCGATCTTCCTTTCCGCAATGCTCCATCTCACCCTCAGCAAGCTTCCCGCTGGAATGGAGCTGAACTACATAACAAGCAGGAATCTGTTTAACCTCCGCCACCAGCAGACCAGATCCAAGGTCGCCCATCCTCTGTCATTGAACTACAGTGTGCAGATGCTGCTTGCGTCTGCGCACACTCGATGGCCGAGCTCCAAGCCATCGTCAACACCTTCACCGAGGCGTACGAGAGCATGGGCCTTACACTAAACATTCATAAGACAAAGGACGCTGCCAACCTGCCCGCTCCACACTGCGCTGGCCCCGGTTATCAAAATCATTAATGAGGTCTTGGTCAACATGGACCACTTTCCATACCTTGGGAACCTACTGTCGACAAGGGCAGACATCGACAAGGTTCAACACCGCCTTCAGTGTATCAGCGCAGCCTTCGGCCACCTGAGGAAGAGGGTGTTTGAAGACCAGGACCTCAAACCCAGCACCAAGCTCATGTTCTACAGAGCAGTAGTGAAATCCGCCCTCCTAAATGGCTCAGAGACGTGGAGTATGTACAGCAGGTTCCTCAAAACTTTGGAGAAGTATCACCAGTGCTGCCTCCGCAAAATCCTGCAAACCCATTGGCAGGATAGGAGCACCAATGTCAGTGATCTTGCTCAGGCCAACATCCCCGGCATCGAAGCTTTGACCACGCTCGATCAGCTCGGCTGGGGAGGCCGCATCGTCCGCATGCCTGGCAGGAGACTCCTGAAACAAGCGCTCTACTTGGAGCTTCAAAATGGCAAGCGAGCCCCAGGAGGGCAGAGGAAACGCTCCAAAGGCACCCTCAAAGCTTCCCTGACAAAGTGCAACATCCCCACCGACATCTGGGAATCCCTGGCCCACGAATGCCCGAAGTGGAGGGAAGGAGCGGAACACCTCGAGTCTCATTGCCAAGCGCTAGCTAAAGCCAAAAGACAGCGAAAGGAACGTGTGGCAACGCAGGCACCGCACCCACCAGTTCCCCCTACTACCACCTGCCCACCCATGACAGAGACTGTAGGTCACGCATTGTACTCTTAGGTCACCTGAGAACTCATTTTTTGTGTGGAAGCAAGTCATCCTCGACCCCAAGGAACTGCCTATGAAGAAGACAGGTCATTTTTAGTTTCAAGGGCTTATTTTCATTTATTTGCTCATGGAGTGTGGGTGTCACTGGCTAGACCAGCATTTATTGCCCATCTCTAATTGCCCTTGAGAAGGTGGTGGTGAATCACCTTCTTGAACCGCTGCAGTCCATGTGGTGTAGTTACATCTACAGTGCTGTTAGAAAAGGAGTTCCAGGATTTTGACCCTCTGACAGTGAAGGAATGGCGATATCTTTCCAAATCAGGATGGTGTGTAGCTTGGAGGGGAACTTGAAGGTGGTGGTGTTCCCATGCATCTGCTGCCCCTTTCCTTCGAGGTTGCGGGTTTGGAAAGTGCTGTCAAAGGAGCCTTGGTGAGTTGCTGCAGTGCATCTTGTAGATCGTGCATAGTGCTGCTACTGTGCATCAGTGATCAGTGCATCAGTGGTGAAGGGAATGAATGTTGAAAGTGGTGGACGGACTGCCAGTAAAACGGACTAAAACAAAAACAGAATTACCTGGAAAAACTCAGCAAGTCTGGCAGCATCGGCGGAGAAGAAATCAGTTAACGTTTTGAGCCTTCATGGCCCTTCGGAAGAACTGGAGCATAGTTAGAAGAAGGGAGAAATATAAATTGGTTTAAGGTGGGTGGGGGGGGGAGAGAGAGACGTTGAGGGTGTGGTGATTGTGGAGATGAGCAGATAATCAAAAGATGTCACAGACAAAAGGGTCAAAGAGGTGTTGAAGGTGGTGGTATTTGTCTGAGAAAAGTGCTAATTAAGAATGGAAGACAGGATATTCAAAGTACAGCTCTAGTGGGGGTGGGGTGGAAAGACTAAAGGTTTTAGTTTTAGATTTAAAAATAATGGAAATAGGTGGGGAAAGAAGAATCTATATAAATTATTGAAAAAAAAAGGGGGGGGGGCGGGGAGAAACGGGGTGGGGATGGGGGGAGGGGGAGTTTAAGATCTAAAGTTGTTGAATTCAATATTCAGCCCAGAAGGCTGTAAAGTGCCTAGTCGGAAGATGAGGTGCTGTTCCTCCAGTTTGTGTTGGGCTTCACTGGAACAATGCAGCAAGCCAAGGACAGACATGTTGGCAAGAGAACAGGGTGGAGTGTTAAAATGGCAAGCGACAGGGAGGTTTGGGTCTTTCTTGCGGACAGACCGCAGGTGTTCCGCAAAACGGTCGCCCAGTTTGCGTTTGGTCTCTCCAATGTAGAGGAGACCGCATTGGGAGCAACGAATGCAGTAGACTAAGTTAGGGGAAATGCAAGTGAAATGCTGCTTCACTTGAAAGGAGTGTTTGGGCCCTTGGACGGTGAGGAGAGAGGAAGTGAAGGGGCAGGTGTTGCATCTTCTGCGTGGGCATGGGGAGGTGCCATAAGTGGGGGTTGAGGAGTAGGGGGTGATGGAGGAGTGGACCAGGGTGTCCCGGAGGGAACGATCCCTACGGAATGCCATCAGGGGGGGTGAAGGGAAGATGTGTTTGGTGGTGGCATCATGCTGGAGTTGGCGGAAATGGCGGAGGATGATCCTTTGAATGCGGAGGCTGGTGGGGTGATAAGTGAGGACAAGGGGGACCCTATCATGTTTCTGGGCAGGAGGAGAAGGCGTGAGGGAGGATGCGCGGGATATGGGCCGGACACGGTTGAGGGCCATGTCAACGACCGTGGATGGAAAACCTCGGTTAAGGAAGAAGGAGGACATGTCAGAGGAGCTGTTTTTGAAGGTAGCGTCATCAGAACAGATGCGACGGAGGCGAAGGAACTGAGAGAATGGGATGGAGTCTTTACAGGAAGCGGGGTGTGAGGAGCTGTAGTCGAGGTAGCTGTGGGAGTCGGTAGGCTTGTAATGGATATTGGTGGACAGTCTATCATCAGAAATTGAGACAGAGAGGTCAAGGAAGGGAAGAGAAGTGTCAGAGATGGACCATGTGAAGATGATGGAGGGGTGGAGATTGGAAGCAAAATTAATAAATTTTTCCAGGTCCCGACGAGAGCATGAAGCAGCACCGAAGTAATTATCGATGTACCGGAGAAAGAGTTGTGGGAGGGGGCCGGAGTAGGACTGGAACAAGGAATGTTCCACATACCCCATAAAGAGACAGGCATAGCTGGGGCCCATGCGGGTACCCATAGCCACACCTTTTATTTGGAGGAAGTGAGAGGAGTTAAAGGAGAAGTTGTTCAGTGTGAGAACAAGTTCAGCCAGACGGAGGAGAGTAGTGGTGGATGGGGATCGTTGGGGCCTCTGTTCAAGGAAGAAGCTAAGGGCCCTCAGACCATCCTGGTGGGGGATGGAGGTGTAGAGGGATTGGACATCCATGGTGAAGAGGAAGCGGTTGGGGCCAGGGAACTGGAAATTGTTGATGTGACGTAAGGTGTCAGAGGAATCACGGATGTAGGTGGGAAGGGACTGGACAAGGGGAGAGAGAAGGGAGTCAAGATAACGAGAAATGAGTTCCGTGGGGCAGGAACAGGCTGACACGATCGGTCTGCCAGGACAGTTCTGTTTGTGGATTTTGGGTAGGAGGTAGAAGCGGGCCTTCCGAGGTTGGGCGACTATCAAGTTGGAAGCTGTGGGAGGAAGATCTCCAGAGGAGATGAGGTCAGTGACAGTCCTGGAAACAATGGCTTGATGTTCTGTGGTGGGGTCATGGTCCAGGGAGAGGTAGGAGGAAACGTCTGCGAGTTGACGCTCAGCCTCCGCGAGGTAGAGGTCAATGCGCCAGACAACAACAGTACCACCCTTGTCAGCGGGTTTGATGACAATGTTGGGGTTGGACCTGAGAGAACGGAGTGCAGTGAGTTCAGAGAGAGACAGATTAGAATGGGTGAGAGGAGCAGAGAAATTGAGACGGCTAATGTCACGCCGACAGTTCTCAGTGAAAAGATCAAGAGAAGGTAAGAATCCAGAGGGAGGGGTCCAAGTGGAGGGAGAATATTGGAGGTGGGTAAAAGGATCCGTTGAACGGGGAGAGGACTCCTGCCCAAAGAAGTGAGCACGGAGACGAAGACGGCGGAAGAAGAGTTCAGCATCATGCCGAGCCCGAAATTCATTGAGATGAGGGCGTAAGGGTATGAAACTAAGTCCTTTGCTGAGCACTGAACGTTCAGCATCGGAGAGGGGAAGGTCAGGGGGTATAGTGAATACGCGGCTGGGGCTGGGATTGGAAGATGGGGTGAGGACGGAGGGACAAGCAGGGGTGGAGGGTCCCAGATGGGTGTTGGAGTCGATGAGTTGTTGGAGCTTGTGTTCCTTAGCACTTGAGAGAAAGAGAAAAAGTTTCTTGTTGAGACGACGGATGAGGCGAAGAATAAAATGAAACTGGGGGCACGCGCAGCTTTGAAAAAGGGTGCGGCGGTGCTGCTGGAGGGAGAGGTCGAGTGTGTTCATATGGCGGCGCATGGCACTGAGTGTGGATCTCAGAATGCGACGGGAACAGCAGTCCGAGAAACGTTTTATGTCCCGGAGATACCTGTAATCCTGGGTGGGTTCGAAACAAGAGGGATGGAATTTCAGTTGAAATCCACGTGGGGTGAGTCGGAGACGGAGACAGTCACTGAGAAAGGAGATATGACTGTGAAAGCGGGTTTTAGTAAACACCTTGTCAAACACCAGGAGAGAAATGGAAAGCAATGAAGGTGAGCAGGGCAGAAGAGACAGTCGGAAATCCTGTCGGAGGACAGAACCATACTTCTTCAAAGAGGGCATTTTTTGAAGAGAGGTGGCAGTCAATCAAACACAAAGATAAAAACAAAAAGCTAAAAGCTACTGCGGATGCTGGAAATCCAAAACAAAAACAGAATTACCTGGAAAAACTCAGCAAGTCTGGCAGCATCGGCGGAGAAGAAATCAGTTAACGTTTCGAGCCTTCGTGGCCCTTCGGCAGAACTGGAGCATAGTTAGAAGAAGGGAGAAATATAAATTGGTTTAAGGTGGGTGGTGGGGGGGGGGTGGTGGTGGGGGGGAGAGATACATTGAGGGTGTGGTGTGGTGATTGTGGAGATGAGCAGATAATCAAAAGATGTCACAGACAAAAGGGTCAAAGAGGTGTTGAAGGTAGTGGTATTTGTCTGAGAAAAGTGCTAATTAAGAATGGAAGACAGGATATTCAAAGTACAGCTCTAGTGGGGGTGGGGTGGAAAGACTAAAGGTTTTAGTTTTAGATTTAAAAATAATGGAAATAGGTGGGGAAAGAAGAATCTATATAAATTATTGAAAAAAAAGCGGGGGGTGGGAAAGAAACGGGGTGGGGATGGGGGGAGGGGGAGTTTAAGATCTAAAGTTGTTGAATTCAATATTCAGCCCGGAGGGCTGTAAAGTGCCTAGTCGGAAGATGAGGTGCTGTTCCTCCAGTTTGCGTTGGGCTTCACTGGAACAATGCAGCAAGCCAAGGACAGACATGTTGGCAAGAGAACAGGGTGGAGTGTTAAAATGGCAAGCGACAGGGAGGTTTGGGTCTTTCTTGCGGACAGACCGCAGGTGTTCCGCAAAACGGTCACCCAGTTTGCGTTTGGTCTCTCCAATGTAGAGGAGACCGCATTGGGAGCAACGAATGCAGTAGACTAAGTTAGGGGAAATGCAAGTGAAATGCTGCTTCACTTGAAAGGAGTGTTTGGGCCCTTGAACGGTGAGGAGAGAGGAAGTGAAGGGGCAGGTGTTGCATCTTCTGCGTGGGCATGGGGAGGTGCCATAAGTGGGGGTTGAGGAGTAGGGGGTGATGGAGGAGTGGACCAGGGTGTCCCGGAGGGAACGATCCCTACGGAATGCCGTCAGGGGGGGTGAAGGGAAGATGTGTTTGGTGGTGGCATCATGCTGGAGTTGGCGGAAATGGCGGAGGATGATCCTTTGAATGCGGAGGCTGGTGGGGTGATAAGTGAGGACAAGGGGGACCCTATCATGTTTCTGGGAAGGAGGAGAAGGCGTGAGGGAGGATGCGCGGGATATGGGCCGGACACGGTTGAGGGCCCTGTCAACGACCGTGGATGGAAACCCTCGGTTAAGGAAGAAGGAGGACATGTCAGAGGAGCTGTTTTTGAAGGTAGCGTCATCAGAACAGATGCGACGGAGGCGAAGGAACTGAGAGAATGGGATGGACTACTTTGTTCTGGGTGGTGTTGGGCTTCTTGAGTGATGGTGGAGTTGCGCTCATCCAGGCAATGGAGAGTATTCCATCACACTCCTGACTTGTACCTTGTAGATGGGGGACAGGGTTTGGGAAGTCAGGAGGTGAGTCACTCGCCACAGAATTCCCAGCCTCTGACATGCTCTAGTAGTCACAGTATTTATATGGCTGGTCCAGTTCGTTTTCTGGTCAATAGCAAGCCCTCAGGATGTTGATAGTGGGGGATTCAGTAATGGTAATGCCATTGAACGATAGTGATACAAAGTATCACTGAGGCCTTCACTGATTTTATTGGTACTTTTGGAACTGCATTGCATTAGTAGTCGTGAAGAGTATCATTCCCAGCAGGATAAGTGACGTGGAGGGAGAAGAGTGGGAACTCCATGTCAGAAGGTACCAAAAAACATGACCATTAGCTGAGAAATAACCTTGTTGTGAATCTGTATAAATTACTTTCTGCGTCCTTTAAATTTAATGCCACCTTTACTGTGGCAACTAGTCACACTAAACATACCTTTAGTATGAGCTTGCGTGCCAGTCAGTGTTAATCAGGCAGCAATGAAAGGATATAGGATTCATGACATTGCCTTGAGATTACTTTCCTCATTTAAATATTCCTACTCGTTTTAAAGCAGGTATATTCACTGTTCACTGTAAATGGAGGTGGAAAATTGGGTGGGCATTAAAATGCACTCGATGTACCCCAATGAATGTTTCATCTCTGTCAAAACATTAAATATTATTCATCAGAAAAGCTGGTCTATCATACAGCCAGAGAGTCATAGAGGTCTGCAGCACAGAAAAAGGCCCTTCGGCCCATCGAGTCTGCAGCAGTCAAACAAGTACCTAAATATTCTAATCCCATTTTCCAGCAATAGGCCCATAGCCTTGTATGCCATGGCATTACAAGTGCACATCCAAATACTTCTTAAATGTTATGAGGGTTTTTGCCTCTACCGCCCCTTCTGGCAGCGAGTTCCAGATTCCCAACAACCTCTGGGTGAAAAAATTCTTCCTCACATCGCCTCTAAACCTCCTGCCCCTTACCTTAAATCTATGCCCCCTGGTTAGTTATCTCTCCTCCAATGGGAAAAGTTCCTTCCTGTCTACCCTATCTATGCCCCTCATAATTTTATATACCTCAATCATGTCCCCCCTCAATCTCCTCTGCTCCAGGGAAAATAACCCCAGTCTATCCAATCTATCCTCATAACTAAAATTCTCCAGCCCAGGTAACATCCTGGTAAATCCACTCTGCACTCTCTCTAGTGCAATCACATCCTTCCGAAAATGCGGATTCCAGAACTGCATGCAACACTCTAGCTGTGACCTAACCAGTGTTTTATATAGTTCCAGCATAATCTCCCTGCTCTTATATTCTATGCCTTGGCTAATAAAGGCAAGTATCCCATATGCCTTCTTAATCACCTTATCTACCTATCCTGCAACCTTAAGGGACCAGTGGGCATGTACACCGAGGTCCCTCTGAACCTCGATACTTCCCAGGGTCCTACCAATCATCATGTATTCCATGCCTTGTTTGTCCTGCCCAAGTGCATCACCTCACACTTATCCAGATTAAATTCTATTTGCTACTGATCAGCCCATCTGACCAGCCTGTCTATATCCTCCTGTAATCTAAGGCTATCCTCCTCACTATTTAGCACCCCACCATTTCCATGTCATCCGTGAACTTACTGACCAACCTTCCTATATTCAACTAAATCGTTTATAAAAACCACAAACAGCAAGGGACCCAACAGTGATCCCTGTGGAACCCCGCTGGACACAGGCATCCAGTCACAAAAATACCCCTCGACCATCACCCACTGCTTCCTGCCACTCAGCCAATTCTGGATCCAAGTTAAAAACAAAAAGCTAAAAGCTACAGCGGATGCTGGAAATCCAAAACAAAAACAGAATTACCTGGAAAAACTCAGCAGGTCTGGCAGCATCGTCGGAGAAGAAATCAGTTAACGTTTCGAGCCTTCATGGCCCTTCGGCAGAACTGAAGCATAGTTAGGAGAAAGGAGAAATATAAACTGGTTTAAGGTGGGCGGGGTGGGGGGGAGAGACGTTAAGGGTGTGGTGATTGTGGAGATGAGCAGATAATCAAAAGATGTCACAGACAAAAGGGTCAAAGAGGTGTTGAAGGTGGTGATATTTGTCTAAGAAAAGTGCTAATTAAGAATGGAAGACAGGATATTCAAAGTACAGCTCTAGTGGGGGTGGGGTGGAAAGACTAACAAGGTTTTAGTTTTAGATTTAAAAATAATGGAAATAGGTGGGGAAAGAAGAATCTATATAAATTATTGAAAAAAAAGGGGGGGGGGGCGGGGAGAAATGGGGTGGGGATGGGGGGAGGGGGAGTTTAAGATCTAAAGTTGTTGAATTCAATATTCAGCCCGGAAGGCTGTAAAGTGCCTAGTCGGAAGATGAGGTGCTGTTCCTCCAGTTTGCGTTGGGCTTCACTAGAACAATGCAGCAAGCCAAGGACAGACATGTGGGCAAGAGAACAGGGTGGAGTGTTAAAATGGCAAGCGACAGGGAGGTTTGGGTCTTTCTTGCGGACAGACCGCAGGTGTTCCGCAGAACGGTCGCCCAGTTTGCATTTGGTCTCTCCAATGTAGAGGAGACCGCATTGGGAGCAACGAATGCAGTAGACCAAGTTAGGGGAAATGCAAGTGAAATGCTGCTTCACTTGAAAGGAGTGTTTGGGCCCTTGGACGGTGAGGAGAGAGGAAGTGAAGGGGCAGGTGTTGCATCTTCTGCGTGGGCATGGGGAGGTGCCATAAGTGGGGGTTGAGGAGTAGGGGGTGATGGAGGAGTGGACCAGGGTGTCCCGGAGGGAACGATCCCTACGGAATGCCATCAGGGGGGGTGAAGGGAAGATGTGTTTGGTGGTGGCATCATGCTGGAGTTGGCGGAAATGGCGGAGGATGATCCTTTGAATGCGGAGGCTGGTGGGGTGATAAGTGAGGACAAGGGGGACCCTATCATGTTTCTGGGCAGGAGGAGAAGGCGTGAGGGAGGATGCGCGGGATATGGGCCGGACACGGTTGAGGGCCCTGTCAATGACCGTGGATGGAAAACCTCGGTTAAGGAAGAAGGAGGACATGTCAGAGGAGCTGTTTTTGAAGGTAGCGTCATCAGAACAGATGCGACGGAGGCGAAGGAACTGAGAGAATGGGATGGAGTCTTTACAAGAAGCGGGGTGTGAGGAGCTGTAGTCGAGGTAGCTGTGGGAGTCGGTAGGCTTGTAATGGATATTGGTGGACAGTCTATCATCAGAAATTGAGACAGAGAGGTCAAGGAAGGGAAGAGAAGTGTCAGAGATGGACCATGTGAAGATGATGGAGGGGTGGAGATTGGAAGCAAAATTAATAAATTTTTCCAGGTCCCGACGAGAGCATGAAGCAGCACCGAAGTAATCATCGATGTACCGGAGAAAGAGTTGTGGGAGGGGGCCGGAGTAGGACTGGAACAAGGAATGTTCCACATACCCCATAAAGAGACAGGCATAGCTGGGACCCATGCGGGTACCCATAGCCACACCTTTTATTTGGAGGAAGTGAGAGGAATTAAAGGAGCAATTGTTCAGTGTGAGAACAAGTTCAGCCAGACGGAGGAGAGTAGTGGTGGATGGGGATTGTTGGGGCCTCTGTTCAAGGAAGAAGCTAAGGGCCCTCAGACCAGCCTGGTGGGGGATGGAGGTGTAGAGGGATTGGACATCCATGGTGAAGAGGAAGCGGTTGGGGCCAGGGAACTGGAAATTGTTGATTTCCTCCTTTAAAGACTCCATCCCATTCTCTCAGTTCCTTCGCCTCCGTCGCATCTGTTCTGATGACGCTACCTTCAAAAACAGCTCCTCTGACATGTCCTCCTTCTTCCTTAACCGCGGTTTTCCATCCACGGTCGTTGACAGGGCCCTCAACCGTGTCCGGCCCATATCCCGCGCATCCTCCCTCACGCCTTCTCCTCCTGCCCAGAAACATGATAGGGTCCCCCTTGTCCTCACTTATCACCCCACCAGCCTCCGCATTCAAAGGATCATCCTCCGCCATTTCCGCCAACTCCAGCATGATGCCACCACCAAACACATCTTCCCTTCACCCCCTCTGACGGCATTCCGTAGGGATCGTTCCCTCCGGGACACCCTGGTCCACTCCTCCATCACCCCCTACTCCTCAACCCCCACTTATGGCACCTCCCCATGCCCACGCAGAAGATGCAACACCTGCCCCTTCACTTCCTCTCTCCTCACCGTCCAAGGGCCCAAACACTCCTTTCAAGTGAAGCAGCATTTCACTTGCATTTCCCCTAACTTGGTCTACTGCATTCGTTGCTCCCAATGCGGTCTCCTCTACATTGGAGAGACCAAACGCAAACTGGGCGACCGTTCTGCGGAACACCTGCGGTCTGTCCGCAAGAAAGACCCAAACCTCCCTGTCGCTTGCCATTTTAACACTCCACCCTGTTCTCTTGCCCACATGTCTGTCCTTGGCTTGCTGCATTGTTCTAGTGAAGCCCAACGCAAACTGGAGGAACAGCACCTCATCTTCCGACTAGGCACTTTACAGCCTTCCGGGCTGAATATTGAATTCAACAACTTTAGATCTTAAACTCCCCCTCCCCCCATCCCCACCCCATTTCTCCCCGCCCCCCCCCCCTTTTTTTTCAATAATTTATATAGATTCTTCTTTCCCCACCTATTTCCATTATTTTTAAATCTAAAACTAAAACCTTTAGTCTTTCCACCCCACCCCCACTAGAGCTGTACTTTGAATATCCTGTCTTCCATTCTTAATTAGCACTTTTCTCAGACAAATACCACTACCTTCAACACCTCTTTGACCCTTTTGTCTGTGACATCTTTTGATTATCTGCTCATCTCCACAATCACCACACCCTCAACGTCTCTTCCACTCCCCCCCCACCCCCACCCCACCCCCACCATAAACCCCGCCCACCTTAAACCAGTTTATATTTCTCCCTTCTCCTAACTATGCTTCAGTTCTGCCGAAGTGCCATGAAGGCTCGAAACGTTAACTGATTTCTTCTCCGACGATGCTGCCAGACCTGCTGAGTTTTTCCAGGTAATTCTGTTTTTGTTCTGGATCCAAGTTGCCTTGGGTCCCATGGGCTCTTACCTTCATTATCAGTCTCCCATGTGGGACCTTATCAAAAGCCTTGCTGAAGTCCAAGTGGACTATGTCAAATGCATTGCCCTCATCTACACACCTGGTCTCCTCTTCGAAAAATTCAATGAAATTGGTCAGACATGACCTCCGCTTAACAAAATCATGCTGTCCTTGATTAATCCCTGCCTCTCCAAGTGTAGATTAATTCTGTCACTCAATTTCTTCCAATAGTTTCCCCACCACTGAGGTTAGGCTGACTGGCTTGTAGTTCCCTGGTTTATCCTTTCCTCCTTTCTTGAATAACAGTACCGCATTGGCTGTCCTCCAGTCCTCTGGCACCTCTCCTGTGGCCAGAGAGGTATTGAAAATTATTGCCAGTGCCCCTGCTATCTCCTTCCTAGCCCCACTCAACAGCCTGGGATACATTTCATCCGGGCTTGGAGATTTATCTACTTTTAAGCCTGCTAGACACTTAGAACCTCCTCCCTTTCTATGCTAATTTATTTATTGGTGAAGGGCCATGAAGGCTCGAAACGTTAACTGATTTCTTCTCCGCCGATGCTGCCAGACCTGCTGAGTTTTTCCAGGTAATTCTGTTTTTATAAAAGTAAGGATGTTATGCTTCAGTTATACAGGGCACTGGTGAGACTGCACCTCGAATACTGTGTGCAGTTATGGTCTCCTTATTTAAGGAAGGATGTAAATGCATTGGAGGCGTTTCAGAGGAGGTTTACTAGGTTGATACCTGGAATGAGTGGGTTGTCTTATGAGGAAAGGTTGGACAGTCTGGGTTTGTGTCCACTGGAGGTTAGAAGAGTGAGGGGTGATTTGATTGAAGTATACAAGATCCTGAACGACCTTGACAAGGTGGACGTCAAAAGGATGTTTCCTCTTGTAGGTCAGTCCAGAACTAGGGGGCATTGTTTCAAAATTAGTGTCTCCCTTTTAGGACAGAGATGAGGAGAATTTTTTTTCTCTCAGAGGGTTGTGTGACTTTGAAACTCTTTCCTCAGAAGGAAGTGGAGTCGGGGTCATTGAATATTTTTTAAGGCAGAAGTAGAGAGATTCTTGTGAGGGAATTAAAGGTTATTGGGGATAGATGGGATTGTGGAAATTGAAACACAAGAAGATCAGCCATGATCTTATTGAATGGCAGAACAAGCTCGAGGGGCTGAATGGTTTACTCCTGTTCCTATTTCTTATGTTCTTATGACTATGCCTGTAGTTATTTTCCAATTGATTTTTTTTGTACTTGTACATATTGCAAAAAGTTCAGCTTCCCAGCTGACAGATTCCATTGTTATATTGTACTGCAATGGCAATAGAGTGAAATAGTATTTTAGGCCTGTCATGCTGTCTATACCACACATAAATCATCTCCTCCCACTCACTGTTCAAGAAGCATTTCTGCAAATCGCTTTGTACCATTGCAACTTAAATCATGGAAAGTTATGGAAAGACTCAAAACTTCAGAGCATCTTGACCACTTTTGGCCTATCCAAGTTAGTAGGCTGTCTAATTCATTAAAGCCTAAATATGAGTGTGGGGTTGGCAATGCACAATTAACGCGTGCCCATTGCTTCTAATGCAGGCAGCATGCAGACGTCTTATGGCCGATATATTTAAATGATTATAGCATGTAGCCAGCTTTGAGAGTTGGCTGCAAATCTGAGCAGGGTGTGCAAAACCATGGAAGACTATCACCAGTTAAAGCTAGATTGTACTACATAAAGATGAGGTGCACTGTGGCTGGTGTCACTGATGGAAGTGTTTGCAGAAGAGAGTGTGAGCAAGAAGAACACTGAATTATGCCACAACATGGCAGGGAGCAGCCAGGATCCAACGTTTTCTGATATTGCACTGAGGTCTTGGTCGAGGATTTACAGAGGAGGAGAGAGGAGCCAGGAGTAGTTCCTCCAGACAAACTCTCAAACTGTTCAAAACCTTGGTGTCATAGTTGACCACAAGATGAGCTTATGACAACTTATTTCTACCTCCGCATTAATCGCTGGATTTTACCCCTGCCTCAGTTCATCTGCTGCTGACAATGCATTCATGCCTTTTTTTAACCACTAGACTTGACTATTCCAATGCTCACCTGGTTGCTGTCCCAGGTTCTGCCCACCATACATTTGAGGCCATTGAAAACTCTGCTGTACATGTCCCAACTAACACCAAGTCCTATTCCCCTATCACACCTGCGCTTACTGGCCTGCATGAGCACCTGGCCAAGCAATGTGTTGATTTGAAATGTTTCATCCTTGTTTCCAAATCCCTCCACTTCCTATTTCTGTAGTCTCCTCCAGCATCACAGCCCCCCAAAATATCTGCATTCATCTAATTCTGGCCACTTGAACATCCCCAAATGTAATTGTTCCATCACATGTGGGTTGTGCCTTCAGTCACCTAGGGCCTAAGCTCTGAAATCCACAGCCTACAGCTCTCTACCTCACTTTCCTCCTTTAAAACACTCCTCAAAACCTACCTCTTTGACCAAGCTTTTGTCAAATGGGCCAGAACGACTGGGGAGTGGCAATCAAAGTTGGATTGCCACTCTGCCCCTTTTCACTTACACTGGAATGGAGCTGCACATCCCTTCACCAGCCTTCCGACTCCGGCCTGGTAAGAAATGTTCAGCACAGTGTGTTCCCCGAGGTCTTTCAGTGCAGGGCAACAATGCCAGGGGAAGTGATGCCACGTCCCTTTTTGACAGCACTAGCTGCCGCAAAGCAGTTAAGTTTAAAGGCCCCAACCGCTATGAGAAGCCAGGGAGAAGGTAAATGTGTAAGGTAAGTGGGTGAGGATTCCGGGGGTAGGATTGGAGGGATGGACGAGTGGGGCTAGAATGGGTCGGAGGTAAGGATGAGTCAAGGGGAGTATGGGGGTGTAGGGTGGGTAGGGGGGTCAGTTAGGAAGGGTCAGGTTGTCAGCCAGGGGCAGTCGGGGTGTTGTGAGGGTAGTTGGGTAGAGCGGAGGATACCCAGTGGGTTTTGGCGGTCGGGGGGGAGGGTGTCAAGCAGATAGTTGAGCGGGTGGGGAGTAGTCAGGCAGTTGGAAGTGTGGTTGGGGTGGTAACAAGGTAGTCTAGGGGTGGGGATAGTCGGGGATGTGGGAGGGTAATCGGGAGCCAGTTGGGGAGTCAGGATTGCAGTTATAGGGGTGGGCTGTAGTTGGGGGCTGAGAGGGTAGTCGAGGAGGGTGGTGGTAGCCAGGGGAGCAGAAGGGTAGTTAGGTTGGTAAGGAGGAAGTCAGGGGTGGAGGCTAGTCGGTGGGCAGAAGGGGAGTCAGGAGGGTGGGGGGTAATCAGCAGGCAGTGGCGTAGTGGTATTGTTACTAGACTAGTAACCCAGAGACCCAGGGTAATGCTCCGGGGACCCAGGTTTGAACCCCACCACAGCAGGTGGTGGGATTTGAATTCAATAAAACACTGGAATTAAAAATTTAATGGTTTTTAATGAAAAAATCAATGAAACCATTGTCGATTGTCGTAAAAACCCATCTGGTTCACTAATGTCCTTTAGGGAAGAAAATCTGCCGTCTCCTCCTGGTCTGGCCTACATGTGATTCCAGACCCACAGCAATGTGGAATGCTGCCCTCTGAAATGGCCTAGCAAGCCACTCAGTTGTATCAAACCGCTAAAAAGTCAATAAAAAGGAATAAAACTGGACAGACCAGAAACGGCAGCGGCAAACCCAGCCATGTCGATCCTGCAAAGTCCTCCTTACTAACATCTGGGGGCTTGTGCCAAAACTAGGAGAGCTGTCTCACAGGCTAGTCAAGCAACAGCCTGGCATAGTCATACTCACGGAATCATATCTTACAGATAATGTCCCAGACACCACCATCACCAACCCTGGGTATGTCCTGGGACAGACCCAGCAGAGGTGGGGGCACAGTGGTATACAGTTGGGAGAAAGTTGCTCTGGGAGTCCTCAACATTGAATCCGGCCACCATGAAATCTCATGACACAGGTCAAACATGGGCAGGGAAACTTCCTGCTGATTACCACGTACCGCCCTCCCTCAGCTGATGAATCAGTGCTCCTCCATGTTGAACACCACACGGAGTAAGCACTGAGGGTAATAAGGGTGCAGATTGTACCCTGGGTAGGGGACTTCAATGTCCATCACCAAGAGTGGTAGCGCCACCACAGACCGAGCTGGCATAGTCCTAAAGGACATAGCTGCTAGTCTGGGTCTGCAGAAGGTGGTGAGGGAAAGAACAAGATGGAAAAACATACTTGACCTCATCCTCATCACCCTGCCTGCCACAGATGCATCTGTCCATGACTGTATTGGTAGGAGTTGTTGCGGAGTCAAAGACCCACCTCCATCGTGTTGTGTGGCACTACCATCATGCTAAATGGGGTAGATTTTGAACAGTTCTTGCAACTCAAGACTGGGCATCCATGAGGTGCTGTAGGCCATCAGCAGCAGCAGAATTGTACTCGAACACAATCTGTAACCTCATGGCCCAGCATATCCCCCACTCTACCATTACCATCAAGCCAGGGGATCAACCTTGGTTCAATGAAGAGTGCAGGAGGGAATGCCAGGAGCAGCACCAGGCATACCTAAAAATGAGGTGCCAATCTGGTGAAGCTACAACACAGAACTACTTGCATGCAAAAAAACATGAGCAATAAATGATAGAAAGTGCTAAGTGATTCTACAAACAATAGATCAGATCTAAGCTCTGCAGTCCTGCCACATCCAGTTGTGACTGGTGGTGGACTATTAAAAAACTCACTGGAGGAGGAAGCTTCACAAATATCCCCATCCTCAATGATGGAGGAGCCCAGCACATCAGTGCAAAAGATAAGGCTGAAGCATTCACAACAATCTTCAGCCAGAAGTGCCAAGTGGATGATCCATCTCAGCCTCCTCCAGAGGCCCCTAGCATCACAGGTGCCAGTCTTCAGCCAATTCGATTCACTCCATGTGATATCAAGAAATGGCTGAAGGCACTGGATACCACAAAGATTATGGGCCCTGATAATATTCTGGCAATTGTACTGAAGACTTGTGCTCCAAGACTTGCCGTGGCCCAAGCCAAGCTGTTCCAGTACAGCTACAACACTGGCATCTACCTGACAAAGTGGAAAATTGCCCAGTTATATCCTGTACACAAAATGCAGCACAAATCTAACCCAGCCAATTAATGCCCCATCAGTCTACGCTCCATCATCAGTAAAGTAATGGAAGGGGTCATGAGCAGTGCTATTGAGTGGTCCTTGCTTAGCAATAACCTGCTCACAGATGTTCAGTTTGGGTTCTGCCAGGGTCACTCAGCTTTTGACCTCATTACAGCCTTGGTTCAAACATGGACAAAAGAGCTGAACCGAGCTGACAAAAGAGGTGAGGTGAGAGTGACTGCACTTGACATCAAGGAAGCATTTGACCGAGTATGGCATCAAGGAGCCCTAGCAAAACAGCAGTCAATGGAATCAGGGGAAAAACTCCGTTGGTTGGAGTCGTACCTCGCACCTGGCTCCTTGGGCAACACCTTCCAAACCCACGACCACTACCACCTAGAAGGTCAAGGGCAGCAGATGCATGGGAACACCAACACCTGGAAGTTCCCCTCCTAGCCCCTCACCATCCTGACTTGGAAATATATCATCATTCCTTCACTGTTGCTGGATCATTATCGTGGAACTCCCTCCCTAACAGCACTGTGGGTGTATCTACATCAAATGGACTGATCCAAGAAGGCAGCTCACCACCACCTTCTCAAGGGCAATTGTGGATGGGCAATAAATGCTGGCCCAGCCATCAATGCCCACATCCCATAAATGAATAATAAAATAAAAGGTAGTTGGGGGGTCGGGAGGGTAGTCAGGGGTTGGAGGTTAGTCGGGGGATCGGGACTGCAGTTAAAGGGTGGTGGGTGCTAGTCAGAGGGTTTGGGGATAATTGGGAGGTGAGGGTAGTCTGGGGCTAGGAGGGTAATCAGGAGGTTGGGGAATGTCGGGGGGTGGGGAGGGTAGGTAAGGGGTGGGGGTTAGTCAGGGGGCTAGATAATCGCGGGTTCAGGTTGGTAGTCGGGGGCAGGGGGCTGGGTGGAAATCAGGGGGGATTAGTGAGATGCAATGGGAGTGGGGTTAGTCGGGTGTGTATTTGGGGTTAGTGGGTAGTTAGGTGGTGGAGGTAGACAGCGGGGTCAGGAGGGGGGTTGGGAGGGGGTCTGGAGGGGCAGGTAGTCGGGGAGTCCAGTGGGGGGAGTTGGGTGGTCAGTGCCATAGTTACCCAGGAGTTAGAAGCAGTTTTATTCCTTTTAACTTTTCCTGGGTAACTATTTTCTTAAGAGAGTTGGAACCATCCAAAGTCTCCGATTTAAATCAGAATATTGATGGTTCCCAGTACAGGGTAATTATCCATCAGAAGGTTGAACTTCCCAGGCAATTCACTTGCAGCCCTTGCATGGAAATTCTGGGGAAGGGTGACCCCCAACATATCTTCTGGAGTACATCCTGAGTATGAGCTCCTGGAAATGGGAAGTTTGGGGTCAATATGGCTTCTTATCTGGCTTTGTGTTGTTGTAATATGGGTTCTTTAAATGTCTCAATGATGAGGCAGGTTGTATATTTAAACATGAACACTTTATCGTTAACCTTTAACTATTTATAGATCCCAAGTTACTATCATGCATGGTGCTGTTACTTCCATGCAAGCTGGCTCCAGAGTTTTCTCTTCAGACTGTCCTCTCAGTCTATCACCATGTAACTCAATACATCATACCATGGGTGGCGCTATTCCCCAGTCCCACATTAACCCTTACTCTGCCAAGCACCTTACGTTACATTGGCATGCAGGCACAATCAACGTCATACAACATCTCCCTTTCTTCGCCAAAGAAAACTTTCCTCCCTTCCAATTGAGTATTACAATACAATCTTTACTTGCTATTGTTATGATCCCCAGCTGAGATTACCCCTGGACAAGCCCGATCCCAGGGTGGAACCCAGCTTGATAGATCCTAACTTTTATTTGTTTGTTTAGATATGTGGAGAGTAGCTACTGAACAGAGTTACAGGAGTCAGATGACAAACTTTTAGCAAAAGAATAAAACATTTATTCAACAAGAAAAGATGAACTATATTACAATACTCCTTTGCCCACCACTAAACCTTTACAGATATACACAGATTTGTAAGGATAACACAAGTTATAAAAGCTATCTTATACTCTAATGTTCACAGTACGTACACAGTCCATATACCAATAGGCACCCTGTGGTCAGACACACCACACTCTGAAACTAAGTGACATATGCCACCTCAACCAAATGCTAGGGATCTCTCCTCAACTCTCCCCAGATGCTTGTCACACCATGAGACAACCAGTCTCACTGAACACCATCTTTCACATGAGGGTTTCTAATCTTCACTCTCCAAGAAATCACTTTGGAATCTTCTCCCAAACTGACGCTTTCTCTCAGATGCCTTCTGCAAGGGTTCACCTCCAGGGTTTTGAACATTCCTTCCGATGTTCCTCTTCCCTGGGTCACCACATGCATTCTCACTTTCTTCCATACACTCTCTCTCACCGACTCAGCTGTCAACAGTACACCACTGTTTCACATGCCATAGTAATGAGTTACAGACCTTCAGTTGTCTCTTTGGACCTTCTTGCCTCTTGAAAGCTGTTATTGCTTTAAATCTGCTTTCTGCAGCTTTTCTCTTTAAATCTGAAGCTTAGAGCCTTTCTCTCTGCCCCTCACTTTTAACTTCACTTAGCAGGACCTTTTCCAGGTTCCTATCCCTTCCTTTGACTAGAAGGTCTTCTTTGGACTTTCTCCTCTTCCACTCCCCTGGATTTTGGGGTCTTTCTTTAGCTTGGGGCTTGCTATCTGCCCCTTATAGGTGTCTTCTGTTTGGTAGCTGTCTTCCAAACCAGCTGAACTCCCACAGCTTCCAAATCAAACTGCTGCCTTTCTTCTTGTGTGTGTGACTATGGGAGGGACCTGCCTCTCCGGCCCCCTGTTGCTAGGCAATATGCCAGTGCAGTGTATTTCG